>NC_091080.1:37890000-38558750 GCF_032405125.1 Capricornis sumatraensis | reverse complement strand
CAGGTGAGTAGCACGTGCAGATAGAGGGGAGTGATCGCTTAGCTCTGACTGGATTTTTCTTCCTATGAAAAGAGAAACCTGTTCCAGGTCCCATCAATTGAAATGATGTTTGAAACCAGAGGGAACACAAGCGACTTGAACTGCAGCTCCCAGCACACTGACTGACTTTGCTCGAGCACTAACCAGCGTGCGAAGCTGCCTTGCAGCCCTTTGGAGTTTTCCTTGCTGTGCCCTTAGTGTGGGTGTTCATGCTGTTACGCCTTTTCGATTGTGAGCAGCTAAACGCAAGAACCCTTGTCCTCCGAGTCTCTTCATCCCTCAGCCCTGATTTTCAAGTGATCGGTAGAGTCCCCATTGTGTGAATTAGCTCAAGTGAAGTTTCTTCTCCTCGTGGAGCTCTGTGCTGTATCAGGCCAACTCCATTTCCCTGGAATCAGGGTCTCACCTGATTCTTCAAGGCTGACGAGCTGGACGTGATTGTGCCCCAGCGACCTGTCCGTCTGTTTCCGTCCTCTTCGGACCTGGCGTTGACGTCGTCGTTCTCATTGATCAGGTGCAACGTTGCCGTCATCTTTATGACTGAGATGGTGGTGGACCACAGTGTCAGAGAGGACTGGGCTCTCCATGTCCCGCTGCTGCTCCATGCTGTCTTCCTAGGTAAGCCTGGGACCCAGAGGAATTCTGGCCACTAGAGTCCGAAACCTACACAAGTCCTCCCAGGGAGCTGTCCTTTTACGTGGCCATCCTGCTTTTCTGAAATACCTAATATCTTCCATTTTTCACTGCCCTTTCTGTGACATCTCTAAAATTCCAGTTGATCAGTCATTGTTTAAAGTTGTCCTGGCACCATAATATAGAATGGTACCTCATGCATGCTACTTCTGTGTTGCTACTGCTAAGTTGCTTCAGTCGTGTCCGACCCTGTGCGACCCCATGGACTGCAGCCCACCAGGCTCCTCCGTCCATGGGATTTTCCAGGAGTGGGTTGCCATTGCCTTCTCCTGTAACTGCATAGTGATCCACCAATTCAACTTACTGCTATGGGGGAAAATCACCATTTAATGAGACATGAAGACAAAGCACAATCCCGTCTAAGGGCACACATGCTGTGGACCACAGCACGGCCGTGACCAGAGCACGTGGGGGGACGGGGGAGGGGAGAGGGAGGGGTGAACCACAGCCTCGGGGGCGGGGGGGGGGGGGCAGGTCTGGATTGACGATGACTAAGCAGACAACAGGATGAGACAGGAAATCAAAACCAATGAGGAAAGCAGACACACCGCCAGAGAACTCCAACAGCAAGGAGAACATACAGAACTGTTCTTTAACAAATATTCAGAAAGAAATCAAGCATGAAACCACAGAGAAATCCTCAAAGCATTTTAAATATCAACGAATTAGCCAATGATACAAATTATAGTGTGTCAAAAGACCACAAAGTGGACTAGCTACTGCTACTTCTATAGCGATATTCAAAACAAGCTGGACTTCTTTTAGGGGCTTTGGTTCTCCATGATAAGTTTAAAGCCTTGAGACACAGTCAGTGCATAGCGAGGAAGAATGTAGAACATGGTCGGCTTAGCACTGAGATTTTAAAATACCCAAGGTGCAGAGCAAAAAAAAAAAAAAATGGAAAGAGGAATCAGCCAGGCAGGGAGACTCAGAGAGAGAGAGAAAGTTAGAAACCTTTAGTAACAGGGAAGAGAGCATCTCAGGAAAGAGGAATGCTAGACAAGTCAGATGCTACAGAGAGGTCAAGAAAAGTCCGTCTGTCAGCATTTCATAAGAACATTTTTTAAGGAAGAAAACATTTGATTTTTCCTAAGCCTGATTTCTTTATGTCGGTAACAAACTAACAAAGGAAACTAAACATTCCTCTAACGTGTTCCTCCCGGGCATCTTGGAATCTTTGCCATCCCTGGAATCTAGACGAGCTGAAGGTTTGTTTATATTAAGAGATTGCACCATTTTGTTCCAGGTTTGGACCATTACCGGCCCGAAGTCTTTGAACACAGCAAAAAATTGCTTCTTCACCTCCTGATTGCCCTCTCTTGCAACAGCAATTTCCATGCCATTGCTTCTGTGCTCCTGCAGACTCGAGAGATGGGCGAAGCCAAGACTCTAACCGTTCAGCCAGCTTATCAACCCGAGTACCTCTATACAGGTAACACCAGGAGGAGGGGCAGGGAGCCTGAGACAGAGTCACAAGTCTGAGGATAGCTGGGGGTGTCCCTGGAGCCCACATCAATGTCTCTGCTTTTACCCTTGCCCCAGCTTTCTAAAGGATAAAATATGCACCATTATGTACAATAAACATGCACTATTTTACTTGATGTTAAATCCTTCTTCCTTAGTAAATATGTCCAAATATACTTTTAAAATTATTACTGTGATTGCTATTTTCATTAAATATGTTATGAAAAAAATTAATATCCATTGACCAAGAGAGTATGAGTCTGGAACACACCCATGGAGGAGAGTGTGCAGAACAGTGACCACCTGCAGCATCTTGAGACCAGGTATCACCAAGGCGCCAGACATTTCCCTATGTACCTTGAGACTTAATTACATTAATATACGCATTCAGAGTTCTGGGCACATTTATGCAAAACATTGTGTATAACCTACTTATCGCTGTTATCCTCAACAATAGTATCATGTCACATAGTTAAATCGTCTATTACCCAAGAATAATTTACCTACAGCACAGTAAGGTACAAATGTGTAACAGAGCTATTCATCAGTCAGTGGGTGTGTGAAAGCAGGCGCACACAGACACACGCACTCACCTCTTTTGCAGAAAGCATCAATTAAAACACCAGAGCATCAAATGATTTGGTAAGTCTGTTAGAAAAAGACTGATTAAGTGAGCTTAATCAGAAGACTAGGTATTTTGAAGATCTTTGTATCTTAGCACAAATGGTTCCATGCCATTCTTTTTATGTACTGCATAGTACCCATTGAACAACATATCTTAACTCATATGTTTCTTATCCACACCTGGAGAAATTGTTGTGGTTTATGTCTGTTTTGCTTCTTGGCCAATATACAAAATGCCTCCATGAGCCTCTAGGCTCATATACCTTGATGTACTTTTAATCAGTGTATCTCCAGGATACATTTCTTAGTTTGTAGTTATTGGGTCAAACAACAAAAGATAGATGTCTTTAAATATTTTTTTACTGATATTGCAAATTGTTCTCCAAGATTGTTGCACTAATTTAAACCAGCAGTATTTAAGAGTGTGTATTGCACACCAACTATTACTAAACCAGTCTGATAAATAAAAGGTGGTATCTTGGGGGAGAAAAGGGGGAAAAAAAAAGACACCAAAGTAGAAAATAGCAGAGCACCATCTGTTACCAAATCACACTGGTCTACACGGCAGTGCAACTATTCTGTAAGCAAAGAAAGAGTTCCAGTCTTGTTTAATCATAGCCATAGCCAAAAATCAAGTGTGTGTGTGTTTTTTTTTTTTTTCAAAAAATTTAAATAACTGCACACTTCCTGATGCACACCTCCCGACCTCGTTCAGCGCGTGGCCTGCGCATTCCACCTGGACCT
Source organism: Capricornis sumatraensis (assembly GCF_032405125.1). Taxonomy (NCBI): domain Eukaryota; kingdom Metazoa; phylum Chordata; class Mammalia; order Artiodactyla; family Bovidae; genus Capricornis; species Capricornis sumatraensis. The sequence goes on along the minus strand of NC_091080.1, from coordinate 38,555,186 downwards.
TGTCTCCCACCAGGTGGCTTCGACTTCCTGAGAGAGGACCAGTCGTCCCCGGTGCCAGACTCAGGGCTCAGTTCCAGCTCCACTTCATCCAGCATCAGTCTGGGAGGCAGCAGTGGGAACCTCCCACAGATGACCCAGGAGGGAGAAGATGCAGACGCGGCTGCCGACTCAGATGAGAAGGCAAACAAGCTCATTGAGTTTCTGACGACCAGGTAAGGGAGGGGTCAGGAGATGGGCTGCTGTTTTTTGGGTCAGTCTTGTGGCAGAGTGCCATCACTTTAAAACTGCAGATGAAAATTCTAATGAAGTGTCCTCTCTTCTGAATTGCATCTGCTGGCGTCTGTGTACAAGGCAGACCCTGATAGGTGCTGTCTACGACTCCCCTGATGTCACAGTGGAGGAGTGGAGAGATTTCCTGCCTAATGAGCAGGTGGCAGATGCGGGCGGGAGGCAAGCATGACTTTCACTGTCTATTAGAGCTACCAGCCTCCGGGAGTTCCAAGACTTGGCAGAGAACATTGCTCTGGAAACCCAAAGTATTAGGCATGGTCAACCTAGTAGCAGCTGCAGACGGGGGACCCCTATCTGCTCCTCTAGTCCAAAGGGTCACTTATAAATGGAATTCAGGAACCAGAAACAATCAGACGCATGATGGGAAAGGAATCCAACTAATAATAGATCAAAGTCAGGAAAACTGTGAGTGATCCCGTTTTTTTCAGATTTTATGGTTCTTTCAAGGAATGATTTAGCTCTTGGTTCCGTTCTCATAGTTCAGTTCAGTTTAGTCACTCAGTCGTGTCCAACTCTTTGAGACCCCATGAACCACAGCATGCCAGGCCTCCCTGTCCATCGCCAACTGCCAGAGTCTACCCAAACCCATGTCCATTGAGTTGGTGATGCCATCCAACCATCTCATCCTCTGTCGCCCCCTTTTCCTCCTGCCCTCAGTCTTTCCCAGCATGATGGTCTTTTCCAGTGAGTCAGCTCTTCACATCAGGTGGCCAAAGTATTGGAGTTTCAGCTTCAGCAACTTCCTTCCATTGAATATTCAGGACTGGTTTCCTTTAGGATGGACTGGTTGGATCTCCTTGCAGTTCAAGGAACTCTCAAGAGTCTTCTCCAACACCACAGTTCAAAAGTGTCAGTTCTTCAGCACTCAGCTTTCTTTATAGTCCAACTCTCACATCTGTACATGGCTACTGGAAAAACCATAGCCTTGACTAGACGGACCTTTGTGGACAAAGTAATGTCTCTGCTTTTCAGTATGCTATCTAGGTTGGTCATAACTTTCCTTCCAAGGAGTAAGCGTCTTTTAATTTCATGGCTGAAGTCACCATCTGCAGTGATTTTGGAGCCCAAAAAGATAAAGTCTAACACTGTTTCCACTGTTTTCCCATCTATGTGCCATGAAGTGATGGGACCCGATGCCATGATCTTCGTTTTCTGAATGTTGAGCGTTAAGCCAACTTTTTCACTCTCCTCTTTCACTTTCATCAAGAGGCTTTTTAGTTCCTCTTCACTTTCTGCCATAAGGGTGGTGTCATCTGCATATCTGAGGTTATTGGTATTTCTCCTGGCAGTCTTGATTCCAGCTTCTACTTCTTCCAGCCCAGCATTTCTCATGATGTACTCTGCATATAAGTTAAATAGCAGGGTGACAATATACAGCCTTGACGTACTCTTTTTCCTATTTGGAACCAGTCTGTTGTTCCATGTCCAGTTCTAACTGTTGCTTCCTGACCTGCATACAGATTTCTCAACAGGCAGGTCAAGTGGTCTGGTATTCCCATCTCTTTCAGAATTTTCCACAGTTTATTGTGATCCACATAGTCAAAGGCTTTGGCATAGTCAATAAAGCAGAAATAGATGTTTTTCTGGAACTCTCTTGCTTTTTCCATGATCCAGCAGATGCTGGCAATTTGATCTCTGGTTCCTCTGCCTTCTCTAAATCCAGCTTGAACATCTGGAAGTTCATGGTTCACATACTGTTGAAGCCTGGCTTGGAGAATTTTGAGCATTACTTTGCTAGTGTGTGAGATGTGTCCAATTGTGCAGTAGTTTGAGCATTCTTTGGCATTGCCTTTCTTTGGGATTGGAATGAAAACTGACCTTTTCCAGTCCTGTGGCCACTGCTGAGTTTTCCAAATTTGCTGACATATTGAGTGCAGCACTTTCACAGCATCATCGTTTAGGATTTGAAACAGCTCCACTGGAATTCCATCACCTCCACTAGCTTTGTTCATAGTGATGCTTCCTAAGGCCCACTTGACTTCACATTCCAGAATGTCTGGCTCTAGGTGAGTGATCACACCATCGTGATTATCTGGGTCATGAAGCTCTTTCTTGTACAGCTCTTCTGTATATTCTTGCCACCTCTTCTTAATATCTTCTGCTTCTGTTAGCTCAGTTCAATATAGAATTTAATGTACAGAAAGCTCAGGTAGGGGCTGGTGGGGCCTCCTTACAGGGTGTCTCAGAGACCTGACTGGTTTCTGGAGAAGAAAGGTTTTCTCACTACTCACCAGTGTCAGTGCTGGGAATGGTATTTTCTGAAATTCTCACATGTGGATCCATCCCATTCTTACCACAGGGAAAGCCGAATAGACAGCAGAGTTTGTATCTTCAGTTTGTCCTACAGTGTTTGGCAACTTAACAATGTGATCCTAATAAAATGTTATCTCTGCACATTCTAAAATGTATAAAGGGAGTCTGTGTCTAAATCTGTGTTTTATTTGACATGTTACATCATTTCATTTAAGACAAAGAACCAAAACTTATTATGTGCTGAATGAACACTGTCCTGGTGAATTGAGAAGTTTTAATTTTGTGAGCAAAACATATGAAAAAATATGTCTCCATCAGTTAAGTAGATCTATTTTGAGTGTGCTCTTAAGCTTTATAAGACTGAAATTTTCCACCAAATTAATAAGTAAATTTTTTTTAAATGTATGTTGCTCCTTTGGAGTTAGAACTGTGTATATGGTTGTGCAAAATGATAGTTACATTTTTGACAGTTTGTGTGTTTTGTTGAAGGGCATTTGGTCCGCTTTGGTGCCATGAGGACATCACACCCAAAAATCAGAATTCAAAGAGTGCTGAACAACTCACCAATTTTCTACGTCATGTTGTATCCGTTTTCAGAGATTCCAAATCAGGTACCTCATCCTATTTCTACAAAGCCCACTTTCAGCGTTTGTCTGTAACAGAGCTCGTTCTCCCCATATAGCTACACACTGTGTATGTATTTATGTGTGCGTGTGTGTGTATGTGTGTAAAATCCTCCGTTTGGCAACAGTAGCCAAGGAATATTCACAGGAGGTATTGAAGCTTTTTCAGGTGTGCCTAATTTAATGATAGTTAATGTCACATATAGCGGCATGATTCTCCATCAAATGATTTCCCCAGTGTCTCTGTTCTCTTTGCTTCATTTCCCTCACTACAACACAACTGTGCCTATATTTATTTTATTTAAAGAAGGCCATGAGAAAGAAATTTTATTCGCTGTCATCAGACTCAACTGGGAGAAAATGGTCTGTCTTGCAAACTGGGTTTTTTTAAATAAGAATAATTTTCCAATAAAATGTTTTTGGCTTTAAAAGTATTTGCTGACAAGTCCTGCGCCAGTGACCACTCAATATTCTGAACACGGTCTGATGCTAATTTAGGCACTAGTAGCCGCACAATATTCAAGCCCTTAGCTGGATTCCATTCAGATCAGCTTGGCCAGGGCTGATATGTGTGTGAAATTTAAATTTGGTTCCTCAGCCTGATAAACAGCTATCCCTGCCTTTTCTCACTCAGCAGGCTGGCAGCAGTAAAGATGTCTCACTGGTTCTTCTGGCTGCTCTGATAATTAGCACATTTTACAGTTTGAAACATTCCAGATAAGCCACATATCTTTTCATTATCAGAGGATACATGCTAAGAAACAAAAAATACTGTTAAACTGAAATGGGAAAGTTGTTCCCAGAATGGAATTGCCATTTCTTGAGTTTTCCCTTTGGAATTTCTTTGAAGTATTAAAACTGCTTTTATTGGTATTTCCCCCACTTAAAAGTCATTTCAATAGCCTTAAAGGAGAAATTTTGTGATGCATGTGAACTCTTCATCTGTGTAAAACTCTTGATGGTATGCTGCTGCTGCTAAGTCGCTTCAGTTGTGTCTGACTCTGCGTAACCCTATGGACAGCAGCCCACCAGGCTCCTCCATCCACAGGATTCTCTAGGCAAGGATACTGGAGTGGGTTGCCATTTCCTTCTCTGCTTGATGGTATAAAGATAGTAAAAATGAGAAAAAGTATGAATGCCATATATAGCATGTTCTCAGAGCATGCTTCAGGCTGCTTAGAACATTCTGGGCTTCCCTGGTGGCTCAGACAGTAAAGCGTCTACTCACAATGCAGGAGACCCGGCTTCAATCCGTGGGTCAGGAAGATCCCCTGGAGAAGGAAATGGCAACCCACTCCAGGACTCTTGCCTGGAAAATTCCATGGACAGAAGAGCCTGGTAGGCCACAGTCGTAAAGAGTTGCAAAGAGTTGGACACGACTGAGCAACTTCACTTTCACTTAGAATATTCTGTGTCTTTTCACATCTTTCTCAAGATATTTTTACTCCAATTTTCTTGAACGTGGCTGCTTTCTGCCTACTTCCAATATAGCACAATAAGATGTGTTCCTGGAAATGCTTGTATTAGTCAGGGTAGCATAGCTGCTGTAATAAATAACCCCCAAATCTCAGAGACCTCACACAAGAGGCTGTTTCTGGATCTCATAACAGTCCAATGTGGACGTTTGGGAGCAGCTTTCCACCTGGTGCTTCAGGGACCAACCCCCATTCTGTGTCTCTGCCACCCGCTAGGCTCAGAGGCCTCTACTCAACCCTCTGTGTCCAGGGGCAGGTGGAGGAACAGAGTGCGTGGAGGGTCACCCCGGAGGAGTTTGCCTGCTAGCCTTGAGCATGGCATCCAGCGCATCTCCCCGTGTCCCACTGGCCAGAACCCAAGCCCAAGGTCACATCTGACGGTGAGGAGGGCTGAGAAATGTGGCTTCACTGTGTAACAGGGAGAAAAGGAAACCTTCTTCTTTTCTATGTTGTTGTTTAGTTGCTCGGTTGTGTCCGACTCTTTGTGGCCCCGTGGACTGTAGCCTGCCAGGCTCCTCTGTCCATGGGGTTCTCCAGGCAAGGATACTGGCGTGGGTTGCCATTTCCTCCTCCAGGGGATCTTCTCTACCCAGGGATTGAACCCAAATCTCCTGCACTGCCAGTTGGGTTCTTTACCACTGAGCCACCTAGGAAGGCCCTTCTTTTCTCTGCCACTCATTAAATAGCTTTTCCCAAAGGACATCATCTTAGGGGGTTGGGGGTCAGCAGTCTTACTAGAACACTTCCAACAGTATGATTTTTTTATTTATTTATTTTAGATTTTTTTTTTGCCACACAGTGTGGCATGTGAGATCGTAGGTCCCTGACCAGGAATTGAACCCACACTCCTAGGCAGTGTAAGTGCAGAGTCTTAGCCAGTGGACCACCAGGGGAGTCCCTCCAACAGTGTGATTTAAAGAAGTTTTATTCATCGCCATGGACCTCACCTCCACATATAAAATGGCTTAAATAGAAAAATATGTTTTGAAAAGCAAAACAAAGATGTAAAAAATGATTTTGAAATATCCATTCATAGGTTGTGAACTACCTTTAAGGGTTAAATCTTGTGTTTCCTACCCTGAACGTGTCTAAGTCTGTTTTCAAGGACACTTGGTTGACCCTGCAGGAGCATTGTCTTATTTGGTGTACTACGTGTCCCAGGGCTCAGCCAGCCAGGCAGCAGCACCAGGAACAGTAACAATGAATTTTCCCTCCTGGTCCACGTTCATGGAACCATCAAATGTGCCCCCAGAGCCTCTCCATCACGGAGACAGCACAAATCGCTGTTTTGATCAGGTCCACTGACTCGCGTAGCCTGATTTTTCTGCACATAAAGAGGTGCAACAAGTGGGGGATTTAATGGCCCAGAATTCAGCCATGGATTTTCCCTTACGTTCTCATTTTATTGTGATCAGATGGTTTTCTGAGGGCTGAGATTACCGTCATGCTGTTGGAAGAACAAACACTCAGGAGGTGAAAGTTGAACCAGTCCCTGCCTTCTTTGCAATGCCTGCACCTCCACGTCTGCCTGTTTATGGACGATTCTGAAGAACAGGGAGTTTGGCCCAGGCTTTGGTTGCACTAGCGTACGTGCGTGTATACGTGCTAAGTCGCTTCAGTTGTGTCTGACTCTGTGTGACCCTATGGACTGTAGCCCGCCAGGCTCCTCTGTCCATGGGGTTCTCCAGGCAAGAATACTGGAGTGGGTGGCCATGCCCTCCTCCAGGGGATCTTCCCAGCCCAGGGATCAAACCCATGTCTCTTACGTCTCCTGCATGGGGAGGAGGGTTCTTTACCACTAGTGCCACCTGGCTGGTCAGATCCACTCATCACTTGCCTCTTCATTCACAAGACTTGTGTCTAACAGATTCTCGTATGACAAAGGAGCAAACATATCCTATGTGAAAAGTGCAGAAGAATGATGCCAAACAGTAGCAGTGCAATAACTAATAATACATCTGTAAGCGCCAGTGATGTGTCAGACACCACTCCAAGCCCTTTCTAAGTTGATTTTCACCACCACTCTTTGAGGTGGATGCTCTGATTCACAAGGTAGAGACAAGGAAACAGGGTCACAGAGAATACATTTCTTTCCCAGCATCCCAAATCTCTCATTTAAAATCAGGACCATATTGCTCTGAAGCTTTCTACTCCACAAAGCTTGCTCCAAACTCTTTCTATTCCACTGTGCTCCTTTAAGATTGATTCAGATTTGGTTTTAATTTGTTATTTTATTGAAGTATAGTTGCTCTACAATGCTGTGTTAAAGTGAACATTTCTACTGTATAGCGATGTGAACCAGCCTTATATATATACATATCCCCTCTTTTTTGGATTTCCTTCCCATTCAGGTCACCACTGACCACTGAGTAGAGTTCCCTGCGCTATAGAGCCGGTTCTCATTAGTTATAGGAATTCCCAGATGGTGCTAGTGGTAAAGGACCCGCCTGCCAATGCAGGAGACGTAAGAGATGCCAGTTGGATATGGTCGGAAAGATCCCCTGGAGGGGGAAATGGCAACCCACTTCAGTATTCTTGCCTGGAGAATCCCATGGACACAGGAGCCTGGCGGGATCCAGTCCGTGGTGTCGCAAAAGGGGAAGCAACTTGACACACAATCATTAGCTATCTGTTTTATGCATAGTAGTGTGTGTCTGTCAATCCCAATCACAGAGTTCATTTTTAAATAAGTACCACCAGCAGGGGGCACTGTGCAGTCAGCCTGCTGTAAGCGCACAGATGACTGGTGGCCTTGGTTAGCAGCTGAGTGCTGACCTGCTCCCGCTCCTGTGCCCTAGGTTTCCACCTGGAGCAGCACCTGAGTGAAGTGGCGCTGCAGACGGCCCTCGCCAGCTCTTCCAGGCACTATGCCGGCCGGTCCTTCCAGATATTCCGGGCCCTCAAACAACCTCTGTCAGCACACGCCTTGTCGGACCTCCTCTCCAGGCTGGTGGAGGTGATTGGCGAGCACGGAGATGAGATTCAGGTACAGAAGGAAAGCTAGGGCAGTCACCCTTCTCTGCATGCAGAGATGAGGAGTTAATGACTTTCTTTGAACTTCCTCCTGCCAATTATCCCAGCCATTCAGACATGTATAATTTATTTAAAAATTCTAGAGGTTGACTTTTGTTTTTACAAATCTCTCTCCAGAGGGGGTGCTGTTCTAGAAATTCAGTGGACACTTTTATTGAGCCAATAACTGAAATCCTTTGGCGACTCTTTGTTTTTATTGATTTTGTTTGGTGGGGCCTGGGGGAGGTATTTTGTCTTGTTTTTGTCTTTTTACTAACAACCTGAGATGCAGTTGTGCAGCCTGCTCACCCAGAGAAGGGGAGAGGGGTTCTATTGTGTCTGTACAGAGCACCACTCCTGTCTGTATGGCTGGCCTTCCATAAACTGAGAAAACCTAGAGAAATAGTGGGCAGAGTAGATGCCCCAACAGGACCCTGTGGACTGTGGAACCTGGAGGCTGGAGAGTTGAACAGTTGGAAAGCCAGGGGCATTACAAGCTCCGTAGCTGAGGCCAAGCCCTTCTTTTCCATCAGAAATGTTCTGCATCTCAGAGGGCTGTACATCTGAGACTGCAGCTTTTTTTTTCTCCTCTGGCCATTGGAAGCACACTTTAGAATGCCCTGAGTCACAGCCCTTCTCATCCTTCATCTCTTAATCTCTGGCTTCCAGATGTTGCCACTCTGTATTTCAAATGTCCACCATCCCCCTCAGCAAGGGGCCACACTTGCCCACTGTAGCCTAGACTGATCTGTTGAAAACCTCACATCTAGGGAGAGAAATCATCATGATTACCTGCTAACTCCTAAGCCATCTGAGTTTCCTAAGTAGCCCTTAAAATTTCTTTGTAAATTAAAGTAGCCATGACTATCCAGCTTTCAAAGATGGTATCAGCATTTGAATAAAGTTTGTATCCATTAAGTTTATCTTCAAGATGCTAGCAGTGATTGTAAGTGGCGCAGAATGTTGTCTTTGTGTGTCTGGCAGGGCTATGTCATGGAAGCCCTTCTTACCCTGGAAGCTGCCGTGGACAACTTGTCTGACTGCTTGAAGAACACTGATCTCTTAACTGTACTGTCTCGGTGAGTATCAGCTGAGCAATATTTTAAAATCAGATACACTGTACTGAATATTTTGGAGAAGCTTAGACTTTGGGCAAAGTCTAAAGAGCAAATCTGGTTTTTTGAAGTCTGTTTGTGACCCGAGAAAGTATGTATGACATTTCCTTCAGTATTAAAAAAAAAAAGGAAATTACAACAGACACATATATACACAGGAAGTTAGACAATGTGTTATTTCTAAGTAATACAAATATGAGTTTTTTTCAATTTCCTATTTCTATGAGTATTTTTTCATATTTTATATAATTATCCTATTTATCACATTTTATAGAAACAAGCTAAGCATTCTTTTTTAAATGCATATATGCAAGACTTATCTGATCCATCGCCATAAAAACATTTGAAATAAATGTTGATTTTACTTGAAATTTCTACCTTAGGATCTTTCTTTTTTAGTTTTTAATTCCTTTTGTTCCTGTCAATGTTTAATAACCCATTTTAAATCATTCACAGTTCCATATTCTGTTTGGAAAATTAAGCTCATCTTGCTTGAAATTGAATCAGAAATGTTATAGTAGGTTGGACCTTGTTTCATTTTTAAGGTGAATATTTTTATAATAGGTAATTTTAGTGTAATTACTAACATCATATATATTTATCTGTATAAACCCACAGGTTAATCTATATCAGTAAAAATTCAGCAACAATGTTGATAGAAATAGACTTAGAAATCATTTTTCATAAATTTTATAAGTGCAAAAATTGTCCTTTAACATAAGCATTTACATTTTTCTTTCTAGATATTTCTGTATCTGTTCTTTTTATCGGTCAGTTAATAGAGTATTAACATTTATACCTATTAGATACATTTTATTTCATAATTATTCTCACCTAAATTCAAACAAAAATTAAATGAATGATCAGTAAACTTTAGAGCCAACTGCTTACTTCTTTAACTTTTCAATAAGTTAAAGGCAGTATTTGGTTTTGTTGTTTTGTTAGTGAGGATTGTTCCAGTTAAGTTTGGTTTTTCACAGCATTATATTTAAGAATAAGGAAACATATTCCTTTTCATTTAAGAATGTGGAAAAAAATGATTAGAAAGTAATATTTCCAAGGAATGATTTCCCCACATTGTTGATGGATCTTAAAAGGACTAGCCTTTCACTGAAATGCACTGGATTCCTACTGAACTCTTCAATTTTTATACCCAGCTCTTCATCACCAGACTTAAGCTCTAACACTAAACTGACAGCTAGCAGAAAGAGCACAGGACAGCTCAATGTGAACCCTGGGGCAGCTAGCGGCAACACAGCAACTGCAGAGCGCAGCCGGCATCAAAGGAGCTTCTCTGTGCCCAAGAAGTTCGGTGTTGTTGACCGGTCCTCAGACCCACCTCGGAGTGCCACCCTGGACAGAATTCAGGCCTGTACCCAACAAGGCCTCTCCTCGAAAACCAGAAGCTCATCCTCCTTGAAGGACAGCCTCACTGACCCATCACACATAAACCATCCAACCAACCTGTTGGCCACCATCTTTTGGGTCACGGTGGCTTTGATGGAATCCGATTTTGAGTTTGAATACCTAATGGCCCTAAGGCTGTTGAACAGACTGCTGGCTCACATGCCACTTGATAAAGCTGAGAACCGAGAAAAACTAGAGAAACTCCAGGCGCAGCTCAAGTGGGCAGACTTTTCAGGGTTGCAGCAGCTGCTGTTGAAGGGGTTCACCTCCCTCACCACCACCGACCTTACCTTGCAGCTGTTCAGTTTGCTGACACCAGTGTCCAAAGTATCCATGGTGGACTCATCTCAAGCCATTGGTAAAGCTCACACTCTTAAGTTCTGGTCATGGTGGAACATGTGTTTAGTGTAATAAGATAATGTGGGCTTAGTGCTTTTAATGATTGTGTTTAAAAATGGCTCTTTGGGAATAGTTTATTTTTTCTTTTAAAATTTGTATAGAAGTTTTTCTTTAATTATTTTAAATTTATTTTTTAATGTGCTGGGTCTTTGCTGCAAGCAGGCTTCCTCCAGTTGCGGCAAGTGGGGGCTGCTCTTCATTGTGGTGGCTTCTCTTGTTGCGGAGAACAGGCTCAAGCGTGCGTGAGCCTCCGCAGTTGTGGCACGTCAGCTCAGTAGTTGCTGCTCCCAGGCTCTGGAGCGCAGGCTCAATAGTTGTGGTGCATGGGCTTACTTGCTCTGCAGCATGTGGCATCTTCTTGGACCAGGGATCGAACTTGGTTCTCCTACATTGGCAGGAGGATTCTCCACCACTGAGCCACTAGGGAAGCCCTGTATAAGTCTTAACTATGTATATTGTAGATGTTTTTAAGGCAGTTGCATAAAAGGGGCAAGAATAATACATGAGATTTTTCTTTCTGCTTTCCAGATCACATTGCAGACAGTGCTAGTTTATCCCATTGCTCTTATACAGACATTTTCTCTTTTTTCTTAACTCTTAAATCTTTTATTTTTCTGAGCCTTTATTTTCCTCTTGAAATTTCCTTTGGTTCCCTGTTGTTTTGAATTAAATCAGCAAACCAGATTTTCAATACCATGGCATGTGGCCCACAATTCTCTCCAGGAAGCCAAAGTTTAATACAGTAGAACTAAGCTGATCCTCATCATTTCAAAGAATCTTTCTGATAACTTAAACTTTTCAAACAAGTTTTCCTTGAAATACATTTTTTTGATAAAAACTTCAAACTAGTGCTTCAGTTCATTTTAATCCACTTTTTAAAATCTATGCCAACAATCATTCTTATTTGCAACAGTCGATAGCATGACAGCACCGTACCTGAAAATTGCGAATCTACTTCAGTGCCTGCTTTGAACGGATGCCATTGTGGTTGTACGTTTATCATGGATTTTATGTTAGATCAAAGTTACTTCAAAAGGCTGCTTTTGCATCTCCTCGGAATAAAATATATAATAGGCCTTCCTGCTGTTAATGGCTCAAATGCCCCATATTCACATGTCTCCGTTTGTATCTTCTCTAATCCAGGGTTTCCACTGAATGTCTTATGTCTTCTGCCCCAGCTGATACAGCATTTTGAAAACCCCAACCAGTTCTGTAAGGATGTAGCTGAGAGAATCGCTCAGGTATGCCTTAAGGCTTCACCCTCAGGCAGATCCAAGACCCAATGTTGGACAGCGGTTACCAGGCGTGGGGTGATACGTTTCATAAACCTGAAGAGACTAACTGATATCACTAGTAATTCACGTTTCTGGGTGGCTGAGTCACATGGTCATCTCATTATTGAGAAAATAAGTGAGAAAAAAAACTGGTGAAAATTAAATGACTAAGTATTCTGCAGCTGCCCCAAAAATGTATCAATCAGTTTTCCAGGCTGCTAGGGCTTAGAGCAAAATTGCTAACATTTCTTCCTTATTCATCAGGCTGTTGTATCACTAGTTGACTTTCTTCTTGTAAAAGGTTTGTTTGGAAGAGAAGAACCCCAAACTTTCCAATCTTGCACACGTCATGACTCTTTATAAAACACACAGCTACACGAGGGACTGTGCCACGTGGGTCAATGTGGTCTGCCGGTACCTTCATGAAGCCTATGCTGACATCACCTTGAATATGGTTACCTACCTGGCAGAGGTAAGTTCCTGAATTGAGGATAAAATCTATTATAGTTTCTATGGGTAAAATAGTGGGCTTCCCTCATAGCTCAGTTGGTAGAGAATCTGCCTGCAATGCAAGAGAGCCAGGTTCGATTCCTGGGTTGGGATGATCCCCTGGAGAAGGAAATGGCAATCCACTCCAATATTATTGCCTGAAAAATCCCGTGGACAGAGGAGCCTGGCAGGCTGACAAGAATCAGACAAAACTTAGCGACTAAGCCACCACCACCACCATGGGTAAAATATGTATGTGAAACTGATAATAAGAGCCTTAACCTCATTTATTCATCATGTATTCACTTACTATATATTATCATAGATGCTGTATGGAATCAGTTAAAACAACTGATTCTCACAATAACTCAGTGATTATAACAGAGAACCTGAGAATCAGCGGGTTTAGTAATCTACAAGTGTAAGGTGTCAGAGCAGCCTTTGAAATGATATATAGCTGCCTCCAAAGCGTAAACTCCTTTTTACTACCCTGGTACCTGTCAGCACATGCCAGAGACAGGAAGATTTTCTTCAAATTATTCTGGTGTTCAATCTTATTTAAGGACTTAACTATGTTTAATGGTTGTGTGCTCTGAACTCATTAACAAAGCATATATTTTTGAAGATGCTCATTTTTCCACACAGTAGATTTGTGTAATTATTTCCTTGTTTGTTAACGGATCAGTCCTTTTGGCCACTTTCCATGTGGAATCTCAGCATTTCTCTGAATGGCTTCTGTTATCTTTTAGTTTTGAACAGTAACTTTTGCCATTATGTCTGTCACAGCAATTTGCTTATTATTTTCCTTTCCTTTGAAAATATCATTGACTTCTTTCTTGATTATAAAAGCAGTATGTGTTTGTAGCAGAAAATTCAGAAGGTACAGAACAGTAAAAAAAAAAAAAAGAAAGAAAAATCATCCAAAATAATTAAAATTATCCAGAGAGAAACACTAGGAAGATCTTGTTGGGTGTCCCTCCTGTGTTATTTGTCTAACACACCCATTTACATCAGTGTTAGCATCATTTACTATATAGGAACTATATATTCCTTCTTTATCATTTCCCTTAATATAGCTAATATCTTTTACTGTCTTTAAAAACGTTCTATTGAATACATAGTATTTCATCATACGGATTACCATAATTTATGTATCCATTTCCCTAGTGTTTGATATTTAAATTGCTCACAGAGCTTTCTTGTTTTGTGTGTGATTTCTCTCTCTTTTTTTTTTTTTTTTACCATTATAACTAATGCCTTGGTGAAATCTCATACTTAAATCTTAGTATCTGTCTCTAGGTTTGGAAAAGTTCCTAAAAAATGTAATTATTATTTCAAAAGATATGAACCCTTTTAGTTATCTTGATCTCAATTGCCAGATTACCCAAGTTAACGTTTCCACCAATGATTTCTACCCTTTCCTATATCCTCCCCAGTACTGTCATCAATTTGATAACTTATAAATGTATCTCTTTTGTTTTCATTTGTAATTTTCAGTCACTGTTGGTGTTTGATGCTTTCCTTTTGAGGTTTATTTTGTATTCCATTGTGTAAATTTTTTTTAGGTCTTTAAAAAAATTTTTTATAAGCATTTTTCTTTTTTAAAAGAGCTTTTATTTACTTATTTATTAGGCTGTGCTGCATGGCATTGTGGGATCTTAGTTTCTCGAGCAAGAATCACACCCTGTGCCCCTTGCTGGGGAAGCACAGAGTCTTAACCACAGGACCACCGGGGAAGTCCCTGAATATTATGTTTATATATCAGACCTACAGCATTGCCTTTGATAACATCTCCACCTCTTCAGCAGTTAGGATTTTCTTTTCCCTTCTAAGGAAATGTGCAGTCATAAAGGTACTAGGAGACCTTGGTGCTTCTGTGTGGAAATCTGGTGTCAGATGACTCACCCTGCGCGTTGCCCCCACAGCTTCTGGAGAAGGGCCTCCCCAGCATGCAGCAGCCCCTCCTGCAGGTGATCTACAGCCTGCTCAGCTACATGGACCTTTCTGTCGTTCCTGTAAAGCAGTTCAACGTGGAAGTTCTGAAGACCATTGAAAAATACGTGCAAGTGAGTATTGAACCAGGATGTTTCCAGACAGTCATTCCAGAAAGACAGCTTTTGCACGGAGCTCGTACTTGGCCACAGTTATATGGGTGCCAGGCTACGTGTTCATTTATCGATGTCCATAACACACTGAGAGCAGCCAAGACGGTGGCTGACCACCACCCTGAGCGGCTTCCTGAGGAGAAAGACAGGACCAGGCCGCAGTGCGTTCCTGAACCTTCAGAGGACACGTCTCTGAAAGCATGTCCCGGCTTGGGGGGCAGGGGCAGGGTCTTGTTTGAGGGGTTCTATTTCAAAGGAGAAGGAAGAAGCAACTTGTGTGTGCCTGGTTCTAGATCAGGTGTTTTAGATGAGAAGGGTTAATTCAGAGGTGAAAATTGTCACTTAGGGTCGAAGGAACTAAGGCTAAGAAATCGGCATACTTGTACTTGAAAATACTCCAAAAAACAAAACATACTGTGTACTTGGTGAGTTTCAGAGTTCAAGGACAAATGCTCGGTTTTCTCTGGTTAAACTCATTGACTAAGCCTGACAATTTTAAGCATTTTTTTCCCAATCTTCACTTCACCAGTCACGTTACTTGCAGAATTTGCAAATGCTAAAAATGGTTTTCAAGCTTTTTTTTTTCTCCACGTGGCATTGCTCCAATAACACTTGTACCATGTGGTAGATGTTCGTTATTGCTTTCTCACTTGACACTCACAAGAGACAGAGGGTCAGTTCACATCTTTGCCACTTGTTAAAAAAAAAATTGTTTTATTAGACTACCTGTTCTTAGTCCTGTGGATCATCCCTGGTTCTTGAGATCTTATCTTGAATGGTGGCTAATTTCATATCAAACCATGACCTCCCTTGTGCAGAATTTAACAATGAAGGGAATGCGTTTTACTTCATGTGCTTTTATTCCAAGTCCTAGGCAAATAACGTTTATCAGGCTGATTATCCATGTGCAGTAGTTTTATGGGAGAAGTGTCTCGGTCTGCCTGGGAGTCGTCAGAGACACAGAGATGGTGAAACACAGTGAGACTTACAGAAGAGTAGGAGTTTGATAAGGAAGGAGAGGAAGGGCATTCCAGGAGGAGCGAATAGCATGGGGAAAAGCGCAGAGGTTAGCGACATCGGCCGCTATGGCGAATTCCCGGGCAGATTACCCATGTAGGACTTGCTCAAAGAGTGTGGACTCCTCCTTGTCCACCAGGGGGAGCTCCTGAAGATGTTTAAGCGGGGAAGTGGCTTGAGCTGAAGATTCTGGAAAGATCACTGTAGCTGGAATGGGTTTGATGGACCCAAGGAGAGGCTGCAAGTGGGGAAACCAGTTAAGAAACCACTGAAATAGTCCAGGGAGGATTCAGCTGAGTCCGTGCCAACAGGAATAGAGGTGGGCAGGGGTAGGGGTCAGATTCTCAGGAGGGAGGGAAGAGGGGGGTGAAGAATGGTTCCCAGACTCCGGGGTTAGGTCATGAGAAGGCTGAGGGCAGAGGTCAGACGCCCAGGAAGCAAATGGAGCAGAAAGAGCCAGAGAAGCAGGGAGCGTGGATGGAAACTGGAGGCAGGGAGAATCTTGAGGAGGAGACAGTAGAATATCTGCAATGAAGGGTGGAGATTTTTTGTTTTATTTTGCTTTTCAAATTAAGGAAGTACCTCATTAGCAAAAGCGGTACCTTGTTATTTTAACCTTCTGTTTATTTAAATGTGGACAAAACTGGGTTTTTTAATTTGCTTATTTCCTAAATGTAGCTCCTCTTACAGATAAATTATCTTTTTTATGTCATTTGCCTTTTACTTACCAAAGAATTTCCTGTACTGTTTTAAATTAGTGAGTTCTGACAGGTCATGAGAAGTTTTAGTAGCTAGGAGCATGTTAGTTTTTTTTTTTTAATGAAATAATTTTTTAAGTATTGACTGACTGTTTCATTTCCTTCAGAGCATTCACTGGAGAGAAGCTCTGAATATTTTGAAGCTGGTGGTTTCTCGATCTGCCAGCCTAGTTTTACCTTCCTACCAACACAGTGACCTCTCAAAGATAGAAATACATCGAGTGTGGACGAGCTCATCCAAGGAATTACCTGGAAAAACCCTAGACTTCCACTTTGATATTTCAGAGGTATGTTAACTGTTTCCATAAACTTTAGCATGAATACATAGTGGCAAAGTTCAAAACTAGCCGCCTAGAGAAGGGGAGGCTTACATTTATGTCAAATGAAAGCTTCTAAAGCCTAATGAGGTTCTGTTTTTTTTCTTTTTTAAGAACACATTCACAGGGGCTCTCATTTGGCAGCTTTTAAAAATAGAAGCTAGCCTCAGTTATATAAAAACGATTCCACAGAAAAGACAATTTTTAAAATGGAATGATCTTAAGCATTTTAAACCATGACCTTCACTCATTCTTTATCTGACTGCTGCCACGTCCTGTCTGGTATCTGCAACCTTGTTTCCTGAACTGTAGCCAAACCAGTGAATGACCGAGATTTATGGAATCGGCCCTTATGGTCATTTCCCCAAGCCACACTGCTTTTTTTCTTTAATAATTTTTTTAAGTTGATATGTTGTATTTTCATTTTTATTAAGTTCCAGTTTTTTGGGTGGGGTCACATGACATTCAGGATTTTAGTTGCCCGACCAGGGATCAAACCCACGGCCCCTGCAGTGGGCACATGGAGTTCTAAAAACTGCACCATCAGCGAAGTCTCCCACAATGCTTTTCACAGTACCACTATTTAAATTCTTGGCTTAAGAAAGGGAATGTGGAGAGAAGAGACCTATGAACCGAACTAAGGAGTCAGGAAGAAAAGAGGACACAAAATAGTCCGATTTACCTGCTGGTCCATGAACAGACTTTTGGAAACCTGCACTTAAGTGTGTTAGTCTAAGATATAAAAATACATTTGCTTTCCTGTCTCTCTTACCCCATGACTGACAGCCCCCTAAAGCAGAAACCGTGGTCTGTCCGCTTTGTAATTACGGTCTGTACAGTGTCTAATGCATGAACGTACTTCATATTCTTCAGCTTGGCTGAATCCATCAGTTCACTAAATAAACTAGGTCTGCTGACATGCAACTTACTGGCTCAGTTGTAGCCAGATTGGGTTTTTTCAGTTATCTCATTGACCATTCAACACTCAGGATGAGACACTGTTTATTGCTACTGTTGTGATATTTATATATGACATTAAGGTATCAAATCAATATTTTTCTATTTTAAACAGTTTATATTGCTAGGGTAGGAGAGGGGAGCTTACTCTTTTACTAAAGTTTATTCTGTTCCAAAGAGGTACAGAAGACCTGTGGCCAGTCAGCTGCACGCCCCAGAGACCCAGTTGCTCCAGAAAGATGGGCCTGGAGAGACAGGTGGAACACTCCCAGCCAGTGTCTCTCATCTCTGAATGTGGGCCTGTGAACAGGTTTCTGCAGAGACCCCCTTGTGGCTGAAGTTTGAGAGGTGCTGCCTACCCAGATACCACATTACAGACCTCTCAGGAGTGAAATTTAGTAAATGTTGCCCAAGAACCTGGCCCTGACTCTTTCCTTTAAATAATTGAAATCATAGATTTAAATAAATTTTTAAATACTTGAGAGTATAAGATTGGCAATTACAGGTTGGGATGAGGGGAAGGAATTTTGATCTTGTTATAAGAAAGTCTTTCAAGCTTAAACATCTGAAAGTAATTTGCTTTTCTGTATGTTTCTTTTCTCATCTTTATAGTCATTTGTGAAGTGTATTTAAGAACAAGCAATTGGATTTGTTTTCAGCTGCTCAAGAGGGTGGGAAGGTGTTGAAGATGCAAAATGGTTTGTGTGTTAGTCACTCAGTTGTGTCTGAGTCTTTGCAACCTCAGAGACTGTAGCTTGCCAGGCTCCTCTTTCCATGGAATTCTCCAGGCAAGAACACTGGAGTGGGTAGTCATTCCCTTCTCCAGGGTATCTTCCCAACGCAGGGGTTGAACCTCAGTCTCCCGCCCTGAAGGCCGATTCTTTACCATCTGAGCCACCAGGGAAGCAAAATGGTTTAGGATGTGTTCTTGAACATCAGGGAAATGAGCCTCCACGTAACACTGAACTTCTCTATGTTTTCATCAAATAAGCAGTTCTTGGTGGCTGCTGGGAGACCGAGCCACGTACCAAGGACTGTGGATGAGAGAGAAGAATGCATGCTTCTCCTCTCTCCCTGCAGACGCCTATCATTGGGAGACGGTATGATGAACTGCAGAACTCCTCTGGGCGTGACGGGAAGCCCAGGCCCATGGCCGTCACCCGGAGTGCATCCTCCACCTCCTCGGGCTCCAACTCCAACGTTCTTGTCCCTGTCAGCTGGAAAAGGCCCCAGTACTCCCAGGTAAGAGTCCTCGACTTGCAGGGTTGGACAGGAGCTTAGGGGCCCTATAGAACCCAGCTGTGATATGCGATTTGGGCAGCCACCCTCCTGATGTCACCCACCTGGGCATCAGCACTTCAGTGATGAGGAGCTCATGGCATCCGTATTCCGAGGGGACCTCTTTACTCTTTGAACAGGTCATTAGGTTGAGTTGAAGTCTGACACTCTGTTGCTTCTACTTACTGATCCTAGTTCTCTTAAGGCTTAGAAAATGCAATCAGATCTCTCACGTGGCAGCCCTTCAGACACTTAACCTACCCGCCCTTCCACTCACCCAGATGAGTCCTCTTTCCTCCAAATAATACATCCTAGTTCTCCTGACCAATCCTCTGTGGCAGGGCTGCACGCTGTCCTGCGAGCCAGCCCTGGATCCGGGTTCACGCATGGCTGACATGAGCAGAGCAGGCGCCCAGATTTCTCCATGCTTGCGTTGTCTCCGTTCATTCCATGGGTTATTGAAACCTGTGCATTATTTAGGGCTCTCTGGGTGACATGTGCCAGAAGCCCAGTGAAAAACTGCCTGAAGTGGAAAAGGAATGTATTCACTTCCGTATCGCGGCTTCAAGTGGAGCTGGATTCTAGCACACACAATCCTTAGACCCTTTCCCTCCTCCTCACAGCCCCACCTTCCTGTTCCAAAGTCCTGCTTTCCTCTCTGCTGACTTCATCCTCAGGCAGGTTCTTCCCTGTGAGGCACCAGTGACCTCTGGCAGCTCCAGACTTACATGGTCTTTGCCTCTGACCATTTCAGGGTAGAGACCTTCCCTCCCTGGCATCCGCAGGAATTCTAGAGAAAATTAAAGTGTTAGTTGCTCAGCCGTGTCTGACTCTTGGCTGAGCCCATGGACTGTAGCCCGCCAGGCTTCTCAGTCCATGGGATCTTCCAGGCAAGAATACTGGAGTGGGTTGCCATTCCCTTCTCCCGTGGATCTTCCCAACCCAGGGATCAAACCCGGGTCTCCTGCATTGCAGGCAGATTGTGTACTGTCTGAGTCATCAGGGAAGCCCCATTCTAGAGAAAGGATTCTTGCAATCCCTACGAGGGAGGAAAAGTGTCCCCTGGTGGGAGAAGAGCCGTCCCAAGATGAGAGAGGAGCTGCATTACCGGGAGAAGGAGAAATGGACGGTGTGCAGAGCTGGCCCTGAATCCGGCTGTGCAAACCCCTTAGCGTGCACGCCCAGCAGGACTCATCCTCACTCTCAGAGGCTGGGAAGATGGAGCCCTCAGTGCAGCCCCCTGCTGGAGCCGAGCTGGTTCTCAGTGGGTGTTCACTGTGGGTTGAACAGAGAACCCGCTCTACTCTCTTGGGGGTTTGGAAAGAGAAAACACATGCACAGCCCCGTTCCATGATCCTCTGTATTTCCTTCCCAGAATTGCAAAATGCCCACTAAAGCCTAGAGAAAGAGGTTAACAAATCCGCTGCCATTCTTCAACATCAAGGTCCTCCTGTCTTTGACAGGAGTGAAAGTGACACCATATTGAGTGTCTCAAGAAGGATGCAGGGAACTGAGTTACATCAAGAAGGAAGATCTGGGAATGATCCTGGCCTCCTTGTAGGCTCCATATTAACTTAAATCAGGTTAAAAAGGAAAAAAAAAATCATTTCCAAGCGACTAGGGTGATTGCTTTAAGAGTGGCTCTGAAGCACGTTGACGTTTTTTAGGCTCTGGTTACTCATCTTTTTCATTCTCAACTCACCCATCATTCTGAGACCTACTTGATCTATGTCATTGGAAAATGTGATGATTTGTGGAAGAGTCCCAATGCTTAAAGAACTGAAAAGTAAGGATTATGAAGAAAAGCAAAAGGAATTGAATCTGTTTAACTATAGGAAGAATAAGTTGAGAAGGATTTAACATGCCTTGCAAATAATCAAATTTAATTCTGCAGAAAGTAAAGCTATCTTCCTATTTGGGGTAAAGAGATTTGAATTGTAACATGAGAGATTTAATTTAGGCGTAAGGAAGGGCTTGCTAATGACTGAAAGTTGTAGCACACAAGAAAGATGACCAAGGGGAGTAATGAGTATCTGCTAAGAACCAAGGGACTGACTTATCCTCTCCCTTAGGAATGTTCAGATCAGCCCTGTCCAGTAGACATACAGTGTGAGCCTCATTTAAATATTTCTAACAGTCATCTTCTGAAAAAAAGAAAAAAAAAAGGCAGGTCAAGTTAATATTAGTAACATCTTAGCCAGTATAGCTAAAATATTTCTCAGCATATAATCAATGTATAATCATTGATGAGCTATTTCACACTCTTCTTTCATACCAGATCTTCA
The DNA here is from genome assembly GCF_032405125.1 of Capricornis sumatraensis. Classification (NCBI taxonomy): domain Eukaryota; kingdom Metazoa; phylum Chordata; class Mammalia; order Artiodactyla; family Bovidae; genus Capricornis; species Capricornis sumatraensis. The sequence goes on along the minus strand of NC_091080.1, from coordinate 38,534,131 downwards.
TGTATTTTACATCTCTCTGTTCTCACTGGGTACATCTCAGGTAATTAGCCCTGTGTGGCTGATGGCCACAGGATTACAGCAGATTTGATCACAGGTCCCCAGATTAAAACTTGTGTGCTTCTTTTCCAGAAGAGGACCAAAGAGAAGTTGGTGCACGTCCTTTCTCTGTGTGGCCAGGAAGTAGGATTAAGTAAGAATCCATCAGTAAGTTCTGTCATGTGTCATATTTATTTTGGTATTGTTATGGATTTTGCTTTTGGTCATGTAGTTTAGAGGATTCAACTATGAATCACAAGTATGATAGCCATCATCTTGATCAATGTCTTAGACTTCTCTCCACACTATGATTTTTAATCTTTAGTTTAGAAACACTGAAAGATGTTATTGACTGTCTGCTCCAGTTGGCAAACAGAAACTCAAATTGGTAAATAAAATCTCAAGTTATTTTTATTTTTTAGTATCTTGATTTTTAAAGTATACCCAGACTTTCTTAAAATAGGTATATGTGACTGTCTCCTGCACTACTGTACACGATATACATTCCTTTGGCATATAATTTTACCCTGTACACACATTTCTTAACATGATGTCACTATTTTACTCATGTAAAGGTGAAAACAGTGATATGTTTTTTTCTTGCATAAACTCCTGATATTACAGTTGGGAAAAAAATACATACCATTGGGCTTTGAAATAAAATGAAAAAGTAACAGAAGTTAACTTCTGAAGCTTTTTTAAAAATTTAGAAAATTAAAATTGTGTGTGCAAACACTGTGGCAAAAGGTTTGGTTTTCCCAGGTATTTTTATTTCATCTGTATTACAGCGTCTTTTTTAGTAACCAGAAAAGAAGATCGCAAACCAAGTTATTTTCAAGTAAAGAAGCAGCAAACAGTTTCTCTGTGGAGTTGCTTTTAAAATTCCAAAATGTATATGCTAATGTAGTTCATGACTGGGTGAAATATGAGAGACTCATAGGTTCCTAGAGTAAAGGCTGATACTTATTATCATCCTGGAATGTGCTCTAGCAAGAAAGAAGCATTGCCTCCTTTGAAGTCACCTTCCAAGTTGCTGACTGGTGGGTTTGCTGCTGCTCCTGTGACATCACTGAGGGCAGAGGGACCGGGGATGATGACAGGGAGGGCGGGCGGAGCCTCCCAGCCCACCAGGAAGGGGAATGGCAGCCTTTATCTCTGCAGCAGCAAAGCCAGCAAGGGCCATTTCTCTCCATCCCTGTGGTTACACTTTCCCCTTCAGATCCCAACTGCCTGCTTCTGTGCTGTGGCCCTTCAAGTTAGAACTGTTTACTGTGTTACAAATAAGAAAAGCCACACTAACTAGGAAAGGGAGCATTCAGCTGAGGAAATCAGAGTGCTAGTCTCTCCGTGGATGGACCTAGAGTGAAGTAAGTCAGAAAGAGAAGAACAAATACCATGTAATGCCACTTATATGTGGAACCTAGAAAAATGGTACAAGTGAACTTATTTTCAAAGCAGACACAGAGACACAGATGTAGGAACAAATATGGATACCAAGCAGGGAAGGATGGGTGGGATGAACTGGGAGACTGGGATTGACAATATATACACTATTGATTAAAAGATGCTCACTCCTTGGAAGGAAAGTTATGACCAACCTAGACAGCATATTCAAAAGCAGAGACATTACTTTGCCAACAAAGGTCCATCTGGTCAGGCTATGGTTTTTCCAGTAATCACGAGAGTTGGACTGTGAAGAAAGCTGAGCGCCGAAGAATTGATGCTTTTGAACTGCAGTGTTGGAGAAGACTTAAGAGTCCCTTGGACTACAAGGAGATCCAACCAGTCCTTTCTAAAGGAGATCAGCCCTGGGATTTCTTTGGAAGGAATGATGCTAAAGCTGAAACTCCAGTACTTTGGCCACCTCATGTGAAGAGTTGACTCATTGGAAAAGACTGATGCTGGGAGGGATTGGGGGCAGGAGGAGAAGGGGACGACAGAGGATGAGATGGCTGGATGGCATCACCGACTCGATGGACGTGAGTCTGAGTGAACTCCGGGAGTTGCTGATGGACAGGGAGGCCTGGTGTGCTGCGATTCATGGGGTTGCAAAGAGTCGGACACGACTGAGCGACTGAACTGAACTGACACTATTGATACTATGTATAAAATACTAATAGATGACTAATGAGAACCTCCTGTATAGCACAGGGAACTCCACTCAGTGCTCTGTGGTCACCTAGTGGGAAGGAAATCTAAAGAAGAGGGGATATATACACACACATAACTGATTCACTTTGCTATACAGTAGAAAGTAACACAACATTACAAAGCAGCTGTATTCCAAAAAAAAAAAAAAATTCTAGTCTCTCCTCTCTCCCTGACTAGGTGGCTGGTCGTCAGTGCTGTTTATCTCGTGCACCCATTTGCAGTCCCTGTACAGACTGTGTGTTGTGCCATTTTATAAAAACCTAGTGCAAATCCTATGACTGTTCCTAAAACACTGGAGGAAAAAGAAAATATATTTAAAATCCATTTACTTTTTCCTGTTGAAAGACAATTGTTATATTTAAATTCTTATAAATGAATTTTTACTTTCAAGGAAGACCAAGAGGTTATAATGGTTAAATTAAAAGAACATTGTTCATTTTGTTTAATATCAGTCTATGTTCAGGAGAGGCTGCATAGCAAAACATTTAGATTTATTTCAAAACATTTAGATTTATTTATTTCTAATATAACATTTAGAAGTTATATTAAAATGACCCAAGAAAAATGAACCTATACATATAATTTTAAAAGGTTGACATACTAAAATTTTAGTAGAAAAAAAAGTTTTGTTTAAATCAACAGGACAGGAATTTGAGTGTGAATTCTGAACACAGCTGCTCAGCTTCCCTTCTGGAATTCAAATGAACAAGTTCTGTTCTTCTTGACTTAGGTTTCTTTTTCTTTACCATTCCTGGTTTATCTCTCAAAGGGTTAAATCTTTTGCTCTCACAGTTCATTCTATAGTAACATTATTTTGTTGGCATCAGTAGTCCTTAAAATCTTACATGATAATATGTATGTGATGTGTATGTGTATGTCAATCTATACAGTTTCTAACCTCGGTCAGTGTAGAAACAATGGAAAATTTCTTGGGTGCTGTAGATTGTCTGTGAACACAGACACACTCAGTTGAAACACACACACACACACAGGATCCAGTCTTCATTAAGAAGCAATTATTTGACTCAAACATTTTCCTAGTACATGAACTTGCGTCTTTGCAACGTTTAATCTGAAGGCACCTGTCCAACATAAATAATAAAAGAACATTCTAAAAATACCCACTTAAGGAATTAGGTGTGTACTGGAAATACAGTGCTACGAGGAGCCAGTTACGGGTTCTGTAGCTCAAACCACCAAAGGGAGAGTAGTTTCTCAGGAGAGCCCTCTCGGTTCACAGGTGATCTTCTCGTCGTGCGGGGACCTGGACCTGCTGGAGCATCAGACGAGCCTGGTGTCGTCCGAGGACGGGGCCCGGGAGCAGGAGAACATGGATGACACCAACAGCGAGCAGCAGTTCCGGGTCTTCAGAGACTTCGACTTCCTGGACGTGGAGCTAGAGGATGGAGAGGTAGGCACAGGCTCAGTGAAAACCATCTGCTCAGCCTTTTTCTTTCTACCTGCTAAATAGTGAGTTCTTTAATTAGAAAGCTTGTAAACTTTATTTTGGATCAGTTTATTTAAAGTACAGCAGCTTAACTTGGGCAAAAGTCACCCCACCCTTCCTGTCTGAGCCCAGGGCCAAAGCGGTTCCAAGTTCTTTCTAAATGGCAGAGATCTGACTTTGAATGGCCACACGCAGACTGCGTGTGTGTCTAGTCCAAAGGTGAACTTAAAAACCAGAAACACTGATGGTCTCAGCCTGTTCTCTGGTGCCTGGGAAACACAGGCAAAGCATTTAATTATTTTAAGCGTGAAGTTGCTCTTACGTGATGATTTCAAAGCTTGCCTGCTACAGCCTGCGATCGGAGCCCGAGGGCCTGGCATCTTTGTGCTGTTTGAAATCCTCAGAACTTGAAACTAGATTTAACGTATACGAGCTCCTGGCTCTGCTTTTGGCTGGTTTTTGACACCTGGAGCATCTGAATTCAAGTCTGAACAGGCAGATGCAGATCTAGGTATCTGAGTGATAATTGTGGTAATAAGGTGCTTCAGTTATGAGTCATGTTTTTAAAAACTGGGAGTGGAAGGAGGAGCATTGTTTCAGTAGCTTGGGGGCATATTCCAGCTGAGAGGCAGGCTTTTTCCTCCTGGGATGGACACTAAGTTCCCTTCAATGAGGTTGCCATCTGTAAGAATGCCTGCTTCCGAGCCTGGTGTGTGGTGGGCTCCACATTATACTTCCCAGACAGAGGGCTTTCTGCCAGTCACACAGTTCAAATGGAAGCCCAGATTCCAAGCTCATCATATCCTATGGTAGTAGTAGTGTTAGTCACTCAATTGTGTCAAGTCTGACACGACTTTGTAACACCTTGGACTGTAGCCCGCCAGGCTCCTCTGTCCATAGGATTCTCCAGGCAAGAATACTGAAGTGGGTTGCCATTCCCTTCTCCAGGCAATTTCCCAACCCAGGGATCGAACCTGGGTCTCTCGCATTGCAGGCAGATTCTTTACCATCTGAGCCACCAGGGAAGCCCTATGGCAGGTGGGCACCTCCTAATTATAAACTTGTGGGAAATGATACTTCAGGTAACTGCTCACCTTCCCTAAAAGAACACTTGCTGACCAATCCACTTAGGTCAAGACGAGGTCACAGAGCTGTCCATTTTTGTCCTTACTGGCCACTGACGACCCTGGCTGTCTGTGCCAGCAAGGAAGAGTCATGTCCTCAGAATGAAGAATGTATTCTTCACCAATTCCTCCCCTGGAAACAGGTTTATCAGATCTAGTTACTGACTGCAAGGCACCTTTAAAACATGTCAGCTCTTCACCTTGAATTTTCTTGAACCAGTAAAAAGTTCTGCAGTTTTCTGTGTTAACCATAACTAGCAATAAAGAAATCAACAAGTAAATGTGGTGAGAACTGTTTTAAAAGTGTAATGCAAAATACAGCTGTTTTGAATATTTTCAAAATGAGCTAGAGGTATATGGAATGTCAAAAGATTAACTTCCTAATTTGGGCAACTGATCTCATCTTTGCTCTCAGGCTAGAATTCAAGCTTAGGTAGTACCCTTTTCACTCTGTAAGTTAAACTGAGGAGGGAAAATTGATGAAACAAGAGAGGCATCATTTTTTTCAAGATCTTTTTCATACAAAGACAAATGGGCTGTGTGAAGGGATCTGGCAGGAATGCTATCAAGTAGAAGAATCAGACACAATTGCAGAACTAATTTTTATCAAAATAAGGAAAACCTTAGATGCTTATCATTTGAAAACAAATTTTATGCTAATATTTGTCAGGGACAGCAAGTGATGGATACTATGCCTTCCTTCCAGTGTTTTCTCTATTGTCCTAGCCAACAAGAACTAGAAAAAAAAAATAGTGGTTGTTACCTTGTATGATTATGATTTTATAAGAAACACAAGAGTGTGATAGTATGTATTTTATCCAAATAAAATAAACTATTTGAGAATGTTACTTCTCCACAAGATTACAATATGGGATTCTAGCCTGCTTACAGAGTCACAGATAAGTCAAAGCAGGTCCAGCTCTGACTTTAGCTCAGCCTCTGACCCACTTTAAGCCTCAAAGCAGCTTCTCTTGGCGTCCTCATCTATCAAATGGGGATGATAATAACCTGCCTGTAGAACTGATGTGAGGGATCAAGTAAGGTGACCTATGTAAAGCTTTTCACATAATTTTGGGCGCAGAATAGGCATTCTAAGTGTCTGTTCCTTTGTACTGTCACTGATGAATAATTTCAGTATTTCCTCATCTGCAAAAGGTAAGCATATTTGGCTTCTAGATCAAAACACATTTATAAAAAAAGACAGACAAGGTTCTTGTCATGTTTATTCCCTTTCATTAGTCTCAATGTATTGACTAAATCTTTAAGGGTTTGCCTTTGAACTCTTCAGAATCCTTAAAGGGTGCTACGTCTTTGCTGTTAATTACCTCAGCAGTGAAACAGCCTGATCACAAACACTTCTGGTTTTGTGGGCAGGATCAGGTGATGCCACCTTTTTTTCCCCAAGCAGATGACCCTCATTAGTCTTTCCATGACATTTCACAGTTTTCTCACAAATAAAAATTCAGACATTCCAAAAAAAAAGTGTTGAGGAGACAGACCAAAGTTGTCACTGAAGTGGAAAGCTATTTCGGAAACTGTATTTATGATTTGTTACCAGCTACGTCATCCACTGCTGAGACAGCTGGAATTTCCGGTGTTTGGTACTAATTCTTCTCCTTTGGGTTTGTGTATCTTTGCTTTTTAAGGTGCCTCTACTGAAGTATATACTCTTAGCACTGTTAGCTGCTGTTGTGTTAAAACTAAGGCAAATGCACTTGAGTATCTGTAATATAATCATTTTAAATAGACTTCTTATTTTTTTCTGTCCATTCAATCCGCTACCCAGGAACTTCAGGTAAGATGATACTATTTTCAATTCAGATACGCTAGTAGGTGTTTTGCATCATTGCAGATTTATAACAACATAATTGCTTTTTCTCCCCCTGGAGAGTATGTATGGCTATTTGCACATTTATAAGTATTTTTCTTGGTTGCTCAAGGAAGAAAATATTTTCTGAAAGTATAAATACATTTTAAAATGTAGTTTTAAAATCTTTATATGTCTAGTTCTGGAAGTTGCATAATTTTATCTCTTGAGGAAAGGTGAGTTTTTAAGTATGATCCATAGAAATCCTATAATTTCTCATTAGGCAGCTGCACAACTGGAATGGGTTGGTTTTGTGGTTTAATTCTTTTATTAAAAGTGAAATCAACAAGCTTTATCTAAACAATACACCACGTCCACTTCCAATCAACTGCTTTTATTTTCTAGGAATTAAGAGCTATCTTTGTAGGGTGACTATCCAAGTGAGGACCCTTTTGCAACTAAAAACGAGTCTGGCAATAATTTACACCCAGATAACAGGCATAAGCCAGTGTTATCCTGGACAAAGTGACCTATGAGCACACTATATCCATGTCTTACAGGCTTAAGTCTGAGTAGGGTCATTTGGGGGAACATGTTTTGACTTCTAAGTTCCTTCAACAATAATTCTTTTTTTGGTATTCCAGTATCAACAAATATGATTTCCAACACTTCTAGAGCATTCCATTGTGAATATTTTCTCATCTCAGTATGAACCCTGAGTGGTTATTTAGGTTTGATAACCGACATATGCACATTGTCCATCAAGGATAGTTACCCACCTTCTCAGTCTTCTCACACACACACACAGTTTTGGCTTTTGACCCCACATGACATCTGGGTGTGGAGAGGCTAGAAGGCAGCTCTCCGAGTAGGGGTAGTCCTGTGCTGTGAGAAGGCCCGGTGGACTTTTAATCACCACAGACTCCAGCACAGGCCAGACTACTGTTGCTTTCAAACCCTCAGCTGCCACTGGGGAAACAGTTTCAACATCCTTGCCTCCGATGCAGTTTCTGCATCCTCTAGCGAGACACCAAATATTATCCCTGCGAGAACAGCTTCCCTGACTCCCAGTTCCCATGCCTGACTGATTCAGGTCTTCACCTGAGCTGTGGTCAGATCAATACAGAGGCACTGTGCCCAGTGCAGTACTCTGTGGCCCTGGATATATCTCTCTGCCAGCTCAGTGTGAGCCAGGTTCAGGGTGGGGGACTTCAGAACTGCTGCCTGAGACAGTTCATCCAATCCATCCATTGATTCAGTGTAAGAGAATCAGTTCTGTAAATTTGTTTCACAGTTGTACATTTCTCCCAGTAATTGTCACATTCCTTTTTCTCTGTTTTGTAATTTCATTTTTCTTTACCCTCTTTATTTCTTCACATACTGTGTTTTCTTTTTCTTCCTGGAACTCTTGCCTCTTCCACATTTTTTTCATTCTTTCTGTGAAACAGCCGTTTTAAAATACCAGCACAATAGTAAGCCTTCCCTACCCGGGGAAAAAAACAATCATTTGGTGGTAATGTAGCACAGTAGTTATAGATAAAAGGCACAGATAGAGCTATAAACTATAGAAATCAAATACTGAGTCATATAATCAAACAGTCTTAAGGATAATCATAAACGTCATAAATGGGGTGAATGATGATAACTTCCACATAATATCCAGAATGTGTTCAAGATTCTTACCCGTTGCCTTCCACCATGAATAGCCAAAAGACTTTGGAAAAGCTAAGCATCTGTTATACCAGAGATCTGTGAGAATGGTAGGCTTTATTTTATTAGGAGCCAGAAAAAATAGACCCATAAAACCAGAGGAAAAAAATCATAATTTTAATAGTAATTTATATCTCTCCCTGAAATTATATGATTATGCTATTAACTGAGCTCTCATCAGAAAGTTTATTTCAGTGAACCATCTGTGTTTCAAATGACTAATGTACATAATAAGATTCTGTGCTAGATATTATTCAGATTACCTATTTGTTAGGTTCAAATTTGCTCACCAATGGGTGAGTAATATTTCTCTTGCTTTATTCCTGGAGAGAGAAATAAAACCCAGATTTGTTTTTAGGGGGGGAATTATATTCAATTAAATAAACTTACTTAATATATGATAATTTGTAGAGACAATATGAGCTATATCTGAAATCTTTCTGTAACATCTACCTTGCCACTTAGCCCAGTTCTCAGTACACATGTACAATTCAGCAACAGTCCTTGGTACCAGGTCAGTCCATCCAGGTCCAGGGAGGGAACTGTTTCCTGTGTTGGAACAGTTATTTAAAGATGAGCCTAAAGCAAAACTGAAGCCTTGCTGCTCTGGCCTCTGCATCGTGCATGATCGTCTGACTGTGCCCAGCTGCTCTCTGACACCCTTTAACTGCATTTTATCTGTGAAAACTGCTGTGGCAGAAACAGGCTGGAATGTGTACCTAATGCTCTTCAACTTAATACCCAGAAGCTGTGGACTGTGCCACAAGCATAGCCCTTACTTTGTTCTCTGGACAACAGTACTAAACAGTGGGGGTCAGGGAGTAGGTAAGGAACACCTCTGTTGAAGTTATTCTAATATTAACAGTCTCTTTCTGATAGCTTTTTGTTAACATGGCTCTTTAAGAGTACTCCCAATCAACTTGTAAAACAGTGTTACCCACTGTGCCAAAGAAGAGTGTATGATCACATCTATCTGTGACTTAACACGCATTTAGTGAAAACAGTGTGCTGTTTTACTACTCTTCACAACATGTTAGCAAAATCATTGGTGCCCGTGTCTGTGAGGTGAGGGCTTGAGAGTTCATAATGAAAGTATCGAGGCTAAGCTATGACTGATTAGATGTGTGAAGCTGTACATGCGGGAGAATTCTGGCCTTAAAAAGCAGCTGACGGTGTGATTTCAGGGCGAGAGTATGGACAACTTCAACTGGGGAGTCCGCAGGCGTTCTTTGGACAGTCTGGACAAGTGTGACCTGCAGCTGCTGGAGGAGCGCCAGCTCTCAGGAAGCTCTCCCAGCCTCAATAAAATGAACCACGAGGATTCTGATGAGTCCTCTGAGGAGGAGGACCTCACCACCAGCCAGATCCTGGAGCACTCTGACCTCGTAAGTAGGAACTCTCCACCTCTTCTTCCCAAGAAACTGGGAGACTGCTCTTTGTCTTTCAGGCAGCAGGGCAGTTTCCAGTTGCAACTAAAGAAACTTCCCACAGCTGCCAAACTCAAATCTGAGATTGTCAGGTGGGGTCTGTCTGATTCTAACCAGCTTCTTCTCTGGAGGGTGCAAATGGAGACAAACACTGGGGGTTTCATCAGCCGTGAATGCCATCAGATTTGTTCAGGCCTAGATTTTCCCTAAATAACTTAAGCTGAACTCTTTCTTTAAAAAAAAAAAATTCCTCCAACATCTTTAGTTTGAGGAAATAAGACATTTTGATGGGGTTATCTGGAAAGAGAAGGGGTCTTTGTGTCTTACAGTGCTGGGCCTTGCCAGCTGCGGTGTTTAAGTTCTAATGACAGTGAAGTATGTATTAATATGTTCAGTAGTTAGTACCTGTCCAATAGCAACCAGCTTGTACACTGGTTTGTACTCTTATGTAAAGAATGGGAACGTCACACAACGTTGTGTTTCCTTTGCTTTCTCGACAGATCATGAATCTCTCCCCTTCGGAGGAGACTAACCCCATGGAATCACTCACGACCACCTGCGATCTGACCCCTGCTGACCCTCACTCCTTTAACACCAGGATGGCTAGCTTTGAAGCTGCTCTGCCTGATATGAATAATCTTCAGATTTCTGAGGGTTCAAAGGTGAAGAGATTTTGGCAATTGTTGGTTGTGGTTTTCTTTCCAAAAAAAATGTATTTCCAATTTTCTGAGCATTCTTAAGAGGGTTATAAATGGAGGGACTACCTTTATCTTTTTCTTTTATGAAATAGTTGTTAGTGCCCCTGAGCCTAGGTTTTGAAGTTGCTTTACTCTCAAAAGACCTAAGCAACCATCTTCTTGTTTGTTGAAAGAGATTTGATTTGAGGTCCTTTTAAGATGAAACGTTTTGCATTTTCTGGAGAGCACAAACACTGCTGATTAACAGCAAAACAAATGTCTGAGGTGGCTGAGACAGGGAAACTGATGTTCTTTGTCATGACTTTTATAAAACAATCTGTTAAGTGAGGTGTGGGTGTGTGCATAGACTGGTGGAAATTTTTTCCTATGTAGGAACCAATTATACAGGCTATGCATTGATTGCATTCTCGCCTTTTGTTGGGCTATCACAAATTTCAGTATCAATCACAGTATTATGCACAAAACTGTCTTAATCGGCTCTCTGAGGAGAAAAGTAAGTATTGGATAGAATTTCCTTATTTAAAAGGTCAGCTTTTTAGAGGAACTTTAAAATGTATATTTCATTTAAGGTTTGTTTTATTGATTTGCATAAGCCATTCTGTCCATAAAACTATCAACTTCCACACTATGTTCACATATGTATCCACATAAATGGCCATTAGTATACAACTTTATTTTCTTATATTAGACATACCAAAATAGCCGATTACTATTAGGATTAAAGTTTTCTTTATCTTGAGTTTGGTTATGGTGGTATAAGTTTAAAAGAGAAAATAGGAAAAAATACACAGAAAACAGATTTATAAAAGTATTTTCTTTCTGATGCTTCTACAGAAAAATAAAATACTGGCTATTCTGTATCCTTATACAGTGTACTAAAAATACATCTGAGATCTAACAAAACCTATATACTGTAAACCAAGGGCAACCAACCAAACTACAATCACCTAAAAATATTGAGGCTTAAAAAATAATTATTTGTAAGACTTCCCCATTACAAAAGAACTGTGACCAGGATTCTGAGAATTAGCAGAATTCTTTTCTAGCCAAAAAGGGGACCAGAAAGGAAACCTGAGATTAAAATGCCAGAATCTTTGAAATTAAACTTCATGGAATGAACATCACAAAATAAATGTGAAGTTATTATTAGCATATGTTATTTCACAGTCTTGTAGTAGTCAACTTTTCAATTCTGAATGCTAAGTTATATAGATTTCTCATACAAAGCACTGCCTAATAATATTTTCATGGACTCACACAGAAATCTATCAGGGCAAGGCTGAGTTTAATTTCTGAAAAGCTTTCTCTGTTTTTTACATCAGCTGGGCTTCTGCAAAATTTGATATATCTGTGATGTTAGAAAGAGAAAACAAGATGTTTTTATAAGATCTCAGCCTGTCCCTAGTAGATTAAGTTTATATACATTAACAACCCAGACCAGTCAGCAGTCTCGGCACCAGTCTAGTTTTAAAGAGCAGGAAGAGACAGATATGGATAAGCCCCTGAAACTCAGTATTTATAAGCAGTTCCTTCAAAGACATGAGATAACCTATTTCCCTAACATGTCTGTAAACATTCCTAATTTCCCTATTTAATCCTAGATTCAAAATACTAAAGGGGCAGCCAGATGTCAACCGTGATAACGCTCTAATTCATATGCCTATTTTGCCCTGGTTTTGTCTTTAAGAAAATGACTCACTGAACCACGTACACGTGCTTTCTTCCTCTCCTCTTCTGTTCTGTGGTCAGGCTGCCTTCCTTCCTCTCCTGAATAACAATTGCTCCTCCAGATGATTTCCCTCTGGCCCAGGTTCAAGCCCAGCCTCTTTTTCCATTTGACCTGCCAGTCTCTTTCCTGCCTCTCAGCAGTCCCAGCTCTGCCACCCTAGAGCCGTCTCATCTCCCTGCTCATTCTACGTTTTACAGCAACCCAAGAGCAGCCCCTCATATATATATGTGCTGCCTTCAGGGGATATTCCCGAGTGAAGCATTTATGTATGTGGAGCTCAGAGGATGTTCAGTATGGAAGGCCTGTCAACGAGGCAGGCTCAATGAACAGCTCTGGGTCAATCATGGGCATGGCAGAGACTTCAGGAGCCTTTACTATGCCAGGCACTGATGACTCTAAGTTCTAGTTTCCATCGGTAGCATTGGACATACTACAAATTATATAATATACTGGAGAGTTAACTCCAGGTAACTTGCTTTAGAAGACTGGGCTTATGCAACAGAGAGAGCTCTGAATCCAGAGATGGGTGTCTCTCGCCCTGGCTCTGGCTCTGATTAATTACATACCTGGTATTAGGCACGTCCTTTTCCTGTGTGGAGCATCTACTTCCTCATCTTTGAAAGTGGAGGTCCAACCCGGGGGGTTGCTTCCAAGTTTAGCATTTATACTCCTTAAGTGTGGATCAAATATGGTAATCTTCTGACAGCTTCTTTGGGAACTCTCTCAGAAAAGGCTGAAAAGAAGATAAAGAACAGTGCTTCAGAAAATTCTTGAGTTCAGTTACACAAATTTACTATACCATAGCTAGAAGACATATGCCCCCAATTTCCGTTCTCTGGATTTCAGAGTTGCTTCTGGATATCCTTACATGTTGGGGGATTCCTTTCTCTCCTTTGCTCCCAGGCCGATGCCGTCCAGGAAGAGGAGGACGCCACTGTGCAGGAGGATGACCTTTCCAGCTCCATCAATGAGCTCCCAGCCACTTTTGAATGCAGCGACAGCTTTAGCCTGGATATGACTGAAGCAGAAGAAAAAGGCAGTCGAGCGCTGGACCACTTCACTCTTGCCAGGTAAAGGGTGTACACAGCACATCATACTGGGTTTGCTAACTCCAGTTTAATGTCAGGCTTGTGCCTCTGGGACTTCCTCGCAAAGGAGTCCAAGCTGACATGACTTGGAAGGCTGTCAACCAGTGAGGAATCATCCAGCTCCAGTGCAGGGCCTTATGCAGAACCAGGAAGGCTATGTCTATAGGAATTCTTGGAGCCCTGGAATAATAATGTACTCAGACGCTCAGTTGTCTGACTCTTTGCAACCCCATGGACTGTAGCTCACCAGACTTCTCTGTCCATGTGATTTTCCCAGGCAAGAATGCTGGAGTGGGTTGCAATTTCCTTCTCCAGGGGATCTTCCTGACCCAAGGATCGAACCCGCGTCTCCTGCACTGCAGACAGATTCTTTACCACTGTGCCACCAGGGAATCCCTATAGCCCTGGAATAACATAAAAAGCCAAAGAGGAGCCCTCGGGGACGTGGTCCACACCTTATAAGCTTTGAAGATAAGCAAGCTTGGCAAGGCTTGGAAATGGAGTTCTTCCCATCTTGAGTTAAAAGACCAGAACAAGAGGCTCTTTATAAGCTACATACCTACTTTTTTTTTTTTTCAAGTGGGTGGCTTTCAGTTTCAAGATGGACATTTCTGAGACAAGTGAAATCTAGTCAGAGAATATAAACAAGAAACATATAAAGGAATAGATTAAAAAAAATTAATGTGGCATCTAGGATAAATCATAAATAATGCTACAGATCTGCTTCAGGAGAAGAAAGAATCATAAAATCACTCCTCTGAACATTGCTTCTGACATGGCTAGACAGAGGCTTTCCGTTATGGTGATGCATATCCTTTTGTCAGAGAAACAGCTTAGGGTGATACCTAGAGAAGAAATGTTAACTTTTCAGTTCATTTATTTTTCTCTCCTTTCTTTGTTTCCCTCTGTCTCACTGTGAATTTCTCTTCTCTCATTTTCCTTTCTCTGCCCTTTTTCTCCTAGTTATTTATGTGTATACACCATTACTCTCCCTCCACAAAGGAAAAGTGAAAAGATAACAAAATTTTTCTCATTTTTTTAAAGTGAAAAATGAAAAAGACTGAAATGGGTCAAAGCACAGGAGTGAATGTGCCCTGTGTCTGGGGAAAGGCCGGCAGCAAAGTGAGGGTCAGTTGGTGAAGGCTAAAAAGCGGTCCTGTATCTGTATAAAGGAAATCAGAGTTGGTGAAAAATCCTCTTTTCTAGAATCAGAATCTCGAGACCTCTGACCGAGAGCCAGGCTCCCGAAGCAACCCCCACGGGAGGAGCGGGCAGGAGGGGTGCCTCGGGTGAGAACTGACACTTCCAGCAAAGGTAAGGAGGACGCCATTCCTGACTGTCTGCATTTTTTCCAGCTTTGGGGAAGGTGAGAGGGGAGTGTCGCCCCCTCCCTCGCCCTTCTTCTCGGCCATCCTTGCCGCCTTTCAGCCCACGGCCTGCGACGACGCCGAGGAGGCCTGGCGCAGCCACATCAACCAGCTCATGTGTGACTCGGACGGCTCCTGTGCTGTGTACACGTTCCACGTGTTCTCCTCCCTGTTTAAGGTACGCTGCCCACAAAGGCTCCACAGCTGCCAGCTCTTCAGGGAGCCAGCTGGCCTCTCCCTTGAGGGGGGAGTGCTGGGTTTACACGACACTTTGTCCTCAGTTTCCTCTGCTTCATTCTTTCTTCTGTTCATCATGGAGACACTGTGCTCCGCGGCTCGGGCCACTGAGACGTGATCCTCGCTGGCCCCTCCAGGTCTCACTGGCGTCATCAGGCACAGGCAGGCAGCCAGGCCTTCGGGACCACAGGTGGTTTCTTCAACCAAGCCCATTGTCCATCTCTTCTTTCCACTTCGACCTCTGGTGTACCTCTTTCTTCTTCGTTGTTTTTCCTTCTTTTATTCCCACTCACCATGAATTCTTTCAACCTGCCAGCCTGTGACACTTTTTGAGAGGTTGATTCTCTTGAGTACATCATGAGAAAAGGCACATGTGCTAGATGGAGGAATGGGGCCCTCTGATCACCTTCAGGAAGAACCATGGCAAAACGGAGAGATAGGAAAATAAGGAATTATGTGAAAAGTGGAAAAAATGGTATCTGCTTTAAATAATTGCAAATTCAGGAAGCCATAATTTAGTTAATAGGAAAGTAAAATCGGTTTTTGAGCCTGGAGGCCCTTCCATTCTTAGAGGAGTGTATACCAACAGTACTAATAGCTAGTGTCTCCATATTCTCTGTTATTTGTGCAGCCCACTCTCAAGTTTTCCAGTTTACTTTTCATGAGACCTGTCTGAGATGAACTGGGGGCTGGAGGGACTGTTAGCCTTAAAACAGGAAACAATGGGCTGCTGAAAGATAAGAATCCAGAAACATTAAGCCAGACTGAAATTTAAAAACAAACTATCCCAAAGCTACCATTTGAGGTAAATTTGTAAAGATTCAGGAACAATGTAATTTATTATATTGTTCTAAAGTCTGTGTTTAAGTAATGGTTAATTATGTATATTTATGTTTGGCTGCTGTGATCCTGTTATCCTGCAGTTACTAGACTGCATGCTCGACTTTATAGTCTGGAGCAGTCCTCCTCCTTCTGCTGAGAACCATCACCTCCTGTTTTCCCTCAGCTGTGCTCCCAATGCACACAGATCCCTGATGGGGCGGCACTTCCATGAATGAGGCCTTCCTTTAGCTCTTTCTCCCCTTGCACCCCCGACCTGGGATCCCAGGCATCTGCCACACTCTGTTGGAATTACCTGTTTAGGTGTCTGTCTCCTGCAGGGGAGGGCAGGTAATGGTGTCTTGCTTTGATTCCAGTGACTGGCACAGTGGCTCACAATAGGTGCTCAGTAAATGCAGTAGGAAAAAAACTTTTTTAATGTACATCTCAAATGTATAGTTTCCACTTAATGCCAGTACATCAACAGGTTGTCATGTGAGCTGGTACATGGGGCTGGGTACTGGGAAGAACACTGGAGTTCGGATTTTTTTATCAGTTGACTGGATCAATTCCTAAGACATTTATCTGCAATAATAATAATACAGATTGTTTCTCCTTTTTTTTTCAATATTACATTTTTCTTCAAGAACTTTCTCAGCTACCATCAAATGCTCTGCGATTGAGAGCAGAATTGCCGCTCCAATGTGCTGGAAGTGAAACACACGTCAGACACACGGTCTACTGTTCTTTCACCACACCCTCACGGGAGCTGTCTGCTTAGCTTCCCAATATTTCCCTGTGGGTCTGGACACCACGTTTCCCTGGATTCTGGACGGAGTAGAGAGGAGGTTAACTGCAAAAATACTTTGCTTTTAAAAACAAGGAAATGGTTTCTAATGGTCCAGCAGGGATGGCTTTCCAAGTGTCTCCGTCAGTCTATTTCCTTCCTGTGCTCTTGGGTTAGAATATTGTCATTTGTGTGCACAATGTCACCAAATCACAAGCTGTTTTTATATGGAAGTCATAGGTGGCTCTGAAGTTCCTAGCCTCTCGGTCCAATAAAATGTAAACCCAGGTCTCACCATATCCTTGGGTGAGGGAGAAGAACCCAACTTCTTGGAGGACCTGGCTCCTCCTCCTCACTCTGCCAGTCATTTCTTAATAGCTTGGTGATACATGACATTTCCTGCTCCTCTCAGCTGCAGTAGTGTCAAGTATTTTAAATTGCACACAAAACTACCACCACCATAAGATATAATGTTATGCATTATGTCAAGACCCTCAGATATATTAAATAAAAATAATATGCAGCACAGTTGGCATTTTTATCTAGTATAACCGATAAGGAACCAAGAGCCTGCTACTGTTTGCGGGACCTGCTAAGTACCCCATAGCAGAGCAGAGAGGATTTCTCATGGATTAGATTCTCCAACTCAAAAGGTATGAAATCTCTTTGTGGAAAGCCAATGCCTAGATCTGGAATTATTTTTTTGTTAAATATTTTGTTCTTTTTGTTAAAAGATATTTTGAGTTGGAAGTTGGGGCTAAAAGTGTTCTCATGTTGTCACTGACACAGGCCCCACAAGTCAGATTCTTCCTAATTATGGTTTTTCTTCAGGCAGTATAGGAGGAATAGTAACGTTTACAAAGCATTATCACTTATGGAAGGGATGTGAACTTAGAACCCTTACTCCATCGCTTCCTGTTTACATGATCTTGAGTCCTCTGACCTCTCTTAACCTCAGGTTCTTTACCTGGTTGTGAGCACTGATGAGGTGACATGTGCAAAGCTCTCAGAGAGACAGGTCCCACACAGAATATACTCTTTCTTTCTTCAGAGACTTTGTGGCTCCATTTTAGTCCTCCTGTCTCTGGGAGCTGTGATCTGGGAATGACAGAAAGGAGTCGTATCTCATGACCTTTTTCCTCTCACCCACACTGAAGTAATCTCAGAACTTACTCATCTGACAAACACGCTAGGCAAAAGATTCTGGCTGGCACTGGCCATCAGCAAAAAAGCAAAGCAGCACTTAATTAAAAGATACACGGGCATCCACACATTGGGAAATGACATTTTAGGATGAAACTTTGTCCACACTGGGTGATTATTCATTTAAGACACTCACTCTGTTCCTATCACAGACACACATACACGCCTGCCACTACATGCAGGACACACACACACATACACACATGCATGCCACTACATGCAGGACACACACACACACACGCCTGCCACTACATGCAGGACACGTGCTGATTTGATATTTTCCTAAGAATTTTTGATAATTTCCTAACAAGTTTTTTTCTAGTGCCTAAGTTAAAACATGGCCTTTACAAATAGTAATTATGTTGCCTTGCAGAATATTCAGAAAAGGTTCTGCTTCCTAACCTGTGATGCAGCCAGTTACCTTGGTGATAACCTCCGGGGCATTGGATCCAAGTTTGTCAGCTCTTCCCAGATGCTTACCTCCTGCTCCGAGTGCCCCACGCTCTTCGTGGATGCCGAGACCGTGAGTATCCCAGGCCTACTCCTGTGGTCAACGGCCTGCCCAGCTGACAGTGTAGAACTTCGGGGAAGCACGTGTGCAATTGCAGTTTGTTGGAAAGACACTTCCGGTGTGAGCAGTGCTGTGTGGTGATGGGAGCCCCAGAGGCCTGGGTCTGCACAGGAATGGCTGTGCATGGCCAGCTGAGGCCGTCACTGCAGGAGATCAGGGAGAGACCCCCCCTCCCCAGCTCTGTGCTGCCTCTGTGTCCATGGTGCTTCTCTCTGATGACCCTAAAGGCTGTGAACATGGTGAGCTAACCTCTCAGAGCAGCCCTAGCCAGTCCCCATGATGCTAGGTCAGCCAGCCAGATGGATCCCCAGAGGCACCATGTCATCACTTTCTCTTCTTCCAAGAGACCACCTACCCTCTTGCTGGATTCGTCCAGCCCCACTGCAGATGATGACTTTGAAGGATAATTAAAATAGTCGCTGGCTGACTGCTGAATCGTGACTATATAAACACAATGCTAACCTTCCAAGACCGGCAAGCTCTCCGTAGGGGAGAGGGGCACCTCTTTCCATCCCCCATGCATATCACAGAACCATCTCATCTGCTCAGTACTTACTGGTGTTTAGAGCAATGGCACCCCACTCCAGTACTCTTGTCTGGGAAATCCCATAGACGGAGGAGCCTCGTAGGCTACGGTCCATGGGGTCACTAAGAGTCGGACACAACTGAGTGACTTCACTTTCACTTTTCACTTTCATGCATTGGAAAAGGAAATGGCAACCCACTCCAGTGTCCTTGCCTGGAGAATCCCAGGGACAGAGGAGCCTGGTGGGCTTCCATCTGTGGGGTCGCACAGAGTTGGACACGACTGACGCGACTTAGCAGCAGCAGGAGCAGCAGAGACAGTGAAGATGTGCTTCACTTCTGAAAGTCTCTGAAGAGTCAGTCTTTCCAGGAACTTCATTAGTGGTTGGCCGTTTTGCAGCAAAGAATACGATATGAGAAATCTTTCCATCTTAAATGATTTAAAATGCAAATTAAATACAAAGACCTAGTTGGAGGTCTGTCTTCACATTTCCTGGAGTGTTACTGGATGAAGACACTGGAGTCCATGCATAAAATGGATGCCAGTTCTTAATGCACTTCTGTAGAATGCTTGTTAAGATCTGTCTGTCTAAACTGATACGGGGAAAATGGGTATCTTCACAGGAAATTTAAATTAGCAAGTCATATTCAAGTGCAGTTGCTTCTGAGAATGGAGCAAAATTACAAACTGTACAGGTTGTTAACACAGATGCCACCCCCGACACACTCTATGTTACATCTAAATATACTTCTCTTTTCTCTCTGTGTAGCCATGCCTTTGTCTAGGCGTCTCTCTGAAAGTTATTTTAATACAAATTATTTTCCTGTCTTTATTAGCTCCTTTCTTGTGGACTTCTGGACAAGCTCAAGTTCAGTGTTTTAGAACTGCAAGAATATTTGGATACCTACAACAACAGAAAAGAGGCCACTCTCTCAGTAAGCGTCTGTGTCTCTGTTAGCATATAAGTTTCATTAACACCAAATGAACCCAACCACCATGAACTCTTGGGAGGGGATGTGAATAACACAAGAGAGGCCCTTTTGGGAGAAGACAGACTTATCTTATCTTCCAACTTAATGGTGTTAGAACTATCAATAGTATGGATTATATAAAAATGATACCTACAAAAGAGAAAATTTTCAGCTTTCAATTTTAGCCCTATAATTTTTCTAACCAAGAAATTGGGGAAAGTGGCTATCTGTATAATGTATCACTTCATCAACATTATAACCTCTCTTTTCTCAGAAATTTATTAATAAAATTGTTAACTGCATCCTTCCAGTGTTCGCCTCACCCAAAACTGGTTGAGATGGATCTCCTCTCTCTCCACCACTCTCAGTAGCTGTCTCTCCCCATCACCGTGGTTTCTCTTGGCCTCAGCTCCTGCTCTTTTCTTCCTCCTTCCTTCAAAGATGTAAACTGTAAAATGTTACAGACAGAAGTGATTCAGAAACCATCCATGCAGACCTCCTGATTTCCAACAAAAACTTGCGTGTAATTTCCAGGGAGCACTTCCCATCGTAGACCAGGCACTATAAAAAGATCGTGGATTTTGAAGTCAGATGGACTTTGAACTCAAACTGCAGCTCAGTTTCTTAAGGGTTAGTAACCCTGGATAAGTTACTTAACCTCCTGTCATCTCAGATTCATCATCTATAAGACAGTGATATGCTCTAATAGTCACAGCAGCTGTCATTTTCCTGAGTCCTTTTTATACATCCAATAACCTGGTAAGAGTTATCTCTCTCAAATCCTGTAATGCTTGCAACGACCCTGGGAGTTGCTATTACTCTTCTCATTAGCTAGGAAGTAGAAAAGTGGTTATTTAAACCCAGGTCTGTGGGATTCAAAGGTTCATGCTGTTAACTCCAACTCAATATTGCCTTTGAAACAGAAATAGTGTATGTAAACTGCCCTGCACAAGTACCTCATACACAGAAGACATACATTCTTAAGTTACTGGGTTTTGTTTCTTGTTATATTTCCATGACTGTCAAAGAGAGAGTTCTCACATTCTACTGCAGCAATTCCCTTTGTCTTCTATTTCTGTGGCTCTCTCACTGTCACTGTTTTCCAGCTTCTCGGGCATCAGTTAATAAAAGTAATCCTTTAATTCTGGTTGGTGAACAAGCCAGTCTTTTGATGTCAAGTGTGAGTCTCAGCTCTTAAGGGCTTACTGTTTTCTACCCAAAGGTTCCTTTCACATCTATACTAGTTACTATACTAGATAGTTAAGCTGGCAGAATCTTTAAATAGCTAGGCTATTATTGTAAGGTCTTTCTTACAGTTAAACAGACCTGCCCCATAGAAGCCGCCTCAACATAACAGAGTCAGGCTGCATGGCCCAGGCTGGCCCAGCCTGGGAAGATGTACCAGCCCTGTCTCCTAATCTCAGTCATATGAAAGGTTTCTAATTGTATGTGGATTTATTTAATTTATACAAACATTTGGAGTGGTCTAGTGACATTACTTTTCAGGGCAGATACATCACAACAATAACATGATAAATGTTTAAATTTTAAAATGGCCATTGCTGAACCCTTATAAACAGGTATTTTAATTTTAAATTGTTAATCTTTAACCAAAAACTTTTCAAATGGTCAACTGCAGCAAAATTTTATCTTACTGTGATTAGAAACTTAATCTATTATATTTTCCCTGACAAAATTGATGATAAACAGATTCTTAAAGACAGCACTGAATTTACCTATGTCTCTTTCTGACAACAGTGGCTTGCAAATTGTAAGGCGACATTTGCAGGAGGATCAAGAGATGGAGTAATTACCTGTCAACCAGGGGACTCAGAGGAAAAGGTAATAAACACCCGTTAGAATTTATCTGTTCTGTGCTCTGACTTTGTGTGTTGGTTTTGATATACCCAAGAAGCGTGGAACTTGAAAAAGGAAGAGGGAGGAAGCATCATCCCATATATTCACACGAGACCTGTACAGTAAGCAAGAATGACATTAGAGCCAAGTATGATGGTGTGTTGATGGGATTGCTGGGGGAGGGTCTTCTTTTTGGAAAAGCAGAAGTATAAAAATAACCTTTCTGCTGGACACTAACTATACTAACCATTTTCCTAATAAAACTGTTCTTCATTCAGAATATAAAACCAATGTCATACGGCAATTATCTTTCAATTAAAAATTTTAAAAAGAGGAAAAAAAATCATTAATTCTTCACTGAACCACTTAGTTCTTTCAGTGAAGAAAGTCTCTGTTGACCTTTCAGCAATCACTCAGATTTTTCTTCTCATTTAGAACTGCTTTAGGTACACACCTCAGTCCAGCTAGCTTATAAATGTGTGCCACCTTGTAAAGGAAACTCAGCAGAAAAGCATGAAGTCACTCATTCTATAGTTACTGCCAAGTGGCCCCCATGGTGGGTAAAGCAGTGAATTCTGCCTGGGTAGAGCTTCTGATCTATTCAGGGAGGTGGACATTACCAGTCATATGGGTGTAACCTGTGACAAGGGCCATTAAGGAAAGGTGGGAACAGTGAGTTAGGCCAGGTTCTCTGCTATATCCTTTCATAACAAGAGGGCAGTTCCGGGAAGGCTTCTCCACAGAGGTGCCATTCAGGCAGAGATCTCAGCTCTGAGCTGGAGTGTGCCAGGGATGCAGGGTGGAAGGCAGGGGCCTGGCGAGCCTGCGAAGGCCCCGAAGTGGCAGGGAAAATGACCCTTTGCAAGGACTGAAGGGAGCCTGTGTGGCAGGGCAGGTAGGAAGTGACCAGGAGAAAAGTTGCAGAAGCCAGGCCATGCAGGGCTTGGGTGCTTATCCTGACATCAGTGGGAACCAATTAAAAGTTGTTAACAGGAGGTTGTGATTAGATTGGGGCTCTCCCACACTCCTGTGGAAATAGACCTAGTGAGCAAGTGAGGATTTGGGAAGACAGGTTAGGAGGCTACTTACTGGTCAAGGCAGAGATGTCCGCTTGTAATTACACTATCACATCGAGAAAAGCATGTCAGAGTGTGGGGCCTTCAAAGGATGAGAAATCACCTTCAAGGTGGGCCTTGTGGAGAAATGATGGTGTTGCTCTATTTAAATATTGATCTTATGTCCAGATTTGGTGGGAGATTATTTTTCTAATTAGAGCTACCATTTATTTGGTTTCCATTCCAAAGAAAAACCCAACAAGTGTTTGACCTCAGAGCACCGCTTATCCTCCAGTGATTTACTCCAGCTCTCTTTTTTAAGCCAGATTCTCTGTCTTCTGGAATAGTTTGATGGTACACATTATTCTGAGCACTCTTTGCATGAGGACAGATGGAAGCAGGGATTAGGAAGTTAGCTTTCACTTGAAGAATCTATGTCTGGGGAAAATAAAATTATATCTGGATATAAATTGCAAAGTCAACATGCCAGAAATTACTCCACATGTATATTTTATTTCAAAGAAGTGTGGACTTTGTGGAAGGATTAGTACTTACCTTACTAAACCTAGCAAACTCTTGAGCAGTTAGAGAGGTCAGTTGGCCAGAGATGATGAGCACGTACAGACAGGCATGTGAAAGTCTCCTGACCCCAAGGCTTGCCCCATAATGCCAGTAGCTGATTTCTAGTCATTCTTAACAAGTGACATAAGTGAGAAATTACTGTGGAATTTGTGGAAGAGAATATAATTGTTTTCTAGATGTTGAATATTTTCTGATTTTTTGTCTATTCTCAGTGTAAAGTTGTGACATCAAATTAATGAGGAAAGTTTACACTTAGGTAGCCTATAAGCTATAACCAATTCACAGACATGTTTTATTCAGCTTGTACAAGTTTTTTAATTGACTCAACATTTTAAACTTGAAATTGTTCACACATACCCTCAAAACAGCATTTCTGGCATCTCTTAAAATTGAAAAAAAAAAAAAAAAAAGCTAGCAATACCAGGCCTGCCTTCCTAAAGTGGCAGCAGTGGCAGCCACCTTGAGCTGGGTGGCTCTCCACCACCCAGTGAGTTCCTGACCCTGCAGGTGAGAGCCAACCATCACGATGTTGTTTTCTTTATGATAGGAACATGTGCCTTTGTACCTAAGGCCCCAAAATGGGGAAGTGAATGCCAAGTAGAAAGAGTTGTGCCTTTCAAGAAAAACACCAGTGTTCCTCTTTGCTGCTGTGAGAACCATCTCTCTGTACTAAGACGCAAGGGCCCCCATGTTGGGCTTCCTCCTGGAAAGAACCTTGGAGGATTCCCAGTGCGTGTACAAAACAGAACAAACCACGCTCCTGAGAAAAGTGCTTCTAATATGTGAGAAGGATTTTGGAACAAAAGTTGTTTTTTGTTTTTTTAAGGCAGGCGTGATTAGTTAATACTTTAGGCTACTGGGTGACTACAATACCAGTTCTAGAATGAGGCACAGCACACAGTGAATAAGATGTAAAACAAGGTGGGCGTGTGAGTCCCAGACATGCCTTTACCAATGTCTTCTCCACCTGTGCACATCCTGAAGACAGACACATCTCTACATGACTTAAAAGCCAACACTGACCTCTCCGTTGCCCATGGAATTCATTGTGGAGTGGCTTCTGGGGAGTTGAAGTTCACAGAAACATAGGTCAGGGTAAAGCGTCGCAGCTCTGGGATCTCCAGGCCACAGCCTCAAGCCTTCAGTGAATTAGCACAGCTCACCTCCTGGTTCTGCAGAGCTGGCCCTGGGAAAGCTGCAGAGGTCATCGCTTCATCTACTATAAGTGATTTTAGCTGATGGACATGGAATTTCACAGCCATTTCTGAGCACTACTTGAACACTCGACTCAAAATACAATAATTTACATTTAGCCCCACTACATTTTATCTTATTACATTCAAATCATCATAGAATCTTCTTGGACACTAACCCTCTTGGTTCTATGTTTCCTATCCCTGCCTAATCCATGAATGGGAGAAGCCTGCAACCTCTGTTCTACAGATTGAACAAGCTAAATGTTGAACAAGACAAGATGTTTCTCCAGCTAAACTGTAACCCATTAAACTTCAGATAGTCAGTCGTTCTCTATAAGGAATCTCTTTTCTAGACTGACTAAGGAAATGCCTCCTGAAGTGGAAGTTTTCTTGAAAAGTAAATACTTCAAGCTGTGCAATCTATATTAGAGACTAAAACATATTTATCTTTCAAAATTTTGGAAGATATTCATGACAAATGTCCAAAAGAACTACTCAATAAATGTAATACAACAGTCATCAATGTGCCAGAGCCAAGTGATATTAGCAATGGTGAGAACATATTGTTTCTACCTGCTCAGGAGGTTACAGGCATCTGTGTAACACAGAGTGGGCTTCCCAGGTGGTGCTAGTGGTGAAGAACCTGCCTGTCAATGCTGGAGACATAAAAGACACAGGTTCGATCCCTGGCATGGGAAGATCCCCTGGAGGAAGGCATGGCAACCCATTCCAGTACTCCTGCCTGGAGAATCCCATGATTAGAGGAGCCTAGGGGCTCCTAGGGTCACAGAGTCAGACACAACTGAAGCGACGCATGCAACACCAAAGTAGGAAAGCTTCAACACTTGGCTAGATTTTCCAAATTCTATCGAGTTTAGTTTAAACCAGTGACTTTCAGAGGTTAAACATGGTGAAAACCACAGCCCCATATATTAACAGTAATACTGTGACTTACCTTCTGACGTGTTGAAAATTTCTAAGGGGGATGTTCTTGTGGTTCATTGGTTAAGACTCTACACTTCCAATGCAGGGAGGGGCAGGTTTGCTCCCTGGTCGGGGAACTAAGATCCTGCATGCCAAAAAGAAGAAAAATTCTTAGATTTTTCACCTAACTAGCTGTCATAAGCAAAGCACTCCTTTCAGAGCAGAGTACAGAGAAACAAGAATAGCTGTGCTACCGCTGATGTCTAGGCTTTAAAGCTACCTTGTCTATGATGGGTTCTTAATATCTTGACTTAATTTTTGTTCTCATTTTGAGAAAACATACCTCTAAGTCCAGTTCAATAAATCAAGCCATATCAGGTGTACAGGAACAGGGACTTAAAGAAAATCCTTGTGATTTTCAAATAAAACAGTGACATTTCCACATTTTCAAAAGAATCTTTAATCACCAAAAATAAATACATCTGTAAAGATTTCTCAAGGGATTATTTTTACAACCTGGATACCAGAAAATATTAGCACAGGGTGGGGAAAAAGCTCAACATTTTCCTTGAAAGGCATTTTTCACTATCTTTTTGAAGCTCTAAATGCAAACTCAGTCCCAGCCTGAGGCCAAGGAAAGGATTTTTGAGAGTAAATATCAATGCAGCTTGGACTAGCCTACCTAAAAAGGAGTGTGTAAGAAGGATTCTGAGAACTGGTGTTCCTCAAATTGGCCAGCTCCCAAGAAACAAAATTTTGTCCCTGAGGGCCAGGTAGGAGGAATTTGTTGACAATGAAATTCCTTAGCACGAGGCTGGAGTCTGAAAGTCTTGTTGGCCTTCATTGAACAGAGAAGATTTTCCTTTAGCTGATCTGACGACCTTCTGGGATTACAACCTTGTTTTGGAAACCAGTAAAAAGACAGCAGTTTCTTCACATAAGACCCTGTAATTGCTCAGTACTTGCTTCTTTCCATGCTTCTGGAAAGTAAATTCCATGGCAGAAGCAGTTACATGCTAAGGTGCTTACTAACGTTTCAATCAAATTTGATGTTTTCTAAAAAAGTCTTCATAGTGGAGACTCTGTACGTGTAGATTTAAGACTAGCCCTGTAATCCTTTCTTGTGTGACTCTGTCTTTCAGTAGTATGTAAGTTTTGGTTATAAAAATGTCTAGCATAATGGTTATAAAGTTTCCTTGAAAATAGTAAATAACTTGGGTTGTATAATCCGTATCACAGGCTTAAAGCTTTAAAAGGTATTTACAGCCAGGGTCAAAAAAAATACTCAGTAGACTAAATACAGCAGTCATCAATGTGCCAGACCCACACGGTATTACTAGCAATTACTAGACAAGAAGAGACCCTTAGAAGGCAGGGGGTGAGGCAGTTGCCACTTTATGTTTGAAGATACTAATAATTTGATAGTTTTATTAATAATAATTCGACAGTTTTATTTTTTGTATACTGTACCTTATGTTAAGTACAACATATTAAACTGATAATTTAGGTTTTTTGGAAAGAGTTTTAAAATAAGTGGTTTTTGTTATCGGTGATTAGAAACAGAAGATCCTTAAATATTCTGAAAACCCAGAACCAGATGTATTGACCCATAGTTAGAAATGGCCAAGTAGATTTTTTTTTAATGTTCTGTCAGGCTGTGGTAATCTCTTACCACATACAGAAACCTTCCCTAACAAGTCTATGATTAAAATATGGTGACACCAAAAATATGATAGCTGTAGTTGAACATGCCCCAGGTACAAATTTATATTCTTTTAGACTAACGGTTGGTTCTAGAAGGCTTTTAGAAATTCACTACTGGGGGGAAAATTATAAAAAATAAAATGCAAGGTTACTTGTCATAGCTCATACTTGTTTGGGAGGATAAAGACAACATTCAATCCTTTGAAATAATATCTAGCTCTCCTGTCAGAGGGCTTCCCTTGTAGCTCAGCTGGTAAAGAATCAGCCTCCAATGTGGGAGACCTGGGTTCAATCCCTGGGTTGGGAAGATCCCCTGGAGATCCAGTATTCTAGCCTGGAGAATTCCATGGACTTTATACTCCATGGCGTCACAAAGAGTCGGACACAACTGAGCAACATTCACTCACTCCTGTCAGATATTCTCAATGTGGAAAGCAATATGACTAAAGAAAATGCCACTTAGATTGTTAATTATATGCTAATTAGATAGTCATAGTTCCGTAGATTCAGAGCCAAGCACATTACTCTGCCTTAACTAACATTTAGCAGTGACTGTTTGGGGTGGTAGTTCTTTCAAATTAATCCAATGGCATCCTCACAGTTTTACTACATTTACATGTTATTCACATTTAGACACTAAAATCTTCAAGCAATACAAGTTTTCACTTATGGTCTCCAAGACCAACAGAATCTAAAGCAACTAATCAGAGAATCTAAAGGATCACAAATTATGTTTTCCAATGACATGTTTCCCATTAGAGCTTGTCTTAAACTGGACTGCTGTGCATGTTGAATGGGTACAACATTTGCAAGCATTTATCATGGTGGGGCGAGCAATGCTAATACTGCTAGACGGCTCTGCTCCTGAAGAGGGCCGTGCTTTCTGTTGCATGCAGTACACTGACCCTGTACTCTCTTTCCTTTCCTTTGTTTCCTGTGCCATGCTTGCTGTGTAGCAAATGGAATCTCTTGCAGTAAGTTAACTTTCTTTCATACTTTGTCCATTTAGGCATGGACCCATAACAAATCTTATTTTTACTGTGACTATTATATCTCTTAGCATGTTTTTCCCTTTTTTGTTTCATTTTATTTGGTAGACTAAGACATGTAGTTTTTATTAGCATTCCAGGCTGCTTTCCTCCCAAAAGAGAAACCTATGTTGCTATGAACTCTCATGCGCTAGGCGGGGTATTTTTAGTAATAACTACCATTATTGGACACTTAGGAAAGTCAGGGTTTTCATAGCTGGGTTTCACCCTAACTTGTGAAAGGTAGCATTCTGTTTTTAGATGATACTTTTTTATCTGCAAGTCTCTGGAAGTTGTCTTTAATACCTGATTTTGAAAGGTTTCCACAAACAAAAGTTTAAATGATCATAAAATGTGTTACTAAAACAACCAAAGACCTAATTTGCATTAATGAGTGAGTATAGCTACTTCTTTAAACTTAGGCTTGTTATAAGCACTGAGAGATCACATAAATCTAAGTAGAATTTCCCCCTGCCCTAAGGGCCAGGGAGAGAGGAGAAAGAAACACTCCATCCAGCATGGTCTTAGCACAAACTGGAGTCATTTTTAAAAATTAGGATCAAACATATGTTAATAATACCATAAATGGAATATTCTTCCTAAAAACCTAAATTTAAATTCTTGTCATTTCTCTCCTTAAAGTGATCTGGGGAAAACAATTTAAAGTCACCTCAGCAGCTGAGGTGACCTTAGCTGTCACCTAAGCACCTTAGCAGCTCTCAATTCTGCATTCTTTTTAGTCTTATTAAGCTTCCCTGGTGGCTCAGATGATAAAGAATCGACCTGCAAGGCGGGAGACCTGGGTCAGTACCTGGGTTGGGAAGATCCCCTGGAGGAGGGCATGGCACCCCACTCCAGTATTCTTGCCTGGAGAATCCCTACAGACAGAGGAGCCTGGTGGGCTACAGTCCATGGGGTCACAAAGAGTTGGACATGACTGAACAACTTTCACACACACACTAAAAGAAAGGCCCTGTTTATCCTTACTTAACCACATTCGAATGGTGAAGTGTTGGTTTAAGCCACATATTTAACCCACTTTCACTGGTGACTGCTGAGCCATGCAGTTCTGGTGAAGGCTGGCTGTCCTTTTCCTCTGGCAGAATCCTGTTCTCTACTTAGGAGCTAACCCTTTCTTGGGATTAAACAGGCAAAGTTTAGAGGCCATTAAGCAGATATGGCTCAAACAGTAGTCATGATCATCGGTGTTGGAATTACTCATGGTTTATCCTTACTTTACAGTACATGTACACTATATAATGAAAACATTTTAAATTCTAGAGGTGTCTATAGGACTTAAGGCCCATTTTATAGGAACAGTTTTTAAAAATTCTTTCCACAGAAAGTTTTGCATGCTTTTCATCATTTCTCCTGTTTGTAAGCACTTTTTAGGCCCTTTTTATATCTAATTCAACAAGTATCTGTTGAGCACTGATTAGAAACATTGTCAGTAAAACTGGCACAGAACCTTAGACAATCACATGACTTTTCCTGTGTTTACAGACCTTAAGATCCGTGCCTGCACCCTAAGTGGCAGCCAGAATTGTCACAAGGAATAATCTCGAGTGTCTCCTGAATTGATAAATTTTGACACCTAGAACCACTTAATGTTGTGCCTTTCAAATATACTTTTAATAAAAAGAAAATGTTTAAAAGACATATAGCTTATAAAAATTAACACAACCACAGCTAAAACACAACCACAGCTGTAATTTGTAGATATTAAATCTAGTGGACAAACATAATGGAAATGTGGCAGTTCACCAAGTCCCTTTATAGCTACTAATTCTATTTAGTAATCTTCCAGGATTTGTTTTATTCTATATTATACTGTGAATTTCTCACTGATATTCATTGATTGGATTTTATTGTTCTGTGTTATTTAGAATGGTAACGCCTAGTTACGCTTCCTTGTTTTAAAAAGAAGAAATGTTAGTCTCCACTAAGATTTCACTTACTATGTAAGAATGATCCTTAGTAACTATTTCTTCCTACACAAATTCTCTCTTTAGCAACTGGAACTGTGTCAGAGGTTGTATAAGCTACACTTCCAGCTGCTGCTGCTTTTTCAGTCCTACTGTAAGCTCATCGGCCAGGTGCACGAAGTCAGCTCCATGCCAGAGGTGAGCCCCGCCAACCCCCGACCCCAGGTCGTGCCATGAGCTCAGCACTGCTTTTCCTTTGTTCTCCCCCCGACCAGTTTATGTGTAATAAAATCACTTGAACATTTATAATCATTTCACTTAAGCACAAGTCTTAAAACACTAGTGTCTCCTATTTATTTCCGTGCTCCTTTGGTGGTGCCAGGACTAGGGTGAGGCAAGTGACCTACCTGGACACAAAATGCAAGGACAGCCTTGAGGGTCCCAGGGAGCCAGCTCAGCATAGCACTGAGGGAGGTGCTCACCCTAGCGATGAAATCCACACACCTTCAGTATTTAAAACTTACCTAGATTTGAAATAAGAAATTCACTTTCAAGCTTAAAAACTATGTGTCTAAGACAGTCTAACAGCTTATATAAAAGGCTTATTAACCTCATTTAATTTTGAGCCCAGGGCTGGAGTGTATCATCATGTCTAAGCAGCATCTGCGTGAAGACTGTCCTTGAGGGCTTCAGTTCTATAGCTTGTTCAGTGAGCAAGCTGGGAATGAAGAAAGGCAAAGATTTTGGGTAAATCAACTTCCCAAAGAAAATAGGCATCCTCAGTTTGCATTAGAAAGGGAAAAAAACCTTTAAATTCACATCTGTTCTTTTTTTAAATGCTCTTGGGGTCAAATTGCAATACAGCTATCTTCAACAGTACACTTTGGGGGCCCCAGAAGTGACACAGGTTCTCTTTATGGATTATTTCTCAATAACACAGGATCTTCTGGTTCCAGTGAATCTAAGGGAAATCCTTACCTCTGTGATGAATACTAATGTGACATTGCAATTTTTCCTCCTCTCCCTTAAAATTATGTCTTTCATCTTTTCCCAATGCATAGGGGATAGGGATAAAAATTTATTCTTCAAACAGGTCCATGTTCGTGATTACAT
Organism: Capricornis sumatraensis; assembly: GCF_032405125.1. Lineage (NCBI taxonomy): Eukaryota > Metazoa > Chordata > Mammalia > Artiodactyla > Bovidae > Capricornis > Capricornis sumatraensis. The sequence continues at coordinate 38,503,049 of NC_091080.1, read as the reverse complement.
TTATTGGGCACTTATGTGCCCAACTGTTTAAATAAACTGTGAGGTGGATAACATCTTCAGTCTCACAGCACTGAAGGCACTTAAGAGTCTATCTGCTTGACCATGTGGTAGTCAAGAATGCAGAAGTGGCATCTAAACCCAGCTTTACCCAGCTCCCCCACCTGTTCTCTTGGTGCATTTTACCTCTATGTAAACAGAAAACATTAAGAGGAGTCAATCTTTTATACAAGGAGAGTGTGCCAGCTGTTGATACAATTATTCAATGCATACAGCCCCATAGCCCTACATATATCAGGCAGTATAGTTCCATCAGTCCTGTTTTTAGTTTACTGAGATACTAGGCTTGTGCTTAACCAGACGTCATACAATTTTAATTGGGGATGTAAAATCCAGCCTGCAACTAAATACACTAAAAATAAATATATATTTTTTAACAGCTGCTAAATATGTCCAGGGAACTGAGTGACCTAAAGAAAAACCTGAAGGAGGCCACTGCAGCCATTGCAGCTGACCCTCTTTACATCGAGGGGGCGTGGTCCGAGCCAACCTTCACATCCACTGAGGCAGCCATCCAGTCCATGCTTGAGTGCTTGAAGAACAACGAACTTGGCAAGGCTTTACGGCAAATAAGGGAATGCAGGTAACGCAACTATTTGTATTGTTGTTTCGTTGCTAAGTCATGTCTGACTCTTTGACCCCATGAACTTGTAGTCTTCCAGGCTCCTCTGTCCATGGGGTTTCCCAGGCAAGCATACTGGAGTCGGTCTGCCACGCCCTCCTCCAGGGGATCTTCCCGACCCAGGGATCAAACCTGCATCTCTTAAGTCTCCTGCATTGGCAGGCAGGTTCTTTACCGCTAGTGCCACCTGGGAAGCCCACTAGTTAGAGATGGTTAAAAGAAATGCGTGCCTAACAGTCACTTTGTCAGGGCTAGGGACTAAATCACTATGGAAGGAACATTGAGATGTTTATATAAATTCTCCTCAGATCCTTCCCATTACCATGACAGAAACATCAGGTTTCAGAACTTATTGTCTGAAATATGAGTGTTGGTTCTGGTTATCTGTCATCTCTAAAATGTTTAAACACTTGAAAGTATACAAAGTAATTTTAAAACTAATTTTTTGAATGTATCCTTTTTGGGACTTTCTCCCTACATTTTGATAGTATATTCACATTCATTGTAACCACAATGCTATAGCAAATAAATGGAGTCCATTCTGACTTTTTTTTTGGCCACATCTTAGTTCCTCAACCAGGAATCAAACCTATGCCCCCCTGCAGTGGAAGTTCAGAGTCTTAACCACTAGACAGTGAGGAAAATCCTATTCCTGATATTTTTATACTTTAAGTTTTTTAAATCAAAATCAATAATAATTAATATTCTAAAACTGATTATAGTGATGTTTACACAATTCTGATTACCCAAAAAAGCCACAGAATTATATTTTGGATAGCTGAATTGTATAATGTGTGAATTTTCTCTCAATAAAAGCTTTTGTATTCAGAAAGTAGTTTTCTTATACTAATAAAGGAGAGGGAGGTGGGAGGGAGGTTCAGGATGGAACACATGTGTACACCCGTGGCGGATGCATGTCAATGTATGGCAAAACCAATACAATATTGTAAAGTAACTGGCCTCCAATTAAATAAATTTATATTAAAAAAAATAAAATTAAATCTAAGTAAGTAAATGCCCATTAAAAAAAAAACTCAATCTTATAACAGTGCCTCTAACCTCTGCTACTCTTTTCTGCCTGCAGAAGTCTGTGGCCCAATGACATCTTTGGAAGCAGTTCTGACGATGAGGTCCAGACACTGCTGAATATTTATTTCCGCCATCAAACTCTAGGACAGACGGGCACTTACGCGTTGGTGGGGTCTAACCAGAGCCTGACTGAGATCTGCACCAAGCTGATGGAGCTGAACATGGAGATCCGGGACATGATCCGCAGGGCCCAGAGCTACCGGGTCCTCACCGCCGTCCTTCCCGACTCCAGCGTGTCCGGCACTAGCCTCTGACAGGAGCCTCCCATCCCCCATGGGCGCCATGCTGGGGGTGCTGCCGTGCTGGGGTGATGTCCTTCAGTGTCTTCTCAGCCTTCAAAAGGCTTGGTCAGACTGTTCTCCCTCTTGTTGCCTGTAGGACTTTTCATAAAGAGGATGGCAGAACTTCCCACGTGTAGCAATACTCTTAAGAACCAAGGTAGCGTAGGACTGTTCTGGAACAGCCTCCATCCATCATCCTGTGTGACACAAACGCGTTATCCTTTTACTGAGCAAAAACTCACTACTGAAGATGTGACTTCCATTGCATACCAAAGCCAACTACTCTGAACAATACCTTCCTTTCTAGAAACAATTTTAGATGATTGGCAAAAGTGCAATGTTTTCTTCACTAAAAAATATTTTATATTCTAAAACTTGTACATTCTTTTTCATTTTTCTTTGCCTTTGTTTTGTGTGTGTGTGAGGTGAGCTGAGGAAGGAGCAGGCAGAATGAAGCTGGCCACGGAAAACTGTAAGACGGTCAAAAGCTGACAGCCTGTGTATGTGAAAAGAGAACTGTAAATGGACAATTCAGTGTACACTGAAATTTGAATACCATTACTGTGTCTAAAAGGAGCTGCTATAAAGTACCTTTCTTATGTTGCTAGGCTACTGTCTCGGAAAGCCCTGGATCTCTTTGCAGGGGTCTGTGATTAAGACCCTCGCACCAAAAATGGTCCAGACAGACATTTTTTTAAGGATCTTGGCTGCTTTTTACTAGAATGTTGCTTTTATGAACATATTTATACTACAGAAGGATGAGTGTTAATTTTAACCAACTTTGCCATTTTATAGAAAAAAGTTAAAGACGTCCACATTATAAATTCCAAGTCTTTCCACCTGTTACGCATGCATATTTCAATATCCACGTGGATAGCTGGAAATAGGACATAACGGTAAAATATGAGTTGTCACTGTTTCTTAAGAAATGTCATTTTATCTGTAATATATATGTAAAGGGCCATTCTTAAGTTTTCCCCTTAAATTTAATGCTGTCAAGTGTTAGCTGTGTGCATGTAAACCTGTTGCACATCAGAAGCATATTCAAAGTTTATCTATGTAACTTATTCACTCTGTAAATACATTTAAAGTTTTTGTGATGTAATCTCGGTTGACATTCTGTTTAGAACTGGCTTTAAAGTAAAAAAAAAAAAAATCATACTGACCACAGGTTTTATTTCTATTTAATGAAGATTTTTGCTTTGATTTATATTTTTGCATGTGGGTTGCCATGATGACAACCCCAAGGAGTACCACACGCGTGTGTTCCATGACTGGCAGCCAGGGGGTTGTGAAGCAAGTACCATGACCCTGGGAAGCAGGAGGTCTCTGTAACCTCTTAAGGTGGACACCAAAGACTGTAACCCTCAACCAGCTCTCACTACAATCAGAAGCAAGAAACCAGAAAACAAGAGCTCTCATTATCCACAGCCTATCATTAGGTTTTCATTCTTAAAATTTTGAAAGAGAACCATTAATGATAAGGAAAAAGTAGTGAGTTCTATTCTTTCACCACAACCCCTCTATTCTTCACCCAACTCAAAAACGGGATCATGGAAACACATAACAATCTAATTTCTACGGTCTTCCTATTCATACTCCTTAGATTAACCAACGTAACTTGCTTCCTAATATACAACTAAATCATAAGTAGTAATTTTCTAGAAGTATCCACAACAGAGTCTGAGCCAAGATTTTAATTTTACCATAGATACAATTATTAACTGGGTTTTAATGACTTTCTGGACATCGCTGTTAACATACTATTTTGATGATTTTCAACTTACCCTAAAGGTGATTAACCATAATCTGTAGGAAAAAACTGAATCACAATCTCTCTGGGGGGAAAAAAAATTTCACAAAATGCAGGTTTCTGTGGTTAACAACACTAGGCAACTCTGAGTTCTGCTGGGACCCCCACTAGAAAGGACGATTAGTCGTGACTGAATTTTCCACCATGGCCTCTTACCCAGCAAAGAACCACCATGATTGGGTTATTCTTTTAACAAGAGTTTTTTTGAGTAATATCATCTGTAGTCATGAGAAGCAGTGGGGTTTTTTTTTTTTTTCTGTTTTCTTATTTTTTAAAAACAGGTTAATGTGAAAGAGTTCTCCTTTTCCTGTTTCTTAACCTCCTCTCCCTTAGTGAAGCAGAAGGGCCCTCTGAGGCTGCAGACAGGCCCCAGAGGAGCCCAACAATCAGTGACTTGAGAGCTGCCCACAAGCCTCCTGGGGTATCGGGTTCTCCCTCTGTTACTGAAGCCTTAATGTTTACTTCCCCAGGGGCAGGCACAGGAGAGGACGAGTACAATATCTGCCCTCTCCTTTAGATGCCTATCTCCTCGCCTCTGAGGAGGAACACCTCCTCCTACCACCACGCTTTTTAGCCCTAGAGTGTCACACACTTTATCCACTGGCAAAAAAAAGCAATTCAGGCAGCTGTACTGCAACTTAAGACATAACTTGATTAACATTTAGTGTCCAAATTGAGTATTTTAGTAAAAGCACCATACATTTTAGAGGCATGTGAATGTCCTATTCCCACCAATAGGTAAGACTATTAATGTTAGTAAAGATGTGAGATAAAGATGCTTGTAATTTACCATTGCACAAGTGTGTACAAACATGCACAGAGTTGATTCTTAAGGCTCTTCAGGTTCCAGACCTTAACACGGTTCCTTTCAGTGAATTGTGGAATTACAGAAATAAGGTGGCGGTGGGGGGTGGGTAAGTGTTCCAGGTGGGGTACCAGAGAGGTCCCAGAGAGGTCATGGAAGCTCTGTGCCCTCTCCCCAAACCCTGGCTACACACCTGTTCCCTGCAGGTGTTCATCTGTATCCTTGATCATATCCTTTAGCAAAAAAACAGTAAACAGCACTACCTTTTAAGGCACATCCCTCTCCGAAGCTTGGCGTTATCCTTTCTAAAACCTCGCTGCTCAGCACACAGATCAACATTAGCTCCCTCTTTTGGGAGCTGGGCAGAAACACAGATGAATCTGCAGTTTAACAGAACCCTCAGAGAGATCCCTGGACAAGGACCTGAGCTCATCCTCTCACGAAAACACCAAAATCACAACTATCTGCTGAACAACCATCAGGAACAAATGACTGGAACCTACCAAAAAAGATAATCTACTATCAAAGACAAAAAAAGAAGCCAGAACAACATGGTAGGAGGGTTCCATTTGCCATATAATCAAATCACATACCCACAGAGTGGGTGACCCACAAACTGGAAAATCATTTTATCACAGAGGTTCTCCCACAGGAGTGAGAATTCTGAGTGCCAAGTCAGGTTCCCCAGTCTGGGGGTCTGGCTGTCGGGAGGAGGAACCCCCAGCGCATTTGGCTCTGAAGGCCAGAGGAGCTTGACCGCAGGAACTCCACAAAACTGGTGGAAGGAAAAATGCCACTGCTGGAGGGTCACATAAAATTTCATGCACACTGGGACCCAGAAGAAAAAGCAGTAGCTTCATAAGAGCCTGGCCCAGACCTACCTGCTAGTTTTGGATGGTGTCCTGGGGAGGCAGAGGGCTGCTATGACTCATTGCAGGGACAAGGACACTGGTGGCAGAGGTACTAGGGAGTACTCATTTGCATGAACGGTCCTTGAGGTCACCATTTTGAGGCCAAGACCTAGCCTACCCAATAGCCCAAAGTCTACACTGCTGAGAGGCCTGAGGCCACACAACACAGCCCTGCCCTTCAGACAGGCTGCTTAAAGTCTTCCTGAGCTCACAGACACCTATAAACACACCTCTTGACAGAGCCAGCAATCAATGCAAAGAAGCAGAGGAAAACAACAGAATGGGAAAGACTAGAGATCTCTTCAAGAAAATTAGAGACACTAAGGGAACATTTCATGCAAAGATGGGCCTGAAAAAGGACAGAAATGGTATAGACCTAACAGAAGCAGAAGATATTAAGAAGTGGCAAGATACACAGAAGAACTGTACAAAAAAAGAGCTTCATGACCAAGATAATCATGATGGTGTGATCACTCACCTAGAGCCAGACATCCTGGAATGTGAAGTCAAGAGGGCCTTAGAAAGCAACACTATAAACAAAGCTAGCGGAGGTGATGGACTTGCAGCTGAGCTATTTCAAATCCTGAAAGATGATGCTGTGAAAGTGCTGCACTCAATATGTCAGCAAATTTGGAAAACTCACCAGTGGCCACAGGACTGGAAAAGGTCAGTTTTCATTCCAATCCCAAAGAAAGGCAATGCCAAAGAATGCTCAAACTACCAAACAATTGCACTCATCTCACACACTAGCAAAGTAATGCTCAAAATTCTCCAAGCCAGGCTTCAGCAATACATGAACCGGGAACTTCCAGATGTTCAAGCTAGTTTTAGAAAAGGCAGAGGAACCAGAGATCAAATTGCCAACATCCTCTGGATCATGGGAAAAGCAAGAGAGTTCCAGAAAAACATCTATTTCTGCTTTATTGACTACGCCAAAGCCTTTGACTGTGTGGATCACAATAAACTGTGGAAAATTCTGAAAGAGATGGGAATACCAGACCACCTGACCTGCCTCTTGAGAAACCTATATGCAGGTCAGGAAGCAACAGTTAGAACTGGATGTGGGACAACAGACTGGTTCCAAATAGGCGAAGGAGTACGTCAAGGCTGTATATTGTCACCCTGCTTATTGAACTTATATGCAGAGTACATCATGAGAAACGCTGGGCTGGAAGAAGTAGAAGCTGGAATCAAGATTGCCAGGAGAAATATCAATAACCTCAGATATGCAGATGACACCACCCTTATGGCAGAAAGTGAAGAGGAACTAAAAAGCCTCTTGATGAAAGTGAAAGAGGAGAGTGAAAAAGTTGGCTTAAAGCTCAATAATCAGAAAACTAAGATCATGGCATCCGATCCCATCACGTCATGGGAAACAGATGGGGAAACAGTGGAAACAGTGTCAGACTTCATTTTTGGGGGCTCCAAAATCACTGCAGATGGTGACTGCAGCCATGAAATTAAAAGACGCTTATTCCTTGGAAGAGAAGTTATGACCAACCTAGATAGCATATTGAAAAGCAGAGACATTACTTTGCCAACAAAGGTCCATCTAGTTAAGGCTATTGTTTTTTCAGTAGTCATGTATGGATGTGAGAGTTGGACTGTGAAGAAAGCTGAGTGCCAAAGAACTGATGCTTTTGAACTGTGGTGTTGGAGAAGACTCCTGAGAGTCCCTTGGACTGCAAGGAGGTCCAACCAGTCCATCCTAAAGGAGATCAGTCCTGGGTGTTCATTGGAAGGACTGATGCTGAAGCCAAAACTCCAATACTTTGGCCACCTCATGTGAAGAGTTGACTCACTGGAAAAGACTCTGATGCGGGGAGGGACTGGGGGCAGGAGGAGAAGGGGACAACAGAGGATGAGATGGCTGGATGGCATTACCAACTCGATGGACATGAGTTGGAGTGAACTCTGAGAGCTGGTGATGGACAGGGAGGCCTGGCATGATTCATGGGGTTGCAAAGAGTCAGACACAACTGAGTGACTGAACTAAACTGAACATCACAGCCAGAGGGATAAGACCCAACTCCATCCATCAATGGGCTGGCATGAATCCCTCCCACCAGGAAGCCTGAAGAAGCCTCTCGGACCGTACTCATCTACCAGAGGAAAGACACCAGAAATGAGAGGAACTACAGTGCGGCAGACTGTGGGACAGTAAACACACAAAGTTAGACAAAATGAGACAGCAGAGGAATATATTCCAGAAGAAGGAACAATATAACATCCTAGAAGAATAAATAAGTTAAATGAAGATGGGCAATCAAATCAAAAAAGAAATCAGAGTAATGATAATAAAGATGACCCAAGATCTCAGATGTCCTTCTTACCATAGGAGACTGGAATGAAAAGTAGGAAGTCAAGAGATACCAGGAGTAACAGGCAAATTTGGCCTTGGAGTACAAAACGAAGCAGGGCAAAGGTTCACAGAGTATTGCCAAGAGAATGCACTGGTCGTAGCAAACACCCTTTTCCAACAACACAAGAGAAGACTCTACACTCGGACATCACCAGATGGTCAATGCCAAAATCAGATTGACTAAATTCTCTGCAGCCAAAGATGGAGAAGCTCTATACAGTCAGCAAAAACAAGACTAGGAGCTGGCTGTGGTTCAGATATGAACTCCTTATTGCCAAATTCAGACTTAAATGAAGAAAGAAAGTAGGGAAAACCACTGGACCATTCAGGTATGACCTAAATCAAATCACTTACTACTATACAGTGGAAGTGAGAAACAGATTTAAGGGATTAGATCTGATAGACAAAGAGTGCCTGAAGAACTATGGACAGAGGTTCATGACATTCTACAGGAGGTGGTGATCAAAGACCATCTCCAAGAAAAAGAAATGCAAAAGGCAAAATGGTTGTCTGAGGCTTTAGAGGTAGCTGAGAAAAGAGTAGCTAAAGGCAAAGGAGAAAAGAAAAGATATACCCATCTGAATGCAGAGTTCCAAAGAATAGCAAGGAGAGATAAGAAAGCCTTCCTCAGAGATCAATGCAAAGAAATAGAGGAAAACAATAGAATGAGAAAGAGTAGAGATATCCTCAAGAAAATTAGAGATACCAAGGGAACATTTCATGCAAAAACTGGCACAATAAAGGACAGAAATGGTATGGTATAACAGAAGCAGAAGATATTAAGAAGAGGTGGCAACAATACACAGAAGAACTGTACAAAAAAGATCTTCACAACCCAGATAACCATGATGGTGTGATCACTCACCTAGAGCCAGACATCCTGGAATGCAAAGTCAAGTGGGCCTTAGGAAGCATCACTACGAACAAAGCTAGTGGATGTGATGGACTTCCAGCTGAGCTATTTCAAATCCTAAAAGGTGATGTTGTGCAAGTGCTGAATTCAATATGCCAGCAAATCTGGAAAACTCAGCAGTGGCCACAGGACTGGAAAAGGTCAGTTTTCAATCCAATCCCAAACAAGGGCAATGCCAAAGAATGTTCAGACTACCACACAATTGCACTCATCTCACACGCTAGCAAACTAATGCTCAAAATTCTCCAAGCCAGGCTTCAACAGTACGTGAAGGCTGAACTTCCAGATGTTCAAGTTGGATTTAGAAAAGGCAGAGGAACCAGAGATCAAACTGCCAACATCTGCTGGATCATAGGAAAAGCAACAGAGTTCCAGAAAAACATCTATTTCTGCTTTATTGATTACACCAAAGCCTTTGACTGTGTGGATCACAATAAACTGTGGAAAATTCTTAAAGAAATGGGAATATCAGACCACCTTACATTCCTCCTGAGAAATCTCTTAACCTGCTACAGTTAGAACCAGACATGGAAAAACAGACTGGCTCCAAACTGGGAAAGGGGTACGTCAAGGCTATAATTTGTCACCCTGCTTATGTAACTTCTATGCAGAGTACATCATGTGGGATGCCAGGCTAGATGAAGCACAAGCTGAAATCAACACTGATGTGAGAAATACCAATAACCTCACATGCGCAGATGACACTACTTTATGGCAGAAAGTGAAAAGGAACTACAAAGCCTCTTGATGAAAGTGAAAGGAAAGAGTGAAAAACCTGGCTTAAACTCAACATTCAGAAAACTAAGATCATGGCATCCAGTCCCATCACTTCATGGCATCCAGTCCCATCACCTCATGGCAAATAGATGGGAAAACAATGGAAACAGTGATGGACTTTATTTTCTCGAGCTCCAAAATCACTGCAGATGGTGATTGCAGCCATGAAATTACTAGACACTTGCTCCTTGGAAGAAAAGCTATGACAAACCTAGACAAACCTATAACAAAAAGCAGAGACTTTACTTTGCTGACAAAGGTCCGTCTAGTCCAAGCTATGATTTTTCTAGTAGTCACATATGGATGTGAGAGCTGGACTATAGAGAAAACTGAGCATCGAAGAATTGATGCTTTTGAACTGTGGTGTTGGAGAGGACTCCTAAGAGTCCCTTGGACTGCAAGGAGATCAAACTGGTCAATCCTAAAGAAAATCAGTCCTGAATATACATTGGAATGCCTGATGCTGAAGCTGAAATTCCAACCCTCTGGCCACCTGATGCAAAAAACTGATTCACTGGAAAAGACCCTGATGCTGGGAAAGATTGAAGGCAGGAGGAGAAGGGAAAAACAGAGGATGAGATGGTTGGATGGCATCACCGACTCAATGGACATGAGTTTGAGCAACCTCCAGGGGTTGGTGATGGACAGGGAAGCCTGATGTGCTCTAGTCCATGGGGTCACAGAGTTAGACGTGACTGAGCGACTGAACTGAAGATCTCAGGAAAAGAATGGAGGTACAGACTGAGAAGACACAAGAAATGATTAACAAAGAGCTAAAAAGTTTAAAGAACAGAGATATACAAAACAATAACTGAAATGAAAAGCAGACTAGAAGGAATCAATAGCAGAATTAAGATAAGTGAGGTGGAAGACAGAATGCTACAAATCACTGCAATGGAAGAGACTAGAGAAAAGAATGCAAAGAAACGAGAACAGTTTAAAAGACCTCTGGAACAACATTAAACTCACTAATATTTGCATTAAAAGAGTACTAGGAAGAAAATAGAGAAAGGACCTGAGAAAATAATTGAGAAAAAATACCTGAAAAATTCCCACAGGAGAAAAGAAATAGTCACTCAAGTCCAGGAAGTGTAAAGTCCCCACAGGAAAAACTCAAGGAGGAATCAGCCAAGACACATATTAACCATATTGACAAAAATTAAAGACAAATAGAAAAAAAAATTTTTTTTTAGAGAAAAGCATCAAATAACATAACAAGGTTATCTGATAACATAAGGTTATCAGCTGATTTTTCAGCAGAAACCCTGAAGGCTACAGGAGAGTGGCACAATTTAAAGTAATGAAAGGGGAAAACCTACAACCAACAATACTTTATCTAACCACCAAGATTCTCAGATTCAACAAAGAAATCAAAAGCTTTACAGACAAGCAAAAGTTAAGAGAATTTAACACAACCAAACCAGCTGAAGAAACTTCTCTTAAGTGGAAAATAAAAGGCCACAATTAGAAACAAGAAAATTATGAACAGGAAAGCTCACTGGTAAAGGCAAACACTTACTTAGGGTAGAAAAGCATCTACACACAAATATGATATTTAAACCAGAAATAGAAAATGAGAGTACAAACGCAGGATACTGAAAATACATTTAAAATTAAGAGACCAGCAAACTTAAAACAATCTTGTATATACATAGATTGGTATATCAAAACCTCATGGTACTCTCAAACCAAAAATGTATAATAGGACTTCCTTGGTGTCCCAGTGGTTAGGAATCTACCTGCCAATGCAGGGGACACAGGTTCCATCCTGGGTCCAGCAAGATTCCACATACTGTGGCAACTAGGCCCATGCACCGTAGCTACTGAGCCCAAACACTAGAGCCCATGCTCCACAGCAATACAAAGAGATGACTTTACACATGGACATCACCAAATGGTGATGAGATCAAATTGCCAACATTCACTGGATTATAGAGAAAGCAAAGGAATTTCAGAAAAACATCTCTCTCTGATTCATCAACTATATGAAAGCCTTTGACTATGTGGATCATGACAAACTGCGGAAAGCTCTAGGAGAGATGAGAATACCAGACCATCTTACCTGTCTTCTGAGAAACCTGTATGTGGGTCAAGAAGTAATAGTTAGAACCCTGTATGGACCAACTGATTGGTTCAAGATCGAGAAAGGAGTATGACAGGGCTGTCTGCTGTCACCCAGTTTGTTTCACCTATACACTGAGCACATCATGAGAAATGCCAGGCTGGGTAAGTTACAAGCCAGAATCAAGATAGATGGGAGAAACGTCAACAACCTCAGATATGCAGATGATACCACTCGAATGGCAGAAAGCGAAGAGGAAGTAAAGAGCCTCTTGATGAGGGTGAAGGAGGAGAGGGAAAGAGCTCGCTTAATACTAAATATTTAAAAAATTAAGATCATGGCATCTGGCCCCATTACTGCATGGCAAATAGAAGGGGAAAAGGTGGAAGTAGTAACAGATTTCCTCTTCTTGGGCTCCAAAATCACTGCAAATAGTGACTGCAGCCAAGAAGATCTTCTGATTTCATGGCAGGAAAGCGATGGCAATCCTAGACATTGTGTTGAAAAGCAGAGACAATACTCTTCTGATAAAGGGCTGCATAGTCAAGGTTATGGTCTTCCCAGTGGTCACGTATGGTTGTGACAGCTGGACCACAGAGAAGGCAGAACACCAAAGAACTGATGCCTTCAAACTGTGCTGTGGAAAAAGACTCCTGAAAGTCCCCGGGACAGCAAGGAGACCAAACCGGTCAATCTTAAGGGAGATCAACCCTGAATATTCACTGAAGGACTGAAGCTGAAGCTCCAGTATTTTGGTCATCTGATACACACAGACGACTCATTTGGAAAGTCCCTGATGCTGGGAAAGATCGAGGGCAGAAGGAGAAGAGGGCATCAGAGGATGAGACAGTTGGATGGCATCACCAATGTAATGAACATGAACTTGGGCAAACTCCAGGAGATGGTGAGGGACAAGTAGGTCTGGCATGCTTCAGTCCATGGGGTCTCAAAGAGTCAGATACGACTGGGCAGCTGCACAATGAACAATAAGGAAGTAAAAGACCTGTACTCTGAAAACTGTAAGATGCTGATGAAAGAAATCAAAGATGATGCAAACAGATAGAAAGATACAAAATGTTCTTGGACTGGAAGAATCAATATTGTCAAAATGATTATACTACCTAAAGCAATCTGCAGATTCAATGCAATCCCTACCAAATGATGGAAGGGCATTTTTTGCAGATCTAGAACAAAAAATCTTGCTCTGAAAGCACAAAGACTCCGAATAGCCAAAGCGATCTTGAGAAATCAAAAGAGAGCTGGAGGAATCAGGTTTCCTGACTTCAGACTATATTATAGAGCAATAGTAATCAAGGGCTTCCCTGGTGGTTCAGCGGTTAAGAATCTGCCTGCCAATTCAGGGGACACAGGTTCAATTCCCACTCCAGGAAGATCCCACCTGCAGCAGAGCAACTAAGCCCACATGCCACAACTACTGAGCCTGTGCTCTAGAGCCTACAAGCCCCAACTACTGAACCCTGGGCACCTAGAGCCCACGCTCCACAACAGAAGCCACCGCAATGAGAATCCCCATTCACCACAACTAGAGTAAGCCTGCACACAGCAACAGAGAGTCACCACATTCGAAAAATAAAATAAATAAATCTTAAAAAAAAAAAAGCTACAGTAAAACAGTGTGGTACTGGCACAATCGTACAGAATAGAAAGTCCATAAATAAACCCACACACTTATCATCAATTAATCTATGATAAAAGAAGCAAGAATAAAAACAAGAGAAAAGATAATTTCTTCAATAAGTGGTGCTTAGAAAACTGGGCAGCTACATGCAAAAGAATGAAATTAGAACACTCCACAACACCACACACAAAAATAAACTCAAAATGGATTAAAGACCTAAATATAAGACTGGACACTCTAAAACTCTTAGAGAAAAATATCCGCAGAACACTGACATAAATCACAGCACTATCTTTTTGGATCCACCTCCTAGAGTAATGAAAACAAAAATAAACAAATGGTACCTAATTAAAGCCTTTTGCACAGCAAAGAAAATCATAAACAAATTGAAAAAATAATCCACAGAGTGGGAAAAAATATTTGCAAACTATGCAACTGACAAGGGATTAATCTCCAAAATATACAAACAGCTCATGAAGCACAATATGAAAAAAAAAAAAATCCGAATCAAAAACTGGGCAGAAGATCTAAATAGATCACTTCAAAGAAGATAAACAGATGGCCGAGAGGCACATGAAAAGATGTTCAGCATCACTAGTTATAAGGGAAATGCCAATCAAAACTACAATGAAGTATCACTTCACACTGGTCAGAAAGGCCATTATAAAAAAAAAAAAAAAAAAAGCTACGAACAATAAATGGTGGAGGGCTTCCCTGGTGGCTCAGTGGTAAAGACTCTATCTGCCATTGCCAGAGACAGGGGTCCAGTCTCTGATCTGGAAAGATTCCACATGCCATGGAGCAAATAAGCCCATGTGCCACAGCTCCTGAGCCTGTCTTCTGGAGGTTGGGAGTTGCAATTACTGAGCCCACATGCCGCAACTACTGAGCCCATGTTTCACAACTACTCACCTTCACACACCCTAGAGCCTGTTCTCCACAATGAGAAGCCTGTGCACCAAAATTAGTAGTCCCTGCTCTCTGCAACGAGAAAAGCCCACACAGCAACAAAGACCCAGCACAGCCAAAAATAAATAATAAATATAAAATTTTTTTTAAAGAAAGTTCCCTTAGAAGAGTAAGAAAATAAATGCTGGAGAGGGTATGGAGAAAAGGAAAGCCTCCTACACTGTTGGTAGGAATGTAAATTGAAACAGCACTATGGAAAACAGTATGATGGTTCCTTAGAAAACTAAAAATAGAGCTACTATATGATCCTACAATCCCACTCCTGGGCATATGTGTAGAGAAAACTATACTTTGAAAAGATACATGTACCCCAACGTTCACTGTAGCACAAGTTATAATAAGCAAGATATGAAAGCAACCTAAATGTCCATCGATGGATAAATGGATAAAGATGCAGTATATATACACAGCTGAATACTATTCAGTCATACAAAAGAATGAAATAATGCCATTTGCATCAACATGGATGGACCTAGAGATTATCATACTAAGTAAGTCAGACAGAGAAAAGGCAAATATCATGTTATCACTTACATGTGGAATCTAAAAAAAAAAAAATACAAAGGAACTTATTTACAAAATTGAAACAGACTCACAGACTTTGAAAACAAACTTATGGTTAACAAAGAGAAAATCTGGGTGGAGAGGAATATATTAGGAATTTCAGGTCAACATATACACACTACTGTATATAAAGCATAAACAATGGGAACCTGGGGTATAGCATAGGAACTCTACTCAGGACTCTGTAATAACTTAGATGGGTAAGGAACTGGAAAAAGAATAGATATGTGGACTGTATAACTAAAACACTCTGCTGTACACCTGAAACTAAAACACTGTAAATAAAATAGACTCCAATATAAAATTTAAAAACAAATCAAACAAGAAATAAGGGGACCTCCAGACTGCTTGTATTAGCTACTTACACCTGCTTCTATATATCTGTCCAAAAAACATGAACGTCAGTATCCATGGGTGGTTTTACAGCATCTTAATTATATATCATTAAAATTGGAGGCTTTTTAAAGCTTACTTTTATACACTTACTCAGAATTAATTACAATGTGAATGCCTATCATGAGCTGAGCTTTTTCCTTTATTCAGCAAATATTTATCAAATACCAGTTTTCTGAGC
This sequence comes from Capricornis sumatraensis, assembly GCF_032405125.1. Classification (NCBI taxonomy): domain Eukaryota; kingdom Metazoa; phylum Chordata; class Mammalia; order Artiodactyla; family Bovidae; genus Capricornis; species Capricornis sumatraensis. The sequence continues at coordinate 38,487,611 of NC_091080.1, read as the reverse complement.
TAGGCACTGTTTTGGGGGATACTGCAGATACCAAAACAGATACATCTCTGTCCTCAAGGATTTTATGTTTTCATGGAGAAGATGAGCTTGTTTTATCTATGCCAGGCCATGAAGAACAAAAAAACAGGACAGAGTAACTAGGATATGGTTCTGGGTCAGAAAAGGGGTCAGAGAAACCTTTCTAATATAGTATTTAAGCAAGTGTGAATGAAGTAAGGACATGGAATCAATATCTGGGGAAAGAATGATCCAGAAAAGAGAGAAGCAAGTGCAAAGAGCCTGAAGCAGGAGCTTGATCCCCTGCTGAAGGCACAGCAAGAAAGCCAGAAACCTGAGTGATCTGAGTGCAGAGGCGAGTGGCCAGACGGTGGCACAAAGGGTCATGTGGCCCAGGAAGAATCGGGGCCTTTCCTGAGTGAAATGGAGAGCCACTGGACGTTGGGAGGCAGAGCAGTGACAGCCTCTGACCTCGGACCTATGTTTTAAAAGGATCTCTCTTCTTGGAATGATGGAAAAATTATTGAAATAGCATTGATCATTACACAACATGGTGAATATACTAATGTCACTCAATTGTGTACTTAGATGGTAAACTTCATGTTTTATATATATATTTATTTTAACCACACAAAAATAATATTTTTTAAAAGGATCACTCTGGGACTTCTCTGGTGATCCAGTGCTTAAGACTATCTGCCAAAGCCTGTTATACAGAGTGAAGTAGGTCAAAAAGAGAAAATATCATATATTAATGTATATATATGGAATCTAAAATGATTGATTCTATCTAATGAACCTATTTATAGTGAAGAAATGGAGATGCAGACGTGGGAAACAGTCTGCCTTGCCTCAACTAGAGATGGACACACTGGGAGAAGAGAAGGGAAGACAAACTGAGAAAGTAGGATTGACATATACACACAATCGTGTGCATAGATAGCTGGCGGGAAGCCGCTGAACAGCACGGGGAGTCTAGCCTGACTCTCTGTGATGACTAGAGGGGTGGGATGGGGTTGGGAGGGAGGCTCAGAAGGGCGGGTATATGTATATAATTTTGACTGATTCATGCTCATGTATGGCAGAGACCACTACAACACTGTATAGCAATTATCCTCCAAGAGAGAAAAAAAATCTGCCTGCCAATGCAGGGGACACAGATTCGGTCCCTGGAACAGGAAGATTCCACAGGCCCTGGTGCAACTAAGCACGTGTGCCACAACTACTGAAGCCCGCACGCCCTGGAGTCTGTGCTCCACAATAAGAGAAGCCACAGGAATGAGAAGCCCATGCACAGCTAGAGGGCAGGCCGGCCACAACTAGAGAAAAGCACGCACAGCAACGAAGATCCAGCACAGCCAAAAATAAATAAATTAGTTTTTTTAAAAAAGGACCGCTCCGGCTGCTTTATGCAAAGTAGACTATAAGATGGCAGAAGTGCGAAGACTAGTTAAAAGACTATTGCCACAGCACAATCATGAGAGATGCTGGCTTGGGCTAGCACGATAGCAACAGAGGTGATCAGAAATGAGCCTACTCCGGACATATTTCAGAGATCGAGCTTACGGAACTTGATGACGACACATAGAAATCTCAGCAACTCTAAAATCTGGCCCAAATAACTAGAAAATAGAGTGGCTGCTTACCAAGACGAGGAAGTGGACATTTGGGAAGTGGAAATCAAGCTTTACTATCACACATTAACTCTGAGATGCCAAATTAGACACCCAAGACAAGGCAGATGAGCAAATGGATGGATGAGTGTGTGACTGAGAAGTTTATAAACATAGATATGCTATATACAGCCTCTGAGGAAAAAATAGGATACACACCTGTCTCTCCTGTAAGAATCAGAGTGTAGAGTAATGAGTTTGAAACCTTAGTTGCACATTAAATTGTGCAAGGAACTAAAAAAACAATACCCACTCCACTCCTCCAGAGATTGCTTTAACTGGCCCAACGTGTATGACTCCAGGGCTGTTTAAAGTTCCCAAAGTAATTCTAATCCACTGCCAAGACTGAAACATTCTTTGATGGTTCTTGAACCTAAGAATCACCAGAGTCAAAAGTCATCAATGACTCAGAGTCATTACCTGAGTCATCACTCAGGTAAATCCAGAGCAAGGTCCATCAAAGCAGCATTTTAATAACCATCTCACTTTGAAAGTCACTGAATTAGGAGAAATTTACTCTCCAGTAAAGTCCATGCCTCCATCATTTTTCCACAGAGGGTGTTTGTGTAGTGATTCAGCACCAAATTTGTCACTGTTACTTTGTTTTGCATTTAAGGTCACCAGAAGTTAGTGACTAGAATTCACACAGTACACTAAAAGAACAGTTTCCTGTCAGACGTTTCCTTCTCTGACACCATCTCCTCTGGCCCAGAATTGCTTTTAACAGCAAACTCTTGCTCTAACACAGAATGTTAACGTTGGGTTCCAAGAACGCTGGCCACCTGCCACTGGCTTCTGGGAGTTACTGGGCCAGGAGGCTGACAAATTTCCTCCTTGTTCCCTTCTAAGATTTCCAACCCATCTCTCCATATTTCTATTTCAAACTGTCCAGACACTTTAAAATTCATGCTGCCCAGCTGCACTAACCATCCTCCTTCCTCAAGCCCATCACCATCCTGATCATACACAGCGGTGGTCTGTGAACGTCGAGCACATTAGAGTCATCCGGGAAACTTTAAAAATACTATAGCAGGTCCCACTCCAGATCCCTTAAATTAAACCCTCAGGACAGCGCCCAAACATGATTACTTATAAAGTTCCTTGGAGGATTTTAAGTTGCAGCTGTGGATGAGAACAGCTGACCTAAAACCATAGCTTACTGCCGTCTTCCTCTAAAATGCCTGATATCATTCCCAGGGACTGCAACATTCTAGAGGCTAACCTAAACAGTATCTTTTTCCTCTTGGCTTTAACATTCTTACCTCCAGGAATCTCTGCTTCCCTCTGTCTCAACTTGGCCACCCAATTTCATGTACATGCATACTTAGTCACTCAGTCGTGTCTGGCTTTTTGTGACCCCATGGACAGCAGCCCATCAAGCTCCTCTGTCCATGGGATTTCCCAGGAAGAATACTGGAGTGGGTTGCCATTTCCTTCTCCAGGGGATCTTCCCAACCCAGGGATCAAACCTGAGTCTCCTGCATTGGCAGGCAGATTTTTTTTTTTTACCACTGAGCCACCTGGGAAGCTCACTCAGCCTCACAGTATACCAAAATCCTACCCATAGCAACAGCTCTAGAATCTCACTCAGCCTCACAGTATACCAAAATCCTACCCATAGCAACAGCTCTAGAATCTCATGTTTAAGCATCTCACTCACACACTTCCAGGCCCCTTTAACTCTGAAACCCTACCCTCTTCAGCATTTCTTCTCCTGTCATGCATAATGGATCTGTAGACCTCATTGCTTTTGCCACTACCCACCACCTACCTTCACTCCACTTTGGAACGAGTTAAATTTCATGGATTATAATCACCCCCTTGCTGACAGTCAAAAATATCTTTCCCCCATCTTACTCAACTAGTTCAAACCTTTCCACATGTACACATGCTGAACCATGATATTACTAGAATACAACTGCAATCAAGCCTAATTAAGAGTGCTAAACCTCAAAATGAGCCCTCAATGCTATCAGTCAATCCTAAAATACAATTTATGGTCCTTGATAATTTCAAATTCCCATTATCTGCAGCTTTCCCACACCTTTCTTTTGTATTCCTATTAAGGTATAATTGGGTCTTCCCTAATGACTCAGAGGTAAAGAATCTGCCTGCCAATGCAGGAAACAAGAGTTCAATTCCTGGGTTGGGAAAATCCCCTGGAGGAGGGCACGACAACCCACTCCAGTATTTTTGCCTGGAGAATTCCATGGACAGAGGAGCCTGGCGGGCTACAGTGGGGTCACAAAGGGTCGGACATGACTGAGCGACTAAACAACAGCAACAAAAGGTATGACTGACATACATTAGTTTCAGGTATACAACATAATGATTTGACATCTGTGGCACTGCAAAATGATCACTCCAGTAAGTCTATTTACCATCCGTCACCACAGATAATTACAAAAAATTTTTTTTCTTCTGATGAGAACTTCTAAGAGTTAATTTCTCAGCAACTTTAAATTTTGCAACAGAATATTATTGACCAACAGAATGGGAACGACTAGAAATCTCTTCAAGAGAATTAGATACCAAGGGAACATTTCATGCAAAGATGGGCACCATACAGAACAGAAACGGCATGGATCTAACAGAAGCAGAAGCTATTAAGAAGAGGTGGCAACAATACACAGAAGAACTGTACAAAAAAGGTCTTCATGACCCAGATAACCACGAAGTATGATCACACACCTACAGCCAGACATCCTGGAATGTGAAGTCAAGTGGGCCTTAGGATGCATCTCTACAAACACACCCAGTGGAGGTGACAGAATTCCAGTTGAGTTATTTCAAATCCTAAAAGATGATGCTATGAAAGTGCTGCACTCAATATGCCAGCAAACATGAAACTCAGCAGTAGCCAAAGGACTGGAAAAGGTCAGTTTTCATTCCAATCCCAAGGAAGGGCAATGCCAAAAAGTGTTCAAACCACCACACAAATTGCACTCACTTCACATGCTAGCAAAGTAATGCTCAAATTCTCCAAGTGATGCATCAATAGTACATGAACCGAGAACTTCCAGATGTTCAAGCTGGATTTAGAAAAGGCAGAGGAACCAGAGAACAAATTGCCAACATCTGTTGGATCATAGAAAAAGCAAGAGAATTCCAGAAAAACATCTACTTCTGCTTCAATGACTACGTTAAAGCCTTTGACTGTGTGGATCACAACCAACTGTGGAAAATTCTTAAAGAGATGGGAATACCAGACCACCTTACCTGCCTCCTGAGAAACCTGTATGCAGGTCAAGAAGCAATAGTTAGAACCGGACATGGAACAATGAACTGGTTCCCAACAGGGAAAGGAGTATGTCAAGGCTGTATGTATACTGTCATCCTGTTTATTTAACTCATATGCACAGTACATCATGCGAAATGCTGGGCTGGATGAAATACAAGCTGGAATCAAGACTGCTGGAAGAAATACCAATAACCTCAGATATGCAGATACCACCACCTTTATGGCAGAAAGCAAAGAGAAATTAAAGAGCCTCTTGATCAAGGTGAAAGAGGAGAGAAGTAAATTTGGCTTAAAACTCAACATTCAAAAAATGAAGATCATGGCATCTGGTTCCATCACTTTGTGGCAGATAGATGGGGAAACAATAGAAACAGTGACAGACTATTTTCTTGGACTCTAAATCACTGTGGATGGTGACTGCAGCCATAAAATTAAAAGATGCTTGCTCCCTGGAAGAAAAGCTATGACAAACCTAGACAGCATATTAAAAAGCTGAGACATCACTTTGCCAACAAAGCAATACAGTCAAAGCTATGGTTTTTCCAGTAGTCATATACAGATGTGAGGCTTGGACCATAAAGAAAGCTGAGTGCTAAAGAATTGATGCTTTTAAACTGCAGTGCTGAAGAAGACTTCTGAGAGTCCCCTGGATAGCAAGGATATCAAGCCAGTCAATTCTAAAGGAAATCAACCCTGAATATTCATTGGACTGAGGCGGAAGCTGAAGTTTCAATACTTTGGCCACCTGATGTGAAGAGCCGACTCACTGGAAAAGACCCTGATACTGGGAAAGATTGAGGGCAGGAGAATTGGACAACAGAGGACGAGATGGTTGGATGGCATCACTGACTCAGTGGACATGAGTTTGAGAGTGCTCTGGGAGATGGTAGAGGACAAGGAAGCCTGGCATGCTGCAGTCCATGGGGTCCAAAGAGTCAGACATGACTCAGAAACTGAACAACAACAATTATTGATCACGATGTATATTACCTCCCAAAAGCTTATTTATATAATGACTGGAAATTATATTTCTTGATCTCCACCCATTTTGCTTACCCTCCAACCGCCCCCTCCAACTCTGGCAACCATAAATCTTTTCTCTGTATCTATGAGTTTGGTTTGTCTGTTTTTCAGATTTCACAAATAAGTGAAATTACACAGTCTTTGATTCTGTCTTATTTCACTTAGCACAATACTCTCAAGGTCTATCCATGTTGTCTCAAATGGCAAGATTTCATTCTTTAGCATGGCTGAATGGTAGTCCATTGTACATATTCATCACATCTTCTCTATCCATTCATCCATTGATGGACACTTAGGTTGTTTACATATGCTGGCTATTGTAAATAATGCTGTTTTGAACATTGGGGTGCATGTATCTTTTCAAATTAGCGTTTTTATTTTCTTTGAATAAATAACAGAAGTCATATTGCTGGATCATATGTAGTTCTATTTTTAATTTTTCAAGGAACCTCTATACTGTTTTCCACAATGGCTGCACCAATCTACATTCTCATCAACAGTGCATTAGAGTTTTCTTTTATTCACATCCTTGCCAACATTTGCTATTTCTTCTCCTTTTGAGAGTAACCATTCTAATAAGTGCAAGGTGATATCTCTTTGTGGTTTTGGTTTACACTTCTCTGATCATTAGGGATGTTGAGCATCTTTTCATGTGTCTGTTGGACATCTCTATGTCATCTTTGAAAAAATGTCTATTCAGATCCATTTTCCTAACTGGATTTTTTTATTGACTTGTATCAGTTCTTTATATATTTTAGAAATCATCCCCTTATTCAATATACAATTTGCAAATATCATCTCCCATTCAACAGGCTGGCTTTTTATTTTGTTACGGTATCATTCCCTGTGCAGAAGCTTTTTTGTTTATAGTCTCATTTGTTTATTTTTGCTTTTGCTGTCACTGCCTTTGAACTAAGACTCAAAAATAACACCAAGATCAACATCAGAAATTTACCACCTCTGTTTTCTTCCAGGAGTTTTAAGGTTTTTAGACTTATATTCAAGTCTTTAAGTTAATTTCTGTGTATGGTGTAAGACAGTGGTTCAGTTCCATTCTTTTAAACATGGCCGTTCAATTGTCTCAACATCATTTACTCCGGAGACTGTTCTTTTTCCCACTGTAAATTCTTGATTCCTTTGTCATAAATTAATTGACCATATGTGCCTGAGTTTATCCAAGGTTCTCTATGCTGCTCCACTGACCTGTGTCACTGTTGTTATGCCAATACCGTAACAGTTTTGTTTACTATAGCTTTGTAACATAGATTGAAATCAGGCATACCTCCAGCTTTGTTGTTCTTAACAAATATTGCTTTATTTTTTCAAAACTCAGATTCTGTATAAATTTGGGGGTTGCTCTATTTTTGTGAAAAAAGTCATGAGTATTTTGGTAGGGATTGCATTGAGTCTATAGATTACTTCAAGTAATACGGTTATTTTAACAATATTAATTCTTCCAAACAAGAACAAAAGACACAGACTGAAAATCAGGGTATAGAAAAAGATATTTCACACAAATGTAAATGACAAGAAAGTTAGAGTAGCAATACTCATATAAGACAAAGTGGATTATAAATCAATCTATAAGAAAAAACACAGAAGGGCATTATATATTGATAAAGGGATAAATAAAAAAGAGAATATAATACTAGTTAATCCTATACAACTTATATATAATAATATACAAGTATCTCATATATATATAGTATAATATACTGTATTATATATAAGAAGTACCTTATAATACAGAAGTACCTAAGTATATAAAGCAAATGAAGGGAAAAACTGAGAACAATAAACAATAGTAGAGACTTTAACACCCAGCTTACATCAATGGACAGATTACCCAGACAGAAAATACAGAAACATTGGATTTTAATAAGGAAAAGTTAATAATGACACTGTAAACTAGTTATACTTAATAGATATCTACATGACATTCCATGCAAAATTAGAATACACATGCAATGTTCACCAGGATGGATCACATGCTAGGCCACAAACAAGTCTCACTGACCATAAGATACAGAAATTATATCAACTATCTTTTCTAACCACAACAGTATGAAATTATAAATCAATTATAGGAAGAAAAATGAGAAAAGAACCAACATGTGGAGACTAAACAACATGCTACTAAAAAAATAAATGTGTCAATGAAGAAATCAAAGAGGAAATCAGAAAATACCAAGCTCAAATAAAAACAGAAGCACAACTTCCTAAAATCTATGACACACAGCAAAAACAATTCTAAGATGAATGTTTATAGCAATATAGGCATACCTAAAGAAACAACAATCTCAACCTAACGTAACCTACCAAATAAAGAAATTAGAAAAAGAACAAAGCCCAAAGTCTGCATAAGGAAAGAAATAATAAAAATCAGAGAGAAAACAGAGACTAAAAAAATAGATCAATGAAAACAAGAGCTGATTTTTTAAAAACAAAGTCGGTAAGTCTTTCACCAGGTTTATTAAAAAATCAGAGGACACAAGGGAAAAAAGTGACAGAGATTACAACTGATATTACAGAAATACAAACAATCATGAGGATACTATGAATAGTTACATGCCAACAAACTGGACAAGCTTTAAAAAAATGGATGAACTCCTAGAACCATACAATCATCCAAGACTGAATCAGAAAGAAATAATCGGTTGAGTATAATTTTAGCTGTGGGTCTGTCATATATAGTCTTTATTATGTTGAGGTAGGTCCCCTCTACACCCATTTGTCTATAGCTTTTTTAATAAATGGATGTTGAATTTTACCAAAAGGTACTCTGCATGTATTGAGATGATCATAAGGTTTTTATTCTTCAATTCATTAACATATTGTATCACATTGATTGCTTTATGGATACTGAAAAGTCCTTGCATCCCTGAGATAAATCCCACTTGATCATGGCGTATGATCATTTTAATATATTGTTGAATTCCATTTGCTATGTTAATTATTTTTTCATCTAAGTATACTATTAATAGTGATATTGGCCGACGTTTTTTTGTGGATCTTTGTCTGGTTTTGGTATCACGGTGATAACGGTTTCATAGAATGAGTTTGGAAGTGTTCCTTCTTCTGAACTTTCTGGAATAGTTTAAGAAGGCTAGGCGCTAACTGTTCCCTAAAATTGGATAGACTTTACCTGTGAAGCCATCAGGTCTAGGACTTTTGCTTTTGGGGAACTTGCTAATCACAGATTAAACATCAGTATTTGTAACTGGTCTGTTCATGTTTTCTATTTCTTCCTGGTTCAGTTATAGGAGACTGTACCTTTCTAAGAATTTGTTCATTTTTTCTAGGTTGTCCATTTTAATGGCATATAGTTGCTTGTAATAATCTCTTATGGCCCTTGCATTTCTGTGGTATTGGTTGTAACTTCTTTTTAATTTATAATTTAAAATATTTGGGTCCTCTCCCTTTTTTTCTTGATGAGTCTGGCTAAAGGCTTATCAATTTTATCTTCTGCAAAGTTGGAAGCATCTCCTCTAAAATCACAAACAAGACAGGGATGTTATTCAACAAAGTTTTGGAGTCCAAACCACAGAAATCAGAGAAGAAAAGAAGAAGTAAAACTGTCACTGTTTGCTGATGCCATTATACTGCATGTAGAAAATCCTAAAGACACTACCAGAAAACTACTAGAGTGCATCCATGGATTTGGTAAAGTTGCAAAATTACAAAATTAATACTCAGAAATCCATTAAATTTCTATATACTACAATGATAGACCAGAAACAGAAAATAAAGGAACAATCCCATGTACCATCAAAAAGAACTAAATACCTAAAAATACACCTACCTAAGGAGAAGACACTGATGAAAGAAACTGAAGATGACACAAACAGATGAAAAATATATAGTATACCATATCCATGAATTGGAAGGATCGATATCATCAAAATGACTGTACTATCCAAGGCAATCTACAGATTCAATTGCAATCCCTATCAAATTACCAATGGCATTTTTCACAGGACTAGAAAAAAATTTTTTAACTTAGATGGAAACACAAAAGACCCAAGAAGTTAAAGCAAACTTGTGAAACAAAAACAGCTGGAATAATCAGGCTCCCTAATTTAAACTATACCACAAAACTACAGTGATCAAAACAGTATGATACTGGCACAAAAACAGACATATAGAGCAATGGGACAAAACAGAGATCCCCAAAAGAAAGCCATGCACATATGTTTGATTAATATATGACAAAGGAGGCAAAAATATATAATGAGGAAGAGACAGTCTCTTCAATAAGTAATGTTGGAAAAATTGCACAGCTACAAGTAAAAGAATGAAATTAGTACATCCTCTAGGACTATACACAAAACCAAATTCAAAATGGATTAAAGATCTAAATGTAAGACCAGATACTATAAAACTACCAGAGGAAAATACAGCCAGAAAACTCTTTGACATAAATTACAGCAAGATCTTTTTTGGATCTATCTGCTAGAATAATGGAAAAACAAAAATAACAAATGGGACCTAGTTAAACTAAAACGCTTTTGCACAGCAAAAGAAACCATAAACAGGACAAAAAGACTACTCTCAGAATGGAAGAAAATATTTGCAAATGAAGCAACTGACAAGGGATTAATCTCCAAAATATATAAACAGCTCAAGCAGCTCAATATATATGTATGTATACATAAGACAATCTAATGAAAAACTGGGTAGAAGACATAAATAGACATTTCTCCAAAGAAGACACAGTGATGCCCAAAAAGCAACATGAAAAATTGATCAATATCACTACTCATCAGGGAAATGCAAATCAAAACTACAATGAGGTATCACCCCACACTGGTAAAAAAGGCCATCATAAAAAAATCTATAAATAATAAATGCTAAAGAGTGTGTGGAGAAAAGAGAACACTCCTACCCTGTTGATAGGAATGTAAATTGGTACAACCACTACAGAGAGTAGTAGGGAGGATCCTTAAATATCTAAAAACAAAGCTACTATATGATTCTGCAGTCCCACTACTGAGAATATATCCAGAAAAAAACCATAATTCAAAAAGATTATGCACCCCACAGTTCACTGCAGCATTATTTACAATAAACAAGTCATGAAAGCAACCTAAATGTCAATCAACAGACAAAAGAAGATGTGAGATGCACACACACACACAGACACACACATGAATACTACTCGGCCATAAAAAATGAAATAATGCTATTTGCAGCAACATGGATGACCTAGGATTATCATACTAAGTGAAGTCAGAGAAAGACAAATATCATATGATATAGCTTATATCTAGAATCTAAAATATATATGTGTGTTTACATATATATATATATTTGTGTGTGTGTGTGTACACACACAAACAAATGAATTTATTTACAAAACAGAAACAGACCCACAGACATAGAAAACAAACTTATGGCTACCAAAGGGGAAAGGGGTGGGGGGAAGATAAATTAGGAATTTGGTATTAATATATACATACTACTATATATAAAAGAGATAACCAACAAGGACTTACTATATAGCACAGGGAACTATACTTGATATTTTGTAGTAAACCTGTAAGGGAAAAGAATCTAAATAAGAATACAGACAACCAAATCACTTTGCTATACACCCAAAACTAATATAATACTAGAAGTCAACTATACTTCAGTAAAAATTTAAAAAAAAACCTGAGAAATCCAAAATTCAAAAAGACATGTACCACAATCTTCATAACAACACTATTTACAATAACCAGGACATGGAAGCAACCTAGACATCCACTGACAAATGAACAGATAAAGAAGATGTGATACATAAATACAATGGAATATTACTCAGCCATAAAAGGGAACAAATTTGAATCAGCTAAATTGAGGTGGCTGAACCTAGAGCCTGTTAAAGAGTGAAGTCAGAAAGTGAAAAACAAGTATCATACATTAACGTATATATACAGAATCTAGAAGAATGGTACTGATGGTACTGACCTATTTACAGGGCAGGAATAGAGACAAGCATATAGAGTACAGACTTGTGGACACAGTGAGGGAAGGAAAGCATGGGATAATTAGAGAGTAGCACTGAAACATGTATATTACCACATGCAAAACAGATAGCCAGTGGGATGTTGTAGTATAACACAGGGAGTTCAACTCAGTATAGCAAGTTCACTTTGTAAAGCAAAGTGATTTGGTTGCCATGTGACAACCTAGAGGGGTGGGGTAGGAGGAAGGTTCAAGAGGGAATGGACATATGTATACTTATGGCTGATTCACACTGTTGTACAGCAGAAATCAATACAACATTGTAAAGCAATTATCCTCCAATGAAAAATAAATTTTAAAAAAATTTAAAAATAAAGAATAAATTGACCTTCAGTGGAAAGGAGAAAAAGAAATAGATAATCTGAAGGGACCAAATTACTCAGTATTTAAATTCAATCAGTAATCACAAACTCCCAACAGAAGTCCAGGATTGCACAGCTTCACAGAGGAATTCTATCAAACATATAAGGAAGAGTTAATCATTCTTTGTATGTTAATCCTATCTTCTCAAACTACTCAAAACACTAGAGAGGCAGAAAGTGAACACGAAAGTGAAGTCACTCCGTCATGTCCAACTTCTCAATCGCATGGACTGCAGCCTACCAGGCTCCTCCATCCATGGGATTTTCCAGGCAAGAGTACTGGAGTGGGTTGCCATTGCCTTCTCCGAGAGAGGCAGAAACATTCCCAAATTCATTCTACAAGGCTACCATTACCCTTACACCAAAACTAGATGAAGACACTACAAAAAAAAATTACCAGCCAATATCCTTAACTAATACAGATGCAAAATAATCAACAAATATTAGCAAACAATATACAAACTCGATCATACATCATGATCAAGTGGAATTTATTCTATGGATGCAAGGACAGTTCAGGTTCAGTATCTGCAAATCAGTGTGCTACAACATATTATAAAGAGAAAGGATTAAAAAAATCACATGATCATATCAATTATTGTTTAGTTACTAAGTCATATCCAATTCTTTGGGACCCCTTGGACTGTAACCTGCCAGGCTCCTCTGTCCATGGGATATCCCAGGCAAGAAAGCTGGAGTGGGCTGCCATTTCCTTTCCAGGGGATCTTCCCAACCCAGGGATCGAGCCCACTTCTCTTGTTTGGTTGGCAAATTCTTTACCACTGAGTCACCGAGGAAGCCTCAACCATCTCAATGGATACAGAAAAATCATTTGACAAAAATTCAATACCCAATCATGATTAAACACTCTTAGAAAAGTTGGTACAGAGGGAACACATCTCAACATAATAAAGGCCACACCTAGTATCATATCCAATGGTGAAAAACTGAAAGATTTTCTTCTAAAATCAGAAACAAGGTAAGGATGCCCACTCTCACCGCTTCTACGTAACAAGTTATTTAAAGTCCTAGGCACTGCAATTAGAGGGGAAAAAAGAAATAAAAAGCATTCAAATTGTAAGGGAAGAAGTAAAACTGTCATTATTCGCATATGACATGATATTACATTAAAAAAAAAAACCTAAAGACTTCACCAAAAAGCTATTAGAAATAATAAATTAATTGCAGGATACTAGACTAATAGACAGAAACCTGTTGCTTTTCTAAACACTAGCACTGGAGTATTAAAAATAGAAAGCAAGAAACAATCCCATTTACAGTCACATCAAAAAGAATAATACACCTGGAAATAAACTTAACCAAGGAGCTAAAAAACCTATACCATGAGAAGACACTCAAGATAATATAATACACATAAATGGGAAGACATCCCATGTTCATGGATTGGAAAAATTTTGTTAAAATTCTTCTGTCCATACTTCTGTCAATGGAATTTATAGATTTAAAACAATCTCCAAACTATCCATGACACTTTTCACAGAACCAGAACAATAATCCTAAAATCGGTATGGAATCACAAAAGACCCAAGTAGTCAAAGTAATCTTGAGAAATAAGTAGTAAGGTCAAAGATTTATGCTCTCTGATTTTAGCCTATACTACAAACTACAGTAGTTAGAACAGTATGATATTGGTACAAAAACACATAGAGAAATGTGAGAGAACAGAGATCCCCCCAAAACAGCTATTCACATATGGCTGATTAATTCATGACAAGGAAGGCAAAAATATATAATTAGGAAGAGACAGTCTCTTCAATAAGCTGTGCTGAGGAAACTGCACAGCTATGCATAAAAGAATGAAATTAGAACATTTACAAAGATCATACAAAAAAATAAACTCAAATGGATTAAAGACCTAAATGTAAGACCAGATACTATAAAACCATTAGAGGAAAACATGGGCAGTACATTCTTTGACCTAAGTCTTAGTAATATTTTTTTGGATCTGTCTCATCAGGCAAGGGAAACAAAAGCAAAAATAACCAAATGAGAGTTTATTAAAACTTAAAAGCTTTTGCACAGTAAATAAAATCATCAACAAAATGCAAACACAAGCTTCTAAATGGAAGAAGATATGTGCAAATGATACATCCAATAAGGCAGGGGTCCCAAACCTCTGGGCCATGGACCAGTACCTCCTGTCTGATCAGCGGCAGCATTAAATTAGAAATGAAGTATACAATAAATGTAATGCACTTGAGTCATCCCAAAACCATCCCCCTACCCCAGTCCCTAGAGAAACTGTCTTCCATGAAAACGGTTCCTAGTGCCAAAAAGGTTGGGGACCACTCTAATAAAGGGTTACTATCTAAAATATATAAAGAGATCATACAAACTGACAAGAAAACAAGCAATCTGATTTAAAAATGGGAAAAAAATCTGAACAGACATTTTTACAAAGATGACTTTACAGATAACCAACAGGCACATGAAAAGATGCTCAACATCAGTAATCACTAGGGCAATACAAACCAAAACCATAATGAGAAACTAACACACCACTGTAAAGCAACTATATGTCAATAAAAATTTTTAGAAAACCACGAGATATTACCTCATATCAAGAATGGCTGTCATAAGAAAGACAACAAATTATCAGTGCTGGCAAGGATGTGGAGAAAAGGGAACACTGGTACACTGACTGTAGGAATATAAATTGTTAAGGATTTACTATAAAAACACTATCGAGATTCCTCAAATAATTAAAAATAGAACCATCATATAATCCAGCATTTCCACTCCTCAGTATTTATTTGAAGAAAATGAAAACACTAATGCAAAATGATACATGTACCCTTATTTTCATTGAAGCATTGTTTACAATACCCAAGATATGGAAACAAAGTGCCATTGATAGATGGATAAATATTACTCAACCATAAAAAAGAATAAATCTTGTCATTTCTTACAAAATGGATGACCCAAACGGTATTATCCTAAGTAAAATCAGTCGGACAAATACTATATGATTTCACATATATTCAGAATTTAAAAAACAAATGAGCAAACATAACCAAACAGAAACAATCATAGATTCACCGAACAAACAAGTGGTTGCCGGAGAGGAAGGATGTGAGGAAGGAACAAGATACAGAAATGGGAATCAAGAGGTACAAGCTACTAGGTATAAACTAAGATATAAAGATGTACTGTGCAGCATAGGGAATATAATCGGGATCTAATTATAATTTTAAGTATAATCTATAAAAATATTAAATCATGTTGTACATCTGAAACTAATATAACACTGTAAATCAACTATACATCAATTTAAAAAATCAGATAATCTTATCTTTACTCCCAAATCTATAAACCTATCTTTATCTAATTCAAGTCCATGTTCCAGCTGTACCATCTTTTTACAGTAGAAGAAATTCACTGTTCCCAGCAGGTCTGGACTACATCTCTTCTCCCTTTTCACAGGTTTTGTACTTGCAAGAATGTTTTCTTGCTGCTGTAACATCAGCTTCCCTCTACTGAATTATTTCCATTAACAAACTTACTCAATTCTACCTCCTTTTAGTGCATCACTGCTTTTTAAGAGCAAAACTTCTAAAAAGTATTCTCTTTATTTACTGCCTTCACATTATTAACTTTGGCTTCTATCCATACCAGTCCATTAAAGCGTCTCTTTTTCAAGATGACCAGACACCTTCATGTCACAAAATCCAAAAGACGTGTCTATCTTCAGCTTTTTTATTCACCAAAGGATCAGAACAATTCCTCCTTTTTGAAATACTGTTTTATATTTCCTTTCATGACACCATCCTGTTGACCTCCTCTTTCATCTAACCTAAAAACTTCTATCTAGAGTGTAGTCAGGAGACTAGTGGCATTGACTGCTAATCTAAGAAGTTCCCAAATGCTAATCTGAGACCCATGACCCACTGAATTGGAACATCCAACTAATAAGACAGACCACCAGGGAAAAGAAGGGAAACAAGATGCTGGAGTAAAACAACTTGAGCTCGCCTTCTCTCATGAAGCACAATTAGAACTGATTGCTGAACCATCAGCAAAAAAGACTGGAACCTACCAAAAGAGGCATTTTACATCCAAAGACAAAGAAACGGCAAAGAGATAGGAAGAGGGGTGGCTTTGTGATATAATCAAATCTAATACCGCTGCATAGGCGACCAAGGAACTGAGATGGAGCTGACATAATAATGATAGAAATAAAGTGCCTGACAAAAGTAATATGCCTCAGTCATCCCGAAACCATCTCCTACCCTGGGTCTGCGGGAAAAATTGTCTTCCACAAAACAGTTTCTGGAGCCAAAAAGGTTGGGGACTGCTGATTAATGTGATATAGCATATTAACAAACGAAAGAATAAAAACGCCACAATAATCTATTTTGATGGAGAAAGAGCCTCTGATGCAATTCAACACCCATTTACAATAAAAAGAGAAAATCTACCTCAACATAATAAAGGCCAAATATGACAAACTGACAGGAAACATCATTCTCAATGGTGAAAAACTGAAAGCATTTTCTCTAACATCAGGAACAAGACAAGAATGCCTGCTCTCATCACTATTCATCTACATCATTTGGAAGTCCTGGCCATGGCAATCAGAGAATAAACAGAAATTAAAGAAGTCCAAATTGAAAAATAAGTAGTAAACCTGTCACTGCTTGCAGATGACATGACACTTTATATAGACAATCCTAAAGATGCCACCAGAAAACTACTGCTCTATTGTGGATAAGAATCCCATAGAAGCAATGGAGTAGCCCTCATAGTCAACAAGAGTTTGAAATGCAGTACTTGGGTGCAAATTTAAAAACGACAGAATGATCTTAGTTCCTTTCCAAGACAAATGATTCAACATCACAGAAATACAAATCTATGCCCCAACTAGTGGTGCCACAAAAAGCTGAACTTGACCAGTTCTATGAAGATCTACAACATCCTCTCGAACTAACAACAACAAAAAACTGTCATCACAGGAGACTGGTGTGCAAACGTAGGAAGTCAAGAAGAATACCCGGAATAATAGGCAAGTTTGGCCTTGGAGTACAAAATGAAACAGGGCAAAGGCTAAAGAGTTTTCTCAAGAGAACACACTGGTCATAGCAAACACCCTCTTCCAATGTGACCAGAGATCAAACTGTCAGCATTCACTAGACTGTGGAGAAAGAAAGCAAATTCCAGGCTACACTACTTCTGCTTCACTGACTATACTAAAGCCTTTGACTCTGTGGATCACAACAAACTGGAAAACTCTTAAAGAGACTGGAGTACCAGATTGCCTAATCTGTCTCTTCTAAAAATCTGTATGCAGGTCAAGAAGCAACAGTTAGAATCAGACATGGAACAACAGACTGGTCACAACTGGTAAAGAAATATGACAAGGCTGCATATTGTCACCCTGCTTACTTATTTAACAAGCTACAATCAAGATTTCCAGGAGAAATATCAACAGCCTCATGTATGCAAATGATACCACTTGAATGGCAGAAAGTGAAGAAAAACTAAAGCACTTCTTGATGAAGGTGAAAGAGGAGAGTCAAAAAGCTGGTTTAAAACTCAACATTCAAAAACCTAAGATCATGGCATCTGATCCCATCACTTTAGGGCAAATAGAAGGGGAAAAAATGAAAGCAGTGACAGATTTTATTTTCCTGGACTCCAAAATCACTCTGGACAGTGACTGCAGCCATGAAATTAAAAGACGCTTGCTCCTCAGAATGAAAGCTATGACAAATCTAGACAGCATATTAAAAAGCAGAAACATCACTTTGCTTACAAAGGTCTGTACAGTCAAAGCCATGGTTTTTCTAGTAGTCTTGGATGGATGTGAGATTTAGACTAAAGAAGGCTGAGTGCCAAAGAATACTTTGAATTGTGCTGCTAGAGAGGACTCTTGAGAGTCCCCTTGGGCTGCAAGGAGATAAACCAGTCAATGCAAAAGGGAATCAACCCTGAATATTTATTGGAAGGACTGATGATGAAGTTCCAATACTTTAGCCTCTGATGTGAAGAGCCAACTCATTGGAAAAGACCTTGATGCTGGGACAGATGGAGGGCAGGAGAAGAGGACGGAAGAGGATGAGATGGTTGGATAGCATAACTGACTCAATGACATCAATCTGAGCAAACTCTGGGAGATACTGAAAAACAGGAACCTGGAGAGCTACAGTCCATGGGGTCGCAAAGAGCTGGACACAACTTAGTGACTGACGAACAGCAGCAGCAACAATCAATGAATTTGGTAAACCTGCAAAGGACAAAATTAATACACAGAAATCTCTGGCATTCCTATACACTAGTAATGAAAGACTGGAAACAGAAATTAAGGAAACAATCCCATTTACCTTTGCAACAAAAAGAATAAAATCGCTACAAATAAACCTATCTAAGGATGTAAAACACATGTACTCAGAAATCTATAATATAGGAATGAAAGAAATCAAAAGCAACACAAATACATGGAGAGATTACCATGTTCTTGGATCAGAAGAATATTGTGAACTATACTACCCAAAACAATCTACACATCCAATGCAACCCCTATCAAATGACTAAAGGCATTTTTCATAGAACTAGAACAAAAACTTTTATAATTTGTATGGAAACACAAAAGACCCTGAAAAGCCAAAGCAATTTTGAGAGAGAAAGAGTTAGAGGAATCAGGCTCCCTGACTTCATACTATACTACAAAGCTACAGTAATCAAGACCGTTGTTTACTGTTTAGTGGCTAAGTCATGTCTGACTCCTTTGTGACCCCATGGACTGCAGCCTGCCAGCCTCCATGGGGGATTTCCCAGGAAAGAATACTGGAGAGGGTTGCCATTTCTTCCATTTCCTTCTCCACGGGATCTTTCCAACCCAGGTATCCAACTCAAGTCTCCTGCACTGGCAGGCAGATTCTTTACAACTCAGCCACCAAGGAAGCCCCAGTCAAGATGGCAGCGGCATCAAAATCAGGACTGTACAGCAATGAAACAGGATTGAAAGACCAGAGATAAACCAACGCATATATGATCATCTAATCTGTGATAAAGGAGGCAACAATACATAATGGAGAAAAGACAGTCTCTTCAATAAGTGATGGTGAGAAAACTGGACAGCTACATGGAAAATAATGGAATTAGAACATTCTGTAACTCGGAACAGAAAAATAAAAACTCAAAATGGATTAAATACCTAAATGTAAGGCTGGACACTATAAAACTCTTAGAGGAAAACAGAGGCAGAACACTCTTGAATATAAATCACAGCTTTCTAAGGCCCACTTGACTTCACATTCCAGGATGTCTGGCTCTAGGTGAGTGATCACACCATCGTGATTATCTGAGTCATGAAGCTCTTTTTTAGAGAACGCAAATCAAAATTATAATGAGGTATCACCACACATCAGTCAGAAATGCCATCATCAATATGTCTACAAATAATAAATGCTGGAGAGGTTGTGAAGAAAAGAGAATCCTCTTACACTGTTGGTAGGAATGTAAACTGATACAGCCACTAAGAGGAACAGTATGAAGATTCCTTTGAAAACTAAAAACAGAACTATCACATGACCCATCAATCCTACTCTAGATATATACCCAGAGAAAACCATAATTCCAAAATATACATGCAGCCCAGCCTTCACTGCTACACTATTTACTATAGACAAGATACGGAAGCAAAGTTAATGCCCACTGACAGAGGAATGAACAAAGATGTGGTACATATATGCAATGGAATATTACTCAGCCATTAAAAAAATAATGCCATTTGCAAAGACATGGATGGACTCAGACATTACCAAATGACCATATTAAGTCAGACAGAAAAAGACAATTATATGATATCACTTATATGTGGAATCTTTTTTTTTTAATGATGCAAATAAATGTATTTATAAAACAGAAAATGACTTACAGATATCAAGAACAGAGTTGTGATTGCCAAGATGATGGGGGAAACAAATATAGGGATGGGGTGGGATGGATCAGGAGTTTGGGAGGGACACACACAGGCTACTACTCATGGGATGGATGGCCAGCAGGGACCCTGATGTACAGTATGGGGAGCTCTAATCAGTACTCTATGTGGCTTATTTGAATGGGAGTCTGTGAGGAAATGAATATATGTATGTGTAACTGGGTCACTGTGCTGTACACTTTAGGCTATCACAACATTGTAAATCAACTATACTTCAATAAAATTAGTTTTTTTTAAACTACGAGATATCACCTCACCCTGGTCAGAATGACCATCATCAATAAGTCAACAAACAGGACTTCCTTGGTAGCCCAGCACTTAAGATTCCACCTGCCGGACTTCCCTGGTGGTCCAGTGGATAAGAGTCCATCTGCCACAAACACAAATTTGATCCCTGGTCTGGGAATGCCTCGGATCAACTAAGCCCATGCGCCACAATTACTGAGCCCTTGCACTGCAACTACTGAAGCTCATGCTCCACCAACAAGAAGCCACCTCAATGCCTGCACACCAAAATGGGGAGCAGCCCCTGCTCACCAACCACAACTAGAGAAAACCCACAACGAAAACCCAGCAGAGCCAAAAAGAAAAAAAAAAAAAAAAGAAGAAGAAGAATTGGCCTATTAGTGCAGCAACAATGGGTTTGATCCCTGGTCCAGGAAGATTCCACATGTGCTGGGGCAACTGTGCCCATGGACCACAGCTAACTGAGCCAGTGCTCTAGAGCTCGTGAACCTCGAGCCCGTGCTCCACGAGAGGCCCCCACAATGAGAAGCCCAAGCACTGCAACAAAGAGTAGCCTCTGCTCACTGCCACTAGAGAAAGCTTGCACTCAGCAATGAAGACCCAGTGTAGCCAAAAATCAAATAAATATAAATGTTTTTGAAAGTCTACAAACAAGTGCTGGAGAGGGTGTGGAGAAAGGGAACCCTCCTACACTGTTGGTGGGAACGGAAGTTGGTGCAGCTACTATGGAGAACAGTAATGGAGGCTCCTTCAAAAACTAAAAACAGAGCTACCATATGATCCAGCAGTCACACTCCTGGGCATGTATCTGGAGGAATCCATGGCTTCAAAAAATACATGCATCCCATTGTTCTGCCACATTGTTAACAACAGCCAGGACACAGAAGCAACCTAATCACCCATGGACAGAGGAATGGATAAAGAAGATGGGATATATATCCAATGGAATACTACTCAGCAATTAAAAAGAATAAAATACCATTAGCACAACAGGGATGGACCTGGAGATTATAGTATTACATCAGTCAGAGAGAGAAAGACAAATACCATAAGTGAAATACAATTTCACTTGTAAGAGGAATCTAAAAAAAAAGATATAAATAAGCTTATTACAAAACAGAAACACACTCAGAAAATGGAACTTATGATTACCAAAGGAGAAAAGTAAAGAGAAGAGACAAATTGAGAGTTTGGGATTGACATATATATACTAAGATATTTTAAATAGATAACCAAAAATGATCTACTGTATAGCACAGAAAACTCTGCTCCATATTCTCTAAAAAGGTATAAGGGAAAAGATTCTGAAAAAGAATAGCTACAGATGCATGTATAACTGAATCACTTTGCTATATACCTGAAAGTAATACAACATTGTTAATCAACTGTTCAGTTCAGTTGCTCAGTCATGTCCAACTCTTTGCAACCCCATGGATTATAGCATGCCAGGCCACCCTGTTCATCATCAACTCCTGGAGTTTACCCAACTCACATCCATTGAACTGGTGATGCCATCCAACCATCTCATCCTGTCGTCCCCTTTTCCTCCCACCTTCAATCTTTCCCAGCATCAAAGTCTTTTCAATTGAGTCAGCTCTACACATCAGGTGGACAAAGTATTGGAGTTTCAGTTTCAGCAGCACTCCTTCCAATGAATATTCAGGACTGATTGCCTTTAGGATGGACTGGTTGGATCTCCTTGCAGTCCAAGGGACTCTCAAGAATCTTCTCCAACACCACAGTTCAAAACCATCAATTCTTCAGTGCTCAGCTTTCTTTATAGTCTAACTTTCACATCCAAACATGACTACTGGAAAAATTATAGATTTGACTAGATGGACCTTTGTTGACAAAGTAATGTCTCTGCTTTTTAATATGCTGTCTAGGTTGGTCACAGCTTCTCTTCCAAGGAGCAAGTGTCCTTTAATTTCATGGCTGTAAAGACAGGAAAAAAGACACAGCTGTGTATAACGGACTTTTGGACTCTGAGGGAGAGGGAGAGGGTGGGATGATTTGGGAGAATGGCATTCTATCATGTATACTATCATGTAAGAATTGAATCGCCAGTCTATGTCTGACGCAGGATACAGCATGCTTGGGGCTGGTGCATGGGGATGACCCACAGAGATGTTATGGGGAGGGAGGTGGGAGGGGGGTTCATGTTTGGGAACACATGTAAGAATTAAAGATTTTAAAATTAAAAAAAAAAGAAAAAAAAGAGTAACTCTGGAAGACAAAAAATTAATAATAATAATAATTTCATGGCTGTAGTCACCATCTGCAGTGATTGTGGAGCCCAACTGTTTCCATTGTTTCACCTTTTATTTGCCATGAAATGATGGGACTGGATGCCATGATCTTAGTTTTCTGAATTTTGAGTTTTAAGCCAACTTTTTCACTCTCCTCTTTCACCTTCAAGAGGCTCTTTAGTTCTTCTCTTCTGCCATAAGGGTGGTGTCATCTGCGTATCTGAAGTTATTGATACTTCTTTCAGCAATCTTGATTCTGCTTGTGTTGCATCCAGCCTGGCATCTAACTGGATGTACACTGCATAGAAGTTAAATAAGCAGGGTGAGAATATATAGCCTTGACATAATCCTTTCCCAATGTGGAACCATTCTGTTGTGCCATGTTCGGTTCTAACTGCTGCTTCTTGACCTGCATACAGATTTCTCAGGAGGCAGGTCAGGTGGTCTGGTATTCCCATCTCTTTCAGAATTTTCCACAGTTTGTTGTGATCCACACAGTCAAAGGCTTTGAAGTAGTCAATAAAGCAGACGTTTTTCTCGAACTCTCTTGCTTTTTCAATGATCCAATGGATGTTGGCAATTTGATTTCTGGTTCCTCTGCCTTTTCTAAATCCAGCTTGAACGTCTGGAAGCTCTCGGTTCACATACTGTTGAAGCCTTGCTTGGAGAATTTTGAGCATTACTTTGCTAGCGTGTGAGAAGAGTGCAATTGTGTGACAGTTCGAACTGTCTTAGGCATTGCCTTTCTTTGGGATTGGAATGAAAACTGACCTTTTCCAGTCCTGTGGCCACTGCTGAGTTTTCCAAATTTGCTGGCATACTGAATGCAACACTTCCACAGCATCATCTTTTAGGATTTCAAATAGCTTAACTGGAATTCCATCACCTCCACTACCTTTGTTGGTAGTGATAGGTCCTAAGGCCTATTTGACTTCGCATTCCAGGATGTCTGGCTCTAGGTGAGTGATCACATCACCATGGTTATCTTGGTCATGAAGACCTTTTTTGTACAGTTCTTTTGTGTGTTCTCGACACATCTTTTTCATATCTTCTGCTTCTGTTCAGTCCATACCATTTCTGTCCTTTACTGTGCCAGTCATTGCATGAAACATTCCCTTGGTATCTCTAATTTTCTTGAAGAGATCTCTAATCTTTCCCATTCTGTTCTTTTCCTCTATTTCTTTGCACTGATCACTGAGGAAGGATTTCTTATCTCTCCTTGCTATTCTTTGGAACTCTGCTTTCAGATGGGTGTATGTTTCCTTTTCTCCTTTGCCTTTAGCGTCTCTTCTATTCTCAGCTATTTGTCAGGCCTCCTCAGACAACCATTTTGCCTTTTTGCATTTTCTTGGGGCTGGTCTGGATCGCTGGCCCCTGTACAATGTCACAAACCTCCATCCATAGTTTTTCAGGCACCTATCAGATCTAATCCCTTGAATCTATTTGTCACTTCAACTATATCATCATAAGGGATTTGATTTAGGTCATACCTCTATGGTCTAGTGGTTTTCCCTACTTTCTTCAATTTAAATCTGAATTTCAAAATAAGGAGTTCATGATGTGAGCCACAGCCAGCTCCCAGTCTTGTTTTTACTGACTGTATAGAGCTTCTCCATCTTTGGCTGCAAATAATATAATGAATCAGTGTCAATCCTAAACTCTTAATTTATCCCTCCCCTCCCCCAACCTTTCCCCTTTGGTAACTGTAAGTTGTTTCCACACCCCACCCCCGTCTTTTTTTTTTTACTTTTTATCATAGTTGCTATGCAGCCTTTTATTTATTTTTTTTTGGATAATGGCTTTACAGAATTTTGTGTTTTTCTTTTATTTGAATTTTTATTGTTGTTAATAAAATTTATTTTTTAGAATAGTTTTATGTTCACAGTAAAAATGAGCCAGAAGTACAGAGAATTCCCATATAGCCCCTTCCCCCAACACCTTACAATCTGCCCAATATTGACATCCCCCATCAGAGTGCATTTGTTACAATCAATGAACTTATGATGACATATTTTAGCACCCAAAGTCCATCGTTTATACTCAGGTTCACTCTCGGTGTTTTACGGGTTTTGACAAAAGTATTAAAACATGCATTTGCCATCACAGTGATGTACAGAATAATTTTACTGCCCTAAATTGCAGCCATGAAATTACAAGACGCTTACTCCTTGGAAGAAAAGTTATGACCAACCTAGATAGCATATTAAAAACCAGAGATATTACTTTGCCAACAAAGGTCTGCTGAGTCAAGGCTATGGTTTTTCCAGTAGTCATGTATGGATGTGAGAGTTGGACTGTGAAGAAAGCTGAGTGCTGAAGAATTGATGCTTTTGAAGTGTGGTGTTGGAGAAGACTCTTGAGAGTCCCTTGGACTGCAAGCAGATCCAACCAGTCCATTCTGAAGGAGATCAGTCCTGGGTGTTCTTTGGAAGGAATGATGCTAAAGCTGAAACTCCAGTACTTTGGCCACTTCATGTGAAGAGTTGACTCATTAGAAAAGACTCTGATGCTTGGAGTGATTGGGGGCAGGAGGAAAAGGGGACGACAGAGGATGAGATGGCTGGATGGCATCACCGACTTGATGGATGTGAGTTTGAGTGAACTCTGGGAGATGGTAATGGACAGGGAGGCCTGGCACGCTGCAATTCATGAGGTCGCAAAGAGTTGGACACGACTGAGTGCCTGAACTGAACTATCCTTTGTGCTGTGCTGATTCATCCTTCCCTCCCTCCTAAGCCCCTGGATACCAATGATTTTTTTTTTTAGTATCTCCATAGTTTTGCCTTTACAGAACATCATATACTTGGAATCATAAGGTATGTCAATGTTCCTTCATGTCTTCTCATGGTTTAATAGCTCATATCTTTTTAGTGCTGAATAGTATTTTATTGTCTCACTATCATAGTTCATTTATCTATTCATATACCAAAAGACAATTTGGTGGCTTCCAAATTTTGTTAATTATGAATAAAGTTACTATAAACATACGTGTATAGGTTTTCATGTGAATGTAAGCTTTCAGTTCATTTGGGTAAATACCAAAGAGTGCAACTGCTGTATCATATAGTAAGAGTATGTTTAGTTCTGTAAGAAGCTGTCAAACTGTCTTCCAATGTGGCTGCACAATTTTGCCATTCCTAGGAGCAGTGAATGAAAATCCTTTTGCTCTACATCCTTAGGGCATTTGGTGGTGTCAGTGTTCTGGATCTTGGCTATTCTCGTGTGTGTTTAGTCACTAAGTCATGTCTCACTTGTTTGTGACCCCATGGACTATAACCTGCCAGGATCCTCTGTCCATGGGATTTCTTAGGCAAGAATACTGGAAAGGGTTGCCATTTCCTTCTCCAAGGGATCTTCCCAACCCAGAGATCAAACCCATGTCTCTTGCATTGGCAGGAAGATGCTTTACCACTGAGCCACCAGGGAAGCCTCTCATAGGTGTATAGTGGAATCTTTTTAATTTACAGTTTTCTAACTGTAAATGATGTGTGATGTTCAACATCTTTTCATAGCTTACTTGCCATCCATATATCTTATCTGGTGAGGTCTATGCTCAGGTCTTTTGCCTATTTTTTAATCAGACTGTTTTCATGTTGCTGAGTTTTAAGAGTTCTTTGTATATTTTGGATAATGATTATCAGATGTTATCATCTTTTGAAATATTTTTCCAAGTCTGTGGCTTGCCTTCCCATTCTCTTGATATTGTCACAGAAGTTTTTAATTTTAATGAAGTCCAGCTTATCATTTTTTAATTTAATTGGAAGCTACTTTACATTATTATGGTGGGTTTTGCCATACATTGACATGAATCAGCCATGCATGTACATGTGTACCTCCCTATCCCAAAACCCCCTCCCACCTCCCTCCTCATCCCATCCCTCTGGGTCATCCCGGTACACTGGCTTTGAGTGTCCTGTTTCATGCATGGAACTGGGACTGGTCATCTATTTCTGTTTCAGTGTATTGTATTCTCTCAAATCATCCCACCCTCGACTTCTCCCACAGAGTCCAAAAGTCTGTTCTTTATATCTGTGTCTCTTTTGCTGTCTTGCACATAGGTTCATCATTACCATCTTTCTGACTTACTTCACTGTGTATTATAGGCTCCAGTTTCAACCACCTCTTTAGAACTGATTTAAATGTGTTCTTTTTAATAGCTGAGTAATATTCCATCGTGTATATGTACCACAGCTTTCTTATCCATTCATCTGCCTATGAACATTAGGTTGCTTCCATGTCCTAGCTATTGTAAACAGTTCTGCAGTGAACATTGGGGTACAGATGTTTCTTTCAATTCTGGTTTCCTCAGTGTGTATGTCCAGCAGTGGGATTGCTGGGTTGTATGGCAGTTCTATTTCCAGTTTTTTAAGGAATATCCACACTGTTCTCCATAGCGGCTGCACTAGTTTGCTTTTCCACCAATGGTGTAAGAGGTTTCCCTTTCTCCACACCCTCTCCACCATTTATTATTTGTAAACTTTTTGATGGCAACTTTTCGATTCTGACCTCTCTGAGATGGTACCTCATTGTGGTTTTGATTTGCATTTCTCTGATAATGAGTGATGCTGAGCATCTTTTCATGTGTTTGCTAGCCATCTATATGACTTCTTTGGAGAACTGTCTATTTAGGTGTTTTGCCCATTTTTTGATTGGGTCGTTTATTTTTCTGGTATTGAGCTGCTTGTATATTTTGGAAATTAATCCTTTGTCAGTTATTTCATTTGCTATTATTTTCTCCCATTCTGAAGGCTGTCTTTTCACCTTGAGTATAGTTTCCTTTGTTGTACAAAAGCTTTTAAGTTTAATTAGGTCCCATTTGTTTATTTTTGCTTTTATTTCCATTACTCTGGGAGGTGGGTCATAGAGGATCTTGCTGTGATTTATGTCAGTGAGTGCTAGTCCTCTGCCATCTTGGGACCGCTCCTAGAATTTCGTGGTTTTCTGTCATACATCAACAAGAATCAGTCATAGGTTCACCCATGTCCCCTCTGTTCTTAACATCCCTCACAACTCCCTCCCCATTCCACCCTTCTGGATTGTCACAGAGCCCCTGTTTGAGTTTCCTGAGTCATTTAGCAAATCCCTATTGGCTATCTATTTCACATATGGTGTTGTACATTTCCATGTTACTTTCTCCATACATCTCACCCTCTCCCTTCTCCCATCCCCCTGTGTTCATAGGTCTGTTCTCTATGTCTGTTTCTCCATTGTTGATCTGAAAATAAATTCATCATTACCATCTTTTTAGATTCCATATGCGAGCCTAAGTATATGATATTTATATTTCTCTTTCTGACTTACTTCACTCTGTATAATAGGCTCTAGGCTCTCCACCTCATTGGGACTCAAATGCATTCCCTTTGACTGCTAAGTAGTATTCCATTGTATATACATATCACAGCTTCTTTATCCATTCATCTGTCAATGGACATCTAGGTTGCTTCCATGTTCTAACTATTGTAAATAGTGCTGCAGTGGAAATTGGGGTACATGTGTCTGTTTCAATTTTGGTTTTCTCTGGGTATATGCCTAGGAGTGGGATTGCTGTGTCATAAAAGACTCTGATGCTGGGAGGGATTGGGGGCAGGAGGAGAAGGGGACGACAGAGGATGAGATGGCTGGATGGCATCACGGACTCAATGAACGTGTCTGAGTAAACTCCAGGAGATGGTGATGGACAGGCAGGCCTGGTGTGCTGCGATTCATAGGGTCACAAAGAGTTGGACACGACTGAGCAGCTGAACTGAACTGAACTGATGGTGGTTTTATTCCTAACTTTTTAAGGAACCTCCATACCATCTTCCACAGTGGCTGTATCAGTTTACATTCCCACCAGCAATGCAAGAGGGTTCTGTTTTCTCCACATCCTCTCCAGCATTTATTGTTTGTACTTTTTGATAATGGCCATTCTCACTGATGTGAGATGGTATCTCATTATAGATTTGATTTGCATTTCTGTAATAATGAGTGATGTTAAGCATCTTTTCATGTGCTTTTTAGCCATCTGTATGTCTGGAGAAATCCCTTTTTAGGTCATTTCCCCACTTTTTGCTTGGGCTTTTTTCTGGTATTGAGTTGTATGAGCTGCTTGTATATTTTGGAAATTGTGAGTTTCATTTGTTATTATTTTCTCCCACTCTGAGGGTTGTCTTTTCACTTCATTTGCAGTTTCTTTTGCTGTGCAAAAGCTAAGTTCAAGTGTTCTGCCTATGCTTTCCTCTAAGAGTTTTATAGTTTCTGGTCTTATATTCAGGTCTTTAATCCATTTTGAGTTTATGTCTGTGTATGGTGTTAGAAAGTGTTCTAATTTCATTCTTTTGCATGTAGCTGTCCAGTTTTCCCAACACCTCTTATCAAAGAGTCTATCTTTGCCCCATTTTATATTCTTGCCTCCTTTGTCAAAAACAGTACCCATAAGTGCGTGGTTTTCTCTCTTGGTTCTCTATTTTGTTCCATTGGTCTTTATTCTATTTCTGACTTGCATATATTAAAGAATCCTTGCATCCCTGGAATAAACCCAACTTGATCATTGTGTATGACCTTTTTAATGTGTTGTTGAATTCTGTTTGCTAGAATTTTGTTGAGGATTTTTGCATCTATGTTCATCAGTGATATTGGCATGTAATTTTCTTTTTTGTGTTGTCTTTGCCTGGTTTTGGTATCAGGGTGATTGTGGCCTCATAGAATGAGTTTGGAAGTGTTCCTTTCTCTGCAACTTTTTGGAATAGTTTCAGAAAAATAGGCATTAGCTCCTTTCTAAATGTTTGATAGAATTCCTGTGAAGCCATCTGACCCTGGGCTTTTGTTCTTGGGGAGATTTTTGATCATAGTTTCAATTTTAATGTTTGTAATTGTGTTGTTCATAATTTCTATTTCTTCCTGGTTCAGTCTTAGGAGATTGAACTTTTCTAAGAATCTATTTCCACTAGGTTGTCCATTTTATTAGCATATAGTTGCTCATAATATTCTCTTATGATCCTTTGTATCTGTGTTGTCTGTTGCAACTTCTTTTTCATTTCTAATTTTGCTGATTTGATCTTTCTCCTTTTCTGAATGAGTCTGGCTAGTGGTTTGTCAATTTTGTTTATCTTCTTCTCAAAGTTTTAGTTTTATTAATCTTTGCTATTGTTTTCTTTCATTCCCTTTTCATTATTTCTGCTCTTATCTTTATGATTTCTTTCCTCCTGCTGACTTTGGGGGGTTTTTTGGTTCTTCTTTTTCCAGCTGCTTTAGATATAGAGTTAGGTTGTCTGTTCAGTGCTTTTCTTGCTTCTTGAGGTATGATTGTATTGCTATAAACTTCCCTCTTAGAACCGCTTTCACTGAATCCCATAGGTTTTGGGTTGTTTTCATTTTCATTTGTTTCTAGGCATCTTTTGATTTCCTTTCTTATTCTATAGTAACCTCTTTGTTATTTAGTAATGTACTATTTAACCTCCATGAGTTTCTGGGCTTTTTTGCAGTTTTTTTCCTGTAGTTGATATCTAGTCTCATAGCATTGTGGTCAGAGAAGATACTTGATATGATTTCAGTTTTCTTAAATATACTGAGGCTTGGTTTGTGGCCCAAGATGTGGTCTATCCTGAAAAGTGTTCCATGTGCACTTTAGAAGAAAATGTATTTTCTGCATTTGGATGGAAAGTTCTGAAGATATCAATTAGGTCCATTTGGTCTAATGTTTCATTCTAGGTTTCTGTTTCCTTACTGATTCTCTGTTTTGATAATCTGTCCATTGGTATAAATGGGGTGTTAAAGTCCCTTACTATTATTGTGTTTCTGTCAATTTCCCCTCTTATGCCTGTCTGTGTTTGCCTTATGTATTGAGGTGCTCCAATGTTGGGTGAATAAATATTTACAATCATTACATCGTCTTCTTCGATTGATCCCTCTTGGTCTCTTATAATATTCTTTAAAGTCTATTTTGTCTGAAATAAGGATTGCCACTTTGGCTTTCTTTTAGTTTCCATTTGCAAGGAATATCTTCTTCCATCCTTTTCCTTTCAGTCTATATGTATCTCTAGGTCTGCAGCGGGTCTCTTGTAGCAGCATATATATGGGTCTTGTTTTTGAATTCGTTCAGTGATCCTTTATCTTTTGGTCGGTGCATTTAATCCGTTTACATTTAAGGTAATTATTGATACACAGGTTTCTATTGGCATTTTCTTGATTGTTTTGGGTTTGTATTTGTAGGTCTTTCCTTTCTCTTGTGTTTACTGGCTATATAAGTCCCTTTAGTATTTGTTGCAAGGCTGGTTTGGTGGTGCTAAATTCTCTTAACTTCTGCTTGTCTGTAAAACTTTGATTTCTCCATCAATTCTGATTGAGATCTTTGCCAGGTATGGTAATCTTGGTTGTAGATTTTTCTCTTTCCCTCCAAGGGCAAAAACCAAATGGAAGAAACAAACAACCCTCAAGTGTGGGAAAAGAAGACCTCAAGTGGAGTATGTTAGAAAAAAATATATCCAACTTTAAATATATCCTGCCATTCCCTTCTGGCCTGCAGAGTTTCTGCTGAAAGATTCACTGTTAACTGTATGGGCTTTCCCTTGTATGTTTCTTGTTGCTTTTCCCTTGCTTCTTTTAATATTCCTTTTTGTGCTTAATCTCTGTTGGCTTGATGAGTATGTGCCTTGATGTATTTCTCCTTGTGTTTATCCTATAAGGGACTCTGTGCTTCTTGGACTTGATTGACTATTTCCTTTCCCATGTAGGGGAAGTTTTCAACCATATTTTCTTCAAAAATTTTCTCAGCGACTTTGTTTTTCCTTTCTCTGGGATCCCTATAACTTGAATGTTGATGCATTTAATATTGTTCCAAAGGTCTCTGAGGCTAGCCTCAATTCTATTCATTCTTTTTCCTTTGTTCTGCCCTTCAGGAGTTATTTGCACCATTCTATCCTCCAGCTCACTTATCCATTCCTCTGCCTCAGTTATTCTGCTATTGATTCCTTCTACAGTATTTTTTAATTTCAGTAATTGTGTTATTCATCTGTGTTTGCTTATTCTTTATTTCTTCTATGTCCTTGGTGATTCTATTAACTGTGTTAAATGTTTCTTGCATTTTCTCTATTGTATTTTCAAGTCTTTGAAGCATCTTTATTACCATTATTCTGAATTCTCTTTCAGGTAGATTGCTTATTTCATCTTTGTTTATTCGGTCTTGTGAGTTTCTACCTTTTTCTTTCATTTGTGCTGTATTTCTGTGTTTTCATCATTTTTTCCTAACATACTCCACTTGAGGTCTTCTTTCCCCACACTTTAGGGTTGTTTCTTTCTTCCATTTGGTTTTTGCCCTTGGAGGGAAAGATTGGTTGAGTGGTTTGTGCTGATTTCTTGTTAGGGGTGACTTGTGCCTATGTTCTAGTGGGAGGAGATCAAGCAGATGAAGGAGGTAATTACAGAAATAATGGGACATATACACACACTTCCATACATACAGTTATAACCAAAGTATTCTAAAGAAAAGGCTACAGGAGACTGACTTGGTGAAGAAGGGAAACCAAAAGTGCTATCAACCAATTAAAAGCAGAGCTAGCGAATGCTCAATCTGGAAAACTGAGTATGAGCAGAGTGTCAACTGGGGAATACAGCAAAGAGAGCTTGACAACTTAACTTGACAGTCACTTCATGGCAGATAGATGGGGAAACAATGGAAACAGTGACAGACTTTATTTTGTTGGGCTCCATAATCACTGCAGAGAAAGCAATTGCACCCCACTCCAGTACTCTTGCCTGGAAAATCCTACAGACAGAGGAGCCTGGTAGGCTGCAGTCAATGGGGTTGCTGAGAGTCGGACATGACTGAGTGACTTTACTTTCACTTTTCACTTTTATGCACTGGAGAAGGAAATGGCAACCCATTCCAGTGTTCTTGCCTGAAGAATCCCAGGGACGGGGGAGCCTGGTGGGCTGCTGTCTATGGGGTCGCACAGAGTCGGACAGGACTGAAGCGACGTAGCAGCAGCAGCAGCCATATCTCTGCAGATGGTGACTGCAGCCATGAAATTAAAAGATGCTTGCTCTTGGAATAAAAGCTATGGTGAACTAGACAGCATATTAAAAGGCAGAGACGTCACTTTGCCAACAAAGATCTGTACAGTCAAAGCTATGATTTTTCCAGTAGTCATGTATGGATGTGAGAGTTGGACTATAAAGAAAGCTGAGCACTAAAGAACTGATGCTTTTGAACTGTGGTGTTGGAAAAGACTCTTGAGAGTCCCTTGGACTGCAAGGAGATCCAACCAGTCCATCCTAAAGGAAATCAGTCCTGAATATTCATTGGAAGGACTGATGCTGAAGCTGAAGCGCTAACGCTTTGGCCACCTGATGAGAAGAACTGACTCACTGGAAAAGACCCTGATGCTGGGAAAGACTGAAGGCAGGAGAAGAAGGGTACGACAGAGGATGAGATGGTTGGATGGCATCACCAACTCAGTGGACATGAATTTGAGCAACCTCAGGCAGTTTGCAAATGGACAGAGAAGCCTAGCATGCTGCAGTCCATGGGGGTTGCAAAGAGTCGGACATGATTGAACAACTGAATTGGGACTGATAGGATCAACATATATATACTACTATACATAAAATCGATAATCAACAAGGACCTACTGTATAGCACAGGGAATTCTACTCAATATTCTGTAATATGCTAAAAGAGAAAAGAATCTAAAACAGAATAGAAACATGTACAAGTATAACTGAATCACTGTGCTATATCTCTGAAATGAATACAATACTGTAAATTGACTATACTCCAATATAAAATAAAATTACAAAAAATAAACAATAAAAATAAATTAAAAAACAAGGCACTTTGGATCCAAGCTGAAAATCAGAGTCTTTGGGAAAAACACATCATAGGTCAGTGGTCCCAGCAGAGCCATAATAATGACCATAAATGTTTTAAATTAAAATCTAATATAGAGCAGGGCTTCCCGGGTGGCTTAGTGGGAAAGAATCCACCTACCAATGATGGAGACATGGTTCAATCCCTGATCTGGTAAGATCCCACAGGCCTCAGAGTAAACAACTAAACCCGTGTGCCACAACTATTGAGGCTGTATTCTAGAGCCTGGGAGCCACAACTACTGAGCCCAAGTGCAGCAACCACTGAAGGCCTGTGCACCCTAGAGCCTGTGCTCTGCAACAAGAGAGGCCACCACAACAAGAAGTCCATGTACCACAACTAGAGAGTAGCCCCCACTCACCACAATAGAGAAAAGCCCTCATAGCAATGGAGACCTAGCACAGCCAATAAATATAATGATTTTTAAAAATCTAACACAGAGGAGGGAAAAGATAAGTTAAGGTAAAAACAAGTCAACTTACAATAGGGATCACAGCATAAAGAATATTTAATAATGGTTGAAATCAAATTAAATGACTGATTTTATTAAACAAAACAAACAAAAAAACAAGATCACCAGGTAGCTCGTGCTACATTAAAGTTTTAGAATCACTGTTCCAAGTACTGGTGTGCCCCAGGCATCTGTGTGTACTCTCTATCCAGGCCTACAGCTTTAAGTACTATATATTTTTTAATCTCCAAATCTCTCTCTGGCTCCAACCTCCTCTCCTAAATTCCAGATTCATATAAGCAATAGCCTACATGACAACTCCATTTGGATGGAGTCTCAAATATTTCAAAGTTACTATTAAAACAGAAGCCTTTTCCCTTCTCACTACATAGTCCCACCAAAAGGACTGCTAAGTTTACTGAGTACATGTTACAGGTAATAACCTAAGTGCTTAACATATATCAGCTGCTTTAATCCTCCCATCACCATCCACAAGAGATAGTTACTAATGGCAACCCACTCCAGTATTCTTGCCTGGAGAATCCCAGGGACAGAGGAGCTTGGTTGGCTACAGCCCACAGGGTCACAAATAGTCGGACACGACTGAGTGACTGCACTTCACTATTGTGCCCATTTTACAGAGGAGTAATTGAAAAAGAGAAAGTATCTATACATCTCCTAAGTAGCACACCAATGATTTGAAGCTAGGTAATTTGACTCCAGAGTATGTTCCTGTCATACCTCTCAGTTCCATTCAACCAAGAACTCAAATATAAAGTTATCATTTCACCATCTCCCACTTCTAATCCTGTGCATTCCACTTTCAAACATTATCTAGAATTGATGGATTTCTCTCCATCTCCATGGTCACCCACTCTTTTCCAAGCCATCATTTTGCTCGTGTGTTTGTTAACCTCCTAACTGGTCTTCCTCCTTCCACTCTACCTGATCTTCTCTCATAGCAGTACAATTTTTACAGTAAGAATCTGTTGTTAGTGCCTTCTTTAAATACTTTCATGGGCTGCCATATGCGTGACCTGAGCCTGCCTTCTCCAGCCTTTGTCTGATATTAGCCTCAGGGAATCTCATTCCTGAGACAAGCCAAGTACATGCCCCAACCCCAGGGCTTTTGCTCTTCTTGTTTCTGTGGAAGCCAAATCATCTTTTCTCCCAGCTCTCCCTCATCCTGCAGATCTCAGTACTCATGTCACCTCTTTTCAACCACCCTTTCTAAAGGAGTCACTATTATAGCTCCATTTTCTTCACTGCACTTAACACATCTAAATCTGAAAATATAAACATATCACTAGTAGCTAAGCTGAGAGAATGTACTGGTCTCAGTTAAGTTCAGTTGCTCAGTCGTGTCCAACTCCTTGCGACCTCATGAATCGCAGCACACCAGGCCTCCCTGTCCATCACCAACTCCCAGAGTTCACTCAGACTCACGTCCATCGAGTCAGTGATGCCATCCAGCCATCTCATCCTCTGTCGTCCCCTTTTCCTCCTGCCTCCAATCTCTCCCAGCATCAGTCTTTTCCAATGAGTCAACTCTTCGCATGAGGTGGCCAAAGTACTGGAGTTTCAGCTTTAGCATCATTGCTTCCAAAGAAATCCCAGGGTTGATCTCCTTGCAGTCCAAGGGACTCTCAAGAGTCTTCTTCAACACCACAGTTCAAAAGCATCAATTCTTCGGCACTCAGCCTTCTTCACAGTCCAACTCTCACATCCATACATGACCACAGGAAAAACCATAGCCTTGACTAGACGGACCTTTGTTGGCAAAGTAATGTCTCTGCTTTTCAATATGCTATCTAGGTTGGTCATAACTTTTCTTCCAAGGAGTAAGTGTCTTTTAATTTCATGGCTGGAGTCACCATCTGCAGTGATTTTGGAGCCCAGAAAAATAAAGTCTGACACTGTTTCCACTGTTTCTCCATCTATTTCCCATGAAGTGATGGGACCAGAGGCCATGATCTGTTTTCTGAAACGTTGAGCTTTAAGCCAACTTTTTCACTCTCCGCTTTTACTTTCATCAAGAGGCTTTTTCGTTCCTCTTCACTTTCTCCCGTAAGGGTGGTATCATCTGCATATCTGAAGTGATTGATATTTTTCCCAGCAATCTTGATTCCAGCTTGTGTTTCTTCCAGCCCAGAAATTCTCATCATGTACTCTGCATAGAAGTTAAATAAGCAGAGTGATAATATACAGCCTTGACATACTCCTTTTCTTATTTGGAACCAGTCTGTTGTTCCATGTCCCGTTCTAACTGTTGCTTCCTGACCTGCATATAGGTTTCTCAAGAGGCAGGTCAGGTGGTCTGGTATTCCCATCTCTTTCAGAATTTTCCACAGTTTATTGTGATCCACACACTCAAAGGCTTTGGCATAGTCAATAAAGCAGAAATAGATGTCTTTCTGGAACTCTCTTGTTTTTTCGATGATCCAGTGGATGTTGGCAATTTGATCTCTGGTTCCTCTGCCTTTTCTAAAACCAGCTTGAATATCTGGAAGTTCACAGTTCACGTATTGCTGAAGCCTGGCTTGGAGAATTTTGAGCATTACTTTACTGGCATGTGAGATCAGTGCAATTATACGGTAGTTTGAGCATTGTTTGGCATTGCTTTTCTTTGGGATTGGAATGAAAACTGACCTTTTCCAGTCCGTGGCCACTGCTGAGTTTTCCAAATTTGCTGACATATTGAGTGCAGCACTTTCACAGCATCATCTTTCAGGATTTGAAGTAGCTCAGCTGGAAGTCCATCGCCTCCACTAGCTTTGTTTGTAGTGATGCTTTCTAAGGCCCACTTGACTTCACATGTCTGGCTGTCTGGCTCTAGGTGAGTGATCACACCATCGTGATTATCTTGGTCATGAAGATCTTTTTTGTACTGTTCTTCTTGCCACCTCTTCTTAATATCTTCTGCTTCTGTTAGGTCCATACCATTTCTGTCCTTTATCGAGCCCATCTCTGCATGAAATGTTCCCTTGGTATCTCTAACTTTCTGGAAGAGATCTCTAGTACTGGTCTATCTAGGTTCAAATTCTGACTTTATGATCTTCCTGTGGTTCCTTCTCCTCATCTATTAAACATAAGTGCAATACAACTGCTGTGATGAGTTACAACAATGCCTAGCATATACTAAGTGCTATTTAAACATCTGATATAATGATTACATATATTTGATGGCAAGGACCCCCTTGATTGTCTCTATATTCCTGACACTTAGAACATCCAGTTTACAAAAGTTTGTCAAATGACTATTGTTCCCTTTCATTGTTCCATTTATATTAGTGATAGAGTCTATCATTTCCCAATGCTTTATTGATGTTTTTACTTGAGGATCACCAATTAATGGGGCTTCCCCGATAGCTCAGTTGGTACAGAGTCTGCCTGCAAAGGAATATCCTCTGGAGAAGGGATAGGCTACTCACTTCAGTATTCTTGGGCTCAGCTGGTAAAGAATCTGCTTGCAATGCGGGAGACCTGGGTTCAATCCCTAGGTTGGGAAGATCCCCTGGAGAAGGGAAAGGCTACCCACTCCAGTATGCTGGCCTGGAGAATCCCATGGACTGTATAGTTCATGGGGTCGCAAAGAGTCAGACATGACTGAGTGACTTTCACCAATTAATGTCCCTTCACAGTCTATTTTACATGCATTTATTTAATTCTATTCACAGACAACTGTCACACAAACTACAAAAAGTACAAAAGCATAATCCATCTTCCAATATCAGGTCAGGGTCAAGTTGAAAGAGAGGAACTATACAGTAAATCACAAGAAGAGTTCAGGTGTCCTGAACAAAGCACACTGCCTGTCACATGATGTATTTAAAGCTGTAAATACTGCCACAGGAGAATCTCTTGTCTTTGCAGCGGCCACACAGTTCCTGCCGATGGGGCCTCCTTAGATTGATGTGTCTTTTCTTTTGAGGGCAGGAACAACGAGACTTTGAACAGGTCTTTAGAAAAGAAGCAACAGTTTGGGCACTAAATGATCAAATTTAGTCCGTCAGATAAAAATATTCCTCCCTACCACTCGTACCTGCTATCTTTATCCTTTGAATCCCACGAGAAGTCTGAAACTAAGTTTTACAAAACCACTTACTGCCCAGAAAGTGTCATGCATTTTTTTTCCCAGATGAATGGCCAAAGATGACCTTTAAGAGAAGATTGCTGAGCCAGTCCAGAAGACATAAGAGAGAAGTTATAAAAGTTAAAGTTGTGTAGAGTCTTTTCATTATGTAGGTTTCCCCATTTGTAGCCATGTGGGAGTAAGGAGTAGTGAGTATTAAGTGATTGATTACCTGAGCTGCAGTGATTCTCAACTGGTATTTTACCTACTAGCAGACATTTCAGAATATCTGGAGTATTTTTGGTTAAGACTGGAGGGAAGGATGTTCTAGGCAGCAGCCCAACCTTTGCGGCACCAGGGACCAGTT
Source organism: Capricornis sumatraensis (assembly GCF_032405125.1). Lineage (NCBI taxonomy): Eukaryota > Metazoa > Chordata > Mammalia > Artiodactyla > Bovidae > Capricornis > Capricornis sumatraensis. Next base: position 38,449,118 of record NC_091080.1, on the reverse strand, counting down.
TCTTAGACAATCTTTTCATGCACTGGGGATGGGAGGTCGGTTGGGGATGATTCAAGCACATTACATTTATTGTATACTTTATTTCTATTATTATTACATCAGCTCCACCTCATTATCATCAGGCATGAGGTACTAGAGGTTGAGGACCCCTATTCTAGAGGAAGCTAAGTGTTTTCCTTTCAGACATGGCTAAACTTTGCTGGAATTTGAAGTGTTTTTAACCATTATCCCATTCTATCTTCTGATATTTAAAAAAAAAAAAAATCACACCTCAAGAAGACTGGTATACTGCTCTGGTCCACCTTCCCAATCCTGTTAATCTTTTAAAATTTATGATCACTACTCTATTTTCTGCGTATGTCCATAGCAAAAAAGAATAAGTCAAGCTTTACCTTTTATATTGTGAAAACAAGCATTTTTGTTTTCCAAATGAGTCTCATATGGTTTATCAAATGTTGGATATCTTCCACCCTCTGGCTCATGAGTATGCATCCTTAAGAAAATTCTAACAGTAACATACTCACATAGTGTCTACTCTATGTGCTGCTCTAAGCACTTTATCTAATTCCATTTAGTACCCACATCGCTTTTATAAGGAATAAAAAGCTCAATGAAAAAAATTGTAATTTAAAAAAATCAGGATTTACTCTAAAGGTAGGTTTCTGGTTTTGGTAATGATAGGTTAAGTAGTTCTGACTAAGTCTTCTGCTTAGGACAACTAGATAAGCTGAGCAAAGATACTAATTAAAATCAAGAACTACTTGAAGGCACTGGGGAATTACCAAAGTATCCCAAAGAAGGAAATCCAGAAAGAGAGATGAGCCTGACATTTGGGACTATTTTCTCTTCAAAGGCAATTCTGTAACAGGTAAATTTTTAAGACAACAGGAGGCTGAAAATGAGCTTCACAAGCTGATGAGGCTGAGGAATCTTAAGTATGTCAAAATGGGAGAGCACTGGTTAACAATTCAGGTTTTGTGCTGGGACCCTGAAAGGCTACACCCTAGAGTAAGAATGAAAGCAAAATTCATCAGCCTTCACAGATGCTGAAACCTAACTTCAAAACAGCTCAATTATAACTGGAAAATAGTAATCAAAAATTGCTAGTATCTTCATCTGCCTAACATCAGCAAACAAGTCTGTGAAAAGATACTATTCTGGCCTCAAATTATCACTACAATTTTTCACATACAATATATAATAGCCCTCAAAAGTAACCAAGTATCTAAGGAGACAGAACAACAATTCCTTGAAAACCAAGGAATGTGAAGAGGATAGCAACAGAACCACAGGAGATTAAGCTACTGGGGTTTTCTGGTACAGATTTTAAGAAAATGATGCTTAATATGCTCAAAGAAATTAGGCTGGTATTTCCAGTTGAGAAATGGACACTTATAAAGACATAAAAATTCTAGTACTGAAAAATGAAGTAAGGGGAATCTATAACTAAATAGGTAGTTGTACTGGAAAAAGCAGAAGGAAAAACAAGAGAAATGCAAGATGGTATAGTAGATGATATCCAAACTGCGGTAAGGAGAGATAAAAGCATAGTAAACACAGAAAAAAGCATAAAAGATTTAAGGGATATGGTGACAGTTCTAATGTAAGTAATTAGAAGAAAAGAGAATGGAGGTAGAAGTAATATCTTAAATTACAATGACGGATAATTTTCCAAACATGATAGAAGTCTCCAAGTTACAGACTTGAGAAATTGTAAGCAGGTAAATACAAAAAAAAACACAATTAGGCATAGAATTATAAAACTTCTAAAAATCAAAGCAGAGAGAAATATCTTAAAAGCAGACTTAAGGTGAAAAAAATGAGATATCACTTCAAAGGAGCTGCAATGAGACCAACAGCCACTTGACAGAAACAATGAAGGGTCAGATCCTTAAGAGGCAGAAAGAAACTACTAGCAACCTAAAAACTTTACACTCAGCAAAAATAACTTTTAAAAAAGCTATCCAGACAAAACAAAATGTGTCACCTTCAGATATGCATTACAGGAAATACTAAAATGAGATATTCAGGTAAAAAGAAAGTGGTCCCAGATACAATAAGGATCTAAAAGCAGCAGAATAAATATGCAGTTAAAACTAATTAGACTACAAAATAATGTCTTTTGAAGTTTAAAAATAATATACAGCAATAACAGAAAAGAAGTTAGGATGAAGTGATAAAGGATAGGCGTGTTCTAAGGTCACTGCGTTGTCAAGGAGTGGTATCTACATAAATTGCTTAAGCATGCTGAAAGATGAACCTTGAAGAAGAGTAAAAAATGAATAACTGCCAAGATAAGGGAGAGTGATTTAAAAAAAAAAAAAAACAAGTGAACACAATAAGTTAAAGGAGTATAATAGTAAGAAGATATATTTAAATCCAAAGTAATTATAGTAAATTCACTGAGAATGTCAGACTAGAAAAACTAATAGTTTTAAAATATTAGACTAATTTTTTAAATTCTAAGTTTTATAAAAATATTTTTAAGTGAAAGATTTAGGTAAAAATTCTTGATTATGAAAATCAACAATGTCACACTTTTCTGGAAAGCTTAAAGAGCCATCTCCTGCAAACTGTTTAAGAGGTCATCAAATTCTGTGACACCCTAGACTTTGGAGACACAATGGAATCTGATTACAGCTCTAATACTTAGTATCTGTTTAAATTTGAAAAACTGACTTTCTTACTGAACTTTAGCTTTTTGTTCTGTATCATGGGAATAACCGAAGAAGGCAAAGGCAACCCACTCCAGTACTCTTGCCTGGAAAATCCCATGGACAGAGGAGCCTGGTAGGCTGCAGTCCATGGGGTCGCTAGGAGTTGGACACGACTGAGTGACTTCATTTTCACTTTTCACTTTCATGCATTGGAGAAGGAAACAGCAACCCACTCCAGTGTTCTTGCCTGGAGAATCCCAGGGACGGGGGAGCCTGGTGGGCTGCCATTTATGGGGTCACACAGAGTCGGACATGACTGAAGTGACTTAGCAATGGGAATAACACCTACTTCAAAGGTTAGGTTACAGGAGATAGTGAAAAACACTTGGCTCCAAGTTTGGCACATAGTTTAATATGGAGGAGAAAATGGCAGTCCACTCCAGTATTCTGGCCTAGGAAATCCCATGGACAGAGGAGCCTGGTGGACTACAGTCCATGGGGTTGCAAAGAGTCAGATATGACCATCACTACCAAGAGCTTGGTAAAGGTTACCTATTAAGTTACATGCGAACTATTCACAAAGTGTTCCAGGAAAAACACACATACCACATACATAAACAAACCACATAATGCAACTTAAATCTCCTCCTTCCCCCCAAAAGACTAGAATTTATGCTTTATTTTCTAAAATATTACAAAAATTCAAACATATAGTAAACTGAACACTCCCACACAAATATCCACATTTAGCAAATCCTAACATTTTGCCACAGAAGCTTCATGTTTAATAATGAAAACATTATGGACACAGTGGAAATACTCAGTTTGCTTACCTGGCACTGGATTGCTTCCACTCGATAAGGGTTAAAACTCTTTTGGCATTTGCAACACAGTTGTTTGAAATAAACCTAAAGAGAAATTTGTCTTTTACACAGGGTTATGTGTACCCTAGGCTCCCAGCTCTTAAGTAATCCATTCCTTCTTGTAGCTTGCTTTTGCCCAATCTCTATGCTGAGGTCTTAAGCTCTTGTGGTGCTATCAGTCACTTTTTCTTATTTTTTGAATCTCATTTTCTTTACCTGTAAAATCGAGACAATGCCACTTCCTTTTTCTATAGTTTTGACAACTACCCAATAATGTATATAAAGTACTACAGTAAAATTCTTCAGTAAGAAGCAGCTATTATAAGTTTATTCATTGTGCAGACAGAACACTTGACCTTCTTTTGTCCTGGTCTATTTGTCCGTTTCTAATTTTTTCAGTATTTCTCCATTTGAAATTCAAATTAGTTACAGTTACATACCAATCCACATGTTTCTAGGCTTTGTGCATTCTCACTTCAATTTATAAACCTTTAAAATCATACTTTGACAACAAGATGCCTTCCCTCTGACAGAGTTAATCATCCCCCTCCTGTATTATTTTTGTACCACTTCCATGCCACCAGTGCCAATGCACAGATCACCAATCTCATCTCGTCTGCATCATTCTTATCAGAATCAATTTCTTCAGGATGTCTTGTTCTTTGTATTCTAAAATCGTGAGTGTTTGAATTAAACCCACTGTTTTTATTATAGCAAGAAAAGGAAAGTAATTTTAGTTTAGTTAAAATATCTATTTCACCTCCAGGATCTAGTAAATGGCTAGTGCAAAAGAAAAAAAAAAAACTTTCATTCACATCTTAGCATACCTCCTTGGTCTCTTCCTCTATACTCCTTAAGTCAGAAAAGCAGCTATCTAAAATGCAACAGCATAGGGGCCTCAAACTCAAATGCTTGTAGAGGTTAATCAGAGAGACTAGGTGTAGGCTGTTGCAAAATGAAGGGCAAGTGCAGAGTGAAAGGAGACAGAAGCTGCTCAGTCCCCGTCTACTGCTCCTCACACAGAAGTGAGAGTGTTTAAAGACCGGAGTCTGACTGTTCAGGAAAACCTAAAAATGCAGAATGTGAAATCTTTCCAAAACGTAATATGTTGACAACTAATTCAAATTAAGGCATGGAGCCTAAATGAGTCAGTCTCTCAAGGTTAACCTTCACAATAAATCATTTCTCTCACTGCCCCACCTTGTGGACAAACAATGGAAATTGTCTAGAGCTAAAGCACAAATCTGTTACAATACACCGACTAAAAAATGATTATACAGGTAGGGGGAATCTGTTGTATAGCACAAGGAACTCAGTTCAGTGCTCTGTAGAGACCTAGATGGGCCGGACTGGGGGTGGGATAGCAGGAACATCTGGGAGGGAGAGGATATATGTATACATACATCTGATTAACTTGGTTGTACAGCAGAAGCTAACAACACTGTAAGGCAACTATTAATATACCCCAATTAAAAAATTATAACAAATCCCAATGTATACAAGGTCAATAATTCATCTAAATAAGGTAAAATTTTGTCCAAGGCAACTACCAAACCAAATGTAACATCAGGATGTGGTTCAGGAGCTCAAGCTCTTGTGGACAGCCCAATTTCGTTCAGTCCGAACCTTTGCTTAGCACCTACTATGTCCTTGGTACTAAGGCTGCGTTATAGTCACATCCCATTAGGACACACAGTCTTCCTGCATTTAACATCCATGCCAGCCCCATTCTTCTCCCGCGTATCATTCACTTTCACTTACCTTATTAGTTCCAGAAATGCACCACACGTAAGCACTCTCCCATCTGGTCTTACAATCTTTACAGTGAAAATAGCCATATTTGGGTTCTAAAAACTGCAAATAAGGAGGAAAAATCCTTTACTATCTTGAGGGGGTCAAAAGTGAAAGTGAGAAGTCACTCAGTCGCGTCCAACTCTTTGTGACCCCATGAGCTGTATACAGTCCATGGAATTCTCCAGGCCAGAATACTGGAGTGGGTAGCCTTTCCCTTTTCCGGGGGATCTTCCCAACCCAGGGATTGAACCCAGGTCTCATGCATTGCAGGCGGTTTCTTTACCAATTGAGCCACAAGGGAAGCCCTGAGGGGTGAAGGGGGCAGGAGGATAAAAAGCCAGATCCTGCTATCCTTGTGGTTTTTGTATAAGTAAAAAACAGGAAGCCTCCTTAACCTCACTCATAGCTATTCTCAAGGTCAGCACATGAACTCAGCTGTCAAGGACTGATTACTCTGGGACTTTTCTAGCTTCTCTCAGGCTTTTCCAATCTGTTTTCCCCAAGGCCATGAGCACCAGCTGCACAAAATAAAGATCTGATCACATACTTCACAAACCCCAAACCCCTCTTTTGCCTCATTTGCGAACAGCTATGGTTCCCAAACTTTTGGGGTTTCACAGGCTTAAAGTTGGCTCCTCATTTTACCAAAGAGCTAAAGAAACAAAGCAAAAACACAGGGACTTCCCTAGTGGTCCAGTGGTTAAGAATTTGCTTTCCAATACGGGGAGGTGGGTTGGACCTCTAGTGGGAAACTACTGAGCCAGGGGCTCTAGAGCACGAGCAGCAACTAGAGAAAAGCAGGCGTGCTGCAAGGAATGATCCCACGAGCCGCCAGTCAGACCCAAAGCAGTTCACTCAATAAATAAATTTTAAAAACCCACACAAAACATGTAAAATACATGTTTTCAGAACTTCCTCTCTCCTTTATCAAATAAAGGGAGGAAGCGCAAGAAGATTCTGCTCTCATGGGGCCAGAAATGGCGGGGGAAAAAAAAAGGTAAGGCTAAGGGAGAGAAAGCTCACCTGGAAGTTGGGCCTCCCAAGCGGCTGGCTGGAGTCTACCGGGGCCGGCTTGCTCTTCCTCTCCCGAGGACTCGAGGAGTCTTCCTCCACCAGCTCCTCACGCGGCTGGAGTTCCTCGGGGGGATCCTCTTCCGACCTTGGTGGTGGTGATGGTGGTGGCAGTGGCGGGGGCGGCTGGCCAGCCTCGGGAGGACCCGAGAGTGCCTGCCGCAGTTGCACCTGGCCCCAGTGGCCGGGCACCGGCGAAGAGACGCCCCAAGCAGACGCGGGTGCACTGTGGCCTGCGCTGGCCCAGGGGGAGAGGCTGTCCAGGGTGCGAGGCCCCAGAGAGCACTGCACAGACTTGCCCACCCGGAGGCTCACCTGCACACCCACATCTTTGGTGTTGGCCTTGCGCAGCCGCAGGCTCAGGCCGGGGTTCATATGGGAGAAAACGGCCATGAGCTGGGCTCTCTTGTAAGGGTCCATGCAGCAGTCGGAGGCACTGGAGGGCATCAGCAGCCTGGGCCTGGCCAGGAAAGTGGGGGGAACATTGGTTTGCCTCCAGTGCTGTTGTCTGTGCTCAGAGAGTCCAGACTGGCCCAAACGCAGCATGTTCCCATAGCCGGGGTACAAGCTGTAGGGAACACAGAAGACGCGCTCCATCCGACCACCTGGCGCCCAGGCGCAGCGCAATATCCCGAGGCAGTTTGTTTCAGGCCTTGTTTTGTCTTCCACCTTCACCCGCCCCCTTTTTCTCCAGGTCACGTTGGTTCACATTCTTCCGGAGCTTCTCCATTTATTTCAGATTCTGATGAGTGCTGCTGCCTATTACCCAAATTGGAGGAGGGAAGGCGATATCCCTATATCAAGAAGCCTAATTGCCACCTGATCCTTAATTGGGCTCTCTGCCTCTCAATTCACTGCTCTTGAATCTTTTTTTTTCAAAGCTGTTTTTCATTTAACTTCTTATTCACACACATGCTTTAATTAGTAATTCTAATTTATTCCTATGCATGCATAGTCTTCAGTCATCCGACTCTTGGTGATCCTATGAACTGCAACTCACCAGGCCCCTCTGTCCATGGGATTCTCCAGGCAAGAATACTGGAGTGGGTTGCCGTGTCCTTCTTCCCAACCCATGGATCGAACCCAGATCCCCTGCATTGCAGGTAGATTCTTTACCATTTGAGCTACCAGGGAAGCTCCAATTTATTCCTATACTGACTTACAATTTCAGAGACTGTGTTTTAAAAATAAAAAAGATTGAATACAAGCAGCAAAATTTGAGCTGCTGCACTATTAGAGTGAGCATAAAGAAGACAGTATTATGGCAGGATGCATAAATATAAAAAACCTGGTTCTGCAGCAGCAAGAAGCATAGTTATTGGGGTTGGCGGGACAGTGTATTTAGTGAAAAAACACATTTCAGAGGGTTGTATAACATGCCAACCGTTCTCATTAGTCCACTCTAGTGAGAATTCTCCCCAAAAGGGGAAAAGAAGCAAACTGTTCTTAGAGGTTAAACCCAGACTTAATCACAGGATAGTCAAGTATCTTAAGTAAAAGACTTGAACTGAAACTTGCGCACTGCATGCTAAATCGCTTCAGTAGTGTTCCACTCTTTGCCACCCCATGGACAGTAGCACGCCAGGCTCCTCTGTCCACCTGGGCCTTGTTTACTAGACAACTTACTCAACTGGATGATTCAGTTTCCCCATTTGACAATACCAGAAAATTTATATGATTATCATAAGGTTAAACGTAATATTACTTATAAATCAACTGGATGATTCGGTTTCCCCATCTGACAATACTCAAAAATTTTTAAGATTATAAGGTTAAAGGTGATATTACTTATAAAGCATAAAGAATAACTCACAGATGCTCATTAAGAGGTAGCTGTTATTGGCTAAAGATCACAGGCCTGGGTATCTGTGCTATTTAGACCTAGATGATCATAAGCTTTTGTATCTATGTGTATTGCAAAGGTGTCTACAGCCAAGGATAATGATCAAACTAAAATGACACCTCAGGTACCAAGTAAATGGCACCCTTTTTCGAATCCAAAGTTGCTTTCACTGTTCGTTGGTCAGGAGCCTTTGGATAGTAGCAAGGCCTACGAGCCACTATCACCTTCAGAATCCAGTTGAAAGCTTTCGAGATCCTACAGTAAACACCTGAATTAAGCCTTGTGCTAGCCATAGCCCATACTCTGTGAGTTAGACTGCTGTCTTCCAGGGCAGTTTCAAGAGCAAGTCAGGCACAAAACAGGTGCTTAGTATCCTAGGAGCGTCAAGGATACGTCAAGGATACTACGGAAGCCTGCAGGAGGAAGTATTATCCAAAACTACAAGAGACTTGAGATAGGCTTAACAACTTTTCAAGCCGGGAGAGTCTCAGAGGTTTTTGAAATTCTGCTGCCCAACAGCAACACGCAGTCTATAACCAATGTACTCTGGCTTCAAATCTCAGCCCCTTCCACTCTATAGGGAGCTCTCCGTTGGGCAAGAAGTCATCCGCACCGACTGACCACTGTGGGGTTTTCCAACGTCTGCCCACTTTGGGCGACGCCCTCTTAGTAGAGAACAAAGACTTCACAGACCGCAGGCCGCGTCGGGGGCGGGGGCGGCCATCCAAACGAGAGACGGAGCGGAGGAGGGGGAAGGCAGGGCGTATACATGGGGCGTGGTCCCTCCAAACAGCGCGGCTTGGTACTCTGAAGGCTCGGAAGAAGAGAACGAGCATCCCGGCTCTTTCTTTAGCGACTCCGGACTGACACGAGGGTTAGCCCTGGCCACAAGCGGCAGCACTGACGGCGCGGCCAGAGTCTGATTCCGGTGGGCGTTTACGCTGCGTGCTGCGTCATGGTGTCATCGCGTGACGTATCCCGAGAGCGGGCTTTTGGCGCGAGAATCTGAAACCCGGTGGGCGGAGGTGCGGCTGCTGAAGTTTGCTGTCTGGGGCGGTGGGTGTCCGCGAAGGAGCCTGAGCGATCCGGTTTCTTATCTGAGTACCCGTGCGTTGTGTCAGCCTCCTCTGGCCAAAAAAATAAACCAGCTTCACCTCTGAAGGCGGTTAGTGTTGGCAGGGGTGGAGTGTGGAGATGGGCAGCCTTCCGCGGTCTCAGGCAGCGGGGAGCGCCTCCGGTGCTCGGGTGGGAGCCGAGCCTCCTGCCCTCACTGGTCCTTTCCCGTTCCGCACCGACAGGGGGAAGGGATCAGGTCCTCGGCCGGAGGCTCCAGTCCCGCCCCTTCCCGGGGACTCCTTGGCCCAGCTTCGGGCGCCGCTCGGCCCACATGTCCCAGGCTGAAATTTCCTTCATTGGAATCACGATGAAGTTACTTTACCGGAATATTGCTGTTTTGGAAAATGTTTCATAGCCTGTGGCACATTGTATCTGCCTCATCGCTTAGTCCCCAGGTAGTTGCTGTGTTAACGAAAATTTACTGATTGGGAATTGTTTCCCGGTGTTTATCTAATAGCCCTCTGCTAACTGCGCAGCCACTGGCCACACGTGACTAGTTAATGAAGATTAAATAATAATTTAAAATTCTGTTCTTGAGCAGACTTGCCACAGTTGAGATGAGTCATGTGGCTAATGGCTGCTCTATGGGACTGCACAAATACAGAATGCTTACTTGCCCGCGGTGAGTTCGATTCTTGTCTTAAACAATGTAGCTTCAGGCAGGTTTACCTCTTCCGGTTTTACCTCAGACTCACTTAGCAAGGACTGCATACGTGTGAAGTGTGTTTTGGTGTTCTCTTTTGCAGACTCACCAAACTTTGAAGGAATAGTGTAGATAAAAATGCCGATTGGATGCAAAGAGAGGCCAACTTTTTTTGACATTTTTAAGACGCGATGCAACAAAGCAGGTATTAACAGTTTTTTATATGAATTGATCTTTTACATAGAGAAAAATGTTTTCAGAAAAATGTGTAATTATACATGCTTGTTGAAAAGAATCTAGTGCTTAACGTTTTTGTTTACACCATAAACTGTGCTTTATGAAGTCATAAATCAGAAAAGTAATCATTTACAGTTAACCAGATGATCGGTGTAGAACCTGTGGTGGATAAAGAGGAAACTGGCCCCTTGATGAGTAGAACTGTTTTTAAAGCAGAGACTTTCTAGCAAGTTAGAAGCATTAGTAACATAATAGCAGAAGTTGTCAGTTCTCCTTACACTGGTAAAATGATTTGAGGACTGAGAGCATGTTTATCTAGGTTACCATATTAGAAATTAAAACTAAGAACTTTTAAAAACATTAAGTTAATAACAAAAATAAACTCATTGCATGTTAACATGAATAATATGTTTATGAAAAATAACTTTTCCAAGAAAAATGTGAGGAGTGACATTACTTTAAAATTTTGCAGTTCTCTTTACTATCTGGCTCAATAGAAGATAGCTGGATTCTCATGCTCATTCTCAAAGAACTGCATTTAATTCTTTACAATATGTTGTTTGATAGAAGTATATAAAGAAAACCATACCTTACACAGAAAATGTAGTTAGAAAAAGGAGTGTTTTTAACTGTTTTCACTTTATTGTGGGTAGTTTTCTTTGGTATTATACCAAACTTAAGTGGGAGTTTCTTAAAAGTTGCAATGTGGAATCTGAAACCATGTAATGAATTTTTTGTACTCTTTTTACATTAAATTCAATTAGTCTTTCTTGCTCCTGAATAAATCTTTTACCCATGTTGTGACATCATCCATGGTTTGATTCTCTGAAAAATACTGATGTTCTGAATTACAGAAATATACCAAATATTGACACATTCCATTAGGCATTATTAAAAAATCACATTGGTTACTTCACTGATCTCATCAGAAAAGTCTTTTCAGGTTGGGAAGATGTCAAGCTCACAGAGAGCAAAGTTCTAATTCTCATTTGAAAACTCACATTTTATCTTTGGCAGCAAACTATTGTTTTCCCTGCAGTAACAGGACATTTCAAGAAAATGTCCACCAAATACCCAACTCAGAATAACTTAGTCATTCTTTCTAGCAAAAATGGCTTTCCATGAAAAGTGCTAATTCAGCTCACAACTCATCACATGAGTGCTTTTTCCAAATAACTATTGTACTTCAGTATGCAGAAATGGTTTTATGTGTGCTCTCCATTTTGTCACTAAGGACACTTTAAGTTAAACTTGCTTTTATGATTTTTTGTAACAAGTTCATGGTGATGAAAAATATAGTAACTCCTAGTACAGTTTGTGGCCACTGCCATGATTCAGGCAAAGCTGTCACCAATTTTACCCACCACTGCTGTAAATGTCAACATTGGGAAAAAGGCAAATGATGTCTAATATGAAAACAGTTTTGACCTTACAGACCCCTTGAAAGGGTCTTGGGGAACCTCCCCCAAAGTGGTCCACAGGCCACATTTTGAGAACCACTACTTTAAGTATAGAACATAAGAGAAATTTTGTTCTCTAACAGAGAATCTATTCCGCTTGATTTGTGAGTCTGTATGTCTTGTGTACCTATAGACTTATCACAGCCATTTATGTAGTATTGTATCTGTGGGTTGCATTCTTACTGTGGATGATTTTTATTTCTGAATCGTGAATATAAAAGAAAACTTTAAGAAGCTAATATAGCTAATAATCTTGTAAAAAATTTCTGTTCTGCCTTACTACAGATTCATAAAAGAACAGACTAATGAACTTGTTGAACTCATTATTGACTAAGTATTACTACGTCTTTCTTACACAAACGTTACTGACCAGGGAAGCTTCAGTATTTACTTGTATAACAAATCACTGGTGTTAGCTTCTGCAAAAATCCTCCAGTTAATAATATGTTAATTAGTATGTCTTAAATGTAATTCACCAGAGAAGGCAATGGCAACCCACTCCAGTACTCTTGCCTGGAAAATCCCATGGACAGAGGAGCCTGATAGGCTATAGTCCGTGGGGTTGCTAGGAGTCGGAGACACTAAGCGACTTCACTCTCACTTTCACTTTCATGCATTGGAGAAGGAAATGGCAACCCACTCCAGTGTTCTTGCCTGGAGAATCCCAGGGAGGAGGGAGCCTGGTGGGCTTCCGTCTCTGGGGTTGCACAGAGTCGGACATGACTGAAGCGACTTAGCAGCAGCAGCAAATGTAATTCACAGTCAAAATCTCAAGCACCCTTTTCTGTATCATAATCTTCACTGGCTCATGGTTTTTATTGTGTCACGATTTTTATTTTCCTTACAGATTTAGGACCAATAAGCCTTAATTGGTTTGAAGAACTTTCTTCAGAAGCTCCACCCTGTAATTCTGAACTTTCAGAAGAATTAGAATATAAAATCAGCAGTTACGAAACAAACCCATTTAAAACACCACAAAGGAAACCTTATCATCAGTTGGCTTCAACTCCTGTAATATTCAAAGAGCAAAGTCTAACTCTGCCACTGTACCAATCTCCTTTAAAGGAATTACATAAATTCAGATCGGATTCAGGTAAGTAATGTGATGTAGTTGACTAGGAAAATATGACCAGTAATTCAGACAAACCTGTGCTAAAAATCCCATCTCTGTTGTTAGCTATATCAGGTTGGTCAGATCGATCTCTCTGGCCACTTTCCTCACCTGAAAAGTGGAAATGATTAAAATACTACCTAGGTTTAGATTAAATAAAATAATGTAGGTCCTTGATAAATGTTCCTTTTTGTCCTTCCTTTGATTAATATATCCTGCCCACTGAGACTTCATAAATTATATCTTTCCTATATAGAAAAACCTAGGGCTTGTTTTGATGTTGAACTAAACTATTTTTGCAGGCCGTCAAAGAGGACAGAGGTATTTTTTTAACAATAGCTATAATGGCTTTTGATTTGGTAGCACTTTCTCTGGCCTGCATGCCAGGTGTTTACAACTTATAAGAAGATTATATATTTATCACTTGCTTAAGTAACATACTCTTTCTTTGGAGTAGTACTCTAGTATGAGGAGCTAACAGTATACAAATTTTGTACAGTTTAAGGTTGAATGTGGTACATGTCAGAAGAAAAGTACAAAAAGTATAATGAGAATTAAGAAAGAAAGCATAAATAGTATTGAGGGCAGTTAAGGGAATAATTCAACTGAATTAAACCTTGCAGAATAAGTGAGATTCAGAAATTGGAAGATGGAGTAGAGTGGGCATGTTCTAGGCATAGGAAGAACATGAGGAAGAATATGTAGTTTGTGAAGTTAATATCAAGTAATTCAGACTGGAGTGTTGTATGTTTGAAAAGGACTAGTAAATAACCTGAGGCTTAAAAAAAAAAAAAAAACCAGATCGGTGGCAGACATTGAATGCTAGGCTAAAGAAATTAAATTTATTTGATAAGTTGTTGAACAGAGAAAACAAATGTAAATTTAATCATGCTACTTCCTGCTTCAAACCTATGATTACCCTCTTTTGCCCTTATGATAAAATCCAGACTCTTTAATATGATCTACAAGGTCCTTTATAGTTTGTTCTCATTAATGCTTGCCTCATCTTGCCATAATTGCCTTTTTACACACTCCCAGTTTACCATTTAGTGATACTGAATTTTGTTTTCTGGAACTACAGGAAGGCCTGGCATGCTGCAATTCATGGGGTCGCAAAGAGTCGGATACGACTGAGCGACTGAACTGAACTGATGCTCTGTGGCTCTTTACATATTGTTACCACTGCCTAGTACTTACTTTTTAAGCTTTTGCCTCGTCTTTCAGATCTTGACTCATCTCTCTAGGAAGTATACTTCCTAGCTTCTAAGAAGTAGTCTCTGTTTCACTTACTTAGCTTCTAGTGAAGGAATCTTACTTAAGCAATTGTCCTATGATAAGTGCTATGAAAGAGGAAACTCATGGTATTAGGAAGCGCACACATGAAAGGGAGTGTAGGTAATGGGCAAAGATTTTCTTATATGTTATTGCATACCTAATGGCATACATAGTAGGTGTTCAGTAAGTATTTGTAGAATAAATGAATATCTTGTTTAGAAAGCCTAAAGATTTGGCAGCTGTCTTTGGAGATGTGCTTTTCAAAATGTGATGCCTGGACCATTAGACTCTCCTGAAATGCTGATTGAAAAAAACAATTCCAAGCACTTATCTGAATCTATTCAGTTAAAATCTCTGGAAATAGAGGTTATGATGGTACATTTTAAACTAATTGGTGACTCATAGAAGACAAGACTGCAGGCATTGAGATTAATTCAGTTCAGTTACTCAGTCGTGTCCAACTCTTTGCAACCCCATGAATCGCAGCACGCCAGGCCTCCCTCTCCATCACCAACTCCTGGAGTTCTCTCAAACTCATGTCTATTGAGTCAGTGATGCCATCCGGCCATCTCATCCTCTGTCGTCCCCTTCTCCTCCTGTCCCCAGTCCCTTCCAGCATCATAGTCTTTTCCAATGAGTCAACTCTTCGCATGAGGTGGCCAAAGTATTAGAGTTTCAGCTTCAGCATCAGTCCTTCCAATGAACACCCAGGACTGATATCAATTAGCAGGCATATATATAATGTTCCAGGTGATGGGAGGCAAGTGCCTGAGTTAGAATAATGGTCTTGAAAGTGGATATGGAAGGTAGAAATAGGGGACCCTGCATTAACCTTAATACGGGGAATTCACAAGAAAGGATCAAATCATAGGTCCAGGGCATGACTGAGAACATAGTGGTGACATTCGTAGAAATTGTAAACTCTGGGGGAAAAGCTGGTTTGAGAGGGAAGAGGTTTGAAAGGATTGAAAAAAAGGTAGGTTTGGACTGCAATTTTAGATAGTACTGGGATGTGAAGGTGGCGATGTCCTGAGAACTTCTGGGGAATATAAGTCTGAAGCTAAAGAAAGAATACAGGTGGGAGAGAAAGCTGTAGAAATCAACTCTGTTTGAAAAGTGAAAAAGTCATCACATCTGGTAAGAAAATTGATCATGATGAGGGCTAGGATAGAGCCTTAGGGAACGTGAAACAAATGAAATGTGGAAATCATCCATTTGAGAAAGGGAATCATCCATTCAGCAAACATCCTGTGCTTACTTTGTGCCTAGTAGCTTGCTTGGCATTAAGGATACAAACATGAATAAGATGGCCTTTGACCTCTGGACCTCAGTCCTGTATAGGAGAAAATACACAAATATGCTGGTTGGTGTATGTTATAATAGGAGCATGTACAAAGCACTGTGTTGTGGGCATAGCAAAGGAAACAGCCGCCTGTCTTAGTATCATCAGGAAAAGCTCTGTAAAATGACATATACTGAATTAATTGAACCTTGAAAGACATACCTAGAGTTGGTGGTTTATTTTCTAATTGTAATATGCTGGGATTGGTCTTTCTATAACCAGGGAAGGATAGGAATGAATTAATAAGGCTGCTGTGAACTCACAGCAGAAGCATTAACTTTTTTAAGCTTATAGTACATTAATAATTCTGTTGACCAGTCTTAAGACCTTTTGCTTTTAAGTTTACTTTAAATTCAGTATTGAAATGTAAGACTTAAGCTATTTTTCACCTACTTAGTTCACTTCTAATATCTAAAATATATTTTTTTAATTATCCATTAAATTCCATGAGGAAGTTTGCTATTTCTTCTTCTTATAAGTCTTTCCTTTTGCATGAAATCACATGAGTTTATTTTAACCATCATTTTGCTTATATATGAGATCCTCAAGTTATTTGGAAAATATTAGGATGTGAACTTTGTTTTGTCCAGTTCTTTTTTTTTTTGCTTTTTATTTCTCACAGTTTCTATTCTTTTGTGTTTTCTTTTTGATGCTGACCCAGTATTGATACCTTTTGTTAAATAAAATCCTGTGTTTACATTAGGGTTCATTTTTTTGTATAGTTCTTTGAACTTTGGCAAATGTGTAATGTCATATACTCACCATTACAATATATACAGAATAGTTTCACTACCCTGAAAATCCCCTATGTTCTACCTATGCACCCTTCCTTGTGCCTAGACCCCTGGAAACCACTGATCTTGAACTGTATTCGAAGTGTTTTATGCATTTATATACATAAATGTTGAATGGAGTCAGACATTCTTTGAGACATCACTTTTTGGAAAGGAATTCACTTCAGAATGAATTCCCCATATATTCTCCTTCCAGTATAGATGAGACTTATTTTTAAATATTTCTACAGAATAAAAATTCACAATCCAGAACATATACATCCTCACTGCCTTATTGTATGTTTCAGGAAAGGATATTGCCAACAGTAAACACAAAAGTTGTTGCAGGGTGAAGGCTAAAATCAATCAAGCAAATGATGTTATCAGCCCACCTCCAAATTCCTCTCTTAGTGAAAGGTATGATGAAGTGACTGTATTAAAATAAAGGAAACATTTTCCTATATATGATACATTTTTTATAGAGATGAATCTAATCATCATTGTAATATCTTGCCTTAGAGCCTGGTAGAGGATCTTCTATTTTAAAATAATTTCCTTTTAGAAAAATCCTTAAATACAATAATTTTTATGTTAGAAACATTTACTGTTTTTCTTATAACATTTAATTCAGTGTTTTTCTGTGTATCTGTGGAATTTTTATGTAACAAAAATAAATGATGAAAAGCAATGCCTTTGAAATATCCAGTTTAAAATAATTTGTATACTCTGAATCTGTGCAGAGAGTTTGATTCACTTTATATAATTTTTGAATTCAAAATATACAATTCCTAGCACCTAAAATTTGTGACTACTTTATACATTACTTTCAATGGGGATTTTAAACATAACTTAGTGGTTACTTAATTCTTCATGAGATATTTCCTTTTTTAAAAAGTAATCTAAGAATATTACAAACTAGTATAATTCTAATTGATATGACTGGGATTCCTTTTTTAAAATAAGATTAGTATTTTGGGGTTTTTTTGCTATTTTCATTCTCTTTGAATAACTGAGGGATTTGTTTTGTTTCCTTTTAGTCCTGTTGTTCTGCGATGTACACATGTAACACCACAAAGAGAAAAGTCGGGTATGATTAAAAACAAGGCCTTTTATTTTTCATATACTGTTAATTCTAATAAATATAAAACTTAGTAGTTTTGTCTCTTGTTTTATCCCCAGTGGTATGTGGAAGTTTATTTCATACACCAAAGCTCATAAAGGTAAATAGTTTATTTTTACTGTATAATACTATGTAGTAATTAAGAATTTGACAATGCTATTGTAATTTTGCCCTAAGTCTTACAGTTATGTACCTACTGACTCACGTAGGCATTCGATAAGTGATACATGAAAAAAAATAAGTGAATAGAAAAATTCTCAAGCATCTGTTCACTTCTATGAAATAAACGATTTTCCTTATTTCAGGGTCAGACACCGAAACGTATTTCTGAAAGTTTAGGAGCTGAGGTGGATCCTGATATGTCTTGGTCAAGTTCTTTGGCCACACCACCAACACTTAGTTCTACTGTGCTCATAGGTAATACCCGTGAATGTATATTATATAAGACAGTGTTGATAAATTGTCACCTATAATGCTTCTGTTAAAAAATTATATGGAAAGATAATTAGTAACCAGATTAGAGAATCTATCTTCATTAGATATGTTACTATTTCAGAATAATTTTATTCTATGTAGTGTTGATTGAGATAAATCTCAAGTGAATCAAATAGTATTTTGCCATATTTCGTCACTCAGTTGTGTCCAACTCTTTGAAACGCCAGGGACTGTAGTCTACCAGACACCTCCATCCATGGGGATTCTCCAGGCAAGAATACTAGAGTGGTTTGCCATGTTCCCAACCCAGGAATCGAACCCAGGTCTCCTGCCTTGCAGGTGGATTCTTTTCCATCTGAGCTACCAGGGAAGCAAATAGTGTTTTACAGGCATCAAATTAATTTATATACAAACCAGGATTTTTTTTACTTTAGCAAAACTATCATTACATTTTGATTCCTCTTTAGTTGGGCATTTAACTGTCTTCTTTTCTTGCTTAGATGAAATAATATAGGTTAAAGCATGTTGAAAAGTAAGAAGTATTTAATATGATATACCTTTCAACTGTATTATCTAAATATACTAAAATCTACAAGCTTTAGCTTTTAAATCATGATTTCACAACTTAATCTGATTCTCTAAGCCTTTGTGGACAGTATTATCTTCAAGTTAGAATCATCAAACTATAGTTTCTTACCAGCTTATCAGTGGTAGTAAGGAAATGTGAATATAACTTATCCACTGTGTTGACTGACCTCTCTAATTACTATACTTGGATTAATTCATTTTGCTTTAAATGTGTTATTTAACCCAACAATGCATGTTTCTTTGGAGGTCTAACTGAAAAATACAGAAGTTTTACATTAATTTTAGTGTATGCTGTATAATACAGTATAGGTAAATTGAACTGTTTTTTTAATTTACAGTCCAAGATGAGGAAGCATCTGCAGCTGTGTTTCCTAGTGATACTACTACTGTAAGTAAATATGACAAAGTGATTAAACTGTTGTGGTTGCTTTGAATGCCTTGAGAAATTATTTATCTTGAATTTTTCATTCTTTAATTTATGATTTTATAAGCCTTTAGGAAAGTCTCTAAACCTGTTTCTATATGTGATTTTCTTTGACTTCCTATGAAAATCTACTGTCTCTCTGTTTAAGAATAAGTTGAATATACTATGTGCATAGTGAGAATTTCTATACTAGTGATCTTAAAATATAACTTTTGCAGATTTTGAAAACATATTTTTCTAACCATGATGAAAGTCTGAAAAATAATAAGTTTATTCCTTCTGGGCCAGACAGCGACAACAAAAATCAAACAGAAGCTGAAAGTCATGGTAAGCCCTTCTGTTTAATTGAATGACTGTACTTAACTGACATCATTGAAATAATTGCTCATCTTTTCTTAAAGAGAAAAAACATTACTTCTCCTTTCTTTATTACTGAAGGTGTTGAGAATAGAAACTAACTTCATTTAGATTAAAATGTTTAAACATCATGCTAGGATAATACTATTCAAAGATGCTATTGTGACCCCAAAACAAAACCCATAACTCAAAACTTAGAGATGCACAATAAGACTTAGAATTAACAAAATGTTAAGACCTTATCTCTAATTAGAAAGTAAGCATGGTTGCAGATACACCAAAAGTTACTCAATCAGGTTATTGGAATGTTCCATATTCTTCAGTTCAGGTCCGTTTAGTCGCTCAGTTGTGTCCAACTCTTCGTGACGGCGTGGACTGCAGCCTGACAGGCCTCCCTGTCCATCACCAACTCCTGGAGCTTACTCAGACTTATGTCCATCAAGTCTGTGATGCCATCCAGCCATCTCATCCTCTGTTGTCCCTTCTCCTCCTGCCTTCAATCTTTCCCAGCATCAGGGTCTTTTCCAGTGAGTCAGTTCTTCGCATCAGGTGGCCAGAGGGTTGGAATTTCAGCTTCAACATCAATGAATATTCCAATGAATATTCAGGACTGATTTTCTTTAGGATTGACCAGTTTGATCTCCTTGCAGTCCAAGGGACTCTCAAGAGTCTTCTCCAACACCACAGTTCAAAAGCATCAATTCTTCTGCACTCAGCTTTCTTTATAGTCCAACTCTCACATCCATACATGACTAATGGAAAAATGATAGCTTTGACTAAATGGATTTTTGTCAGCCAAGTAATGTCTCTGCTTTTTAATATGGTGTCTAGGTTTGTCATAGCTTTTCTTCCAAGGAGTAAGCATCTTTTAATTTCATGGCTGCAGTCACCATCTGCAGTGATTTTGGAGCCCCAAAAAATAAAGTCTGACACTGTTTCCACTGTTTCCCCATCTATGTCCCATGACGTGATGGGACCGGATGCCATGATCTTCGTTTTCTGAATGTTGAGCTTTAAGCCAACTTTTTCACTTTCCCCTTTCACTTTCATCAAGAGCCTCTTTAGTTCTTATCTTTCTGCCATAAGGATGGTGTCATCTGCATATCTGAGGTTATTTTTATTTTTCTCAGCAATCTTGATTCCAGCTTGTGCTTCATTCGGTCTGGCATTTTGCATGATGTACTCTGCATATAAGTTAAATAAGCAAAGTGGCAGTATACAGCCTTGATGTACTCCTTTCCCAATGTGGAGCCAATCCATTGTTCCATGTCCAGTTACTAACTGTTGCTTCTTGACCTGCATAGAGATTTCTCTGAGGCAGGTAAGGTGGTCTGGTATTCCCGTCTCTTTCAGAATTTTCCATAGTTTGTCATGATCCACATAGTCAAAGACTTTGGCATAGTCAATAAAGCAGAAGTAGATGTTTTTCTGGAACTCTCTTGCTTTTTCCATGATCCAGTGGATGTTGGCAGTTTGTTCACTGGTTCCTCTGCCTTTTCTAAAACTAGCTTGAACGTCTGGAAGTTCTCGGTTCATGAACTATTGAAGCCTGGCTTGGAGAATTTTGATCATTACTTTGCTAGTGTGTGAGATGAGTGCAATTGTGCGGTAGTTTGAACATTCTTTGGCATTGCCTTTCTTAGGGATTGGAATGAAAACTGGTCCATTCCAGTCCTGTGGCCACTGCTGAGTTATCCATATTTGCTTGCATATTGAGTGCAACAATTAAACAGCATGATCTTTCAGGATTTGAAATAGCTCAGCTATAATTCTATTACCTCCACTAGCTGTGTTCATAGTGATGCTTCGTTAGAACCACTTGACTTCTCACTTTAAGATGTGTGGCTCTAGGTGAATGATCATACCATGGTGGTTATCTGGGTCATTAAGATCTTTTTTATATAGTTCTTCTGTGTTTTGTTGCCACCACCTCTTATTATCTTCTGTTTCTGTTAGGTCCATACCATTTCTGTCCTTTATTGTGCCCCCTTGGTATCTCTAATTTTCTTGAAGAGACCTCTAGTCTTTCCCATTCTATTGTTTTCCTCTATTTCATTGCACTGATCACTGAGGAAGGCCTTCCTATCTCTCCTTGCTATTCTTTGGAACTCTGTATTCAAATCAGTTTATCTTTCCTTTTCTCATTTGCCTTTAGCTTCTCTTCTTTTCTCAGATTTGTAAGGCCTCCTCAGACAACCATTTTGCCTTCTTGCATTTCCTTTTCTTGGGGATGGTCTTGATCACTACATGTTCTTAGTATGTGTGTATAACTGTATAAATGTGTAGGATTGGGTATCGTGTGTGTGTGTTTGTATAAAATCAGATTTTACTGTTGGTTATAGGGCCACAAAATTAATTTGGAACTTACAATTTGATAAATTTTAATATTAAATTGTGTTTATCTAGTAAAATTGAGTAAACTTTATTGTATAGACCTGGTAAAGAAAGGTTATTAGAGTTTGAGTGTGAATAAAAGGCTGTGAGTACACTGGAATCAGTCTTGACCAGAAGAACAGGGCAAGGTTGGTGTCTCCCTACCCAAAACATAGCTAGCATTCAGGATAACTCTTCAAATGCTAAATTATGTGTTATTTAGTTTATACTATTTCTATGAAAAAGGTTTGAGGGTAATATAAATTATATGGTTGTGTTATAAAATGTTATTAGTAATACTTACATTATAAATTTTAACAGGATTGGAGAAAATATTAGAGGATTCATTTGGTAAAGTAAGTAGCTGCAAAGACCATTTTGAAAAGTCACTGCCAAACGTCCTAGAAGATGAAGTACATGAAACAGTTGCAGGTATCTCTGAAGAAGATAGTTTGCCAGTATGTGTTTCTAAATACAAAACAAAAAAGCTACAAAAAACGAAAACTGGCAAGACTAGGAAAAATATTTTCCATGAAACAAAAACAGATGATTGTGAAGAAGCTAAAAAGGAAATGACAGAAAGTAAACATTCATTTGTATGTGAAACAGAACCAAATGACAGTATTCCATTAGATTCAAATGTAATAAATCAAAAGCCCGTTGGGAATGGAACTGACATAATCTCCAGGGAAGTTGTACCATATTCAGTCTCTGAATGGTCTCAGCTCACGCTCTCGAGTCTAAATGGAACCCAGGTGGAGAAAACGTCTCTACTGCATATTTCTTGTGACCAAACTAATTCAGAAGAAGACTTAATAGGCACAGAGAAAGAGTGTACCAACTTCATTACTTTAGAAAATTCTTTGCCACATATTTCAAGCATATCAAAAATAGTGAAGATATTAAATAAGGAAACAGTGGTAAACAAGACAGATGAAGGGCGGTGTCTTGAATCTCATGAAGATCCCACTACTATGGGACAGCAAACACTAACTGACTCTTCTCCACTTCAGGGCATCAAAAAATCTATCTTCAGGATAAGAGAATCTCCTGAAAAGATACTTACAGAAGATTTCTCAAATAATGTGACTGATTCAAACTTGAAAGAAGAACCAGAAGACTCTAAAAGTGAATCAGAAATACAAACTATTTACTCACAGAAAGAGGATTTTGTATGTTCAAGTTCAGGGGATAATGAGAGCTGGCCAGCCACTACCAAACACACTTCAGAAGCTTTGAAGAGCACAGGTTTAATATCCACTTTGAAAAAGAAAACAAAAAAGTTTATTTATGTTATAAATGATAAGACAACTTACCGAGAACTGACAATACAGAAAGACCAAGAATCAGAACTAACTAATTCTTCAGCCCAATTTGAAGCAAAGCCTTTGGAGGCACCACATACATTTACAAATGTTGATTCAGGTACCTCTTTGTGTGTATGTAAATAGTGTATATAGTTTTATGGATGGTGATAAATTTCTAATTTGAACACGTGTATCTTTAACCTTATTTAAAAACATACTGCTTACTTTCATTCTATAATTTTTTTGGTCTGTCTGCTGTCATTTTTTAAAAAATCTATATATTCCATATCAGACATTGTTGTTTAGGCCTTTGATTACCAGTGTTCAGAATCATTCCATTCAAACTTGTTGGATCAATTTGCATGGTGTATATACATATACACACATATATATATGTATATATATAAAATCATAATAACTCTTGAGACAGCATGTGATTGATAAGCACCAAGAACTTGGCTACTTAATTCCTGCTTTAATTTTCAGTATTTGTTATATGCAAGTTGGACAGTTCTATCAATATGTTGTGCTATGTAATATGTATTTTCTCTAAAGCATGTAAAGAATAGAAAAAAATAATTGTTAGCTAAGTTGAATGTAAGGCAGTCATAAAATAGTGACATTTTTGTTGTTGTTACACAGTTTTCTTAAATAGTTAGAGGTTGCTTAGAGTTACTACTAAATCTTGGTGGCAGGAGTGTGCATAGTAAAAGCCATTTTTTATTTGAGCAAAAGTTTATTTATCAGTAGCTCTTACGTGTGTTCAATCTCTGGGTCAAGAAGATCCCCTGGAGAAAGAAAATTCCATGGACAGGGTAATCTGGTGGCTATAGTCCATTAAGTTGTAAAGAATCAGACATGACTTAACACATACATACTGTATATTAAAAGGTGATTTTATCTCCCTCTGAGAATCTGAGAATATTTGAGTGGGTGTTAGTATTTTAATGAACAATGGGCTTGGTGGAACTGGAGTACAGAACTGCTTGAGATTTATGTTAATTTCCAGAGGAAAATGTATATATCAGAGATAAAACCAATAAAACAGTGGTTAGTGAATAAATAAAATGAGACTTAATAATTTTGACTTGTTAATAGATTTCCTTCTCCAGGGGATCTTCCCAGCCCAGGAATCGAACCCAGGTCTCCTGCACTGCAGGCAGACGCTTTACTGTCTGAGCCACCAGGGAAGCCAGAAAGTCAATAAAATTAACTAAATATTTGCATATATAATTGAGATTAAGTAATATTTCAGGCCCTTCATGTGTAGCACCTGTTTTTAAAGTTCATTTTTTTGTTTTTCTTCAATGTGAAAGACTGAACCAAAGGAAATGGTTACTTTTTTAGTTGCTTTTCATTACCTTGATTTTCTAACTCCTATTACATCAATATTAGCAAAGAATTCTTTTCTAATGTTATTTTCTAACAAAAACACTATGAATTTTACTTACGGTAGCTAGCTACATACTAATTTTAATTGACTTGATAAATATTATTTAAAAATAGTAGGTCCTCTGTATCTTTAGTTGGGAAATGTAGTAACTTCAAAATAGAGAATATTTAGAATTCTTTCCTTTAAACTTGACATTCACTTCTTGCTTTTCATGTAATTCTTGTTTTAGACACTGTCTTTTTAGACACTATCTTTAAAATATTTAGTGAATGTGATTGATGATACTTGAATTTTATCTTGTCACTTTGTGTCTTTATGCTTAGGTTCACTGCATTCTTCTATCCAAAAAAACTGTTCACAGAATGATTCTGAAGAACCAACTTTGTCTTTAACCAACTCTTTTGGGACAGTTCTGAGAAAATGTTTTAATAATGAAAGCAGTTCTTCTAATAATCAAAAAATATCTCAGGATCTTTATTGTAAAGAAACAAATATTAATAAAGAAAAATGGCAGTCATTTATAACCACAGAAACTGATTATGTGTCATGCTTGCAGGACAAGCATTGTGAAGATAATCCAAAAAGCCAAGGTGTTTCAGATATAAAGGAAAAAGTCTTGCCTGTAGTATGTCGCCCTGAATTGCCACATTCAGAGGAATGTAGTGATACTGTCTTCCAATTCCAGGAAGGTTTTTTACATGACCATGAGAATACCACCATTTTAACTCCTAGCTCCAAGGATCTTCTGTCAAATCCAGTTGTGATTTCTAGAGGAAAAAAATCATATAAAATGTCAGAGAAAATAAAATCTAAGAATTGTGAAGCAGGTTTTGAATTAACTAAATATATTTCCATGGAAGAGAATCAAGAAACATGTGTTTTAAATGAAAATTCTAAGAAACCTGAGATGTTGTCACCTGAAAAATATATAACAGGAGCATCACCTTCTGTGAAAGTACAATGCTACCAAAATATGAATCTCACAGTCATCCATAAAGACCAGGAAGAAACTACTTTAATTTCAAAAAGAACTGTCAACCCAAACTCTGAAGAACTTTTCCCAGACAATGAAAATAATTATATCTTTCAAACAACTAGTGAAAGGAATATTCCTATTTTAGGAAACATTAAGGAAGTTCATGAGGCAGACCTCAGTTGTTTAAGAGAACCTGTTCTTAAGAATTCTGTCATAGTAACAAGTACAGATATGGATGGCGGACAAGCAGCCAAAGTGTCCATTACAAAAGATTCTGTTTCATCAAATATAGTCCATGATCTTGTAGAGAAGAATAGAAATAGCATAAACCAACAACCAAAGATGACTTTAGGTCAAGATTCAAAGCCAGATGTGTCCCTAGATACAGATATGAGATCCAACAGAAATAACTTTTGCAGTGACAAATGGGCAGGACTCTCAGATTTGACTTCAGGTCACAGTTTTGGAAATGGCTTCAGAACAGCTTCTAATAAAGAAATAAAACTCTCTGAACACAACATTAAGAAAAGCAAAACGCTCTTCAAGGATATTGAAGAACATTATCCTGCTAGCTTAGCTTGGGTTGAAATTGTAAAATCATTAGAAAATCAAAGGAAAGAAGGCCGACTTCATGATCATGATTCACAGTCAATTGATACAGTGTGTGGGTATGTGCAGAGTGGTGCAGTTGTTTCTGATGGTGAAAACAGTCACACAACTCCTCCAGTTTTATCTTTAAAGCAAGACTTCAGTTCAAACCATAATTTAACACCCAGCCAGAAGGCAGAAATTACAGAACTTTCTACAATATTGGAAGAATCAGGAAGTCAGTTTGAATTTACACAGTTCAGAAAACCAAGCCACAGATTACAGAGTAATCCATTTGAAATGCCTGAAACCCAGATGACTGTCTCGAATACCACTTCTGAGGAGCAGAAAGATGTTGATCTTCATCTCACAGCCAGTGTCCCATCTCTCAGTCATGTAGATAACAGCAAGAAATGTGGTTTAGTTGGACATGAGCAAAAGTTGATCTGCTTGTCAACAACCAAGTGTAACAAAAGTGTTTCTGGTTCTTTAACAGATAAAAGTGAAGAAGAGTTTAAGGGCTTTTATTCAGCTCGTGGCACAAAATTGAATTTTTCTAATGAAGCATTGCAGAAAGCCATGGAGCTGTTCAGTGACATCGAGAAAGTTAGTGAGAAAACTCCTACAGAAGTAGATCCAGGAAGTTTCTCTTCAGATCAGTGTAATGATTCTCATGTTTCTATGTTTAAGGTAGAAAATTATAGCAATGATAAAAATTTAAGTGAGGAAAATAATAAATGCCAACTGATACTACAAAGTAACTTTGAAATGACCACCAGCATTTTTGTCAAAGAAAATACTGAAGATTTCAAGAGAAATACTGAAAACAAAGATAACAAATGTACTGGTTTTGTTTGTAATTTAGGAGAATCTGATGGCTGTGCTTCAAGTAAAAATGATACAGTTTATGTTCATAAAGACGAAAGTGGCTTACCATATACTGATCAGTACAACATACATCTGAAATTATCTCATCACTTTATGAAGGAGGAAAACATTCCAATTAAAGAAGGTTTGTCAGATTTAACTTGTTTGGAAGTTATGAAAGCTGAAGAAACATGTAATAAGTCAAATACAAAGGAGCCAATTGCTAATAAGATGAGGCAAAATATAAAAGATTTTGGTGTTTTTGATTTGTCCTTTTGGACTGCAAGTGGGAAAAACATAAGGGTTTCTAAGGAGTCTTTAAATAAAGTTGTAAATTTCTTTGATGAAAAATGTACAGAAAAAGAATTTAATCATTTTTCAGATTCCTCAAATTCTGAATTACTTTCTGGCATAAATATCAACAAAATAGACATTTCAAGTCATGAGGAAACCAGTATGTTCAAAAACAAAATGTTGAAAGAAAGCAGCCCAGCTGGTATTGAAAATCAAATACTGACACTCCAGCAAAGAGAAAAATGTGAACTCAAAAAGATCAGAGAACCAACCATGTTGGGTTTCCATACAGCTAGTGGGAAAAAAGTAAAAATTGCCAAAGAATCTTTGGACAAAGTGAAAAATATTTTTGACGAAACAAAGCAAGACAATAGTGAAGTGACTGGTTTTATCCATCAAGAGGCAAAGATGCTAAAGAACAAAGAGGTTTGTAAAGAAGGGCTTGACTTAGCATGTGAGATAGTTAAAGTAACTGCCCCACAGCATGAAGAGATGCAGAATTCTCTAGAGGAGAAAAAGCTTGTTTCTGAGGAGACTGCCATGCCACCCAGGTTCTTAAGTGATCATTTACACAGACAAACTGAAAATCTCCACACATCACATAGTATCTCTCTGAAAGTTAAAGTACATGAAAATATGGAAGAAGAAACTGCAAAAAGTCCTATATCTTGTTACACAAACCATTCCACTTTTTCAGCCATTGATAACTCAGCTTTAGCGTTTTACACAGGACATGGTAGAAAAATTTCTCTGAGTCAGGCTTCACTACTTGAAGCCCAGAAATGGCTTAGAGAAGAACCAGAAAAAACAAATTCCTCCAAAATTATATGTTTAAAGGAATATACTGGGGATTATGTACGAAATCCTTCTTGTGGAAACAGTTCAAACAGTATCATAACTGAAAATGACAAAAGCCTCTCTGAAAAGCAAGATTCAACTTCCTTAAACAACAACATGCCTAACAGCTATTCATATCATTCTGATTTTTGTCATTCCAGTGAGGGATTTAATAAATCAGAGTATCTCTCAAAAAATAAAATTGATAATTCTGGTATTGAGCCAGTAGTAAAGAATGTCAAAGATAGGAAAAACACTAGTTTTTCTGAAGTAATACCTACCATAAGAGAAACAAACATAAACCCACAAGTTTTAGACAAAGATAGTTGTGTTCTGAAACTTGTGACTAAGTTTTCACCATGCAAAAATAAAAAAACAGCTGTTGAAGTGGCCTTATCTAATTCAAATAATTTTGAGACTGAACCACCTGCATACAGTACAGCAAGTGATCAAATAGCCTTTGTTTCAGGTGAAACAACAGTCAGAGAGAGGTTTACAGACAACTGCAGGAACATATATATTAAGCAAAACACTGAGACTAAATCAGGCACTGACCAAATGAAAACTGTGACAGATTCTCATAAGGCATTGGGTGACTCAGAGGATGTTATTTTCCCTAACTCTCCAGATAATGAAGAACATAATATGCATTCACATGATGTTTCTCCTGACATTCAAAGTGAACCGATTTTACAGCATGACCAAAGTATTTCTGGATTGGAGAAAGTTTCTGAAATACCACTTCGTCATGTTGATTTGAAAACTTCTGATAGATGTAAATTTAACATGGGAAACCATCCCAGGTCTGTCTCTTCTATGAATGCTTGTGGGATTTTTAACACAGCAAGTGGAAAATCTGTCCAAGTGTCAGATTCTGCATTACAAAAAGCAAGACAGGTATTTTCTAAGTCAGAAGACAGTGCCAAGCAACTCTTTTCCACAGTGTCGTTTGAAAGTAATGAGCACTCAGACATATTCACAAGAAAAGACAATACTATGGCACATAACCCCCCAAATTTACTATCATCTGCTTTCTCTGGATTTAGTACAGCAAGTGGAAAACACGTTCCAGTTTCTGAGAGTGCCTTATGCAAAGTTAAGGGAATGTTTGAAGAATTCAATTTAATCGAAACTGAATATAGTCTCCAGCATTCACCTACCTCTAGGCAAGATATATCAAAGATACTTCCTGTCTCTTGTACTGATAAAAGAACCCCAGAACACTCTCTAAGCTCCAAAATGGAAAAAGCCTACAATAAAGAATTTAAATTATCAAACAACTATAACACTGAAAGTGGTTCTTCAGAAAATAATCACTCTATTAAAGTTTCTTCGTATCTCTCTGAATTTAAGCAAGACCAACAACAGTCAGTATTAGGAACCGGAGTATCACACATTGACAACATTCATCTTATGGGGAAAAAACAAACTTTGCCTAAAAATATAAAAAAGGAAATTGGGAAAACTGAAGCTTTTCCTGATCTTGTGAAAACAAATACAGAAATTTGTTCTACTGACTCCAAAGACCCAGAGAACTATTTTGAAACAGAAGCAGTGGAGATTGCCAAAGCTTTTATGGAAGATGGTGAGCTGACAGATTCTGAATTTCCAAGTCATGCGAAACACTCTCCTTTAACATGCCACAAAAATGAGGAAACAGTTTTGTCAAATTCAAGAATAGAAAAAAGAAAAGGAGATGCACTTATCACAGTTGGTAAGTGTCTGTTTTTTGCCTTTTGGTCTCCCAGTCAATTTTTAAATTAAGTCCTTAATAATTCTGGTACAATGCTGCTGCTGCTAAGTCGCTTCAGTCGTGTCTGACTCTGTGCGACCCCATAGACAGCAGCCCACCAGGCTCCCCTGTCCCTGGGAGTCTCAAGCAAGAATACTGGAGTGGGTTGCAATTTCCTTCTCCAATGCATGAAAGTGAAAAGTGAAAGTGAAGTCACTCAGTTGTGTCCGACTTTTTGCGACCCGATGGACTGCAGCCTACCAGGCTCCTCTGTCCATGGGATTTTCCAGACAAGAGTACTGGAGTGGGTTGCCATTGCCTTCTCCCTCTGGTATGCTAGCTTGTAACAATCAGGAAATTATACACTAAGTACATTTTTCAGACTTGTGTGTGTAGTTTGGTTTCATTCTTGATATTGCTGAGTCTGTGTACCAGGAAGTCATTGGTTGAGTCATGTTTATATACATACACATAGAGATGGGGAGAGAGAACAGAGTTTCAGACTCTGGCTATTAAGAACTTTAAAAGCTGGTTTCTGACTATAGATGTTGGTTAGCTTGCCTTTCCCCCCCCCGCACCTAGCAAGTATTCTAAGATAAGTTTGTTTTTAGTAAATAGTATTCTGATCTTAATGCCATTTGGACTACGTTCTGACTTCTCTTTTAAATAGAGTATATTTAACAACTCAGTTCAATTATGAGGTTAATTGGATGTTTGATTTTTTTTTCTGTTAGTATCTTTGACTAGGAGTAATCTTAAATAATTAAATCTGTTGATTAGTTACAATTAAAATAAATGGCAAAAGTAACTCTCCAATTTTTAAGTGAATGATCTGAAGCACGTCAATCCTGTTTAAAAACTCTAGACTTACAGAGTAGTTGAGTTTTCACAAGTCGTCTTGTCTAGGCCCTTCACATTATAGAGAAAGACACTGAAGATGGTCAGTTCATTCTTATACTTGGTACATTTTTGCCCTTAAGTCATCATGGTGGATACAGACTTCCTTAATCAAGTATTATCCATGCCACATTCTATACCAAGTTCATGTTACAGGCAGAGTAGTAAGATTACAACACTTAACCTTATTGTTGCTGTTCTCTAGTGCAAAATTCTGAGATGCAGATGCTAAAGATATTCATAATTCTTTTATAGAAAATAATGTCTTTATTTATAGGATCCTGTTTTGTTCATGCGTGCACTAAAGTAGGTTGGCCTTACGCCTAGGAATAACAACTCAGGTTTCTACTAAATGTTCTCAATAGCATCATTGTTTCATTTCCCTCACTATTGTTAGATATAAATATATATAGCTTAATCATCTTCCGGAGAGGGGCATGGCAATCCACTCCAGTATTCTTGCCTGGAGAATCCCCATGGACAGAGAAGCCTAGCGGGGTACAGTCCATGGGGTTGCAAAGAGTCAGACACGACTGAGCGACTAGGCACAATCAGCTTCTGGTTACTTTATAGTACAGGTTCTTGTCAAACAGTTAAATCACTTTATAATCGAACATTTGATAAAGCCTTACAAGGACATTTTTACTTATTAAATCCTTCAAGTTCACTTCCTTTAATAAATCAAAAAACATCTAAAAACAAAGTATCAGGACTTCCTGGTGGTATAGTGGCTAAGATTCCACGCTCTCAGTGCACGGGGCCTGGGTTCAATCCCTGGTGGGGGAACTAGATCCCACATGCTTCACCTAAGACCCAAGACAGCCAAATAAACAAAATAAATATATATTTTTTTAAGGTATCTGTTAACACATTATCTCAGTATGGCATAGAAATTCATAACTTCAGTTATGGCTTAAGTTTATTCTAAGCCTTTGAAGAGTTTTAAAATAAGAAATACGTATTACTTTTGCCAGTACTATAATTTTGGTAATTTAAAATCTTTTCTCCTACCCACTGACTCTAGTTCAGGGACCTATATAATAAATTCCTTCTTGAGTGTAATGCAAAAAAAAAAAGTTTATTTGAAGAAATTTTTTGTTTGTCCTTATTGCCAATATGTCTGGAGTTACAGTAAGTGGCAGTTTATTAAAGAAAAAGATTATCTGTGATATCTGGTACTTTATCCCTGGACCCAATTAAAAAGTAGTATTTTAAATGGTCAAAAAATAATAGAAATTAAATTGACATTGAAAAATTAATTACAAAAATCACTTACAAAATAGAATGTTTGCTATTTAAATTATAATTATTTTGTATTTTTTACTTAACACATTGTAACAGCCAGTACTTTAATTTTAAAAAATAGACTATGGCTTTTGAAAAATAAAGCTGAAGTTATTTGCTTTAAAAACATGTATGGGAATTTCTTTTTAGGAGAACCCCCAATCAAACGAAACTTGTTAAATGAATTTGACAGGATAATAGAAAATCAAGGAAAATCCTTAAAGGCTTCAAAAAGCACTCCAGATGGTAAAATATGCTTTTTAATGTGTATCTTTTCTCCTTCTCTAATTACTGTACTTAATATTCTTAAAGTTGTTTTTCCTCATCTCTTTTGGGTATATGGATAATTGGGCAAGACTTTACAGTGTGGTTATTTAAAACTTCTCTCTTGCTTTGTTATGTGAGCTTTTCCTTCATACTACCAGGTATAATGTGGAGGTTTTCCATAATTGAGAAATGTGAAATAATACTCAAATAAGGAGTTTTAAAATAAAAAGCTGGATTCTAAAATCTAGTTGATTTCATAATATTTACCTGAATCGATTATTTAATTGGAGATTGAAAAATAGTGACTTTTAAAATTCTGTTGTTTTTTTATACATTTATTAGCTGGGATTCTTCAGCAAGGAAGGGCTTTCCCTTAACTGGGGATTATCTATATAGTTCTTCCTAAAAAGGCAGGATAAATATTGAATTCTTTCTCTTCACTCACCAGTTTTCAGAGTAAAGAGTAGTTGGTATAATAATCGCTACTAAGGGCAGTAAAGGAATTTTTTTCTTTCTCTTTTAGATACAGTTGATTTCTTAGATTCTTATTTATAATATGGATATAAAGTTTAAAAGAACACATTATAAATAATGTATTTCTTTACAAAAGGTAACATTCTTTTTGATGCTCAAATCATTTCAAATTTGTAAATAGTGACCTCTTCAAGTATTTCTTAAGAATTTTTGTTTTTAATATGCTTTAATTAACCTTTGAACACTTTCTTGCTGTGTATTATCACAGAAAGATTTCTAGGAAGTCATTGTAATTCTTCACCCCAGTTCTAGAGTCCTTAGAATTTCCAGAGATCCTTTCAGTGATTAATACTTTTTAAAAAAACAAGATTTGAGTGCTAACTACACTCAGAGCTGCTGGTGTTGCTTTTTTTTTTAATGCTGTATTCTTGGTTCTAATAACATTAACATATTTACTTATTTGCTTTATTATCCAGCCAAGATTCTCAAACTTTTTGTTCTCAAAATCTCTTTATACTCTTGAAAATTATTGAGGAGCCTCAAGAGCATTTGATTATGTGGATTATTTCTATTTCTATTTATCATAGTCAACATTAAAACTGAAAAATTTTAGTATTTATTAAATATTATACTTAAGTCATTTTGAAAATATTAGTTCAGAGTTATGAAGGTCTTCCAACATTGACACATTATACAATCTTAATTACTTTTGTTAATGTCACCACTGATCTAATCTAAAAATTTAGTATTGGGAAATTGTCAAGGTAACAGCCAGATATAAGCATTCCAAAATTGTCATTTTGTTTAAAAGCTTGAACTTTACAATAGTTTGTTTCGCAGCAAATACTCACTTGTTTTTTTGTAGTAATGAGCTCATTTCATTCATTTTTGAAGAAGTATTTGATGAATACCCAACTCTGAATAAATCATTTGTTGGTTATGCTTTCAAGTAAAAATGGAATTCTTTGAGGGAAAGTTGATTAGTGCAGTTCACATAAAGTGCATTCCTTTAGACAATTATCACACTAAAGTATGCAGCAGGACATACCAGCAATGCCAGTGTCAACACAGTGAGAAAGATATATATAACTACAACTACTACTAATTATTAGTCACAGTTATTATTAAGGTCATTTGACAGCTTGGATCCCCTCTAAGGGTTGCGGGTACTCCCTTCCAGTGTTCCATGGATCACTCTGAGAATCACTGTCTTACAGTATATGTATAATAGCTTCAAGTTTACAGTACTACTGTTACTATTCATAAACTACTAAGGGAGATTTAAGAATTCTTTGCAGTTTTTGTCCTAAGAACATGTCATAAGGAATGTATAGTTAAAGTTCTCTATTCAAATGTCACTAAAAAGAATTCTTTTGTGGTTAACAATTTGATAATTGGGTTAGATTAATTAGTTTCACTTTGTTTTCAATTTTAAGATTTGCCTTTTTTAATTTTATATTTGAATAAATAGAATGTTTATGTAGTTCATTCATCAAAACTATAGAAATATTTACTCAGAGAAGCCTTATTTCCATCACTGACTCCTCCATATTGTTCACCAACTTCCTCACTTCCTGCTTATTATATTGGTAACTATTTTTAATAGTTTTTGGTGTGTCCTTTTAGGGCTTCTTTTTGTAAAAATAAGTAAATATGTGTATATATATATTCTCATTACTTTTCTTTCTCACTTAAAAGATATCAGTGTGCATAGGGTTTTGTACCTTCTTTGTTGTTCAGTTCAAATTTATCTGCAGATCATGAGTAAATGAGCATAGAGAGATCTTCCTTGTTCTTTCTTGTGACTATGTAGTACTTGATCACATGGCTATATCAATGTATTCTGGTTTATTCAACCAGTCCCCTCCCTACTAATGGACTAGTTGAAAGTTTAAGAATTACAAGTTATCTACTGAAAATGAATAATATCTACAGTTTAGCTTGTCAACCTTCATAAAACTAAAGATTTATATTTTCTTGGCAATTCACTAATGCCTTCAAGTTCTGATTAACATCAGCTGACTAAATTTATACTGATTTCATATATATGTTTGCACTGTGAGTTATTTGGTATTAATCATTATCAATTTGAGAACCAAACTTTGATAGTTACGAACTAAGCACAGTGAAAAAATTTAAATGTATAATTTTCTCAAATTTTTGTTAGATAGTTACAATAATGTATAACAGACATAGAAAATAAAATCTCTCATTAGATTTTCATTAATATATAAAATGTATTCATTAATACATAATGTGAAATATATATTTTTAGGCACAATGAAAGATAGAAGGTTGTTTATGCATCACTTTTCTTTAGAGCCAGTTACCTGTGGACCCTCTTGGTAAGACATGTTTAATTTTTCTTAATTCTACTAATATAGTGTGGGTTTTTAAAATATATTTCTAGATATACTGGCTCTAACATACAGTGAAGACTTTAACACTTCCCTTTTTTGAGAGCCTGCATCAGGATTCAATAATTCTGTACTCTGGTAGTACTTTATACTGCTACACATATTATTATATCATTTTTAATATCTTTGTAGACATATAGATTTTAATTCAATTTTATGGTTAAGGTAATAAAGTTGAGCAGGATATGGAAATTACTCAAAACCAATTTAAAAAGGTGGCATATCCTTGGTAGCTCAGCTGGTAAAGAATCTGCCTGCAATGCAGGAAACCCTGGTTCAATTCCTGGGTCTGAAAGATCTCCTAGAGAAGGGATAGACTACCCACTCCAGTATTCATGGGCTTCCCTGGTGGCTCAGATGGTAAAGAATCTGCCTGCAATGAAGGAGAGCTGGGTTAGATCCCCAGGTTGGGAAGGTCACTTGGAGAAGGGTGTGGCAACCCACTCCAGTATTCTTGCCTGGAGAATCCCCATGGACAGAGGAGTCTGGCTGGCTATAATCCATAGGGTCGCAAAGAGTTGGACATGACTGAGCGACTAAGCACACACATATTATATCTCAATTATATTAATAAAAGTGAAAGAAAAATTAAAGATGGCCTATATTAAAAATATACTTTTATCTCTCCTCCCTCTCAAAACCATACTAGTTATAAGAGAATTTTTTTAAATGTATTAGTCTGTAAGTACAGTGTTGTTTCAGAAGCAACAACAGATTTTTAAAAAATTAATATTCTTTTTAATATTTATTTTATTTATTTGGTTGCACTGGGTCTTAGTTGCAGCATGCGAACTCTTAGTTGTGGCATGTGGGATATAGTTCCCTGACCAGGACCAGGGATTGAACCCATGCCTTCTGCATTGGGAGGACAGAGTCTTAGCCACTGGACCACCAAGAAAATCCTGAAATAACAAAACTTTTGAAGCTAAAATCATGAATGACTTAGAAAGACATAGAAATCTAAAACCTAACATTAGAACAGGCAGAGAAGCTACCCAGTTTCCCCTAAAGAACCTGAAAAAGACTCAAATTGGCAGCAACATATACTTCTGAAGGTGAAGTAGAAAACAGGAAGATTAGTTGAAAATCCATTTACAATTTTCCCCTCCCCCACTGCAGGCAGGCAAAAAGTCCCTCTTCTACCAAAAGACCAGAAGGTCATTCTCTGGAGAAGATGAATTGGAGAGATTCTGAATTGGGGATGGGACTCAGGGAAGGCTCTGAAAATAGAGATTAAGTAAAAATCTGGATTTCAAGTGGTGAGGATGCCTAGCCTGGTTCCCACACTTGGCTCCCAAATGCTGGCAGCTGGGCCTCTAGGCAAACGACTGAATTGTTTTTCTGGGTCTTAGGAGCAGCCTAGTAGAAAAGGCTACTGATAGTTGTAGGTATTGAAATTAAACTGCACTGCCAGACAGTGAAGCCAACAATTGACAAGCTCACCAGCGCACAGCTTCCAGTCAGCTATTCAGTGCTTCACTCTTAGATGAGAACAGAAAATCAAAGATCACTCATCACTGGAAGAAAGCTCCTGTGAAAGACAGTATCCAAAGTAAAGGGAAGGCAAAAAAAGGAGCTTAGGGGAAATAGACCATGCAAAAAGAAGAAAACTTCAAAAGTCCAACTGGATTGCTTGTCTTAGAGCCAGGCATGACAAGAATTATTGTGCTATAAATACTAAAATGAATATAACAAAGTGATGTGAAAACATAGAAAAATTGGCAGCTAATTATGTGACAAAAGCTTAATAGGAAAAGTACTTCAGATGGAATGTAAAGAATGCTGGTTAAAGAGGTCATTGCAAATCTGGATGCAGTAAGAAGTTATGTGACTTGCATGGGATTTGTCAGGCATGGGGGTGGGGTGAGGATAGGGAAGAAACACAAAGAAATGGGGAGAGTCAGACTAAAAAGGAAAGCTTCCTGGATATCATTTCTGACAAATCAAAACCTGGACAGGCAATAGTTTGTCTTTGGATGTTTCTGAGAAGCGACATAACCAGATGTATATTTTAGAATTAGATCAGAGAGAAACTATTGCAAGGAGATTAGTAAGGAAGTAAAGGCATTTATTGTCTTCCCAGGTGACTCAGTGGTAGAGAATCCACCTGCCAGTGCAGGAGAGCCAGGTTTGATCCCTGGGTCAAGACGATCCCCTGGAGGAGAGCATGGCAACCTACTTTAGTTGCCATGGACAATCCTGGAGAATGCCTGGAGAATCCCATAGACAAAGGAGCCAGGCAGACTGCAGTCCATGCAGTCACAAGAGTCAGATATGACTTAGCAACTAAAGAACAACAAAGGCTTTGTTTAGTTAGTAACGTGTGGTAGAGTAGAGGTTGAGTGGAAGATAGATTCCCCATTTGGCCAGATAGTCATTAACAGACAGTGGCAAAATATGTCCCAAGTAGATTCAAATAGATGTCTTGATCATAAAAGCTGCAAAGCAGACTACTCATTTTCACAATATTCTTCATATTAAAAACAAGAGAGTAAAATCAGTGAAAGTAAGTTTTGGAGCAGGTTTACTCATTCCTGTGCATTTGATCACATCTAGATCATCTATTCAAGGAAACAAGACCAGCAATTGTCACCTCTCCCTCCTGCATTGGTAATTTTTCGTTCCTACTGGACTAATCCCATCAGTGTGAAAGTCTCCCAGTCATGTCCGACTCTTTGCAACCCCATGGACTATACAGTCCATGGAATTCTCCAGGCCAGAATACTGGAGTGGGTAGCCTTTCCCTTCTCCAGGGGATCTTTCCAACCCAGGGATCAAGCCCAGGTCTCCCGCATTGCAGGCAGATTCTTTACCAGCTGAGCCACAAGGGAAGCCCAAGAATACTGGAGTGGGTAGCCTATCCCTTCTCCAGGGGATCTTCCCAACCCAGGAATCGAACAAGGGTCTCCCCAGTTCTCTGCGTTGCAGGCAGATTCTTTACCAACTGAGCTATCAGGGAAGCCCATCAGTGTAGGTAGTTGCTATAAATCTCCCATCTTGAAAAGACTTTCTTGACTCCCCTTATCCCACCAGTCCATTTCCATGCCCCACTTAAAGCACATCTCATTACAGTTGTCTTAACTCACCTTCTCTACTTCATCTCTTCCCCTTCTCTGCCGAACCCATCTCAGTCTTTTATCACCAGCCACTAGCACCCCTCATCAAGATTACCAGTGAACCCCACATTGTCCCCCATCCTTTGTTAACCTGTCAGTGGCATTGACACAGTTAATCACTCCTGCTTTCTTAACACTTTCTTTATTCTGGCTTCTGGGCCATCTCTCTCACTTCTCCTCCTATCCCATTGGCTATCTTTCTTACTTTCCTTTGCTAGTTCTTCCCCCGGCCACTAAATATTAAATTACCCCATGGTTCAGCTCCAAACGGCTTCTCTTCCTGCCCTTCCCCCCTACTGTCTCATCTGCTCTCATGGCTTTGTATACCATCTGTTTGGTGATAACTCAATTCATATCTTTAAGCCAGATTTCTTCCAAAAACAATATATTCATTCATTCAGCTACTTGCTTGACATTTTTATTTGGGTGACTTGTAGCCATCATAAACTTAACATCTCCAAAGCTGATGTCCTATCCTATAAATGTAAAAGTCTAACAAGTCTGCTTTCAAAATATACCCGAAATCCAATCACTTCTCACCCCTTCTACCCCTAACACCTGGTTCAGGTCATCATAAAACTGCCTGGATTATTTCAGTAGATTTGGTCTCCATGCTTCTAACTTTGCCTCCTCCCTCCTCCCTAGACACAGTGAATTTTCAGCAAAGCCGCTGGAGGGGTGCTTTTTAAAGTATTGATATGACAGATTATGTCATTTCTGGACTCAAATACTATTCCATGACTTCATCTCAGAATACAAGCTGGAATTCTTTGCTGTGCTACACAGGTTCTCTGTGATCTGGCCTTGTTGCTGCCTCTTCAGTCTCAGCTGCTGACTTCCCCTTGCTTACTCTGCTTCAGGCATGTGTATGTCCAGACTAGCAT
This sequence comes from Capricornis sumatraensis, assembly GCF_032405125.1. Classification (NCBI taxonomy): domain Eukaryota; kingdom Metazoa; phylum Chordata; class Mammalia; order Artiodactyla; family Bovidae; genus Capricornis; species Capricornis sumatraensis. The sequence continues at coordinate 38,410,303 of NC_091080.1, read as the reverse complement.
GTGGTGTCCACTCTGCCTCCAACAACCTCCTCCCAAGTCCCTACATGTCTTTCTCTCACCTCTTTTAGGTCTCTATACAAATGTCACCTCATCAGTAATGTTTTCCTTGCCACCCTATATAAAATATCATTTATTTATTTCTGCTGGACACTTCCTGTCCCCCTTATCATGCTTTAATTTTCTCCATAGCATATTATACCAGCTGACATTTGTTTGTTTCCTTCCACTAGAATGTAAACTCTATGATTTTGTTTGGTTTGTCACTATATCCTACAGCCAAAATATTGCCTGGCATATAGTGGAACACATTATTTGCTAGCTAGATGAATGGATAACTAAGTAAGTTATAGGTTAACTTCAAGTTCCAAGGGTTTGCTAAGTCACTTCAGTCGTGTCCGACTCTGTGCAACCCCATAGACGGCAGCCCACCAGGCTCTCCGGTCCCTGGGACTCTCCAGGCAAGAACACTGGAGTGGGTTGCCATTTCCTTCTCCAATGCATGAAAGTGAAAAGTGAAAGGGAAGTCACTCAGTCGTGTCTGACTCTTCACAACCCCATGGACTGCAGCCTACCAGGCTCCTCCATCCATGGGATTTTCCAGGCAAGAGTACTGGAATGGGGTGCCATTGCCTTCTCCTCCAAGGGTTTAGGGTTGGGTAAAAGAAAGTATGAGGTTTTCAACAAAGTATGGAGGAAGAACTTCTATGCTTGGGAAGGTAGGTAGTTTTAGTTTTGGACAGGCTGAGTTTGAGATGAGTGTGCAACATCAAGGTAGGGATGTCTGATACTTGATGTAGTTCAGTGTAGGAATAACATCCGGGGAATGTCAAATTAAACAAAGATTAATGTTTTTGTTGTTAGATAGATGATGATTTAAGCAATGTAACTGATTCATATCGCCCAGCGAAAGTGTCCACAGAATAAATCCAACTTTAGAGGCAGGAATGTTTTTAAGAGAAAGAAGAAAAAAAAAGAAGACAGAAGGAAAAAGAGGGAAAATCGTGGTGTGAATGTTGGCGGTGAGAATTTTAAAAAGGAAGTTTTCAAAACTGTCAGGGGTCAAGTTGAATGTATTTACACATGAAGCTTTTTTTATTTTGGCTTCGGGAAATTATTAGAAATTTTATTGAAAACAATTTCTACAGAATAGTGGGGGAAATGAGAGTTCAGTGAGTAGAAAGTGAGGAAGTAAAAACATCTAGTTTAGATTACCTGTAGAAGAAGGTTGACCACAAGGGATAGGTAACAGTATTACCTTGTAGTGGGGCGATAAGGCTGAGAAAAAAGTCAAGGGTGGGCAAAGCTTTCTGAGTGAAAAAGGTGTAATAGATGATGAATGAGAAGGGAAGGATATGGAATGATCATTGCAAAAGCAAGACTCCCGAGGCTGAGATACTAAATGGGGTCAAGAGTATAGGTGAAGGGGTTACCATGAGAAGAGAACGGGTAGAGAGATGTCTGGTGAAGGAGGTAAGTGAGGAGCTGTGATTGAACTGGAGGAGAGACTCTTCTCTACTATTTGCAGGTGATAAAGTCCAGCTGGGAGTTGGTGTGAGAGAGACAGTTACTGACTTGCAGAGTGTGGTATTCTTTTAGAGAGCAAACATGATGAAATGCAAAACGGTTATCAGAATAGAATTGCCATGTAGCAACTGAGGGTCTCAAAAAAAAAAAAAAAACATATTCTGAAACATTTATACATTTACTGGTAAATAAACCTAAATATTTTCTCCCTATTATAGCGTAACTACGGAACGGCAAGAAATACAGAACCCAAATTTCACTGCACCTGGTCAAGAATTTTTGTCTAAGTCTCAGTTTTATGAACACCTGACTTTGGGAAAGTCTTCAAGCAATTTATCAATTTCAGGGCAGCCACTTTGCAAGGTTCCTGACCTAAGAAATGAGAAAAGGAGACACTCAATAACTGTAGGCAAACCCATGAAAGTCTTTGTCCCACCTTTTAAAACTAAATCACACATTCACAGAGATGAGCGGTTTGTTGGCAAGAATACTAATTTGGAGGAAAACAAACAAAAACAAAAAAACGTAGATGAGCATGGCTCTGGTGACAGTGAAAACAATGTTAACAACTGTGAAACTCATCAGACAACAACTATACATTTCACCAAGGGTGAAGAAGAACCTTTAGGTATTGTGTAACAATTTGTGTTGACATATTTTTGCCTTTCAGTTATTTATTTCTTATATTAAATAATGCCTTGAGGAGAGGATTTTTTCCACTTTTTCATTGTGATTACTAATTTCAAAATCTTTTGTAATGCCACGACTTAAGATTAAATTATTTTAATTTTTTTTCAAAGGTAACTACTTGTAGATTTTTTTGTTTTAAAAAAAAGTTTTAGACATACAATCTAGGACTGCTATTATTGGATTATATTTTTACCAGGCTGCTAATTTTCTTCCAAATTCAAAATAAAAACAATCTATTTCCGTTCTTTTATACGTGTTTTAAGTAGAAACTTTTTTCATCCCTTAAGATTTAAAGTTATAGCAAATTGATACGATTTTATAAAACAAGGGTTGTACTTTTAAAATTTTATATTCAACTTTAGTTTTTGCTGTTTGTTCTTTAATAGGTTCAATTACAAATCTTCAGAATGCCAGAGATATACAGGATATGCGAATTAGAAAGAAACAAAGGCAACGTATTTTTCCACAGCCAGGCAGTCTATACCTTGCAAAAACATCCACTATGCCTAGAATCTCTCTAAGAGAGGCAGTAGAAGGCCGAATTCCCTCTGTGTGTTCTCACAAACAGGTATGTCTTTGTCTACAGTGCTAATAACTCTGAGAGCAGTGTATTGCTTTATTAACTGGCATCTCTAAATTGTTTTGTTTAAATAAAGAACAAATTGGGGCAGAAATGGATGAGTAGAATCATGTAGGATGAGTAAAATCATGTAGTAAAATCCTAATTGTCCTGCCATGGCAGCCTCCTTCCTGTCTGCTGCTTTATTCCACCAAAGTGATCTGTACTTTATAAAGTTCCCCCTTCAAAATGTATTCATTTAGTACTATAAGTGCTTTCAGCTAGGTGTTAGAGGAAGTGTGAATAACTCATAACCCTGAACCTGCTAAGAGCCATTTACAGTTTTAAAAGAGATTCTTACTAAACCAGCTCTATCTAGTTAGAATTTGGAGCAATGAAGAGATGAGAGCCTGGGCCTTTTCTAAGTTTTTTAACTTAAGAGGTTTTCTAAAACATTAGGTTACTTTTTTATCCCCACGACTTTCTACTGCACATAGCGCTGGAGCCAGGTACACCAAGGGAATGAGAAAGGTGCTGCAGACTCTTGAAGGTCATTTATATTATATAAAAATTTTTTAGCTTCTAATAAGTTACGTATTTTCATAGTGAATGTTTTCATATTTAAATGAAAAACTTTGGGTAAATTCAGTTTTGGCTTGTTATAATTTTTTTTTCTGTGAAACATGTTCTTTTGTTTGATGGTTTTTTCTCATTTTCAAAATTTTCTATCATTTATTTTGTCTAGCTATATATGTATGGTGTTTCTAAACACTGTGTAAAAATTAACAGCAAAAATGCAGAGGCTTTTCAGTTTCACACTCAGGATTATTTTGGTAAGGAAGGTTTATGGACTGGAAAGGGAATACAATTGGCTGATGGTGGATGGCTCATACCCTCCAATGATGGAAAGGCTGGAAAAGAAGAATTTTACAGGTACTCTCTGCAAAGAGAAATTTTATATTATATATTCCATCATCTCTCTCTTTCTCACGAGTCCCTTTTTCATCTTTCTTTATCTCTCTCACACTTAAAAACTTGACTAGAAATCAAAAAGCTTATACATTGAATCATTTTAAGTACATTGTGGTTCAGTTGATATTCTGTTGAAATCTTTTGAAAAATGAATTTTGGTTTGTCTTAGGATTTACTGAATTGGTTCTGCTTAAATTAGGACATTGTTCTTATTGCTTATACAAAATAGACTGATAAGAAAAATTAAGTATAAGTTGGCCTTCTCGTAAAACCACACACAGACACACTTCCATGCATATTCTCTTTCATTGTGTATTTCAGTAAATATATGAATACTAAAATTAGAAATACTTAAATATCAGTAATACCAAATAACTAGAGAACCCCAGTGGCCCTAAAACTTCAACCAACAGTATAGAAACTGTTTATCCTCTTAGGATTCTAATGTTTATACAAACAGAATTTAAAGTGCTATCAGGGAGGTATTACCTGATGCCAGTGACAAGCGATGGGAAACTTTTCTCCAGCGCCCTTATTTTTGAGATCTAGGTTTATCTTTCCAAAATTTACAGCTTTGGGAAAGTGGTAAAGCATCTTTTCCCTAAATTTTTCCTGTTTTTAGAGTATTTTAAAACAGGAATGTATTTACATCTTGGCATTTGCCCCATATGTCAAATATTGATTCTATTTGGAAAAGTAACAGTTGTATCACTTAATTATATTAAGAAGACCACATAGTTTAGAGGTTAATAGTGATTATTTTGTAATCAAGTGGGCATGGTTCAGAAATCTTTGAGTGTTGAAGCTCAAGCTTTTTTTAAAAAAAAAAGAAAGTGAAAGTTTATTTAAACAAGACAATGCTCTCAGAGGGAGAGCAGGCAGATAGGTAAAGAGAGGCTGCCTCTTTATCTGCTTGCCTTTTTATCAGTTAGCAGATATTTATTGAAGACCTACTATACCCAGATACTGCTAATATCTTGGGTACTAGGGTTAGCAAAACAAAAAAATCTTTGCCCTAGTAAGTCGTATATTCTAGTGGAGGGGTTTAAGGCAAGGAAGGAAAATTTTTTAAAGGACTAAGTAAATCATATAGTATATTAAAAAGTGATAAATACTTTGAAGATAAAACTAGCAAAGTGGGGTAGACAGAATTGAGTGAGGAGAGGTGCAACTTTTTAAACAGAGTAAGAAGGCAACATGTAAGGGTACCAGTGCCAGTCGTTGGTAGATCAGAGGGTGAACATTTATGGATGTTCTTTTAATTGCTTCTGGTCACATTAGTACTGAGAGTGAGAACGGGAAAGGCAGAGGAGTTGTAGATTTGAGCAGAAAGGAGTAGATAGTAAGAGAACCAGGACTAGAGAAGGGAGTTCTTGGGTTATTTCTAAAAACAATCTCTTTAATAAGAAATATATAATCTAAAATATAATTATTTTAAATTAAAGATCTTATTTTTCAGTTGAAACAAGTATTAAATAATATGTGAAATTTTCATTAGCACATTTTGATACATGTCAAATCATTTTGTAAAGTTATATTGCTTATTGATTATATATTAACTCATAAAAAACTTATTGAATGATTTTATACAATTTAGTTTTTGTGCAAAGAATAGTTGGGGCCATTGAATTCAGTATCATCTTATGTGGTTTTTATTATTCATTCTCCCTTTATTTGTTCAGAGCTCTGTGTGACACCCCAGGTGTGGATCCAAGGCTTATTTCTAGAGTTTGGGTCTATAATCATTATAGATGGATTATATGGAAACTAGCAGCTATGGAATTTGCCTTTCCTAAGGAATTTGCTAATAGATGCCTGAACCCAGAAAGGGTACTTCTTCAACTAAAATACAGGCAAGTTTAAAGCATCCTATCATGTAATCCTGTATTGTGGTATGGGTCAGACTTGTAAGCCGCCTGTGACTGTCCATCATAAAGGATCACTAGCCAGTTGTCAAGACAGTTGCTACCCACTTGTATAGCATAGTTCTCATGTTACCCTCCAGCCCCACTTAAGATCAATCATACATTCATATACCTCCTGCTTCCCTTTTGTCCTTCCCTCTTCTCAAACTCTTGGCGTGTGAGAATATGAATTTGACAAATAAAGCATTACTGCATTTGGGGGAGATTAATATTTAACTCATTTTAGCAGTATAAAACTTAATATGCCAACTATCATCTTTGAAATTCTCCTTGGTATTTCTTCAGTAAAGGTTATTTAGTTTTTATTCTCAATTTTTCAGTGACTTTTTTCTTACAGTGAAATTCTAGACTCACAATTCCTAAAATAATGCATTTTTCTGTTTCTTTTTAGATATGATGTAGAAATCGATAGAAGCAAAAGATCAGCGATAAAAAAGATAATGGAAAGGGATGACACAGCTGCAAAAACACTTGTTCTCTGTGTTTCTGAAATAATTTCATTAAGCACAGATATATCTGAACCTTCTAGCAATAAGACTAGCAGTGTGGATGCCACAAAGGTGGCCATTGTCCAACTTACAGATGGATGGTATGCTATTAAGGCCCAGGTGGACCCTCCCCTCTCAGCTCTCCTAAAGAATGGTAGACTGACTGTGGGTCAGAAGATCGTAATTCATGGAGCAGAGCTGGTGGGCTCTCCTGATGCCTGTACACCTCTTGAAGCCCCAGAATCTCTTATGTTAAAGGTAAGTTAAATACATGTGCACTCTTGGTAAAAATCAGGCACTGATTCAGTTAAATTCTAGAAAGGCTTTACATTTACATTTTAAAATTTATTTATGCCTATTATGTTTCAGTTTTTGAAAAATGTACTGATACTCTTTAAGTGTAAGTGGCAGGTTTCTCAGATAGTTAAACGTGAACGTGAACGTGAAGTCGCTCAGTTGTGTCCGACTCTTCGCGACCCCATGGACTGTAGCCTACCAGGCTCCTCTGTCCATGGGATTTTCCAGGCAAGAGTACTGGAGTGGATTGCCATTTCCTTCTCCACGGGATCTTCCCAACCCAGGGATCGAACCCGGGTCTCCCACATCATAGACAGATGCTTTACCGTCTGAGCCACCAGGGAAGTCCCAGATAAAGTATTTGTGATTTTGGGGGGAAAGCCAGAGATATTTATTGAGCTAAAACAATGTGGGTTGCAGTTAAAGAATAGGAGTAAATTTGCATCAGATGCTTGGTTTTTATACTTGGAGCTCTTGCCACCATGTTGTTCTCATAGTATTGCTCTACTTCCACCCTGGTGACTAGGGTGTGTTTCAGTGTGATTAGAACATCAAGTCTCAGTGATTCTTGAATATATAATAGTAAAGTACACTTTTCATCTCTGTGTATATTTAAACCTAGGTAACAGGACTTTGTCACTGTTGAATAGTCTACAATATTGCTATCAGAAATGATTGCAATGTTGCACATTCAGATTCACTTATGAAATAACCTTGTAAAGAATTTACTTCTGTTATATTTTGAATCACTGTATTTCAGGAAAGCATTTTAATAAATTAATCATTTTTAAGTTAAAGAGATAATTTGTCATTAACTTGGGCTTCAATTCAGCATACAATATACTATGATTTACATTTCCTTTCTTTACAACTTACTGCTTTCCCTGGAGTTATTAAGTGTCTTGTCTTGTTTCTCTTAATTTTCTTTTATCCTTATTACCAACTCATTTCCACACAAGAGCCACATAAAAATCATCTATGTTAAAATACCTTTATCAGTTTCATTTCTTTTTCCTGAAGATTCCTTGGATTTCTCCGTATTCCTGCTCAATTCCAAACTGGTTATTGTCCACGTGAGATTATTTTCACCTCTTTCTCTGTTAGAAGCCCCACAGTCTGGATTTTGATTCTTTCTAGATTTGTTCCCTGGTTTTAAGGCAGACAACTACCATAGGCTTCTTGAGAAAGGGAACATGCAGTAATTTTTTATCTTATTACAAAGTTAACTAAATAGAGAATTTGAGGTTGAAATAATTCCTTCAGAATTTTGAAGACATTTCTTCTGTTACCTTGCTTCTAGTATAGTTCCTGCTAAGTCAGTGTTGGTCTTTCTTATCCCCAGCCCTTCACTATGGGATCTGTCCCCAAGAGGATTTTAGACTGCCTGTCTCCATTATTCTGAAGTTGCACAGTGAGATTAATCCTAAAAGAAGGCAAATTATTATGAAATCTGAAGTAGAAGTGAATATATATTTCGCTTATAAATCAATTTGTTAATCTGTCTAGATTTCCGCTAACAGCACTCGACCTGCTTGCTGGTATGCCAAACTTGGATTCTCCCCCGATCCCAGACCGCTTCCTCTTCCCTTGTCATCACTCTTCAGCGATGGAGGAAATGTTGGTTGTGTTGATATAATTATTCAGAGAGCATACCCTATACAGGTAGGATACATTCTTGAAACTTACTCTGTATTTCTTCTTTTGCATGCTTAGTCATGTCCGACTCTGTGATCCCAAGGACCAGAGCCCACTAGGCTCCTGTATCCATGAGAATATTTCTTTGCATAGAGACGATTAATTTGAATGATCCCTTCCTACTATATATTTCTGTTTGACACATAATTAACAGTGGATGGAGAAGACATCAACTGGATTATACATATTTCGCAATGAAAGAGAAGAAGAAAAGGAAGCAACAAAATATGCAGAAGCTCAGCAAAAGAAACTGGAAGCACTATTCACTAAAATTCAAGCAGAATTTGAAGACCATGAAGGTAAAATGAGTTGTGTTTACAAGATCTTTTTTTCATGTGAAAATAAAGTGTTCAGATCAGTTCAGTTCAGTCGCTCAGGTGTCTGACTCTGCAACCCCATGAATTGCAGCACGCCAGGCCTCCCTGTCCATCACCAACTCCCAGAGTTCACTCAGACTCACGTCCATCGAGTCAGTGATGCCATCCAGCCGTCTCATCCTCTGTCGTCCCCTTTTCCTCCTGCCCCCAATCCCTCCCAGCATCAGAGTCTTTTCCCATGAGTCAGCTCTTCGCATGAGGTGGCCAAAGTACTGGAGTTTCAGCTTCAGCATCATTCCTTCCAAAGAACACCCAGGGCTGATCTCCTTCAGAATGGACTGGTTGGATCTCCTTGCAGTCCAAGGGACTCTCAAGAGTCTTCTCCAACACCACAGTTCAAAAGCATCAATTCTTTGGCGCTCAGCCTTCTTCACAGTCCAACTCTCACATCCATACATGACCACAGGAAAAACCATAGCCTTGACTAGACGGACCTTAGTCGGCAAGGTAATGTCTCTGCGTTTGAATATGCTGTCTAGGTTGGTCATAACTTTTCTTCCAAGGAATAAGCGTCTTTTAATTTCATGGCTGCAATCACCATCTGCAGTGATTTGGGAGCCCCTGAAAATAAAGTCTGACACTGTTTCCACTGTTTCTCCATCTATGTCCCATGAAGTGATGGGACTGGATGCCATGATCTTCGTTTTCTGAATGTTGAGCTTTAAGCCAACTTTTTCACTCTCTCACTTTCATCAAGAGGCTTTTTAGTTCCTCTTCACTTTCTGCCATAAGGGTGGTGTCATCTGCATATCTGAAGTTATTGATATTTCTCCCGGCAATCTTGACTCCAGCTTGTGTTTCTTCCAGCCCAGCGTGTCTCATGATGTACTCTGCATAGAAGTTAAATAAGCAAGGTGTCAATATACAGCCTTGATGTACTCCTTTTCCTATTTGGAACCAGTCTGTTGTGTGTTAGAGGCTTCTAATTGGGTTAATTGTTTTCATTTTGAGTAATGGATTTTTTTTCTGATTCTGAATCTGAATTTTTTGATTTTAAATAAAATATTACATAGATATACAGATAAGTATTGAATTGGCCCCAAAATATCAGATCTTTATTCACCACAGTTAGCTTTTAGAACCTCACAAATTGCCTTAGGCAATTAAACATTATAGACCTACAGCACTTTTCAGAAGTCTTAATTAAACTCCCCCTTGAGCTTTAGTAACTAGAGTATTTGTGGCATCGATTTTTGTTATTAGAGAAAGGAAAACAACAAGGGAAAGAACTATCAGATTATTCTCCCCAAACCATTTGTAATTCTCTGTCCTCTGTGTCTTTATCTGTGTTATAGACCTTGCATTTTTGCTCTCGTAGTTGTTGATTTTTATGTTTTATACCTGGAGCTTGAGCTTGTTTTCCCAGTGGCATCAATTTGAATAATAAAAATCATAGTGTTTTATGCTTAAAAGACATGAAATTTTACTTTTTTATCTACCTTTTTATTGTGGAAAATATTATGTTCTGCATTTCTTCATGATTTTATTATTTAGCTTCATGTTCTATATAAATTTGAAGGAAAATGGGCTTCTCAATATTTGATTTACTTAAAATTACCACTAGCTCATAATTAGGTGAATCATGAAATCATTTACTTTAATTTACAAATTGTTCCAATGAAGTAAACTCTGTATGACAGTTTTTTAAACCATTAATACACTAGTTTCAAATTTTCCTGGAGAACTTTTAGCAGATAAGTGGTTTATTTTTAACCTCCCTTCTTTGGGTGCTTTTTTTTTTTTTTGCTGAGTTCTCTAGTTTTCAGTGTTCTTAAATTCATAGTTTAGCTTACTTAGTGTTTTTTCCTTAGAAAATGTAACAGAACAATGTATACCGTCACGTGCACTAACCAGACAGCAAGTCCGTGCTCTGCAAGATGGTGCAGAACTTTATGAAGCTGTGAAGAATGCGCCAGACCCAAGTTGCCTTGAGGTGAGAGAGTAAGTGGGCCTGCAGGAAGTAAGTAAGTGAAGCCTTAGTCTTCATCCTTCAAGGTGGGAAGCTGTTGTCACTCATCTGGTCAGTATAGGAGGCAGTATGTTGAAATGCTGTGTTTCTCAAAGAGGATGTGTGCATTCTAGGATCCTCAGTGATGTACCAAACCAGGTGGTACATTTCTACTTCTGAACCAAACAGAGGATGAGAGGTTAAATAATTTTATATATTAAATATGGTTTAAAGTGTGGTCAAAACTTGTTTATTTTTAAGGTAAAATAAGTATCTTCAAAGCACTATCTCAGTTTCCTCAGCTCTTCAGATCCTGCCTAGAGTTTATTTCATGATCCTCTACCTAAAGGACAGTTAGTTGGAAAAGTTTCAGAAACACTAAAGTGTGTTACAAACAGAACTTTAGAACCATGGCTCTACCATTTATTAGCTAAGCAAATAGGACATAAAATAGCTGTCAAATGGGCACAAAAGATGTTTTAGAATAAAATTGGATAATGTATATAAAGTGTATTGTTGCAAAGTTTTATATAAATGTTATTAAAACATCATTTCATATATTAAGGTAATCTACTTCCCAAATTTTTAGACACCTGGGTATCTAATTAATGCAACTTCTAAGATTATTTTGCTAAATAGGGAGAAGAGGGGAAATTTTAGGAAGACAGTTTATTGATGAATATCATTTATTTTGATGACACTAAAAGTTGTATATGGCTTTAACTTTCTTAAGTGGGCCCTCACAGTAAACACTGCTCTGCTCAGAGAGTGAGCAGTGCTGTTCTGAACAGAATTCCCCTGTATTCCCAAATGTTACAACACAGACTGTCTATGGATAGTGAGTCTGATTTTCAAGCCTGTGAGTACAGTTGCTACAAGTTTGTATGGCTTTGTTATGCTTTCCTGAGAAATTATTTGTCTCTGTCTCTTTATGTTTGTTGACGCTTATGAAAACATAGTCTTAATTTCATCCATAAAATTTAACAAAATATTATTTTCGTTTCCTTTTATAGAATTTACTTACAAGGAGAAAGTAGGGGGCAGGATGAGAGCTGGGAGACTTAAGTTCTAGACCCTAGCCCTGTGTAGCTGGACAGACCTCAGACCTCCACCACCATCCGCCTTAGAGATAAGGGTCTAAGTTATGTGGTTCTAAGAGATTCACTGAAAGAAAGGTATCATTATCATTCTTAGAGAAAGAAATTGCCATCAATTTCTAAAATATCTGTTAAAAGGACTTGTTTTCAGTGATAATGTTTAGTTGTTGTAGGGCATCTGAAATCACATAATTTTTTAAAAATTAATGTTTAAAAAAAACTGCCTGTTCAGGAACATCTTTGTAAGGCACAGAGTTCCTCTTCCCAATACAGACTCAGGTATTAACATGGGTGAGTCAGCAGCAGTCTAGTAGGTTATGTGTCAGAATTCTCATTTATTTTATTTTTGGTTCCTTTATTTTTTTTTAATACTGGGTGAGATTCCTAGGAGGTTCAAACACCAGTTTGCTAAATGACTGGGAAAGAAATGTAGAGACAGAGATAAGTGCTTATAGTACATACCTGTTTTAAATATTATCTACTGTTCCAGAGAGTTAATGAAATTATACTACAGGGGCTAAGAATGGAGGGCTTTTGAGCCAACCCCTGCCTATATGGCTCTGCAAATTATTTATTCTGTCTGTACCTCAGCTTCACTACCTACCTCATGGAAACAATAATAGTACCTACCTCACAGGATTATTTTAAGAATTAAATAAATAAATACATTACATTACCCATACATAGACCTGTTTCTGACATATAATAAGCATTCAGATGTTAGCCATTTAGAATGTCACTGTTGATGATTATGATTATTATGAGTATATTTGTAAGTCGGGGTTGTTTGGCCCTAGGTAAATTTGTCACAAGAATTACTAAACGGTTTAAGGCACTTGAAAATACTTGTTATGTGATAAACTGAGTACATAAATCTCAATTTTTATATTGTCAAATCCTTAACGTGAACTCAGTTCTGTTGTATTTTATCCCCATTTAAAGAGATTCGTCTCCAGTAGATGAGGTGGTTTGTTTCTGTTTTGTTTGCTTTATATTCCAAAATCATCTGCCTCACTATACCAATTGGCCACAGGGTTATTTTAGTGAAGAGCAGTTAAGAGCCTTGAATAATCACAGACAGATGTTGAATGATAAGAAGCAAGCCCAGATCCAGGTGGAACTCAGGAAGGCTATGGAGTCTGCTGAGCAAGGGGAACAGATTTTGCCAAGGGACGTTACACCTGTATGGAAGCTGCGTATCATGAGCTATAAGAGAAAGGAAAAAGATTCAGGTCAGTATGGAAAGTTTTTGTTTTTAATCAATTTTAAGTTTAAAAAATTATTAGCTTATTATTTCAAATGGTAGATCAAGAGTTAAATGAGTATATATCAGGGGAGACAAAATGGGCTCCAAGTGCCCACAAAATGACAATATATCCCTTGGATCTTTGTTGTGCTCAGTTTTTATTTTTAAACAAGATTCTTAATGATTATCATTTCTTCCATTATAATTTGTCTTTTTCCTCTTTCTCTCAATAGTTATATTGAATATCTGGCGTCCATCATCAGAACTATACTCCCTCTTAACAGAGGGAAAGAGATACAGAATCTATCATCTTACAGCATCAAAATCTAAGAGTAAATATGAAAGAGCTAACATACAGTTGACAGCAACAAAAAAGACTCAGTATCAGCAACTACCGGTATAAACTTCTCATCATAATTTTTTAATTTTGATAAATGCATATTAGTTTGTAGAATCCATGTATACTGATTTTTTTTTCTTGTAGGCTTCAGATGAAATTCTATTACAAATCTATCAGCCAAGGGAGCCCCTTCACTTCAACAAATTATTGGATTCAGACTTCCAGCCACCTTCTTCTGAGGTGGACCTAATAGGATTTGTAGTTTCTGTTGTGAAAAAAATAGGTAATACACAGTGTATTTAATGGTAGCTTTTTAATGGATGCCTTGGAAAAGCATTATATTTTAAAATTTGTCTTCCTTATGATTAACTGAAGCTACTAATTGACAAGTTTTGTAACTAGTGATTTGAAAGTACATTTGTTTTGACTTGATTCTTAAAGGCAGTTCTATAATATCACGAGGAAACAACTTATGTGCCATTCTGTGCTACTTAAAGAAATTGCTAGAAAATGTTTTGCACCACAGTAATGATTACAAAATAAGCTCCTTCTGCAGTTAACTGAGCTATCAAGCCTTCACCTCCTACCTCAGTTTTTATTACTCTTTAACATCTTAGCCAAATTAATCTCTACTTTATTCTATCAATATAACTTTGTTCATTCCTCCTTCCATACCCTGTTCTGTTGATTTTATCTGCAAACCATGTGCCCAGCTTATGTCTCAACTTAAGCACAAAAGCCTTCCATTTATTGGTAATTTTGTGCCAGGCCCTTCAGCATTTGGTCTCACCACCCCTACCCTCCAGAACTCTGGGCCCCCTTCCCCTTCAGCTGTGCTAACACCTTCCTTGCTATTCTTGTGTCCACTTTCATCACAGGGCCTTTACCCTCACTGCTCTCTCTCCTAGAAATCCTGCCCCCAGGCAACCATATTCCCTTGGCTCCTTCAGGCCTCTGGTGAAACTCAGCCTCCTAAGAGGCCTTTCCTTGAGCCCTTTTGTAAAAGCTGTATTTCCCCTGCTCCCAACTGAGCACTTTTTCTCCCCTTTTTTGCCTTATTTTTCTCCATAGCACCTACCAGCACCTATGTTTTCTTGATCTCCCTCTTCTGGAGTGTTAGCTCTCTGAGGGCAGAGACTTTGTTACTGCTGTATCATCAGCTCTTAAAACAGTGCCGAGTTCACAGTAGGGTCTCAGATCCATGGATTCCTTGTTGATCAACTGCTCTGTCACAGCTTCTCGCTTCCTCAGCTCTTTGGCTAAGGTTTATCGTCAGTCTTTTTTTCAAGAAGGCTTCAACTGTGCCATATTCCAGGAGTTCCTCATAAGTTTGAAATGTGAAACTATTGCCCTAATTCTGGGACTGTGTCTTGGCAGGCATAATAATGTAGGATCTTGCTTTCTTTTCTTCCCTCAGACCTTTGTAGAAATTCCTCTTTTGACATTGCACAGTCTAAAATTTCCCCCCATTTAGTAGGTGATTTTCTTTTTATGTTTAGATGTCTGAAGAATATGTTTTGAGGTCCAAAAGTTCAAGCTGTATCTTATAAGCATTCTATACAGTTCTCCTGAAACACAGATGACCTTTTAATCTGCAAATTCAGGGAATTCCCTGGTGGTCCAGTGATTAGGACTCGGTGCTTTCACTGTTAAGGGGGCCCAGGTTCAATCCCTGGTTGGGGAACTAAGATTCCACAAACTACATGGTGCAGCTAAATAATAATCTGTAGATTCAGTGCTTTCTTTGTATCAGATAAATTCTGTAATATCTTTGAATGAATCTTTTTTATTTCACTTAGTAGGATTTCTACTTCAAAGCCAGCAGTTAGTCTTATGTTGGATTTTTTTTAACCTCTTCTCTGATTGCTTCTGTCTTTTCCATCTTCATTCACCATGATTCTATGTCAGTAATTTTTTCTGCAATATGTTTTATTCCTTGTGGTTTGTAATGCATGCATCAGTCCCATTATGGATAGTTTATTGGTGTCTCAGTTTCTTTCTTTGATCCTGCAGTCTCCTTTTGTCTTACAGGACTATTTTTCATCCAATATCCATATCTAAGCTTTTATTTTATTGATTATGTTCCTATTAAGTACAATAGCATGAGTCAGTTTTGAAGACTTCAGAAATTTTCTTTTAGTTTTATTTTTGGGTTGTGCTCTTTGTCTTTCGCTATGTTCTTTTCCCTTTTTTTGCTTAATGTGTTTTTGTTTACTTGTGTTTTAGTGCTTTGTGGGTTTTTCTTTAACCACAGTATGTTACTATACTACATGGTTTTTGTAGCATTTTTATTTCATCTTGTCATATTTGGGTTATTCCAAACATCATTATTATTGTTACAGAGGGTGGGTAATGTTTATTCAGTTTGTTCAATCAATATTTATTGAATGCCTGTCATGTGCCAGGCACTGTTCTAAATGCCTAGGTGCATAGCAATGAAAAACAGGCAAATATCCCTGCCCTCATGGAGCCAACATTATGGCTAGGGAGGGAGATCACAAACAAAATAAGTAGCACATACAGTTTTCTTAGTGTGGCTAAGGAAGAAAATGAAGGAGGGAGTGACAGGTAGGATGGGGGAAGGGGAGAGGACTGCAGCTTTAGACAGCAACATGAGGAAAGATCTCACTGCAAAGGTGGCATCTGGATGAGACATGAAGGACTAGAGGGAGAGAGGCCTGTGGACATCTTGGTGGGGGGTGGGAGGATATTCCAGGAAGAAGGAGTGGCAGTGACAAAGGTCATGTTAGAGAATGACCCTGGTGCCTAAAAGCATTAGCAGCAGCCAGCGAGTGAGCAGTAACAGCTAGGAAGAGGCAGTGGAGGACTGAATTATGGCATCGGCCTTGCATGAATTCTCTCTCTGAAGGTTTCAAGTAGACGAGTGACACCCTCTTTTCTTCCAAGGAGCAAGCATCTTTTAATTTCATGGCTGCAGTCACCATCTGCAGTGATTTTGGAGCCCAAGAAAATAAAGTCTCTCTGTTTCCATTGTTTGCTCGTCTATTTGCCATGAGGTGATGAGACCAGATGCCGATCTTAGTTTCTTGAATGTTGAGTTTTAAGTCATCTTTTTCACTTTCCTCTTTCACTTTCAGCAAGAAGCTCTTTAGTTCTTTGCTTTCTGCCATAAGAACGGTGTCATCTGCATCTGAGGTGATTGATGTTTCTCCCGGCAATCTTGATTCCAGCTTGTGCTTCATCCAGCCCAGCATTTCACATGTACTCTGCATAGAAGTTAAATAAGCAGGGTGACAATATACAGCCTTGACGTACTCATTTCCCAACTTGGAACCAGTTTGTTGTTCCATGTCCAGTTCTAACTGTTGCTTCTTGACCTGCATAGAGATTTCTCAGGAGGCAGGTCAGGTGGTCTGGTATTCCCATCTCTTTCAGAATTTTCCACCATTTGTTGTGATCCATACAGTCAAAAGGCTTTGGCGTAGTCAATAAAGCAGAAGCAGATGTTTTTCTGGAATTCTCTTGCTTTTTCTATGATCCATCTGATGTCAATTTGATCTCTGGTTCCTCTGCCTTTTCTAAATCCAGCTTGAACATATGGAAGTTCATGGTTCATGTACTGTCGAAGCCTCATTTGGAGAATTTTGAGCACTACTTTGCTAGCGTGAGATGAATGCAATTGTGCGATAGTTTGAACATTCTTTGGCATTGTCTTTCTTTGGGATTGGAATGAAAACTGGCCTTTTCCAGTCCAGTGGCCACTGCTGAGTTTTCCAAATTTGCTGGCATACTGAGTGCATAGCTTGGAAGAAAAGCTATGACCAACGTAGACAGCATATTAAAAAGCAGAGACATTACTTTGCCAACAAAGGTCCATCTAGTCAAAGCTATGGTTTTTCCAGTAGTCATGTGTGGATGTGAAAGTTGGATTATAAAGAAAGCTGAGCACTGAAGAATTGATGCTTTTGAACTGTGGTGTTGGAAAAGACTCTTGAGAGTCCTTGGACTGCAAGGAGATCAAACCAATCCATCCTAAAGGAAATCAGTCCTGAATATTCACTGGAAGGACTGATGGTCAAACTGAAACTCCAATTCTATGGCCACCTGATGCGAAGAACTGCTGCAAAGTCACTTCAGTCGACTTCAGTGTCCGACTCTGCGACCCCATAGACGGCAGCCCACCAGGGTCCCCCGTCCCTGGGATTCTCCAGGCAAGAACACTGGAGTGGGTTGCCATTTCCTTCTCCAATGCATTAAAGTGAAAAGTGAAAGTGAAGTCACTCAGTCGTGTCCGACCCTAAGCGACGCCATGGACTGCAGCCTTCCAGGCTCCTCCATCCATGGGATTTTCTAGGCAAGAGTACTGGAGTGGGGTGCCATTGCCTTCTCTGGATGCGAAGAACTGACTCTTTGGAAAAGACCCTGATGCTGGGAAAGACTGAAGGCAGGAAAAGTAGGGGACGACAGAGGATGAAATGGTTGCATGGCATCACTGACTTGATGGACGTAAGTTTGAGTGAGCTCCAGGTGTTGGTGACGGACAGGGAAACCTGGTGTGCTGCAGTCCATGGGGTTGCGAAGAGTCGGACACGACTGAGCGACTGAACTGAACTGTGATACCGTCTGACTAGGTTTTCTCAGGATCACTCAGGCTGCTCTATTGAGAGTAGACTGCAGTGGGGCGTGAGACTCCAAACAGGGAAATCAGCTGGAGGCTGTTGTAGAAATTTAGGCAATTGATAATAGTTTGGAGCAAACAAAGCAATGGGAGTGGCCAGGAACAGTCAGATTGTGGTTGTATTTTGAAGGTAGGGGGACTGTGGATGAAGAGAAGAATCAAGGAGTGAGGGCCGAGGTTTTGTCTGAGCAGCTGGAGGAATGGAGTTGCTATATAATGGAGAGTATGCAAGAAAAACAGGTGGGCAGGGAAGGCCAGGAGCTTTATCAATTAAAGATTTCTACTTGACAGCTGGATACTGTTGTAAGGGAATCATCTAGGCTGAAGATACAAGTTGGGAAGTCATCAACATACAGGTGATGCTTAAATTCAGGAGACAGGATGATGAGGTCACTGGGTGTGGGAGTAGGTAGAGAAAAGAGCCAGGGCCTGACCAGGCCTGTCAGAGGCATTTGATGCCACAGAGAGATGTAAGGCTGACAAGGGAGAGGTGGGACACGGTGTCCAGAGAGGCAGTGTGCAGAGGCCAGGGACTGCACGTGTGGGATGAACTGGGAGCCTCGGTTTCTCTTGGAGACAGACGTAAGACTAGATTGTGGTGACAAGGTGAGCTGTGTGAGAGGGACCCGCCAACACCTCATGCAGTTGACTCTTTTTCTGTGGTATTGAAGACCAGTTTTACCCCTCTTAGTTCCTGTATGAAGCTGGGGTATTTTAGTTGCTATCCACTGTTTATTCCCATTATTCCTGGTAGATACTGTGTTGCAGATCATTTTCCCTAGTTTAGCAAGTAGCCCCATGTATTCATTCATCTGCTGAACCACAAACTTAAGCAGCCTATTATCTCACAGTTCTGAAGGCTGGAAGTCCAAACTCAAGGTACTGGCAGGGTGGGTTCCTTCCGAGAAAGTCTGTCCTGTGCCTCACTCCCAGCCTCTGACAGTTTGCTAGGAGGCTGTGGCCTTCCTTGGCCTGCAGATGCCTCACCCAGTCTCTGCCTTCTTAACCTGGCAGTCTCCTTGTGTGCATGTCTGTGTCCAATCCCTTTGCATAAGGACGTTCAATTAGGATGTACTGAAATGAAACTTCAACTTGATTTTGTTAGCAAACACTGTGTTTGCTAGTAAGATGACATTCACAGGTTAGGATGTCAACATCTTTATGGGGACGCAACTCAATCCATGACTGTTACCCTGTTTTCCACCAGAGCCATTTTCATTATTTCTGATTATTTCTATTTGTTTTTCTTCAGATTTAAGAATACAGAATTCTTAAAATGTGTGTTCTCTCACCAGTGTGGAGAAGGAGACTAGAAGTTGAGCCCTCTTGTGATTCGTTCTATCCCACAATCTTCTGTTTCTTTCCTTCATCACCAGTTCTTAAACTTTATATTAGGATATGCCTTATTTATATGCTATTGGTAGACATTTTTTTTTAATTTAGTTTGATGTCAAGTGTTAGTGGGAGAAATTTCTATCAGAAAGTTTCAAAGTGCCACCCTAAACCTGAAGTACCAGTTCTCCAATACCCAACTCTAATCATGAGGTTTCTTAGCTTAAAATCTTCGGTGGCTCCCTGTCCCTTAGAAAATGAAATGCAAACTCCTTCCGACGCCTGAAAAAGCCTTCAGCCTCTTGCCTTAAGCCACCGCCCCACAAACCTCAGCTACTTAGTTTCACATTCTTGGCACACTAAAATATTTAACATTCCTACCTTGAAAAAGTCATTCACTTTGCTTAGAATGCCCTCTTCCTTCCCATCTTGATGAATTTTCCCTATTCATTATTCAGCTTACATGTTTCCTGCTTCCCCAGGGCCTCTAACAGAATGTGTTGTCATACTGCGTTGAAATTTTAGCACCATATGCAACAGGTCCTGAGCTGTTGAAAATCCTGAGCTTTCCCTAAATTTAGTTATTTTGGTTTGTTTTTACCATTAGCATACACAAAGTAAATGGCCATACTTAGAGTTTCCTTATAACATTTATCCAGTACATATATAAGTGAAGTTTTTTATTTTCTGGCTTTTGTTTTTTCCATTTTAGGTATTGCTCCTTTGGTCTATTTGTCAGATGAATGCCATAATTTATTGGCAATAAAGTTTTGGATAGATCTTAATGAGGACATTATTAAACCTCACATGTTAATTGCTGCAAGCAACCTCCAGTGGCGACCAGAGTGTAAACTGGGAATTCCTACTTTATTTGCTGGAGATTTTTCCATGTTTTCTGCCAGTCCTAAGGAGGGCCATTTTCAAGAGGCATTCCACAAAATGAAAAATACTGTTGAGGTAAAATTAGCCTTGAGCATTACCATACATGTTGGCATTTTCCGGCAGCTTTTATGAAACTTGGATAGTTGACATATAATGTGAGATTTCATCATATATTAATTGTTCATGAACCTGAGGAGATGGTGAGTGACAGCCATCAGGGAGGAAAGAATGATTTGACAGGAACCGAATTAGGAAAAATTGTGAGAAGGATGTTGTAGACCATGTAGGCAAACTGGAAATTGGTAACAAGAATTACATGTTACCTGTAGTTTACAGCACGTGGCAGTGTAATCACTTAATATGTTGATTCCAAATTTACATTCTAGGGACTTCCCTGGCAGTTCAGTGGTTAAGACTCCATGCTTCCATTGCAGGTGGCACAGGTTCAGTCCCTGGTCAGGAACTAAGATCCTGCATGCCATGTGGAATGGCCATAAAAGAAAAAAAACACTTCTAAATTAACATTTTAAACTCCATATCTACTATTTTATCATTTATACCTGTCTTTGATTTAAAATAATACCAAATAGGAGAACAAAATTCACTGAGTACTTACTGTACATCTGGCCTTGTAAGCCTCTCTCATTTAATGCTCCCACCAACCCTGGGTAGGGAAGATCCCCTGGAGGAGGAAATGGCAACCCACTCCAGTATCCTTGCCTGGAAAATTCCATGGACGGAGGAGCCTGGCGGGCTAGAGTCCACGGGGTCGCAGAGTCAGACATGACTAAGCAACTCCACTTCACTTCACCAACCCTATAACGTAGGGAACTATTTTCCCATTTCATTGATGAGAAACAGAAGTCACACATCCACATTGGTAGAACCAGGATTCATGCTTAAGCCATCTGAATGCAGAGTCCAGACTATTATTAACTACCATGCAGTGCTGCCTCCCAATAAAATCTGGCGTTTTATAAATGCTAACTTGTAATAATGAAAATCTATAAAAGATAAGCCTCTTAGTTCTGTAGTTTAATATTTGAAATGTGTTATTCAGAATTCATATAAATAAAAGTCTATTTTAAAAGCATTAGCTACATAAAATTTGTATAATATTCTACCTGGACTCAATGTACATCATGAATAATAACACCCTAATTTATTTATGGCTTTTAAACTGGGGGCTGTAAATGTAAACTGGGAGTTACGTTCACTATTTGGTTCCCTTGTGGAATACTTACTGTTTATATCCTAGATTTTCTCTGACAACTTTCAAGGGCAGTTCACTTACATATCATTTAAAATTTTAACAAAATAGTGATAAATTAGGTTAAACCATAACCAAACTGCTATTTGACTCTTTGTGGCTTCTGAAACAACAGTTTCGTATGGTATAACCTGTATGTTATTTCAGTTAATTCTTAGAACAGACATGAAGATGTTCTCATTTTGAAAGTGAAAATTGCTCAGTTGTGTCCAACTCTTTGCAACCCTGTGGACTATACGGTTCATGGAATCTCCAGGCCAGAATAGTGGAGTGGGTAGCCTTTCCCTTCTCCAAGGGATCTTCCCAACCCAGGGATCAAACCCAGGTCTCCCCCATTGCAGGCAGATTCTTTACCAGCTGAGCCACCAGGGAAGCCCAAGAACACTGGAGTGGGTAGCCTATCCCTTCTCCAGGAGATCTTCCTGACCCAGGATATCTCTTTCCCTCACACACACACCCTCTTTCCTTCTCTCCCTCTAATAATTAAGGTCATCTAAATCACTGATGTAGCTTTTGCATTTTTACACTGGTGAATTATTTGACAGCTGCTATCATTTCAGGTTTTAAAGGTAACATTTTCTGAAAACATATGAATGTGTAGGTTTGCATTTTACAAACCAGCTTTTCCAATTTATTTTCTTAGAATATTGATAAGTTTTGCGAGGATGCAAAAAACAAGCTGATTCGTTTACTTAATGCAAGTAATCCTAAGTGGTCCACCCCGACTAAACACTGTACTTCAGCACCACCCACTGCTCAAACAGTCCTTGGTTCAGGAAATAAGTTTCCGGTAAGTTAATCTAAATTTAACAAATTTTATAAATACTCTATAGAGAGGCAACAATATATTCCAATGTATACCTAGTAAACATAATAAACTGTAATTAAACTTAATTAGAAAGTGTCATTAATTATTAGTGCCTCCTATAGGTATAGGCTATCTGGAAAGTTTATCTTGTTTACTGAAGCCACAATGTAACACTCTTTGGGGGCAAATTTTGTAAATGGGTGCTTTCATTTTTAGCATTCCCAATACACATGACTGAGATGTTTTTGCCCATGTCTTTTTGCTCAGGGGACTATCCTATATAACTAGGGTTGTTTCTAAGCTCAGTTTAACTCTAAATCACAATAAAAGCAAATCGAGCTAAAGTCTGTAATTTTGCTAAAGACTAGTTCTTAAGTAGCTAAACTTGCTAAGTTATATATATTAACTCATTTAACCTTCACAACAACCCTGAGATAAAAATTATCTACAGTTTACGAACAAGGAAAGTATGACATACACGGGTTAAGCATTTGCCTCCAGTCAGTCTAGAAAAGTAGGAACATGGGCTGTGTTCTTAAAATGATTTTAAAATGCTTATTTTTGTTTAACCTGTTAATAACAAAAAGATTAAAGTATAAATTGTGTCTCCTACCTCCTTTTTGCTTTTACTACAATTATTCTTCATCTTTATTTTCATTTCATTTTTATATCCTCTTATGCAACAATCTTTCCTTCTGGAATAATAATAATAATATTAATGTCTCTTGAAATCATAGCCACTAGGGGAGTGAAAGTGTGTGGTATTTGTATGTTTAAATATTTTTTAATAAAGCTAATTTGATTTTTTTTCATATATTAGGACATAATTATATAGGCTACGTTTTTTTTTTTCTCTTTAGCTGTCTTCTCCCAGTAGTGAGATGAATTACCAAAGTCCGTTGTCACTTTGTAAGCTAAAAGAGAAGTCTGTCTGCACACCTGTATCAGCCCAAGTGACTTCAAAGTCTTGTTGCAAAGGAGAAAAAGAGACTGATGACCCAAAAAGCTGCAAAAAGAGAAGAGCCTTGGATTTCTTGAGTAGACTGCCTGTACCTCCCCCTGTTAGTCCCATTTGTACATTTGTTTCTCCAGCTGCACAGAAAGCATTTCAGCCACCACGGAGTTGTGGCACCAAATATGAAACACCTATGAAGAAAAAAGAATTGACTTCTCCTCAGATGACTCCACTTGAAAAACTTAACAACATTTCTCTTTTGGAAAGTGATTCGATAGCTGATGAAGAACTTGCACTGATAAATACCCAAGCCCTTTTATCTGGTTCAGCAGGAGGAAATCAACTTACATCTACCAGTAAGTCCAATAGGACTGTTCCCACTAGTCCTAAGGATTATGTTGGACTGAAAAGGCCTTACACTACATCTGTGATCAAAGAACGAGAGAATTCCCCAGCCAGGACTAAAGAACAGGAGACTAATATGCAGGACACAAGTGCAATAAAAAATATATCCAAGAGACTGCAAAGGCGACTGAAACCAAAATGACAATAAATCAGCTATTGACTCAACCTTTCCAGTTTGTAAAACATAGACAAGTTTCAAACTGTACATTGCAATTTGCATAATGAGGAAAGGAAGGAAATAGTTAAAAGTTTATCTGGTGTTTGTATATCACAGAAATGCTCTTTCCCTTTTTCTTTATTGGTATATTCTTATTTCAATTATATATCTTAAAACTGTAACTGTATATTAACTAATCAAGAAAATCTCCTTTAAACCTTTATGACTGGGTTTGATCACTGTAAGTATTACAAATGAAGTAAACACGACTGTTTCTTTTAGATTGTGTTCTTATAACTACAGGAAACTAAAGTTATTTTGACTCACATAATTCTTTTTGGTTTAGTTCCATTTTAGGTTTGTTTTTAAGAGGTAACCCACTATGAACCAGTTTTCCATAATGCACATGTTGGTTCTAATACAGTTTTTTCCTGATCAAAGAAGTCAAGATGAGTTAAGATATTACAGTGGTGTTTTCTTTCGACCAGTTCTTCATCCTTAAGTCAGCATGACTACAAGAAAAACAGAACCCTCCGTGCACTTCCTTTTTTGATGCCATTTTGATCTGTAAAATTAAATTATTTATTAAAAGTTGAAATACTTTAAATCAGAAACAGACTTCATTGTGTTAATTTGTTTTGATTTCTTAACAAAATGATCTGAACTGCAACTTAAGAGAAAATCTTTCTTTCAAATTGGCACTGATTCTCCTTGCTTTCAGTCCTGTCACAGGATTCAGCAAGCAGTCCCTTTTAAACCTAGTTTTTCTCTAACCACCAATGCAGATGAGAACCATTCAATTTAAGACGGTATTCTCATTTGTTACTTTAATAGAGGAAAAAGAGAAAGCAGTTCAAACTAGGAGCTAATAGCATAAAGTGTTTTAGTATGTCTTAAATTTATATACAATATCATGTTTTTAAATCTCATTATAAACACACCTTAAAGCCAAGAATAAATCCTTTTAAAAAGCCATTTCCTTCCTTCCATAACTGTGACCCATGTTTTTTCTTGCTTCTGAAAATTAACATAATAGTCTGTTCTGCTCTTCTTTCTAACTTAAGTGTTCTGCCAGTCTTGTTAATGTGATTTAACTTTTTTTCATAAAACAATTTGGTCTTCATATCCTAATCATTTTCCCAATGATCCACACACTAGAACAGGGAATAAAACTTGAGTCTCAGCTGAACAGAAAAAATTATAAGAATTCAGCCTTTTTGTTTCTTGAAAAAACTTGAGCTATAACCGCCTTCATTTTTCATTAGCATTTAGACTACCCATAATGGAGACATCTAACATACACTCTGCTGTTTATAAACTGTAAATAATATAGCCAAGCTATATAAATAAAATGTGAAGCTTGAGTATATATGGATATTGTCCCCCCAGAATTGACAGTTTAATTATTACAAAGTCATCAATGTACACTGCATGATAAGGGATAAATGGTAAAAGCAATTTGTGTTACTCAACAATCACTTAATGAGAGCCTCGTGTATATAAAGCACTCTGCCAACCCTGTGAGTGATGCAAATATTAATACACAAGTCAGTGTTAAGTGTTCAAAAATTTTAAAAAATCAGGAGTCGTGGGTGTTGAAAGAAAAAATAGGTCATTTCTAGATGGGATAAACAAAGTTGGTGGCATTTTATTAATGATTTTATGCTCCCAAAAAGGCAAATGTACCAGGGAACTATTCTGAGCTCTTTCAGAGTAGCACAAATAAATACAAAGTAGCCCAGCCCAGGCCAGGTAAACCAGAAACCCTAAGCAGAGAGTCAGAAGTAAATCAAGTGGGCTTGAGCTATGATCCTTCAGCTGCTCCTATGGAATTGAGCAAAGGAACTCTCATCTGGACTCAGACACTTCTCACCTCTACTATCCTAAATGAGTCAAGCCACCCACACTGACCTCGTTCTGCACTGACCTAGGGACCACGTTGTCTAGGATTACCTAGGACTATCTGGGGTCTGGAAAACAGGAGTACTGTTAATGTAGATTATCATTATTACTAGATTATTATGTGTTGAGCTTGGATACACAGAATTTAGCCAAACTATACTTTAGATTCATTCAAATTCACTTAATTTTAGTTTGTTGGGCAAACTTTGCTACTATTCAAATGAGACATCAATTTTTTTAAATGTTAATGAAATTAATGAAAAAATTACAGATCATTGCTGGTAATCATCAAGATGTTGAATAGATTTCAATAGTACTGCTGCTGCTGCTGCCAAGTCACTTCAGTCATGTCCGACTCTGTGAGACCCCATAGACAGCAACCACCAGGCTCCCCTGTCCCTGGGATTCTCCAGGCAAGAACACTAGATCTGGAATATTAATACAGTCTTTCTAATGTATAGAGATCAAAACTTTGGAGCTGCCAACTGATAATACACATTTATAGCAATAATTTTTTAAATTTGCTTAATTTATACACACAAGTAAAATATAAACTTGCTTTTATCTTTACCTCTGTGTCTCCTAGTCAAAGAAGATGGGTAAATATAGTTATAATATAGAAAAACTAGTTCTTAATAGGGTAGAATTTTGTGAAATTTATGGCAAGTAAGTTTTTATTAAAACCCCCAAAATTAGATTCAATGACAAGTCCATATAAAGCAATACCATATATAATTTTTAATAACCATAAAAGCACCATTATATAGAACACTTAAAATAATGCTTCACAAAACATTAGAAGTTGTCGGCCAACAAGAAATAAAGCATACATCCTACTTGGTCTTATCCGTGGTCTCACACCAAATTAACTGATTCCAACCTGTTAAAATTTTATTTGGATTCATAAATTCAATATTAATATAAGAACTGATAGTAGAACTTTGTCTTAACGCCTCACAAAACACTGAGACTGCTCCTCATAAAAGGAGCATGACTTTTCCTGGTTCCATGTCAGGACATCCTGGGATGCTTCATTCCTTGTACGCCCAAAACTTTGGAGCTGCCAACTGATAATACACATTTATAGGAATAATTTTTTTTAATTGCTTAATTATTCCTCTTAAAAATCGGTGTTTTATAAAGGCAGGCTTGTTTTATATACAGTGTTAGCTCAACAGCCAAACAGGTTTATCCCTGTTATCAAACAGGTTTAACCCTGTTTGATAAAGTGGTAGTTAAAACACAAGATGTGACTTGAAACAACGACACTGATTTTCCTCAGGAGCTTATATCGCTATTAAGATTTTAACATATTTCTAACAATGACACATCGCTAAAATAATGTGATAATTTCCCAAAGTGTCTACTTTGAAGGACAATATTTCCTTAGGTATAGACTTCCTGGTGTCTTCATCTTAAAGGAAAATCAATATCATCATTACAGCCACACATCTCACATTTCTGGATATACAGATGTTCAAAAGTAGCAATGGCATTAAAAAATTGTTCCTGCCTACTATTTCTCCTCCACTTTTCCAACTTTCCTGATGGAGATGAATTTCCTGAAAAAATAGGCTGCTTC
This sequence comes from Capricornis sumatraensis, assembly GCF_032405125.1. NCBI lineage: Eukaryota > Metazoa > Chordata > Mammalia > Artiodactyla > Bovidae > Capricornis > Capricornis sumatraensis. The sequence goes on along the minus strand of NC_091080.1, from coordinate 38,383,213 downwards.
AGAGAAAGGGCTACTGAAGCTTTATATTAAAAACACTTCAGTTCATTAATGAGCCTGTGTGGTTGATTACGTTCTTGGGTATGTTCTCAGGTTTCAGTTTTGAATTAGTTCTTTCCCTAGAGAAAAGATTTTGTTTAATCAAATCGGCAGAATTCCCAGCATCAGACCATGCACATAGGATCACTTTAACAAATGCTTATTGAAGAGGCATGTAACCACTTCTGCACAGAAACTCTCAGGCTTGACTATTTACACTGGAATTAGAGCTCTGACTAACACTGAACGGAGAATAAATACCAAAAATTGAAGTAAAAACTGATTTAGGAAAATTCGGAATGCCTATAAGAGAGGCCTCTAATACCCATGGTGACAACCACCCCTTCTGTTAAAGGAGCTCTCATTAGTGAAGCTGCCATGCGCCCTCCGGTTTGGGAACTCTGCGTAGGTGTTCCAGTACCCTGCACCGTTGAAAGGAGATGCATTATTCCTGTCCTGGTTTCTGTTCGCTCTGCTTGGTTTTTCTGCGTGCAGCACACTGTAAAAGGTAACATCATGTTCATACCGTTCTTTCATTCGGTGTATTTTCTCTCTTGGGACTCCATGAATGTTTCTTCTACATGGAAAAAAAAATGCAAATGTTAAGGCAGCATATCAAAATGAGTTATATTTTACAGGTATTTGTAGTTTACAAGTCCTGTATTATTACACAGATATGCACTCCCTATTCTCAGGATGGAACTCTGACAAAAGCAAAACATCATGTTAAGCAGTTATCGTTCAGCGTAACTGTTTTTCATGCGGCCCTGCACACCCCCAAACTACCCTGAGGCTAGCAAAGAGGTAAAACATCAAAAAATGCTCTGTTTCTGGCAATCTCAAGTCTGTGCTTCAAAACATAAGACAGCACCATGAGCTCTTCTTATGTGTTTGCCCATTTGTTATGCATATATCAATAATCACTTATATCAGTCCTAGATACTTCTGCTGCTGCTGCTGCTACTAAGTTGCTTCAGTCGTGTCCGATTCTGTGCGACCCCATAGACGGAAGCCCACCAGGCTCCCCCGTCCCTGGGATTCTCCAGGCTCGATCCTTATTAAAACAACATTCTTCAGTTCTCATGGACATGAGAATCAATTAGGGATATAGTTTTGAAATGTAATTATCAGAGATTTCAACTAAGAACGGGGTCCATGAACTAGGACTTCTAAAAATATTTATTATTTATTTTTTTGGCTGTGGTGAGTCTTTGTTGCCACAGTACCGGGGCTTTCTCTAGTTGCGGGACACGGGCCTCTCATTGCAGTGGCTTCTCTGTTGCAGAGCACGGGCTCTAGGTGTGTGGCTTCAGGAGTTGTGACATGTGGACTCAGTGGATACAGCTCCCAGACTCTAGTTGTGATGCACGTGCTTACTGCTCTGCAGCACATAGGATCCTCCTGGACCAGGGATCAAATCAGCATTCCTTGCATTGCAAGGCAGATTCTCAACCACTGGACCACCAGGGATGCCCCATGAACTAGGATTTTAACAATCACCTCAGCTGATTCTGACAGAGGTTTCCCTTGGGAAACACTATCTGCTTGTAACCATAAGATGAATTAGACTTATTCCTAAAAAGTAAATTCTGACCTCACTGGTTACTTTAAATCATTGACATTACCAAATAGCACAGATGGTGAATTATCAGAACCCATGCATTCAATCAACAAGTTAGTATTATTTGGACATTTATTGCTTTACAAACTAGAAGCGGCATCTAGACCATGAATGAACCACAGACTGTTCAATATCTGAAGATCTTTGTTTAGCCTAAGTGCAAAAACACCACTCACAAGTGCAATCCCATGCAGAGGAAAGTGCTTTTAAATGTCCATTAATGAAGAAGCATTTTAGCAGAATGTTAAATATGTCCTTTTTGAGGACCAAGTCCAAGCCAAGATTTAGCATTTAGCATTATATTAGAAAACTGACCCCAAAGTAAAGTCTTTCACATTAATAATTCCAAAGTTATCAATTTCCAAGAATTACCATTTCTGGCCTGAAAACTACCATGTCCATTTCCAGCCTGAAAAGATTCTTTTGTTCGGTCTGAAATACCTGAAAATAGCAGGATACATAATGAGGAGCTAGAAAAACAAAGAAGTACCTTGCTAACTCTTGAACGTTGAATTTCCAGCGAGTGTCAGGTTCTCGGAATATAACTTCATAGTTATTTTCAAGTGCCTGATTTTTCAAAAGTACATAAAACATTGAAGACATGGTATGTATGTTTGGGAATGTTTATGCTGCCATTTAACATTTACTACAAATCTTTTCTAACATTCCTTTTGTTTAACCAGTAATTCAATGCCTTAATTTATGTTAACAAATACAGTTGGTACATATCCATACTTAGCCACTCTCAGATTATATTATGGTTCCCAATGATAAATTTTCAGTAATTCTACCTACTATGTTGGAAAATGACAAAAGTTCTTTGTTTGGAACCTTTAAAAAGATAGATCGTTGAACTTGTTTTAAATTCCCTGTCCACAGGAATGAGCAATGAACTCCAATGGTTTCCCACAGTCCCGTATATGTGATTATCATAGGTCCACTGTCACCAAGTACCTTGGCTAGTCCTCACAGCTTGGTGTACAAAGTGAGAGTACCGGAGGCACAGAGCTTGGGAAATAAAAATGATTTCCACATACTTCACATATTCTTCCCTCCAAAAAGTAGCTCTCCCATCCATGCCACATAGTTTGGCTCAATTCACCGTGCCATATTTCCTTGAGTTTAGAAAATGATTACCATTTCCATGGAAACATCAAATGTTCTTTGCATTAATTAACTGACTACTACTTATTTTATCTCAAACTGAACTTTCTGTTATGACTACTGTTTGTTGTGTTATAAAATACAGAATAAAATGGGCTAAGTAAGGGGATTTCCTCTTCATTCTTTAGATGGACACTTCTAATTTCAGAAGGATATCAAATATCATATGTGGAAAATATCTAGTTTCTGTGTCTTAGTAGTAGCTGTGGATGACTGGGAAAGATTGTGCATGTCTAGAAATTAGAAAATAAAAAGTAAAATGACTTCCCTTAAGCCACTCTCAGTTAAGCCCTGCCTCTTGGTTCTGAGCTGTGCCTTAATTAACCTGACTCTTCATATCCCTGGTCCATTTTTTTCCTAAGTGGATGTTTGATCCATGAACTGAAGTAACCACAAAGTTGATGCTCATTCTGTCCTACATTCAGCAAAGTCCCACAGTCTTGGCCTAAGTAAAACTGATGAAAGTATCTAGACAAAAGCACACCTCTATGTGAGCTACTCTGCCCAAAATATTAAAAAAAGGCTTAAAAACAGGCTGCCATGAGTCCAGTTTTAGAGATTCACTTTAAAATTAGCCAAGTAGGGAGAATACTCAGCTGTTATCTTCCTCTCCCTGTATGTTTGTGGATTTTTCCTCCTTATTACACGCAGTAAGGAATGAAAACATATTAGCACAAAAGATGAAATATGTCTGAAAAATAGATCAGACATACTTCATAAATAAAGAAAAATGTACACATTGCTTCATTCATCTGACTGTTCTGACAGTAGACGGCTGAACTGTTACCTTTATATGTGCATTTATGTTTGTATTCTAATATCTTAATAGGGTTACAGTGTTACTCCTGAATCTGTTTTTAAACTAAGAAATTCATTGCCCTGGAACTCCCATGCAGCAGCAACAGCACCACATAGTACTGAAGGCCCCAGAACTGTCCTATGAACATCATCTACAGTTCCACTGGAGGCATCACCTAGTCCAACACTTCTCAGCAGGTTTCAGCGGATGCTCCTATGTGTGCCTTCCCTTAGGAAAACAACCAAGACAGAAATGCTGTCAAGAATTCAGACCAAGGGCTACTTTTAAAATGTACCCTGAGGTAGTATTAGCATCTCAGCAAATTTCAGCCATTGAACAGCAGAGAAATGCTAAAATAAAACCTTTTTACCGGATTCCTGGGAGAACTACTATTAATGAATATGAGATCACAGAAGACCAAAAAAAGAAGAAAGAACAAATGTTTCAACTTTCTCACAAAATGTCCAGAACTGAAAATTCAGAATGATACTTCTTCCTACCATGACTGCATAGGGCTTCATTTCCCAGGCGTGGAGGTTGGTATTATCAATAATAATGGGGGATATGCCATTCCTCATTGCTTTTCTTGCTGCAACACAATGTTATATAACAGTGAACAACATGCAACAATCACAGAAGGGTGAGTGTACTCCATATTTTGTTATTTTTATTACAGGATGTCCTCATTACACAACTTTAATACTACCTATTTCAGAACCCATTATCAATAATTTTCTTTTTCCTGGAATCTAGGGAGATTACACACTGGCATTCTGTTTGAGAGGGGAAAATGGCAGAACTTTAGATTAAGCTCCTTCCACAATTTTTTTTCATTTTGCAGGAGCTACAATCTATGTGCACAAGAGGATTTCCCAGGAGCTTGGAAAGGAATCTGTCACCTCTTTTCTGGTTCCACTCATGAGCTTCCTCCAGGAAGTCAGGATTGAACTCATAGGCACCATCTTCCCTGAAGAAAAAATCATCCGTGCTGAAAATCAGGGCTCTGGGAAAGTCGTGTTGCAACTGTCTGGAGAGTGGGGGAAACAAGAGATTATTTTATGACTATGCATTTTCACACTATAAATCATTTCCTTCTATCGTTAACATTTAGCAGTTTATACTTGTGAGACCACCAGGTTCGAGTTGTTGAAATTCATTTTAAAAAGAGAGATTCTCTCTAGAAGTTATCACTCCTTCATAGGGGTAAGGAGAGGGCTGAGAGGGGACTGTGCGTGTTGCCCAACTCTTTAACAAGTGCTGGTCACCACTGCACTGATTTCTGCAGCTACCAGAACTGATTCTAGATGAAACTCTGGAGGTTTCGCTGCAGAGGTGACAAGAGTGGGCACAGCCCTCACTGACATTCCTCCGAGATGCCCAAGTACCCCTGCTGCAGCCCCTTCCTGCACCCCCTTACCTGTCCTGGGTCCCCTCGCCTTGGAGCTCTGTTCTCCATAAGGACCCATGTGAGACACTGGTTCTTGCTGAGGTATGAAATGTAGATAAAAGTGATGTGTGTGCTACCCCTAACAGGTAACATTTTAACAGTGACCTAAACCAAATTCTAAAGCCAGCAGAAGAAAAGATGCAGACCCAACATTCCCTAGGCTTTCCTAATCACTCTCTCTGAATATGAAAATATTACATACAGAAAAAAAAGAAAAAGCATCATGCAGTCCCCTCTTTAAAGCAGGAAAGGAAAAAAAAAAAGCATATGAAGTTTTGTACATAATAACTTCAAAGAGAAGATATTTCCACATGAAATTCTTATTCAGACTTTTTTGGGGGAGAAGATGGCTATTGTGCTAGACAGTAGCAAAGTAAATCTCTGAGCCTCCTTTCCTCACCTGTAAAAACTGAGGATAACAGCACCCATCTTGCTAAGTGAGGATGACTATCCAATAACCTGGGGAAGCACCTCACGCAGTGCCTGACACAGTGAGCACACGGTTCTCTCCCTTCTCCCTGGGTTGCGCCCCAGCGTAATGCTAACTTCAAACAAATTCACCAGGCAGATACAATCCATAACAAAATGGCCGTGCTCAGAATAAAAAGATATTTAAAAGTTGGAGGGAGGACTCCCTGGTGATCCAGTGGTTAAGAATCTACCAATGCAAGAGATGTGGGTTTGATTCCTGGTCCGGGAAAATTCCACATGCTGCCGAGTAACTAAGTCTGTGCACCACAACTGCTGAGCCAGCATGCCTAGACCCCATGCTCTGCAACAAGAAGCCACTGCAATGAGAAGCCCGTGCACTGCAGCTAGAGAGTAGCCCCTGATTGCCACAACTAGACAGAAGCCCACACAGCAACGAAGCCCCAGCACAGCCAAAAATAAGTAACACTTAAAAAAAAAAAAAAGGAAAAAAAATGTTGGAACATAACAAGAGCAGGAAATATAAAAAGAAAACAGAACTATTCAGCTCTGTTTGTTCTCCATCAAGAAGAATGCTCTTTAAGCAGGAAAAAGCATAAGGCAGTGAAACCACAGAAAACAGAGTAAAGCACCAAAGCTGCTTGAAACACTTAGGTTCAGTTCCTGATTCTTCCACTACCGTCATGTGGCCTCTCTTTCTAAGCTTCTGTGTGCTCCTGACTGAAAACTTGTATATCACAACCTATTAAACAGAGCTTCCAGTAAGGATGAAATGAGGTGAGGTACGCGAAAACATTTTTCAAGAGGTAAGGTACTTTACAAACACAAGGTACTGTTATTTTATTAATAATAGCAAATGAAGTCAGATTCTCCAACCAAAATTTTTTACATGCCATCGTAGTAAAGTGCATTGGAGTGTGTACATACTAGGAGGGGTGGCAAAGAAAATGTGGCCATTTTAAATACACCACAGATACAGAAATGGACAAGAAAGGCAAGTATAAAAATCTGGTAAAACGGATTTGCAGTTTCTTTGTAAATGTCTTTTGACTGTAAAGATACTCAAACTGAAAAGCTCAAATCAGATATCCAAATGTTAACCTCCAGGGCAAACAGTTATTATAAAGACACCTTAGAAGAAAATCTTAGGGCAACACTAACTGCACTTTCAGGTGTGCGTATTTTATATTTGTAAATGTGTTACAGTTTTTGAGTTATTTTCATCATTATCTAGTCTAAACATGAAAGCCTCATTCAGAGTTTAAATAATATTGTGTAACTTGTTTTCCTTATCTTTTGTGTACTAAGTTAAGCAACTCTGGATATTAGTTCCAGAACTTCTTAAATATCCCTTCTAAATCTGGCTTCATTTGTTGTCCTATTAAGTCTGCCACTTACAGCTTTGGTTTTGTCATTTTCAGAATGGAGTTTTTCTTTTCATAGACATAGCTTTATTTCCTCTTTATGGTTTATATTATCTACTAGAAGTTAATACTCTAATTTTTCATTAAAAAAAACTTTTTAAGACATGTGTTCAATCCACATTTTATTTGAATTCTATTCCCTTCTAGAAAGCAAAAAAGAGAACACAGCAAAGAAAGTATTGCCTTGTTTGCAAAATTTTGCCTTAGAGTAATAGTTAAATTGTTTAGGACCACTATGAAGCTGAACCACCTGTTCATCATTTCCCAAGACACATGTGACCATAGCCCATACGGTCCTCCTAACAAACAGGCAGACAAAAACAGGACCATTTTTCACCTTTACAACTCTAATGGAACTGGGGGACTGGAGAAGATGAGAGAGTGGACTTTTTGATCTTGCTGAATGATCGTTCCTTCAAAACTTGTTTTACCTTCACCTGAATGTTAAATCAGCACTGGCAGTCATGGTACATTTTGAATACTCAAGACTTAAAAGCTCTCCTAACTAAATGAAGAACTGATTCAATAGGCAATCCTGAGAGTCTCACACTTCAGTGGAAGCAATAAATACCATTCCGTCAGCTTCAGAAGTGACAAGCATAATGCCCCAGCTCTAGCTTTCTTTATGGTGGTCAGGAGCCTCATGCATTAGGGAAACTGAGAGAATGAAAAAAGGGAAAAAAAAAAAAGACAATTACATCCACATAATTTTCACCTCTGCAGTGGCCCCCAAACTCATCTGAAACTACTACTATGAGAGTAACTTAGGTTCTAATCTTGATTTCATAACATCACTCTTTTGTGTAATTCTTTTGTTTAATAATAGAGAACATTTGAATATATTTAGATATCTATTCGGAGAAAGCAATGGCAACCCACTCTAGTACTCTTGCCTGGAAAATCCCATGGGTGGAGGAGCCTGGTAGGCTACAGTCCATGGAGTCTCGAAGAGTCGGACACGACTGAGCGACTTCACTTTCACTTTTCACTTTCATGCATTGCAGAAGGAAATGGCAACCCACTCGTGTTCTTGCCTGGAGAATCCCAGGGACGGGGGAGCCTGGTGGGCTGCCGTCTATGGGATCGGACAGAGTTGGACACAACTGAAGCGACTTGGCAGCAGCAGCAGCAGGTATCTATTAGTCACTCACCCACTCATTGACAAAGTCCAACATTAGTATGTAACTTTGAGTTGTACCCCTTATTATTGGAATTTTCCAACATGCAAAATAGACAGAATAACATAATCATTCCCCCTGTACCCACAGTCCAGCTTTAACAATTATCATTATATGGCCAGTTTTGCTTCATCTGCTTCATACTTCATTTCACCAAATATCTTTTCAAATTTCCTGATTGTCTCATAAATATATTCCTACAATTGGTTTGTTTGAATCAAGAGCTAAACCAGATCCACGCTTTGTATTTGATCCCATTCCTTAAGTCTCATTTAGTCCATAGTTTTCCCACTTCTTTTTATTTCCACCTAAACTTCCCCCCACAACCTTTTATATTTAGAAAATGTTCAAACCTATAGAAGTAAGTTGAAAGAATACTATGAACATTCCTTACCCTCCATTATTAACATTTTTGTTAACAATGTTGTTAACGTCTTGCCTCATTTATTTCACTTCTCTCACATGTGTATTTTTGATGTAGCATTTAAAAATAAGTTGCAGACATCATGATACTTTGATCCTAAATGCTTTATCAAGTATCTTCTATAAATAAGAACATTATCCTAAATAATCACATCACAACTTAAAAATTGAATTATAAATTATAATTATAAATATATACTATACATAAATTATATACTAATTTATATTATAATTTTATATTACAGCTATTTATAATGCATGCATGCTCAGGTGCTTCCAACTCTTTTTTTTTTTTTTTTAATTTTAAAATCTTTAATTCTTACATGTGTTCCCAAACAGGAACCCCCCTGCCACCTCCCTCCCCATAACATCTCTGTGGGTCATCCCCATGCACCAGCCCCAAGCATGCTGTATCCTGCGTCAGCCATAGACGCGATTCAATTCTTACATGATAGTATACATGATAGAATGCCATTCTCCCAAATCATCCCACCCTCTCCCTCTCCCTCTGAGTCCAAAAGTCCGTTATACACAGCTGTGTCTTTCTGACCCCATGGATTGTGTAGCCCACCAGGCTCCTCTGTTCGTGGGATTTCCCCGGCAAGAACACTGGAGTGGGCAGCCATTCCGTTCAGGGGATCTTCCCGAGCCAGTGATCGAACCTGGATCTCCTGCACTGCAAGTGGATTCTTTACCTCTGAGCCACCAGGGAAGCCCTTAGCTATTTATAATAGCCAATGTTAATAGATTTTTTAATGTAAAATGTCCTTCATGGTACCAATAATATCTTCACAGGTTCAAGCACAGCATTTAATTATTAACGTCTCTTTAGTGTCACTTAATCTAGAACTGTCCTCATGCCTTCTTTGGTTTCCCTTTTAAAAAAAAAAATTACTTTTAATTGAAGGATAATTGCTTTACAATATTGTGTTGGTTCCTGCCATACGTTGACATGAATCAGCCATAGGTATATACTTGTCCCCTCTCTCTTGAACCTCCCTCCCTGCTTTCCCTTTTTGAAGAGTCTAGTCACTTGGCTTGAGAATGCCCCATATTCTGTATTAGCCTGCTTATTTTCTCATAATTAGATCCAGATTAAACATGTTTGGAAGGAAAATACTGAGGTGATGTTTGAGTACCTGACTGCACGTGATGACCGTCTGTACCATCCTGCTAAGTTTATCACTTGGCTAACAGGTGGCATCAGCTAGTATGGCTTCCCTTGTGATACTACATCATGTTGGGGTGGGGAGGGTTGATGTAACGAGAGGCCCCGTGTACCATCCTATTCCCCAACAACCCTTTCCTCAATGAGCTTTATATTCATTGCTGATCACGCCCAAATGAGTTATTACACTGGGAAGAGCAGAATACTTATTATTTCATGTAATTTCTTCTGTATTTACTCTGTGGCATTGTCTAGTAAAGAAGAGCACTCTTTCCCTTTCCCCTTTTAATAATGCTTACCATCGTCATTCTTTACAATGCTCAAATTGTCCCAAACTTGCCCAGCAGGTGCCCCCTCAAGCTGGCTCCTGTGTCTTGGTCTACATCAGCCTTAAAAATATTACTTTTCCTTTCTAATTAGCAAAGTAACACATATTCAAGGCAAAATATTTTGGAAGAGAAAACTGCAAAACAGGAGAGGTTCCTATATTCCTCAACCTAAAAATAATTACTAGTATTTTGATTGTCTTTCCAGGAGATAGAATTTTTTTCTCATCTGATATTTTGTTCCATAAAAACAGAAACATAATGCAGAGAATATCAACTTCTTTTCACCAAACTTATTTCCACAGCAACTATTTCCCACCTCATGAAGTATGATTCTATGCCATTATTTTTTTAATTCATTATTTTAATTGGAGGCTAATTACTTAACAATATTGTAGTGGGTTTTGCCATACAATGACATGAGTCAGCCATGGGTGTACATGTATCTCCTATTCTGAATCCCCCTCCAGCCTCCCTCCCTATCCCATCCCTCAGAGTCGTACCGGCCCTGAGCACCCTGTCTCATGCATTGAACCTGGACTGGTGAACTATTTCACATATGATAATATACATGTTTCAATGCTATTCTCTCAAATCATCCCACCCTCGCTTTCTCCCAGAGTCCAAAAGTCTGTTCTTTATATCTGTAGGATCATCGTTACCATCTTTCTAAATTCAATATATATGTGTTAATATACTGTATTGGTGTTTTTCTTTCTGACTTACTCTGTATAATAGGCTTCAGTTTCATCCCCTCATTAGAACTGATTCAAATGTGTTCTTTTTAATAGCTGAGTAATATTCCATTGTGTATATGTACCACAGCTTTCTTATCCATTCGTCTGCCGAAGGACATCTAGGTTGGTTCCATGTCCTAGCTATTGTAAACAGTGGTGTGATGAATATTCGGGTACATGTGTCTCTTTCAATTCTGGTTTCCTCAGTGTGTATGCCCATCAGTGGGATTGCTGGGTCATATTAAGCCATTATTTTTGATGAGTTATTCATATGGATGAACCATAATTTACTTAACCAATACTCTGTGGTCAGGTATTTAGTTTGTCCCCAACTTCTTTGATTCTCAGCAAGTTTTAAGTATTTTTCCTTATGTGTGCTGCTCATTTACAGATATTCTTTTGTGAACTGCATTTTCATGTCCTGTGGTTGTTGATAAAACCTCCTTATTGGGAGGTTTATGGCTAAATGAATTTGTAAAATCTTTATTAAGTACCTCAATTTCTTTTTAATTTTGTTTATAATGAACTGTAACATACAAGTCTCAATTAACATAACTTTTTTTAGTCACATGAACTCATCTTTTATGTTCTACTTTCTGTCCTTGATAATACATTTATAACAGTCTTTCCCAACCCAAGATTATGTAAATATTCATCTATGTTCTATTATATTTCACTCCTCAATCCATCTAAATTTCAGCTTTTATGTGGTTAAAACAGAATGAAAATGGATCCCTATCTCAAGCCACTCACAAAAATCTGAAATGGATTAAAGACTTACATGTAAGACCTGAAGCATAAAACTCCTAGAAGAAAGCGCTGGGGAAAATCTCTTTGACACTGGTCTTGGCAATCAGTTTTTAGGTATTATATTAAAAAGCACAAGCCACAAAAGCAAAAAGTAGTAAAAGAGGCTACATCAAACTGAAAAGCTTCTACACAGCAAAAGAAACAATCAACAAAATAAAAAGGCAATCTACCAAATGACATCACCGACTCAAAGGACACGTGTTTGAGTAAGCTCGGGAGTTGGTTGGTGGACAGGGAAGCCTGATGTGCTGCATTCCATAGGGTTGCAAAGCATCGGACACAACTCAGTGACTGAAGTGAACTTACCAAATGGAAGAAAATATTTCCAAATCATATATCTGATAAGGGATTAATAACAAAAATATGTAAATAACTCATACAACTCATTAGCAAAAAAAAAAAAAAAAATCCAATTTAAAAAAGACCAGAGGATCTGAATAGACATTTTTCCCAAGACATACAAATGGCACACAGGTACACAGAAAGGTGCTCAACAGTGCTAATCATGAAGGAAATGCAAATCAAAACCCCAATGAACTATCACCTCACACCTGTTAGAATGGCTATCATCAGCAAGACAAGAAATTAAAAGTGTTGATGAGGATGTGGCGAAAAGGGAACCCTTGTGCACAGCTAAAAGGAAAGTAAATTATTGCAGCCTCTGTGGAAAACAAAATGGAGGTTTCTCAACAAGTTAAAAATAGAACTACCATAAGATCCAGTGATCCCACTTTTGGTTTACACCCAAAGAAAATGAAAACAGGATCTTCAAATTATCGTATACTCCCCATGTTTATTAAAGCATTATTCACAATAGCCAAAATATGAAAACAAGTGTTTGTCAGTGGGCAAATGGATAAATGTGGTAAATATATGCAATGGAATATTTTTCAGCTAGGAAAAAGAAGGAAATCCTTCCATTTGTGACAACATCAATGAACTTTAAGGTCATTAAGTGAAATAAATCAGACAAAGACAAATGCTATATGACCTCACTTATATGTGGAATCTAAAAAATTCAAACTCATAGAAACAGAGTATAGTGATGGTTTCCAGGGGCCGAGGGTGTGGGAAATGTCGGTCAAAGGGTACAAACTTCCAAGTAAAAGATGACTAAGTTCTGGGGATCTAATGCACAGCACGGTGGTTACTGCTAATTCTGTATTATGCACCAGAAAGCTGCTGAGTAGATCTTAATATGTTCTCATCACAGAAAAGAAATGGTGATTATGTGACACAATGGAGGTGTTAGCCAAGACTACAGAGGTAACCATTTTTCAACACAGGAAGGTATCAAATCAACACACTATACAAGTTAAACTTACATAATGTGTCAGTTACACCTCAATAAAGCTGGAAATAAAAAAAAGACAAGTGAGTGGCACACATGGATTAAAACCCAGGCTTCTGGCCTCAGAGCTTTACACTAAACAACTGTGACTGAGTGCTATAAAATAAGCCACAGTTATCTTCTTTCTCTAGTGACAATGAGGTTGTCTGCAATTTTCTGTACCATAAACAAAATTTTCAGTGATCATCACTGTGCCAATCTCCTTGTGAATATGTAGAACATCTCCTGAGGGTATATCCTCAAGTGGAATAGAAATGGAAACATTTTAGGTTTTTTTGAAACAGTAGAGCAGCTGTTATTTAAAATTTCCTTCTTTCAGAAAAAAGAAAAATTTTTTTTCTGACAGAATATATGGTCCATGAAGGCAGCAGTTTTTGTATTTTTTTGTTCAATGCTCTATTCTGCATGAGACATAATAGATATTTGTTAAGTGTATGCTGTTGCTGCTGCTGCTAAGTCACTTTAGTCGTGTCCGACTCTGTGCGACCCCCATAGACAGCAGCCCACCAGGCTCCCCTGTCCCTGGGATTCTCGAGGCAAGAACACTGGAGTGGGTTGCCATTTCCTTCTCCAATGAATGAAAGTGAAAAGTGAAAGTGAAGTCGCTCAGTCGTGTCCGACTCCTAGCAACCCCATGGAATGCAGCCCACCAGGCTCCTCTGTCCATGGGATTTTCCAGGCAAGAGTACTGGAGTGGGGTGCCATTGCCTTCTCCAGGTAAGTGTATGACTGGTTCTTAAATATCAGGTTCTGTTGCCTTAATTATGCAAACTTTGTATAGGGTGAAAAGAATCTGTGAGAATTTCTATTTGCTCTTTATGTGTTGAGAATTTTACCAAAACCTCAGGTTTATCCCCAAAGGAGACTGGGAAAGAGCATTCTTCTTAGACTCCAGTATTTCCTCTAGATGTTATCGGAATCTTCCCCAATGACTTTAAGCTGGGAGACAGGAAACAGGTTCAGCAACTCAGCAACCTGAGGAGAATGGGGCGGGAGCCATAGCTGTAAATATCTTGGGCCTGGTGTGGCTGATCTTCTTGGTGCTGCCGACTGCAATGCCAAGGCTGAGCCTTGCCCTTAGGCAGATGGAGCTCAGCCATCACCAGCTTCATGGACGTTGCCAAGCCACAAGGGCTAAGAGAACTCCAGTGAATAGTACCCAGGCCATCCTACTGCTCACTCTCGCCCTCACACTTCCAAAGCAGGGCATGCTTATGAGATCCCAAACCAGACTCCCAGTTAGCCCTCATGTGCCAGAGTGGCTTCACTGCAGTTTCCAGCAGAAATTCCTTTCAGAGTCTTGCGTGTGAACAGCAACTTTCCAGAGAATTCAGCAATGCCACAGGTTTCTCCTGTGTTTTAATGCTTTGCTGGTCAACTCAGTCATGCTTCGACGAGAAGGAATCACATAACAACATGTAGGTTCCTTACCCTGACAGTTGAAATACAGATAAACTAAGCTCTTTTTATAGGGTCTTGACAAGTTTTTTTCATTACACAATAGATTGAAATCAATCTCATTACACTTTGATCAGGTCACTCTCAGTAGCCTCTTCATTTGGTGCAGAAGAAAAAGGTCTGATTAGAAATAAGGAGAATTTATCCACTATGACCTTGATCAAGATACATAACTTCGTGAAATAACGCCATTTGCAGCAATATAGACAGACCTAAAGATTATCCTACTAAACAAAGTCAGAAAGAGAAAGACAAATACCAAATGATATCATTTATATGTAGAATCTAAAATAACGATACAAATCAACATGATCTATGAAAAAAAACCAGATTCACAGATATACAGAACAGACTTGTGGTCATCAAAAGCGAAGGGGGACGGGAGGGAAGGAATGGGAGTTTGGAATTGGCAGAGGCAATTATGTGTAGGGAGGATAAACAACAAGGTCCTACACAGAGAACTATATTTAATATTCTGTGACAAGCCATAATGGAAAATAATGTGAAAAAGAATATATACATATACATGAGTCACTTTGCTGTACAGAAAAAATTAACACATTGTAAATCAACTATACTTCAATAAAATTTTTTAAAAAGATGTATAACTTCTTAGTGTTTAGTGTCTTCAGCTTGGACTAGATGAACTCTGTGAGAACTTTCTGATCATTTCCTGAGATTTTTCTATAAAAATATTCTTCCCCTTTTGTTTCTTTCTCTATTTCTACTGCTTCTCTAATCATAACCACACCTATGACATTACATTGCCCCAATTCAGTAGGATCTTCTTCCCATACCCCAGTAGCTCAAGGACTATGGTGGTGATGATTCTCGTTGTTACCTTTCTAGTACATGACTGTGAACAGACACTGCACTGTGTGTTCTTACTCTCCGTGATCACAGGTAGCATATATAGTCCTCTTTCTTCCCAACCTTCAGAGAGAGGCACTGCAAGGACTCTCAGCACTGGGGAGAAGAGATTCAGGAACCACCTTAGGAAAAACATCACTAAAAATATAAAGTCAGTAGCTTCTCCAAGTAGACCTGAGTGGCTGAAAATCTGAGATGCCACCTGCCTGATGCTCTAATTTTCATACACACAGACCTGGAATACTACAAACTCTCTATTTTGACCTTGCTTTTACTTATGAGAGCCCTAGCCTCATAATTAAAAACACCATGGTCCACAGCACTGTGGAGTGAATATGCTCTGGGGTCTAATTACTCACTACTTAGTTAACCTAACTAATCCCCTCTTCCCACTGCTTCTTTTTTTTTAAACTGCATTTGGTTTAAAGTGTACCTTCGTCCCCATCTCTGTTCTATCATTGCATCACATCAGGAAAGCAACCTTTCACCTCCTTGGACAGCTCTGGTGCCAAGAAATTTAAAAAAAAACATATTTCTCTTGATGAATCATCAAGACATATGATTAAGGAGAAAAGACAGCTGTCAGTGAGCATTCTTTGAGCCTACTGAGTCCATATCACAAACCATTTTTGATGGTGCCAAAACAAACTAGCACATTGCAAAGGATGTGTGTCATAAACCATGGTCCCCAGGCTTTGCTTGGACTCATACTTAAAGATTTAAAACGCACGAACTGACTTAAGGTTGAGAACTTTTAATTTTTCAAACAAGACTATTAAAAATAAAAAAGACTACCCTAAACTATTGCCATTTTAAAAGGACATTTTAGTCATATATTCATGTAAGGCAATATTATTGAGTCACAAAGTAATGAGATTCTGACACATGCTATAACATAGATGAACCCTGAAAACATTAAGCTAAGTGAAATAAGCCATACACAAAAGGAAAAATACCATATGATTCCCCTTTCATAAGGTATCTAGAGTAGTCAAATACAGAAACAGAAAACAGATCAGAGGTAGGTTACTAGGAGCTGAGGGGAAGGGAGAGGCACTGCTTAATGGGTACAGAGTTTCTGTTTGTGGCAACAAAAATTTTTTATAAAAGACAGTGGTGATGACAGCATATCATGTAATTAATAGCACTGAATCGGACACACTTAAAAACGGTTAAAATGTCCTCAAAGGGGGGACATTACACACACATACACAGAAGAATGCACAGAAGTAAACAGAAGTCCACAGATGTTTTCATTGAAGTCAGAGGAAAGAACAGGTGCAGATCCAAATGAGTATATATCAGTTCAGCTGTGGAAACAAACAGTTCTGGATCACCTGCTGAGGGTAAAAGGGTCTTGGAATTGGAATTCTATTTCTTCTCTCAATCCTATACTTTTTTGTCCAGCTTTTTCACATTTTCCATGGTCTGGCCCTGGGTACCTAACCAACACACTCAATATGAACAATTCACTGCAATCAAGCCCTGCTCCTCGTGAGCCTAGAACACTCAGGTCTTTCCCATTTCCATCTTCTTATGTATGATGCTAATCCTTTTCCTTGGCTTTCTGGTCTTCAGACATCCTCCTGGTCTTCAAGGCCAGCCTGAGAACCACCTCCACATGGAGGAGACTAACTCTTCCCTAATCATCCTATCCTCCTAATAGCCATCCTCAGTGACTCCACTGGCCTTGACCACCACCAGCACAGAAGAGGCTATTTCCCATGAGACTTTACTTACCCACAGCAGTGTGCTGGTTACTATCTTCCATTTGTTAGTCTTGCGTAGGCTCCTTCTCTCAATCTTATATTATATATACCTTACTGTGCTTAGTCACTTAGTCGTGTCCAGCTCTTTGAGACACCATGGACTGCAGCCCACCAGGCTCCTCTGTCCATGGGGATTCACCAGGCAAGAATACTGGAGTGGGTTGCCAAGCTCTCCTCCAGGGGATCTTCCCAACCCTGGATTGAACCCAGGTTGCATTTCTGGCAGATTCTTTACCATCTGAGGTAATAGTCTTATCAGTACTTAGGAAATACTTCTGTTGTTGACTAGTGAATAATTAACAATAGTTGGTATTTATGTAACCCACACATTCTACAGTGCTTTCACATTCATAATCACCGGATGATTTTTTTAAATATAAATTTATTCTATTGGAGGCTAATTACTTTACAATATTTTATTGGTTTTGCCATACATTGGCATGAATCTACCACGGGTATACATGTGTTCCCCATCCTGAACCTCCATCTCACCTCCCTCCTCATCCCATCCCTCTGGGTCATCCCAGTGCACCAGCCCCAAGCAACAGGATGATTGTTTATCACAGTATCTTAAATCCTCACAATAAACTAACTAAAGGAATAGTAGCTCCATTTTAATGAAAAAGAACCTGAGGTGTTCAATCAAATGATCTATACTAGTTCACAGGCTAATAAAATATAATAAAATAGTTCATAATTAAATAATTAATAGCCCTGAGTAATTAAAATCAGTCTCCTTACAGATTAAAAAAACTTTCTGCTATGTCCAAACCAAGAATAACCCTAGGGAAGCCCTTTATATAAAAAAGTACTTAGTTACTTGGTTATTTAATAAATGCTTCATCATAAGCCAAGTTATTGAATAAAACTACTTTCAGCTAACTTACAAAGTTATTTTCACCTTTAAAAAGTTTACAAACTTCTTATGGAAAAAGTTGAGAAGAAATGAGAAAGTCAGGGGCAAAAGTCTGTATTCTATCCACTGCCTAAAAATCAACAACTATACGTATCTTTTTACACATTTCTTAAAACAGAAAATGGAATTTTTGTGTATATTAGAACATAGATGTCAAATGTCCATCCATGTTTTCATTAATGACACGTGATTTATAAGCCAATCTTCTATTTTTGTACACTTAAGTTGGCTCACATTTTTTTCTAGGACATCAAAACTCTGTGCTGAACATCCCCCTAATCTCATGCACTTGTCCAGTTATTGCCTTAGGATGAATTCCTGGAAGTAGAGTTTACAGGCCAATGACAATAACCTATTTTTGAAATGCTTTTTAAATGAAATAGAGGTGATAAAACACATATAGCAGGGAAGCTAATTTTTTAGTACTCTGATGTACTTAAAAATTTTAAGGCAGATATAAACTTCAACTGTTTTTTAACATGCCCATAGAATTTAAATAGATGTTTTCCACATTCCAGTCCCTGCAAAGTGTGAAAACATACAGATGAAAAGCACAGAAATCTAACATTGATTTGGGAGACCAGACAGAGCCTAATTTCAAAAGCATTTTTATTTTTTTTAATCAAATGAGAAATTAAAGTTAAGTAGAAAAAGAGATGAACCCGCATTTGTAAAAACAGATCTCCTTCAATTTTTTTAAGGTTTTATTTTCCTGATTCAAGAAATACATGCTCATTATAGAAAATCTGGAAAATACATAGAATAATAAAAATATTAATTTCCAAGAATCCAACAATACATAAGACAGCCTTACAATTTTTACTACTTTCTTACCTACGTGTATTTTTTTAAAACAATTTGCAATCCTCCTTCTCTCCCCACAAATGGCCTGTGACGTTCTGCATCCTCACTACAGGCCTCTCTCCTTGCTGAGCTGTGGCTTGTATCCTTGCCTGCTGTCCTGATTTCCATGTAAATACACAACCCATCCCAAAGCAGGGCCAAAGTTCTGTGTTCTCAGAATTGCCCATGTCCAGCCTATCAAGAGAACTCACAACGTCAGCTCCCAGCTGCCTCCTTCACTTCAGAGTCAGGCTTCTCCCCAGGAATACCATGAAGATGATCTCAGCTGGTCAACATCTTCAGCAGAAATGAGTGCCTCTTAAAATGTATACAGCAGTTTAAGGTTTAACAAGTTCTCTCACACAGATGTAATCCTCACAGGAGTCCTCTGAAGTAGACGGAGCAGATTTCCCTGTTTAACAGGGAAGGAAACTGAGGAGTTGAGAGCATAGCTATTCCACGGCAGAGCTTGGATTTGAAGCCATAAATTAGGACTTCCCTAGTGGTGCAGTAGTTAAGATTCTGCACTTCCAATGCAGAGGCACAGGCCCGATCCCTGTTCCAGGAACTAAGGTCCCATGAACCACTGGGTGTGGCCAAAAAAAAAGAAAAGCCATAAATTGACTCAAAGTTCAGGGCTCTTTACCTAGCCATTAGTAACAAAACACTTTTAAGTCTTACAATTAGAAATTAAGAGCTAGAAAGATCTTCAGTAAATCACATCTAACCTAATCTCTGTCTTACTATTCACTTATAAGGAAAGTAAAGAACAGCTAGGTGACTGTCCAAAGACAGTTGGTGACTGTCTTATGACAATGAGGATCTAAAGGCACAATCTTCAGACTTCCAGGCCAGTGCTCATGGCAGCCATCCCTAGAGAGACGTTCTTTAATAAGTCAGTCTCTTATCTGGTGTCTTCCGCTTAGCCAAAAGTCAAAGTGTAGATGTGAGAGCCAGAAGGGACCTTATGATCAACCAGGCCAAAGCACTAGCTTTGGAGATGAAGAAAGTGAGGCCCAAAAACCACCACTTCTGCTGTTCAATTCTGTGCACCCTGCACTCACCGTATTACTCCCCTCTGGGTAGCTCTAAACAAAATCTGGCCAAAGACGTTTATTCCCTCCTTGGACACAGTGTGTGAGAGGCCACAGATCAGCAAGGCCAAAGTAAAACTGAACAGGGTTTGACTGCAAGAAGTATCTGGTTGGTAACAGATGTACCCACCATGACTGTATCATAAAATAACCAAGTTCTGCCAGGTTCCAGGAAGGCTTCCCCATTCTCCACTCAGACAGAGAAAAGACCTATTAAAATGTGTGTGGTTCTTAGAAAGGGTACCAATGGCCATTTGGAAGTCACTTGAATTTGTGAAAATGTAGCAATACGGTTTCGCTAAAGGCAAATCAGCCAGGAATCCTAATTAAAACTGGCAACACATCCCCAGGGCTGTCATCTTTCCCTGACCCTAAAGCACCCAGCCCTTCCTCCCACGTTCTTTGTGTACCATTCAAATCCGCTTCTGATTGTACGTTGCCACATGGATTCTTTTTCTGAGGTTCCACAGTTCCACGGCCAGCCCCCATGATTCTACAGCTAGCTAGCCTTATGTCTCTGGTGAGACAGAAAGCTCTTTGAGGGCCAGGGACCACTTCTACTGAACACATACTACTGCCAGACACTGCGCTTTTGCAGGATAAGATATGGCCCCCACCTCCAAGAAACTTACAGGATAAACAAAACCATGTGCAAAACTGAGCACAGCTGCAGAGGTGTAAACAGGAAGCGGAGGAGCCCAGAGTACGAGGACAACAGACTTGAGTCTTAAAGCGCTGTTGCAATCAGTTAGGGAAAGGGCAGAGGAGGGGCAAGCCAGGCAAAGGCAAACCAGGCAGGCGGGCCAGCGTCAGCAAAGCCAAGGAGAGAAACAGTTCAACGCTGCAGAGTGGTGGGAGTTGAGGCTGGAGCGGCAGGCCTAGCAAGGTGCCCAAGGTAACAAGCCCGTGTCATTCACGCTGACCCGGTACCGGTACCGGGGCAGCTGACGCAATTCGCAGGTAAACTAATTTGGGCGCCTTGGGCACAGTTGAAAGGCTGTGTCGGTGACGGCCTGCGAGGCCACGCGACTCCCTCCCAGGGGCACCTGTGCGCCTTCGCAGTCGCCAAAGCACACGCGGGTTTGCCTCCACCCGCCAGATATTCTACGCGATCGCGCGCCCTGCCCCGGCCCCCGAGCGTGTCCGCTCCGGTTTAAAACGCCTGTTGACGCACTGTGGCGGGTGCCTGCGCGCCAGCGGGCGGCCCGGAGGTCTTCTCTGCAGTCGCCATCTGGCTTTCCCGAAGAAGGCTGCCCTTGGGCCCCCGACCCCAGGCTGCGAGAGTCGGGGAGAAGGCGTCCAGCCCCGCTGGCGGGGGGGCGGGGGGTCCGCGCGGGGGGCCAGTGCCATGGGGGCTCGCGCCAGGCGCGGTGCCGATCACCGTCCTCCCGCGCGGGCGCAGCCTGGGAACCCACGGCACGGGCCCCCGCGTCTCAGGCCCGCGGCCCGGCCGGGAACCGGGTGGCCCGGCTTCCCCTTGGCAGGCACGGGCTGGACCGGAGCCCGACGGGGACTCGGCGCGCGGCGCATCATTACCTGGCCAGTGTAGTTTTCCCCGAGCCCGGGAGGCCTCGCAGGAGGTAGAGGTGTTTCCGAAAGCTGTGGCGGCGCGGAGGTGTCCCACGCCGGGGCGGCGGGGCTGGCGGCCGAGGCGGCGGCGGCTGCTGCTGCCGGAGGCTCAGCCTCCCAAAGGATTCAAGAAAACTCTCCTCCATGGGGTGGGGGCTGGCGGCGAGAGCCCTGCGTTCCCTTTCCTGAAGTCACGGTCTTGGCCAAAGCTGTTGTTTTTGTGGCTCTCCGGCCATGTGATAGATGGAGGGGCGGGCGCTCGCAGGCCAGCCCCTCCTTCCCACCCGCCCGAACCGCGCTGCGTGGGAGGGGTCGTCCCTACCTGGAAAGCCGGGGACGCTGGGAGACTGACAGCCGGGAAAACCTCGGCGACCGACCTCCACTCCCCTCCACCGCCCACTCTCACCTCCAGCCCAGCCCGTGGCTCCCTGCGCCTGTCGCCCTGGGCCCACCGAACGGGACACTGGTCACTTCCCCGGGCTGCCCGCGTGGAAGGCAGGCCTTCTGCAAAAGCCCTACCCCATCCCACCACCCACTAGGCCTTGAAAGTGAAATAATTTTAGTTGACGAAGAGAACGTGAACAGCATTTTGAACAGTAACAGTAAAAACCATAGTTTTCCCCAGTTTGTGAGCACCAATATCTGGCTGGTGTCCCAATGGCTAATGCCACTCTCCCAGGACCTGTATAAGTCCCACCCCACTCCCCTTTTTTTGAATTCTTTATCAGCCTGCCAAAAATATTTTTAGAAAGCTTTGTCGCTTCTACATAACTTTAGAAATCTCTTCTTCAAAACAAGGCACCCCTTAAAACTCAGATAGATTTATGAACAGTAGTATAAACTAGGCCTTCTGAGAAAGAAGGGTTACTGCCCAGGTACACACTTTGTTGCCTGAAAAGATGTGGTCTCCCCAGAAACTATTTCAGCTCCCCAGGGAAAGGAGCAGTCTACTGACACTAGAGAGAAGCATCCAGAATTCAGTTCTAAGTTCTGGGACCTGGTGAGCGCCAGTTGGTTGATCACCACAGTACTTTCCAATATTTCACACTCAAGAGTGTGATAGAAAGATCCTACTTTCTGAACTAAAATCCAAGAAGCGTGGACTGAAAGAGACAATATTGAAAATTAACATCATCCTGGAAAAATCCAAGATATATGGTGGCTTGGGCTGTAATAACCATTGTAAAGCAAATACATTTTGTTTTTGGCAGCTAAGGTATGAAAATTTTGAAAAGGAACTGTGAAGAAAAGCAATTTACTTTCTAAACCAAAACCCAGGAATTGCACAATGAGCTCTGGAAGGCACTCTCCAAGTAGGGAGGGGCTCTATGCTCAGAATTTCACCTTCCTCGTGGGGTTCTACTAGGGAGGGGCAGGGGAGGACAGGGAGGTGAGCTACTCTCTCTTGACATTTCCCTTCCCAGCACCAGAGCAAGGATTTTTGGCACTGCTGAGAAACACTGAAATTTCAAAAGCTTCTCTAAATATTAGGGGGAAACCAGAAGGAAGAGAGACTATAAATGAATCATAAAAATAGTGATGCTTATCATGCATGTATCCTATCATACTTCTATGTATCCTAGTATACTTCTTACAAGAACTTTTTGCCCAGCCTCAAATACTACCTTTTCCATTCTAGATTTCTGTTCTCTAATACAGGAGTCACAAGCCACATGTGAAATATGACTGGTCCAAGTGAGACTGGGGCATCCCAGGTAGCTCAGCTGGTAAAGAATCCACCTGCAATGCAGGAGATCTGGGTTCCATCCCTGGGTTGGGAAGAGCCCCTGGCGAAAGGAACAGCTACCCACTCCAGTATTCTGGCCTGGAGAAGTCCATGGACTGTATAGTCCATGGAGTCGCAAATTGGACACAACTGAATGACTTTCACTTTCACTTTTCACTTTCAAGTGAGATTAAAATACCTGCTGAATTTTGAAGGTTCCATATGAAAAAAATGAAGTAAAATATCTCAATAACTTTTATATTCATGTGTTGAAATGATAGTATGGTGAGCACATTAGGTTAATATATTATTAAAATTAATTTCATGTTTCTTTTTGCTTTTTAATGTGGCTAGTAGAAAAGTCTGAATTATGTATGTGGCTGACACATTTCTGTGGGACAGTGTTGCATGAGACTCCTGTCCATCTCCATTTCCTTCTGTAGAGGGTGTGCCAGGCAGCATGGACAGGGCAGCAGGGCACACAGCTTTGGGGACTAGAAGTTTGGGCACACTGAGACTTCAGTGTGGGTGGCAGCTGGAGCAATGAAGTTGGTGCTGGGAAATATGAGTGTGCTGTTAGAAAAGAGGTCTTGAGCTGGAAGCAAGAGCTTTGGAAATTCCTGTGCTGTGAGAAGATGGAGAATAGAGCAGACAGCTGAAGTCGGGGCTCAGGGATCACACTTAAGGACTGTGCCCCACCTCCGCCCCCCCGCAAAGTGGATCTGTTGAAAGAAAGTACAAGGGACAGACAGAATTCTACGAGAGCATGTTAAGCCTCAGGGAGGGAGAGCTGAAGAAGGAGAAAATGGCTGGCAGTATCTGAAAGTGACCCTAGACACTTCTCCTTTCTCTTAGCTCTCAGATTTAACTAGTCAATAGGTTCTGTTTCCCCCAATTTATTCCTCAGAACCACAATTTGTTTAAAGCTGTTTGTGTATCTGTTTCTTCCCACTAGAGTAAGTTCAAAGGCAAAGACAGTGTCACCCTTGGCACCCCAAGAGCTAACGCAGCATCTGACATTCAGAGGTGCTCAATAATTGTATATGGACCTGAACTGCCTTCTCAGTAAATGAATCTGAGCATGGGCTTTACTAAAGATTAAGACTGAACAAAGATAGGGACAACTTCAACTGAGGAGTAATGTAAACACAGTCAGTGACCACATCAGCAGTTCTGAGGGCCACAGTACTCTCAGATAACATCTATGGTCAGATCCTCACTGGCCCTAATGAGGTGGCAGCCTCCAGAGAGGAGAGCTACCCCGGGTCAGAGGACCCCTGTGATTAACACTCCTTCATGCCCTCAGTTCATCCAGCCAGGTTTTTCAGCTCCCAAGTTCTATTCTATTTCTATAGAATGTGATGACCAGCACAATCTCACTTTGCTGTCCTACAAACCACTGCTATGATGAGGTAAAGAAAATAATCTTAGAAGTAGTTTTTGGCAAGCAAAGAAACATTCAAATTTTTCTCTAATTATTACTGCTTAACAAGATGTGGAAAAACAAGGGGGTATACAGGAAGAGCTCACGGAAACCAGAAATTTAACCCTTGAACCTACAGTTCCAAATACTCCACAATTTGGAATGCTTAAATCAGCCCCAGGTTTCTCCCCTGGAGATGCCTTATGGCAGAAAGTCTGAAACCAAGATGAAGCTTCCAAAGCGGCGTAACCAAAGACCCTGTAACAGAGTAGAATCATTTAAAATACAGAGGTAGCAGCTTCTCAATTCTCATTCTATGTCCTTTCTTCCTCTACCAAAAGCTTTTATCTGATTTCCCTACCAAAAGTTTTGATCTGATTTTTTACTCAAAAATATGTCTTATATACATTTTTACCTTGTTACATATATATATATATGACATGAATTGAAAGAATAGGAAAGCATCCATCTGTGCCTGCTTAGCTGTTTCTCTGGGGGACCCCTCGTTGCTCTAGCACCTCCAGCTTTCACCTTCCACCAGTCTGGACTGCACTATTTGGCCATTCAGAGGTAGCGCCTCTCTAAAACTCCTCCTTCCTGGCTCTTCCCTCGTCCTTCCCCTAGAACCTGGATGAAGGATACAGGAAGCTGGAAGAGGTTAGGGAAGGGCGACAATGGGAGGGCAGTCATGCAGAGTGTCTGCTAGGCTGAATCAACAGGGGAAATGCTCAGGACTTGGTGGCCTGGGATAAGTCTACCAACACAGAAATGTCCTCTGGATAAGACTGACTTTGCTCATTCTAACCTCACATTACCACTTGCATCCTACATCCCATCCCTCTCTCTTTTTGAGGTCATACGCCTCTCCCAAGGCGATAACCATAATCTGTTTCCAAGCACCAAGTATTTGCCACTATGCATAGAGACACTTGAGGAGTGTAAGCTTTGAAGAGGAAGCCTGGGAGGTGGGGAAAGTAGTCCCAGCCTATTTTTCTAAAGCTCCACTCTGGAAATTAGGGCAAGGTAATAAAGGCAGTGGCTGGAGAAAGCTAGGGGCATCCTGGGCCCTAAGTACAAGCCTGGGTGGATAGTTAGCTGATACGCTTCAAAACGTCACAGAATCTCAGAATTGGTCATTAGCTATGCCATACTCACTGTTAAATATTTATACTATTATCCTTATGCACAGCCATGGTGGTGTATTCATTAGAAATCCATAAATGTTGCTACTGAAGAGCCCTAAGACAGCAAAGATTTCCCAGATGCCAGAGTCTCCTCTGCAGCCATCTGTGTTTCAACCCTAATACTGATCATCTCTTGTCTGAAACCATCCCATTCTAGGCCAAAGGTGAGTCCAGTTTCACAACACCACTAGGAGCCTGCACAGAGAGCAAGATCTCAGGGAGTTCAACCAAACACTGGATACCTTGGTCTCTATCTGAATCAGACTTATGGTCTAGCAGAAAGATAAATTGAAACTGTACAAAATGAACTAGAGAAAATGTTGAGCTATTTTAAAGAAAACACTCAATTCCAAACCAAGCAGATGGAACACAAATAGTTAGCTTCCACTCTCTCATTGAACCCCAGGAGAATGTAGACGCTTTTTTTGTGTGTGGGGGGTAGGGGTGGGGGAGTGTTAGGAGAATGGGGGATATGATTATTAATTTTAAGTATTAATATAAACTGTAGGAAAAAAGATCACAGCAACAAAATAATTAAAAACTGGAAAGCAAAAGGCCTAGTGTTAACTAATTTGGAAAAACAATTAAGAAACAAAACTTGAATTATAGAAAGCCAAGAAGAAATACTATTTACTCTGCATAACCCCTAAAATTTCAGGAACTGGAAATTTCAGGGCTGGAGGTGGGGCTCTAAATAGGAAAGTCAGTTAAAAGTCTGTTTAAGAAACAAACATCCACAGTCAGGCAGCTGCCGGCCCTCTAGAGAAGCCTGGAGGTTTATTCCCTGGAGAAGATAAAACAGGATGAGAAGAGTAGAAGGTAAGATAAGGCAGGCAATGCTCCCTTTCCGAAAACAGGGATTACATAAATGCCTACATGTTGAATAATGAGAAATCACACCTTGTTTTTCAAATATGAATTTTCATATTTGAAATCTGTTAAGTACAATTAAACTAAAATAATAGCAATAATAGAAATAATAGTTACTGTAGTATAGTGCAAGTCCCACAATCCCTAACCAAAATCCTTGAGGTCAGAATTGTTTCAGAATTCAGAAAGTTCTAAGGGGGGATCTAGGGCACCCCTGGTAATTAAACATATTAATATTTCTCCAGTGAAATGTCTGAAAAGTCACACTAACTGGGGTAAATAAGGAGTAAAACTAATCTGACTGTTTAGGTCAAATTTTGCTGCCAACTTAGTTTTAATGCCAGACATTTAAGAAACAAAACAAACACTTTTGGTTTTCAGAGCTTTCTGGATTTGAAATTCTAGAAATGGAATCATTGACCCACGCTTGGATAAAGGGGCCTATCCTTCTATTCTGATGCAATTATAAAAATAGTCTACTCAAGTTTCCTGGGTCTTATTTTCTTCATGAAATAAAATAGGGCAAATATCTTCAAAATTAGATAATAAATTATTCAAGCTATTACCTCTTTTGCTGAGTTTTTTATTAGTATTCAGGAAACTGATCAGAATAGTTGAACAGATTATTCAAACTAATTTCACTCCAATGAATATATCGCTCTACATTATCCTTCAGGTTGGCACTGAGCTCTCTTTCTTGATGAACAGGATCTTCAACAGTACCTGGAAGATGGAGAATTCAACTGCAAACAAACACAAGCCCAGACAAGTCCAGACAGAATGGTGACAGGAATGGAGTTTGTTGTCAGTTTCCCAAGCTCATGACTATTTATGTGCCCCTGCAACCAGCATCCAGAATTTCACACTGTCCCCACAGCCCCCACACCCTGCCTGGTCTTGCTTCATTCAAGAGCCTGTCCTCTGGATTTTGCCCAACTTTCTGTTTCTAAATCAAAACCTGGTCTATGTCCCATTCCCTGATGATCCAGTTTTTTACACTGTTAAGTTAAAAATAAATACACTTAATTTCATGCAAATATGTTAACAAGTTTATTAAGTCAATACATTGCTCTGCCAGGAGCATCTGAAATCAAAGCTGCAACCAACAAAGATACTCAGGGGAAGGGAATTAACCCTTACTAAGAGCCTATTATTTTTCAAAAACTTTGCACAAGTTATTTCATTTAATCCTCATTTAATATCCCCATGACAGATTAGTATCATAAACCATTTATTTTTTTTTTCAGGTGAAAAAAATTGCAGCTTTGAGAAGGCAATTTGTTTAAGGTCACATAGCCAGTCAGCAGGAGCTTCAAGATGGGAACCCATCCTCTTTCCAGCAGGCTGCCCTACCTCCTTAAAGGAGTTAGGCAGTATAAACACTCTGGCCACCAGCAGGAAGAGGATTTGAGGCTCCAAGAGCCAACCACATTCTCTTGCTATTTCCTTCTTTTTAAATTTCTGTTTACCACCTGAGGGCCACTGATCATTATGCCAAAGACAAAACCAAAAGGCCCATTCTCATTACAGTCATAAAAATCCTGTACATAACTACAGCACTCATAAAATTCCCCAACAAGAGAAGACGAATAATTAGGGATGCCTGCTCTATGAGGTTCACAGAGGGCAGTCAGTTTAGCATGAATGTAAAAGATGAACACAAAACGTCAAAAGTATGGTTCATAAAGTATCCTTGACACAAAATCAGCAGATATAAAAGACCTGCCGAATTAGCCACTGCCAAATATGCCCATGCTTATCGTGTGCAGTTTATCCTGGTGTCACACTGAGGGCTTCGATCCTCACATAAACTCCATGAGGCCAGTTTTCACTGCTACATCCTCAGTGTGTAGAAAAATGTCTAAACTTAGACAACTCAATAAACATTTGCTGAACAAATGAATGAATTTGTTCATGTCCTTTCTCTGGAATCTCTTCCCCTCCTCTATCTATCCCACATTTTCTAGTGGGTCCTTTAAATCTCTAATCTCTTCTCCCAAATCTTTAGTCTTTCCCCTTCTTTCAGCAGAACCTTGTTTAAAACAAACAGAAATATTTTTACTGGGTATATGTGCGTTTCTAGTTAGCTGAGAAATGGAAACACAGAACACTCTTAGAAATAAGAGTTATAATGAAAAGAGAAAACATATGGTTAATGCAGAGTACTTTCAATTCTTATCAAATGCAGATATATACTGAAATAGTAGCAGCTGTGTTTATCTCATAATTTAGGCATTTGAAAAAAAAAGTGCAATGTGTTTATTTTAATGTCAGTTTGTGTCAAGTTTAAAATATAACATGCACTTGTCTACATATTTTACCTCTTTTCCTAGAGAATCTTTTAATATTTAAATATAACCTATATCCCTAATTCCCAGTCCTCATCATATATCAATCTGTGGGGAGTGGGGGTGGGGAAGAGAATTCATCATAAACTATGTATTGACAGAATACTCTAAAATATATTCTAACAAATAAAGTTGGAAAATAAATATGGTAGCAACAATCTAAGCTTTGTTGTATTTCACAAAGAGATCTACGTTTAAAGGAAATAAAAGCATCACATGTGCAACAGCACACAGGGTTGCTATGGTAACAGACTACATTTTTTATATTTACTCTTCAATTGTACATATGAGCTACTACAACCAAATAATGTCAACATCCATTTCCTTCTGATCATATACAGGTCTCCAGAATAAGTTGTACTTACAGTTCAAGGAATTCTCATTTTTTTTAACCAATCTTCTTCTGTCTTTTCTAGAAATTATAATTAAAATACATATAATAATAATGATTAATATAGGGCACTGGGGTTAAGTTTTACACCATCATTTAACTCACTAGGAACACTCCCCAAATGAGAAAGACACCTAATAAACACAAATGTCAGTTTAAACATTTAAAGTATCCATGTGTTTGTGTATGTGTGTATATGTATTTAGGTAGCAACAAGGTCTCCATGCAAATGAGGAGAAATAAGAAATTTTTTTAAGTGTATTTGGTTTTACTACCTGAGCACACAAATGAATCTACTTTTCCCACAGCTGTGTTTACATGAAAAGATAAGAAATACCTACTATCCTGAACATATAATTCTATAATAGTTCCCTAAACCTTGATTTTATTATTTATTTCAAAATGTACCTCTAGCATAGGCTGCAGTCCATGGGGTCGCTAAGAGTCGGACACGACTGAGCGACTTCACTTTCACTTTTCACTTTCATGCCTTGGAGGACATGGCAACCCACTCCAGTGTTCTTGCCTGGAGAATCCCAGGGATGAGGGAGCCTGGTGAGCTGCCATCTATGGGGTCGCACAGGGTCGGATACGACTGAAGCGACTTAGCAGCAGCAGCAGCAGCAGCATGGCCCTTGGGCACATTTAAGTAACTACCAACTAACATAAACAGAATTCCAGCCTCTCCTCATTACATGATACAGAGGACTGGCTTTTCCAGAGTCTCTGTTACCTTTCTAACCTTCTCAGCCAGTCCTCCTCCAGCTGCCTGGGAAATTAATAGCCTGTCAGAACCATCATGGACCACCAGAGTACCAATAATGAGGTGCTTCCAAGTTAAGTAAATATGAATCTCATTTGTAGCTGTTACTCTATTATAACAAGATTGAGGGGTGGACAGAAGAAAAAGATGTAAAAAAAAAAAATAAATGACTCTCCTAAAACAGGCACCTCAGTCACCCACAGTTGACCCTTATACCAGCCTACACTACAACAACGTTAGGGAGTTAAATGCAACTTTCTGGGACTAATTGAAAGAAACATGCATAGGTTATCCAACCATTCACATACATCCTTTCTCTAATTTAATACAAGGGATGTAGCTCTTCATGTTACATTTGATGAACAGGATTTCTTTTTTTTTTAAAGAAACCAGTTAGAGGGCATTATGCTAAGTGAAATAAATCAGAAAGGAAAAGGCAAATACTATAAACATCATATGTGAAACCTAAAAATACAACAAACTAATTAATAAAAAAGAAGCAGATTCAGATACAGAGAAAAAACTAGTGGAGGCAGGGGCAATATAAGGGTGGAAAAGTGGGAGGTACAAACTACTGGGTGTAAGATAAGCTCAAGAATTTATCATACAGACTCCCCTGGTGGTCCAGTGCTTGGAAATCCATCTGCCAATGCAGGGGACATGGGCTTGGGCCCCTGGACCAGGAAGATTCCACATGCTGCACAGCAGCTAAGCCTGTGTGCCACAACTACTGAGCCTGTGCTCTAGAGCCTATAGGCTCTGAAACAAGAGAAGCCATGGCAATGAGAACCCACACAATGAAACCTGAAAGTAGGCCCTGCTCTGCGCAACTGAAAAGTCCACGTGCAGCAACAAAGACCCAGAGCAGCCAAAAATAAATACATAAGTAAAATTATTTTAAAAAGAATGTAGTATACAACACAAGGAGTATAGCCAGTATTTTCTAATAACTATAAATGGAAAGTAACTTTTAAAAATTGCATTAAAAATTAATAATAAAAAAAGAGAAACCAGTTAGAGAAGATCTTTGAAAGCATAAAAATATACCTCTACTGACGTCTTCCACTGTAGGTAGATCATCTTCAGCGTCTTCCAGTCGAGGGGAACCATACAGTCTTCTGGCAACAAAGATTCTGGGGGTGGGGGGGAAGAGAACAAATTTCATCTCTGTCACATATATTTTTACCCTGAATATGAAGATATGCAAACATGATATCTAGACCTCCATAATGATAAAAGCCTGGTTTTGAAGCTATTCCAGTGACAGCTAAAGCAGGAATTAGTTTGTCTCAGATTCCTATTAGCAAACGCTACCCAGACTCAATAAAAATGCTTATGTATGTATGCAAAGTGATGTATATCTTAGTTCATATTCTCGTGTAAATACAAATATATACACATCAGCAGCTTCAAGTGGTACTGTCACAGGGCATAAAATTTAGGTAGGCATCATTTCCTGAGACATTGTATAGAATATTGCAAGCACAGCAAGTTTAGTCTTCTTGCAAATTGCTCCTTCCACATAAGAGTGTATGGGGAAAAAATCCTCACAATTAAGATGCTCATAAGCAAGTCCACTAAACCATGTAAGATATTCTTCCTATACTTGCACATCCCTAGCAACATGAGTAGCTTGGTTTCTTCAGGTCTATATATGGTTACTATATAATCCTACTGTGTCTCAGTTCAGTTCAGTCACTTAGTCGTGTCTGACTCTTTGCGACCCCATGAATTGCAGCACTCCAGGCCTCCCTGTCCATCACCAACTCCTGGAGTTCACTCAAACTCACATCCATCGATTCGGTGATACCAACCAGCCATCTCATCCTCTGTTGTCCCCCTTTCCTCCTGCCCCCAATCCCTCCCAGCATCAGTGTTTTCCAATGCATCATTCCTCCCAAAGAACACCCAGGACTGATCTCCTTTAGAATGGACTGGTTGGATCTCCTTGCAGTCCATGGGACTCTTAAGAGTCTTCTCCAACACCACAGTTTCTACAGACTTCCTAATAATAGAATTCAAGTTCCCTGTCTTATCGACAAGGCTGTAGATACGCCAGAGCTTTGCTTCTTCAACCTTCGGCTATAAACGAATTGGTTTACAGCTTCCATTTAGAGTTTTCTCTTTTCCTTTTTTAAGCATCTTGTGCTCATGCTCAGACCTCATTTCACAAAGAGGTCCTATTTCTGTGACCTCATTGACTGCAGCCTGACAGGCTCCTCTGTCCATGGGATTAGCCAGGCAGGAATTTTTCAAACATACACTATTTGCAAATTTAAAATTCTTTCCCTCTGTTTTTAAGTCACATTTGTATGATATAAGCACAGTTTACAATTCACTCCCATTTGGAACCATCCCAGACAAAACCACAACCCCATATTCTCTTCTACAATCTCTTTGGCACAGCTAACCTCACTCATAAAATATTCATGTTTATCATTTATATTTTCTATGCACAATAATTTTGTTTTGTGTTAGTCTTGTCTCCCCATTTAGAAGGTAAGCTACTTGATGAATGAGGTCTATTTCCTCTAAAAAGCTTTCCAAAGCTTAATTAATGGATGCTGGATCATTACTGTTGATTATGATGGTATTCTGCATTCAGGGAAGGAGGTTTAGAATCTTTTCCCACTAGTGCCTTCATGCCTTCTGGTGCTGATCTAAGGCAGTGATTATTAACATTTTGGGGTCACAGACATCCCTGAGAACCTGATAAAAACTAAGGACTTTCTCCCAGAAAAATGGCACAAAACGACACAAAGAATTTTGCATATAATTTCAGAATATGAACTTTGAAATAAGATTCCTGGCTTAAAAGCAAATGCGATTTAACTTTTAAAATTGGTATGTTTCTTTGGTGCATCTAGGAAGATAGAAAATGGCAGCAAACAGTAACGATGTGGTTATTCACAAAGTTTACAAAAATGGGAAGAATGACACCAGAACAGGTTGATAATTTTGACTCCTCAGACTCTGAGATTTAACCAATCTTGAGTCTGAGCTCCATTAACCAAATATGTGGAAAACAGTAGAAGTTCAGGAGCAAAGTAAAAACCACTGGAAGTTAAAGTGTGAGAGAATCCCAGGCTCAATGGTAGGTGCAAGAAAAAGACTATCAGGAAGATACTGGATGCAGGGACTGGAGCTTTACTTCTTGGCTCTTACAGCTTCTGTCCCCAAGGAAGGGGACATATAATTGCATGAAATCATTAACATGTGCAACTGACTTACAGACAAGGAGAAATTGGGATATGTTCTTCATTTCCTTTTTAAGATATTCAATATCTCAAGTAGGCATATTATTTAGAGGAAATTTACTTAGAATTTTTGCCTATAATGTTATAATAATATTACTTATAATATTAAAAAAAGTCAACCAGTCAGACTCCTTCCTAACCTTCTTTTCAGTACCCTTCTGAGACAGTCTTTAAAAATTAAACTGATTTCAGGTATTTTTTCATCACTTGATTTTCATTGT
Source organism: Capricornis sumatraensis (assembly GCF_032405125.1). Lineage (NCBI taxonomy): Eukaryota > Metazoa > Chordata > Mammalia > Artiodactyla > Bovidae > Capricornis > Capricornis sumatraensis. The sequence goes on along the minus strand of NC_091080.1, from coordinate 38,349,598 downwards.
CCATCACTTTATTATTCTCATATCTATAAGCCCAACTGTGAATGAGAAAGGGTCATATGCTAAACAAGGGAAATGTAGAAAGCAGAAAGATTTTTCCAAAAATCAAGCAGTCCATCTCTATTTGTTACCAATCACTGTTAGCCTGTCTCATTCTTCATTCTTCCTACTATCTGTTTAAATTGAGAGTCTAAGTATTCAACATGCTCAAAGACATTTCAGACAACTGGTCATCCTGGTGGTGGGAGTTGGGGCTTGACTCCATCAAGCACCATTTGCTATACATCCTCCACTTCCATCTCTGAAAAGCATCGCAAGATCAGTAAACTGCAAGAAATCACTAACACAAGGTAGAAACACCTCAAAAATTACTCATATATATTAAATTGGACTTTTAATTTGTACCAAATAAACTCAATTTACCCACTGGAACTCCAGGAGATCCAAAAAGCTTTACTAGTTGAAAGGCAAACTCCTGTGATAATGGTAGCTCAAGAGAATCAAAGTAGTCAGGGCCTGTTAAATCTTGGTTATCCTGAGTTTGTAGGAATGGTAAAGGCCTAGGTTCTTCCCATGTCTTTAGCTTTTCAACAAAACTTTCATTTAAGGAGTGAAGATCAGAGGTGACACCAAAAGAATACAAAGTATCAGGCTGGCTACTTAAAATTTCTGAAGAAGTAAACCTTACATCATTTAGTTTATCATCTACTCGCCTCTGAGAGTTGAAAGTCGAAAACAGTTTCTTGCCTGAAAAAGATATCTTCCAAAAGCTAGATGGATACTGTAGCATAAGAGAAGGAATGGGGTTTCTGTAAAAATACACAGAATGCCTTACTCTATTAAATAGCAGGTAATAAGAATAAAATTGTCCACCAACATTTAGAAGAGAATCTTTGACAATGTCAAAGTAAATGTCAAAGTAAAACCACGATGGATGATAATCAAAGGTCATAATGTGTTGCTTATTCTCTTCATTATTTATTTCTGAAATGTCATCTTTTTCTTCTTCCAAAATAATTTTTAGCCCATGGCTTTCTGTTAACAAGTCACATTTCCCCATTTCTTTTACATTGGTATGACTCTCTTCCAGTAAGTTAAAGTTTGGTGCCAAACTAAAAATCCTTTTCTGCCTCCTCTTTTTATTCTCTGTTGAATGTAAGGTACTCTTCAGGATATCCAGTTTAAAGAACTGGGTTTGAAAGATATTTGTCTCTGTTTCTATGATTGAATCTATATTCTCAGTTGGAGATGACAAGTCTTCATTTTCTATCGATAGCTTCTCTTCTATCAATGTCTCTGGACTGTTTCCTGGCCCTTCCGAAGTGGAGATCAATTTGATCAACTGCCCCCTGCTGTCAGGATGAGCCAGCTTTTGCCGTCTCTTTTTCTTTGGTCTCTGTTCACATATAAACTTATGAGGCCCCTCAGGCCAGCTACCAGAATAGGGTTGTCTATCAGAGCCCAACTGTAAATCACCATCAGACAAATCATTTGAGAAAAAAGCCCAATTATTGTTTTTAGTTGTATTTACTGCTTGTTCCTGTCTTAAAACTTTATCTGATGTTCTGGATGTATACTGACAGCACGGACTTGTTTCATTCAGGAGACTCTCATCTACCATCTCTCCCTTCTGCATCAATGAGCATGGGGCTTCAACAAATTTGTCCTGGGTGTTTAATGTCATGATATTCCTATTTTCAATATGCTCCTCTACCTCTGTGACAGAACAATCATCGCTTGCTACATAGGAAAGATTTTGAATCACTGTTGGACAAGAAACGAAACTTTCATTTGGCATCAATGACAAACTTAGAAACAAGTCATCATTATCTTTAGGGAGGTAATTCTTTGGTGGACTGTCCAACTCTACAGACATAACATCTGGCAAACTGTTTTCAGAATTTATGTCTTCCTGTCTTTTATCCTTATGGACATTCACAAAATCTCCCACTTCATTTCTCAGACCAACAGTTAAGGAACACTCTGATTCCCTTTTGGTCTCTTCTAAGTCTTCCTCTTCACTCTGAGATGGGTCCTGAATTCCTGGTGTAAGATAATTTAAGGTTTCAAATGAGTTTTCCTCCATGATTTTATTATGACTGTTCTGCTTTTTACTTCTTTTTCTGTTTCTCTTCCTGGCTTTGCTGAATCTGTGCCCAGTTTTCTTCAAATCTCTTTCTCTGAAATATAAAAAAGAAAATTATAACTTAATTACTTGTATAACAATATAAACTAAAACATTATACTCAATGTGCAGATTTACAAATCATTAGTACAAGAGACTCTAAAATGTGTGTGCACTTTGTACTATGGTGGTGGTTTAGTCACTAAGTCATGTCCAACTATTGCGACCCCATGGACTGTAGCCCATCAGGCTCCTCTGTCCATAGGCTTTTCCAGGCAAGAATACTGGAGTGGGTTGCCATTTCTTTCTCCAGGGGATCTTTGCAACCCAGGGATCGAACCCGGGTCTCCTACACTGCAAGCAGGTTCTTTACTGACTGAGCTATAAACTTTAATCCTTTAAAGTAAAACTGAATACACTTTGAAAAAGTTACAACTCATTTCATAAACAAATAACTTTATGAAAAGCTAATGTTTTCCTTAGGATACTATATATATATATATATGAAGTATACATATATATATGAAATATACATATATATATGAAGGATATATATATATGGAGTGTATATATATATATATATATATATATATATATATATATATGAAGTGTATATAGCTTCCCTGGTAACTCAGATGGTAAAGAATCAGCCTCCAATGAGGGAGACCTGGGTTCGATCCCTGGGTAAGGAAGATTCTGGGAGAAGGGCATGGCAACCCACTCCAGTATTCTTGCCTAGAGAATCCCCATGGACAGTGGAGCTTGGTGGGCTACAGTCCATGGGGTCACAAAGAATCAGACATGACTGAGTGACTAAACACTGCAAAGCACCAATAAACAACTTACTTTTCCCAACATCTTGAATTTTGAAAAGTGACAGATATAGTCTAAATGACACAGCTTTAATGGCTCAAGTAGATTTTCTCTAGTCATAAAAACTTTGGCAACTAAGACGCTCCATCAAATTGTAAAGAATGGCAGATGATGAGCAGCCAAATTCAGTATTGGGATGATATGCTTCCAGTAGGTTAGTAAGCAGTGGTTCTAAATCAGAGGCTTCACCACTGCTCTGTGGGGTGTGTGGAAATGTGGGAAGGCATTTTTGGGTCACTGGCACTTGGCACTGTGGTCAAGGCTGTTAACTATCCTGCAATGCCAGGGACAGTTTCAAGTGAAAACTTTTTCTACCCAAACGAGCAGTGGTGCTCTCATCAAGCACACCAAAAGTTCACAGTGCCCCTTAATTAAAAGCAATCTTAGATCCTGAGGGAAAAACAGAGGACTTAAGAAATGTTCTAATTTAAAATATAAAGGTTTGGTTATCTTCTCTTCCACAATGTACAGACGGAGAGAGTAAAATGTAGTGGGGGAAGGACAACAGACGTATCTGAGGGAAAAAAATGCCAGGAAGAGGAACGGAAAATAAACAATTAGACAAGCAAACAAACACTGAAGTAGAGAAAGATAATGAGGAAAAGATACATCAGTCAAATTGGTTGGGCGTTGGACAAAAGAGCTTATTAAAACTACCCCAGCCTCTGGCCTGATTTATTCCATCCCATGTTGCTGGGCAATTTTCAATAGGCAAGACCCCTGAATACCTCATTCTGTTAACTAATTGCTGCTGCCTTTGTTTACATATTCCTTGATGTTGGTTTAGAAAGAACATTAAGATTGTAAATCAACTATTCTTCAATTTAAAAAAAAATTTTAATATAAAAAAGAACATTAAGGACAGCAAATTCTGAGAAGCAGTTAAGATGGGGTTTCTATAAAAAGGATGTGGAGTAAAGAATGGCAACTTTGGCAGTAACTCTCCTTTATAGTCAGTTCTATCAGACGCCAATGAAAGGTCTAGTTGAAGTCTAAGGTGCAGTCAGTTGTAAAATATGCACTGCAGACAGGTCTGCTGTTCTGAAAACAAACTCCACTGTCTTCGTCCAAACATGCACCGTCTTGTTGTAGGGCAAAGAGGAAAAGAATGAGTCGAGTTTGTTGTTGCTTTATTTATTGGACTAAATGGTATAAAAGAATGAGTGTTTGCCATTGCTTTATTTATTGGACTAAATGGACTTAGGATTCACTCCAGGCCTTGTGACTCTGTGGAGTTGAATGCACTTCATGTGTAGCCACTGTCCCTTTAAACAGTTCTCTACTGCACAAGGAAGAACTCTAAACTAAGGAAATGGGTTCCTATATATAGTTCATCACAAAAATGTTTAGAGCTCCTTATGCCACCAAGAATTCTAAGGTCCACAATGCTACTTTGAAAACTGTTTTTTTCTTTAAAAAAAAAAAAAAGCTATTTAATGCACATTTACTCTGTATTAAGATTATTTAATTCTTTAAATGTGCAAACTTACCTAATCTTCTTCATAACAACCATATGTAATAAGGCAAATGTCAGTTTTACTCCCATCTCAAAAAGGCAACTGAAACAAAGAGAAGCTTCAGAATTTTCTGTACTGCAGCCACAATAGAAAACAGCATGGAGGCCCTTCAAAAAGTTAAAAATAGAACTATCATGTGATCCAGCAATTCCACTTCTGGGAATACATCCAAAGGAAATAAAAACACTAATTCAAAGAGATATCTGTACCCCATGTTCACAGAAGCATTACATCGAAACAAGTGCCCATCAATAGATGAATGGATAAAGAAGTTGTGGCATATACAATGGACTATTATTCAGTCATAAAAAATGAGGAAATTCTACCATTTGTGACAACATGGATGAACCTTTAAGACTATATGGTAATTGAAATCAGTCAGACAAGGAAAGACAAGTACTGTATGATCTCACTTATATGGGGAATCTAACACAAAATGAACAAGAGAAACTCATAGAAAAAGAGGTTCGATTTGTGGTTACCAGAGGTGGGGAATGGGGTTGGGCAGAATTGGAGGAAAGTGGTCAAAAGGTACAAACTTACAGTTATTCAATAAGTAAACACTGGGGATTTAACATAGTAACACAGTAACTATAGTTAACATTGCTATATGATTCATAGGAAGGTTGTTAAGAGAGTAAATTCTAGGAGTTCTCACTACAAAGAGAGAAATTTTTTTCTTCTTATTGTATTTACATGAGTTGATGGATGTTAACTAAACCTACTGTGGTAATCATTTCACAATGTATGTAAATGAAATCATCTTACTGTAGATCTTAAATTTATAGTGATATATTGACTATGCCAAAGCCTTTGACTGTGTGGATCAGAATAAACTGTGGAAAATTCTGAAAGAGATGGGAATACCAGACCACCTGACCTGCCTCTTGAGAAACCTATATGCAGGTCAGGAAGCAACAGTTAGAACTGGACATGGAACAGACTGGTTCGAAATAGGAAAAGGAGTACGTCAAGGCTGTATATTGTCACCCTGCTTATTTAACTTCTATGCAGAGTACATCATGAGAAACGCTGGGCTGGAAGAAGCACAAGCTGGAATCAAGATTGCCAGGAGAAATATCAATAACCTCAGATATGCAGATGACACCACCCTTATGGCAGAAAGTGAAGAGGAACTAAAAAGCATCTTGATAAAAGTGAAAGAGGAGAGTGAAAAAGTTGGCTTAAAGCTCAACATTCAGAAAATGAAGATCATGGCATCTGGTCCCATCATTTCATGGCAAATAGATGGGGAAACAGTGGAAACAGTGTCAGACTTTATTTTTGGGGGCTCCAAAATCACTGCAGATGGTGACTGTGGCCATGAAATTAAAAGACACTTACTCCTTGGAAGAAAAGTTATGACCAACCTAGATAGCTTATTAAAAAGCAGAGACATTACTTTGCCAACAAAGGTCCGTCTAGTCAAGGCTATGGTTTTTCCAGTGGTCATGTATGGATGTGAGAGTTGGACTGTGAAGAAAGCTGAGTGCCGAAGAACTGATGCTTTTGAACTGTGGTGTTGGAGAAGACTCTTGAGAGTCTCGTGGACTGCAAGGAGATCCAACCAGTCCATTCTAAAGGAGACCAGTCCTGGGTGTTCTTTGGAAGGAATGATGCTGAAGCTGAAACTCCAGTACTTTGGCCACCTTATACGAAGAGTTGACTCATTGGAAAAGACTCTGATGCTGGGAGGGATTGGGGGCAGGAGGAGAAGGGGACGACAGAGGATGAGATGGCTGGATGGCATCACCGACTCGATGGACGTTGAGTCTGAGTGAACTCCGGGAGTTGGTGATGGACAGGGAGGCCTGGCGTGCTGCAATTCATGAGGTCACAGAGTTGGACCCAACTGAGTGACTGAACTGAACTGATGTCATTATTTCTCAACAAACCCAGGGGAAAAAATCCCAGGATCACATGGCTACTGGCAGGATTCAGACCAAGGCTCACTGGCTCTCCGTTCTATATTCTTTACCCATTATACAAAATTGTCCCTCAACTTAAAAAGAGAATTTTACAAAAACACTTTGCTTCTCTTTCTCCTCTTCTCATCTTTAAATTCTCACATTTCCATAAACACAGAGATACCCAGCTGGTTAAGAGTTGAGTCCTTTTCTTGGAAGCAGTTCTTGGGTCTTAACTCATACTATCACTAACCGAAGAGTGTCTTGAGACTTTTTTTTCTCTCTGTTATCAAAGCAAATAAAGAACAACAGAAAGTGAGACAAGGTAGTGTGAAGCAGAACCCATCTTGCTAATCAGACTTTATGTCAAGATTTTATATGAGAAATGGAAAGACTAGAGTAGATGGCTTATAATTCAGATAGGCTGATGGACACAGGGGCTCCTTCTGGAGTTAATTCATTTGTCATGGGGTAGAGGTAGTAAATAGTAACAATATTCTGGATATATTTTGAAGGAAAGACATGTAAGAGTTGAAAATCAATGGGTTAGAGTATGAGAAGAAAGGTAATAACTGCAAAGACTTTGGCCGGAACAACTGAAAGGATGAAGAAGCCATTTGCTGATACACAGAAGCCTGTGTAAGGTATGGATTTGGAGGGAGTGCTGCTGAATCAATTGCCTCAAATTTCAGCTCAGAGTCTTAATCAGCAATTAATCTGTCCCTATAGAAAGCAGAAAAGATGAGGGTTTCTGTAATATGCTTCATGAGTTCCTATGTTTTTTTAAATGAATTATAATCTGATAATAGGAGCGGTCCTAAGATGGCAGAGGAATTGGACAGGGAGACCACTTTCTCCCCCACAAATTCATCAAAAGAACATTTCAACGCTGAGTAAATTACACAAAACAACTTCTGAATGCTGGCAGAGGACATCAGGCACCCAGAAAAGCAGCTCAGTGTCTTCGAAAAGAGGTAAAAAAAATATAAAAGACCAAAAGAGACAAAAGAGGTAGGGAGGGAGTCCCAGGAAGGGAGTCTTAAAAAGAGAGAAGTTTCCAAACACCAGGAAACACTCTCACTGCCGAGTTTGTGGCGAGCCTTGGAAGCACAGAGGACAACATAACAAGGAGGGAAATAAATAAATAATTAAAACCCATAGATTACAAGCCCAGCGGTAACTCCCCCAGCAGAGAAGCAGCGCAGACGCCTGCATCCGCCACTAGCAAGCGGGGGCTGGGCAGGGAGGTGCGGGCTGCATTGTTTTTTAAGGAGCGGTCCGGAATGCCCAGAGGGTAACCGGAGCAAACTAACTTGGGCTAGAAAACCAGACTGTGGGATAGCTACCACGTGAAAAGCTCTAACATAAGACACTGCCAAGACCATGCACAGAACAAAGGACAGAAGAGAATTAGCCAGTTGCAGACCATCCCCTTCCAGTGACAGGCAGCCAGAGCTGGAAGGGCCGGAAGGGGGCAATCGCAGCCCCAGAGAGACATTAACTACCAAACTGCAAGGAGGTTTCTTTGCTAACTAAGACTTCTTGGAGTTCTGGACAGTCATCATCCGCCTGAGAAGGTGCGCCACTTGTACACCCAGAAAACTGAGCAGCAGGGACAGGAGAGGCGATAAGTCGCAGTGACCGTGCTCGCCAAACACCTGAGCTACTCGGACCTGGGAAGGGCACAAAAAGCAGGCCCAACTGAGTCTGCACTCTGAGGACTACCTGAGTGCCTGAACCTGAGTGGCTTAGACCTGGGAGGTGCATGCAGCCCAGGGCCGGCCTCAGACGGTTCTCGGAAGAGCAACCTAGAGCCTGAGCTGTGTGTGCCGTGAGTGGGGGCAGGCCCAGTGTGGTTGAGACATTGTGAGCACACGCCAGTGTTATTTGTTTGCAGCGTCCTTCCCTCCCCACAGCGTGACTGAACAAGTGAGCCTAAAAAGTGTCCACCACTGCCCTCCTGTGTCAGGGCAGAAATCAGACACTGAAGAGACCAGCAAACAGAAGCAGCTAAAACACAGGGAACCGCCTTGGAAGTGACAGGTGCAGTAGATTAAAACCTTGTTTTTAGAACCGACTACATAGGAAGGGGCCTTTAGATCTTGAGAAATATAAGCCGGACCAAGGAACTATCCAAAAATGAACTGACCCCACACCGCCCACAACGACACCAGAGAAAGTCCTAGATATATCTTTACTATTTTTACGATCAATCTTTTTTTTTCCTTTTTCATTTTTTTAACTTTAAAAAAATTTTAAGTCCTGTTACTCCTTTAATTTTCATTTTTATAACCTACTATTATTTTCAAAAAAAAGACCCTATTGTTAAAGCAAACTTCATATTTTTTTAATAATTCTTGTGACTGTGTTTTTTTTCCTCTTCTTCTTCTTTTCTTTAATATTGTATTTTTGAAAATCCAACCTCTGCTCTAGATTTTTAATCTTTGCTTTTTGGTATTTGTTATCAATTTTGTACCTTCAAAAACCCAATCTTCAGTACCCATTTTTACTTGACAGCGAGATTACTGGCTTGACTGCTCTCTCCTCCTTTGGACTCTCCTTTTTCTCCACCAGGTCGCCTCTGTCTCCTCCCTCCCCCTTCTTTTCTCTACCCAACTCTGTGAATCTCTGTGTGTTCCAGATGGTGGAGAACACTTAGGGAACTGATTACTGGCTGGATCTGTCTCTCTCCTTTTCATTCCCCTCTTTTATCCTCCTGGCCACCTCTGTCTCCTTCCTCCCTCTCCACTTCTCTGTATAACTCCGTGAACATCTCTGAGCGGTCCAGACTGTGGAGCACACATAAAGAAGTGATTACTGGCTACCTTGCTCTCTCCTCTTTTGATTCCACCTCACCTCAGTCAGGTCACCTCTAATTCCCTCCTCCCTCTTCTCTTCCCCATGTAACTCTGTGAACCTCTCTGGGTGTCCCTCAGTGTGGAGAAACTTTTCATATTTAACCTAGATGTTTTATCAATGGTGCAGTATAGAAGGAGAAGTCTTGAGACTACTGTAAAATAAGACTGAAAACCAGAAGCAGGAGGCTTAAGTCCAAATCCTGAGAACATCAGAGAACTGCTGACTCCAGGGAACATTAATCGATAGGAGCTCATCAAACGCCTCCATACCTACACTGAAACCAAGCACCACCCAAGGGCCAACAAGTTCCAGAGCAAGACATACCATGCAAATTCTCCAGCAACACAGGAACACAGCCCTGAGCTTCAATATACAGGCTGCCCAAAGTTACTCCAAAACCACAGACATCTCATAACTCATTACTGGACACTTCATTGGATTCCACAGAGAAGAAATCCAGCTCCACCCACCAGAACACCAACACAAGATTCCCTAATCAAAAAACCTTTGACAAGCCACTGATACAACCCCACCCACAGTGAGGAAACTCCACAATAAAGAGAACTCCACGAACTGCCAGAATACAGAAAGGCCACCCCAAACTCAGAAATATAACCAAGATAAAGAGACAGAGGAATACCCACCAGGTAAAGGAACAGGACAGTGAAAAGTGAAAGTGAAGTCACTCAGTCGTGTCCGACTCCTTATGACCCCATGGACTGTAGCCCACCAAGCTCCTCCATCCATGGGATTCTTCAGGCAAGAATACTGGAGTGGGTTGCCATTCCTTCTCCAGAAAGGAAAAGGATAAATGCCCACCAAACCAAACCAAAGAGGAAGAGATAGGGAATCTACCTGAGAAAGAACTCCAAATAATGATAGTGAAAATGATCCAAAATCTTGAAATCAAAATGGAATCACAGATAAATAGCCTGGAGACAAGGACTGAGAAGACGCAAGAAAGGTTTAACAAGGACCTAGAAGAAATAAAAAAGAGTCAATATATAATGAATAATGCAATAAATGAGATCAGAAACACTCTGGAGGCAACAAATAGTAGAATAATGGAGGCAGAAGATAGGATTAGTGAAGTAGAAGATAGAATGATAGAAATAAATGAATCAGAAAGGAAAAAAGAAAAACAAATTAAAAGAAATGAGGACAATCCCAGAGACCTCCAGGACAATATGAAACACTCCAACATTTGAATTATAGGAGTCCCAGAAGAAGACAAAAAGAAAGACCATTTGAAAATACTTGAGGAGATAACAGTTGAAACTTCCCTAAAATGGGGAAGGAAATAATCACCCAAATCCAAGAAACCCAGAGAGTCCCAAACAGGATAAACCCAAGGTGAAACACCCCAAGACACATATTAATCAAATTAACAAAGATCAAACACAAAGAACAAATATCAAAAGCAGCAAGGGAAAAACAACAAATAACACACAAGGGGATTCCCATAAGGATAATAGCTGATCTTTCAATAGAAACTCTTGAGGCCAGGAGGGAATGGCAAGACATACTTAAAGTGATGATACAAAATAACCTACAGCCCAGATTACTGTACCCAGCAAGGATCTCATTCAAATATGAAGGAGAAATCAAAAGCTTTACAGACAAGCAAAAACTGAGAGAATTCAGCACCACCAAACCAGCTCTCCAACAAATGCTAAAGGATATCCTCTAGACAGGAAACACAAAAAGGGTGTATAAACCCAAACCCAAAACAATAAAGTAAATGGCAACAGGATCATACTTATCAATAATTACCTTAAACGTAAATGAGTTGAATGCCCCAACCAAAAGGCAAAGACTGGCTGAATGGATACAAAAACAAGACCCCTATATATGTTGTCTACAAGAGAGCCACCTCAAAACAAGGGACACATACAGACTGAAAGTGAAGGGCTGGAAAAAAGATATTCCACGCAAATAGAAACCGAAAGGAAGCAGCAGTAGCAATACTCATATCAGATAAAATAGACTTTAAAACAAAGCCTGTGAAAAGAGACAAAGAAGGACACTACATAATGATGAAAGGATCAATCCAAGAAGATATAACAATTATAAATATATATGCACCCAACATAGGAGCACTGCAATATGTAAGACAAATGCTAACAAGTATGAAAGGGGAAATTAACAATAACACAATAATAGTGGGAAACTTTAATACCCCACTCACACCTATGGATAGATCAACTAAACAGAAAAGTAACAAAGAAACACAAATTTTAAATGATACAATAGACCAGTTAGACCTAATTGATATCTATAGGACATTTCACCCCAAAACAATGAATTTCACCTTTTTCTCAAGTGCTCACGGAACCTTCTCTAGGATAGATCACATGCTGGGCCATAAATCTAGCATTGGTAAATTCAAAAAAACTGAAATCATTCCAAGCATCTTTTCGGACCATAATGCAGTAAGATTAGATCTCAATTACAGGAGAAAAACTATTAAAAATTCCAACATATGGAGGCTGAACAACATGCTTCTGAATAACCAACAAATCACAGAAGAAATCAAAATATGCATAGAAACGAATGAAAATGAAAACACAACAACCCAAAACCTGTGGGGCACTATAAAAGCAGTGCTAAGGGGAAAGTTCATAGCAATACAGGCATGCCTCAAGAACATGAAAAAAGTCAAATAAATAACCTAACTCTACACCTAAAGCAACTAGAAACGGAAGAAATGGAGAACCCCAGGGTGAGGAGAAGGAAAGAAATCTTAAAAATTAGGGCAGAAATAAATGCAAAAGAAACAAAAGAGACCATAGCAAAAATCAACAAAGCCAAAAGCTGGTTTTTTGAAAGGATAAATAAAATTGACAAACCATTAGCCAGACTCATCAAGAAACAAAGGGAGAAAAATCAAATCAATAAAATTAGAAATGAAAAAGGAGAGATCACAACAGACAACACAGAAATACAAAGGATCATAAGAGACTATTATCAGCAATTATATGCCAATAAAATGGACAACGTGGAAGAAATGGACAAATTCTTAGAAAAGTACAACTTTCTAAAACTGAACCAGGAAGAAATAGAAAATCTTCACAGACCCATCACAAGCATGGAAATTGAAACTGTAATCAGAAATCTTCCAGCAAACAAAAGCCCAGGTCCAGACGGCTTCACAGCTGAATTCTACCAAAAATTCAGAGAAGAGCTAACACCTACCCTACTCAAACTCTTCCAGAAAATTGCAGAGGAAGGTAAACTTCCAAACTCATTCTATGAGGCCACCATCACCCTAATACCAAAACCTGACAAAGATGACACACAAAGAAAACTACAGGCCAATATCACTGATGAACATAGATGCAAAAATCCTCAACAAAATTCTAGCAATCAGTATCCAACAACACATTAAAAAGATCATACACCATGACCAAGTGGGCTTTATCCCAGGGATGCAAGGATTCTTCAATATCCGCAAATCAATCAATGTAATTCACCACATTAACAAATAGAAAAATAAAAGCCATATGATTATCTCAACAGATGCAGAGAAAACCTTTGACAAAATTCAACATCCATTTATGATAAAAACTCTCCAGAAAGCAGGAATAGAAGGAACATACCTCAACATAATAAAAGCTATATATGACAAACCCACAGCAAACATTCTCCTCAATGGTGAAAAACTGAAAGCATTTCCCCTAAAGTCAGGAACAAGACAAGGGTGCCCACTTTCACCGCTACTATTCAACATAGTTCTGGAAGTTTTGGCCACAGCAATCAGAGCAGAAAAAGAAATAAAAGGAATCCAAATTGGAAAAGAAGAAGTAAAACTCTCACTGTTTGCAGATGACATGATCCTCTACACAGAAAACCCTAAAGACTTCACCAGAAAATTACCAGAGCTAATCAATGAATATAGTAAAGTTGCAGGATATAAAATCAACACACAGAAATCCCTTGCATTCCTATACTCTAATAATGAGAAAGTAGAAAAAGAAATTAAGGAAACAATTCCATTCACCATTGCAATGAAAAGAATAAAATACTTAGAAATGCATCTACCTAAAGAAACAAAAGACCTATATATAGAAAACTATAAAACACTGGTGAAAGAAATCAAAGAGGACACTAACAGATGGAGAAATATACCATGTTCATGGATCGGAAGAATCAGTATAGTGAAAATGAGTATACTACCCAAAGCAATCTACAGATTCAGTGCAATCCCTATCAAGCTACCAGCGGTATTTTCCACAGAGCTAGAACAAATAATTTCACAATTTGTATGGAAAGACAAAAAACCTCGAATAGCCAAAACAATCTTGAGAAAGAAGAATGGAACTGGAGGAATCAACTTGCCTGACTTCAGGCTCTACTACAAAGCCACAGTCATCAAGACAGTATGGTACTGGCACAAAGACAGAAATATAGATCAATGGAACAAAATAGAAAGCCCAGAGATAAATCCACATACCTATGGACACCTTATCTTTGACAAAGGAGGCGAGAATATACAATGGATTAAAGACAATCTCTTTAACAAGTGGTGCTGGGAAAACTGGTCAACCACTTGTAAAAGAACGAAACTAGAACACTTTCTAACACCATACACAAAAATAAACTCAAAATGGATTAAAGATCTAAACAAAAGACCAGAAACTATAAAACTCCTAGAGAAGAACATAGGCAAAATACTCTCCAACATAAATCACAGCAGGATCCTCAATGACCCACCTCCCAGAATATTGGAAATAAAAGCAAAAATAAACAAATGGGACCTAATTAAAATTAAAAGCTTCTGCACAACAAAGGGAACTATAAGCAAGGTGAAAAGACAGCCTTCGGAATGGGAGAAAATAATAGCAAATGAAGCAACTGACAAACAACTAATCTCAAAAAAATATACAAGCAACTCCTGCAGCTCAATTCAGAAAAATAAACAACCCAATCAAAAAATGAGCCAAAGAACTAAATAGACATTTCTCCAAAGAAGACATATGGATGGCTAACAAACACATGAAAAGATGCTCAACATCACTCATTATCAGAGAAATGCAAATCAAAACCACAATGAGGTACCATTTCACACCAGTCAGAATGGCTGCGATCCAAAAGTTTACAAGCAATAAACGCTGGAGAGGGTGTGGAGAAAAGGGAACCCTCTTACACTGTTGGTGGCAATGCAAACTAGTACAGCCACTATGGAGAACAGTGTGGAGACTCCTTAAAAAACTGGAAATAGAACTGCCTTATGACCCAGCAATCCCACTGCTGGGCATACACACCAAGGAAACCAGAATTGAAAGAGACAAGTGTACCCCAATGTTCATCGCAGCACTGTTTATAATAGCCAGGACATGGAAGCAATCTAGATGTCCATCAGTAGATGAATGGATAAGAAAGCTGTGGTACATATACACGATGGAGTATTACTCAGCCATTAAAAAGAATACATTTGAATCAGTTCTAATGAGGTGGATGAAACCAGAGCCGATTATACAGAGTGAAGTAAGCCAGAAAGAAAAACACCAATACAGTATACTAACACATATATATATGGAATTTAGAAAGATGGTGACGATAACCCTATATGCGAGACAGCAAAAGAGATACAGATGTATAGAACAGTCTTTTGGACTCTGTGGGAGAGGGAGAGGGTGGGATGATTTGGGAGAATGGCATTGAAATATGTATAATATCATATAAGAAACAAATCACCAGTTTAGGTTCAATGCAGGATACCGGATGCTTGGGGCTGGTGCACTGGGATGACCCAGAGAGATGGTATGGGAAGGGAGGTGGGAGGGGGGTTCAGGATCGGGAACACGTGTACACCTGTGGCGGATTCATGTTGATGTATGGCAAAATCAATACAGTATTGTAAAGTAAAATAAAGTAAAAAATAAATAAATTTAAAAATTAAAAAAGAAATTATAATCTGAAAATAAAGCTATGACCAACCTAGACAGCGTATTAAAAAGCAGAGACATCACTTTGCCGACATAGGTCCATCTAGTCAAAGCTATGGTTTTTCCAGTAGTCATGTATGGATGTGAGATTTGGACTATAAAGAAAGCTGAGTGCCAAAGAATTGATGCTTTTGAACTGTGGTGTTGGAGAAGACTCTTGAGAGTCCCTTGGACTGCAAGGAGATCCAACCAGTTCATCCTAAAGGAAATCAGTCCTGAATATTCACTGGAAGGACTGATGTTGAAGCTGAAACTCTTAATACTTTGGCCATCTGATGCGAAGAACTGACTCACTGGAAAAGACCCTGATGCTGGGAAAGATTGAAGCAGGAGTCAACAGAGGACGAGATAGTTGGACACCATCACCGACTCAATGGACATGAGTTTGAGTAATCTCCAGGAGTTGGTGATGGACAGGGAAGCCTAGCGTTCTATAGTCCATGGGGTCACAAAGAGTCGGACACGACTGAGCAATTGAAATGAACAATCTGATATCTAATTAAGAGAAAGGATAGTAGAAACCTACCAATGATGAAAACTCATGATGCCTGCAGAGAATTTAACATGGATCATGAAAGAAAGAGGTGGCTTAAAAAACTATTAAAATCTGAGAGAACAGGCAATTTATTAAAGCAGTTTGCTAAAACTTAATCCAAGGAGTCTTAAGGACTGGAATTTTCATTAAAAATATAAAGCCCAAAAGTATGAAAATCAGACTAACTCTACAAGGAAGTGTGTCAGAGACCTGTTCTGGTTCCACACTATGGAAACTCTAAATAGTGACCACACTTGTCCCAGTACTTGGAACAGGCTTTCTGGAAAGAAACACAAACCAGTAACAGGGACTTGTTAAGCATGCGGGAGATAAGAGAAGCGGTACTGGTGGTGATAACTTCTTCGAGAATGTATATGCGCTAGATGTGCCTAGTCAGTATATACATTTATTTATAAAGTGTAAAAGGCTCATCAAACCTATGTTGCACTCATGCTGATTTATTCAGGGATGAATGGCACCATTAAAAGAAAAGAAGCATCATGAAATATGTTAGTCATGGAGAAGAAATCAGGAGAGTTGGAGGAATGGGCTGTAGCTTTCAAAAAAGGAAGGAAGAAATAAGACAAGAACAAATGGTGACATATCTCTGAAAATAAGATTTAGCTTTTAGATAACGGCTTAGAATTCAAGCTCCTGAGTAGGGATGGAGTGTACCTTTTAAGAATCAGAAAGATAATGTTTGCTCAGGGGCAAGTTAACCTGACCAAGTGAATTGTGACCTGAAGACAAAGGTGAGAGAACATCCAGATATAGCCAAAGCTGGGAGAGAAAAAAGTTACTGCTTCATGTTCTTCATGAGGAAAATAATTAAGGGAGCGGAAAGATAATTTCTTATTCCAGAAGTCTATATACTAATTCATGAAGCACAGGCAACCCATTAAGTAAAACTCAGTTAAAAAAATAGAGGTCTCACAGCTTTATGGAATGACTGTAGTTGAAATAATCCAGGTCCAGGTTGATTTATTAATAAGCTAGAAGGGGGATATTGGGCAAACCAGGTCTCCCTTCTGAAACAGAGATAACTTACCTTCTTGCAGAGTTGTAAAGATTACTATGGATGCCCTTAAATGACCTCTACCTAACTGACAGATTCCTTCCATTGCCTCTGCAGAAAAGAATAACTAATACCAATGACACAAAATGTTTGCAGCTAGATGGCTGTTTTCTAGTACAACCACATCTTTCTGCTCCTATTATTTAGAGCTGCATATTTACAAGGAATCAGAGAAATTTACTCCCAAGTCTGTTTATACTAATAATCATAATTGTACTACAGTTATGTAGTTTGATTAAACATTATGTCAATCAGTAGAATGAGTACAAGAACAGAAGTTTCTATAAAAAATTAAATTGAAATAAGTGACCCAATAAAGATGAAGTACTAAACAATTGTTATCAAATCCAGTTTAGGCAGGATAACCATTAAGTTTTGCTTAAAAGCCACAAAAACCTATAATTTGCACTCCTATTGCTTTGAAGATTTCTTTGGGTTCTTCCTCTAATTTACATCATCAGAAAATGGAAATCCCTTAAACCCACACATTTATGGTCAATTAATCTTGACAAAAGAGGCAAGGATATACAATGGAGAAAAAGCCAATCTCTTCATTAAGTGGTGAGAAAACTGGAGGGCTACATTCAAAAAAATAAAACCAGAACATTTTTTAACACCATATACAAACATAAATTCAAAATGGATTAAAGATCTAAATGTAAGACTGGAAAAACCATAAAAAACACAAAAAAATTCCTAAAGGAAAACAAAGGCAAATACTCTTTGACATATTGTAGCAATATAGTTTTGTATCTGTCTCCTGAAGCAAAGGAAGTAAAAGCGAAAATAAACAAGTAGGACCCAATTAAACTTAAAAGCTTTTGCTCAGCAAAGGAAACCATCAACAAAACTGAATGATAACCTACTGAATGGGAGAAAATATTTGCAAATGATATGACTGATAAGATATGTTAATATTCAACATATATAAACAGTTCACATAATTCAATATAAAAAATAATCTAATTTAATAATAATGAGCTGAACTGAATAAACATTTTCCCAAAGAGAACATGCAAAGGCCAATAGGCACCTGAAAAGATGCTCCATATTACTAATCATCAGGGAAATGCAAATCAAAACCACAATGAGATATCACCTTACACCTGTCAGAATGGCTACCATCAAAAAGGACAGAAGTAACAAGCACTGGCAATGCTATGGAAAAAAAGGAACTTTGGTACACTGGTTGATAGGAATGTAAACTGGTGTAGCCACCATGGAAAACAGTATGAAGGTTTCTCAAAAACTAAAACTACCACATGACTCAGCAATTCCACTTCTGGTCATGTACCAACAACAAAAAAAAAAAACAGAAACACTAATTCAATACATGTACTCCAACATTCATGGCAGGATTATTTACAGTTGCCAAGATATAGAAGCAATCTAAGTGTTATTAATGGATGAATGGATAAAGACAATTTTCTATCTACAGTGAGTCCCCTACACATGAACCTCCAAGTTGCAAACTTTAAAAGATGCATATGTGCGTTCCATCAATGTCAGGCATGAGTGAAACTCCAGCTTGCCCGCCATCTCCCATCGCTGATGCTGCTCCTTCAGCTCGAACATCTTCCATCTACCCTCTTTCCTCCAGTAATATTTCTTGCCTGTTTACTTAATGGCAGCCCCTATATGCCAGCTATTGTACTGTACTACTAAACTTTTCAAGTTACTGTAAGATTGATTGTTTTTTTTAATGTATTACTGTGAGAAATATTATAAACCTATTACAGTATAGTACTATATAGTCAATTGTTTTAGTGGGGTACTTGGGCTAACTTTGTTGGACTTACAAACTAAATGGACTTATGAATGCACTCTCAGAACAGAGCTCATTCAAAAGTCAGGGACATACTGCATACACACACACACATACACAATGGAATGCTACTCGGCCATAAAAAATGAATAAAATTTTGCCATTTGTAGCAACATGAATGGATTTGGAGAGAATTATACTAACTGAAAAAAGTCAGACAAAAAAGACAAACACTGTATGGCATCAGTTACATGGGGAATCTAAAAAATAAACGAGTGAATATAACGAAAAGAAGCAGAATCAAGATACAGAGAACAAACTAAAGGTTACCAGTAGGGAGAGGGAAGGAGGAGAGGCAATATAGGAGTAGAGGATTAAGAGGTACGAACTATTATGCATAAAAATAAATTATGCTATACAGCTGTCAAAATTACAAATCTCACAATGATAAAGGTCTGATGTATCTGCATACTTACATATTTTAAAATATGCACATATACTGCAGATGGTGATTGCAGCCATGAAATTAAAAGACACTTACTCCTTGGAAGAAAAGTTAGGACCATCCTAGATAGCATATTGAAAAGCAGAGACATTACTTTGCCAACAAAGGTCCATCTAGTCAAGGCTATGGTTTTTCCAGGTCATGTATGGATGTGAGAGTTGGACTGTGAAGAAGGCTAAGCGCCGAAGAATTGATGCTTTTGAACTGTGGTGTTTCAGAAGACTCTTGAGAGTCCCTTGGACTGCAAGGAGATCCAACTAGTCCATTCTAAATGAGATCAGCCCTGGGATTTCTTTGGAGGGAATGATGCTGAAGCTGAAACTCCAGTATTTTGGCCACCTCATGTGAAGAGTTGACTTATTGGAAAAGACTCTGATGCTGGGAGGGATTGGGGGCAGGAGAAGGGGACGACAGAGGATGAGATGGCTGGATGGCATCACTGACTCGATGGACGTGAGTCTGAGTGAACTCTGGGAGTTGGTGATGGACAGGGAAGCCTGGTGTGCTGCGATTCATGGGGTTGCAATGAGCTGGACACGACTGAGCGACTGAACTGAACTGATGTTTAAAAACACAGGAAAAAAGACTCAGCAATTACTGTTAATAACTGTCTTCTTTAAAAAAAGCTATTTTACTATTTGGTGATTTCTCTACATTTTCAATAGTCATGAACAAGAATAATTCCAATTCAAATTATAGTATAGTATATTAAATTAATTTTCCTATTTCCATTTTCTATCTCAAAGATTTCACTTTGAGATAATTCTTGACATGCTTTTATTATTGCCAATAATAACTGCAAGTTCTCAAAATTAAAATCTAATTTTTCTTAAGTACATTGATTTTGTTATGTCCACCCTTAGTCAGTGGAGAAGGAAATGGCAACTCACTCTAGTATTCTTGCCTGGAGAATCCCAGGGACAGGGAAGCCAGGTGGGCAGCCATCTATGGGGTTGCACAGAGTTAGACACGACTGAAGCAACTTAACAACAACAACCCTTAGTCAAATTCTTTAAAAATATATAGATATAAAGCAGCATATATTTTAAGATATATCAGATTAAAATAACATTTTCCTGAAAGTTAAATTCTCCAAGGAAAGTATTTCCAAATCTAACACCTTTTCAAGTAAATTCTCATTACGGCAAAGGGATTGCTTCAAATACAGAGAAGTCTTCTTATTTTCCCTTGACAAGATCACACTACTGCATGCATAAAATTCATGATTAATAAGGCAAATGAGTTCAACATTCTAAGATACTAACTCCAATTCTATCAATTACATTTCTCCTCTCTGTTACAAATCTAATTTAATTGCCAAGATTTGGGCAATTCTAATTCTTTTTAAAAAATACTTGCAGTTCATTTTCACTGCTAATGAACAACAATTTATTATTATTTTTTGAACAACAATTTATACTAATGGCATTACTTCACAAACATCCACTATTCACAAAGAAAAATATAATTAATTTTGTTATATTATCATAATAAAATACTAAAAAACATAGGCTTGGACTTTATGTTGTTTAAAAATTCCCTTAATAACTGTTTAAACCAAAATTAGGAAAAATAAGGTGCTTAAATATCACTTTTCAGGTAAGGCCTATGCTGACCCTGTATTTAAAATTGCAGTCACCCCTCCCTCCCAACCCTCAACCCAAACACCCCTACCCCAGGCCAGGCCCTCCTTAGTCTCTTCCTTTTCTCCTCAGCACTTATTTCCATCTAACATACAGTATAATCGACTTGTCTTCTTTTACTTCTTGTGAAGTTTTGTTCTTTCTGCTCCCAGCTGCTCCCTCAGTCCCTAACACAGTGCTTGTGATTTAGAGCTGCTGTTGAATGAAAAATTTTACGACGAGATAAATGGTGGAGGATGTTGCTTTTTTCTGAGTCACATGCTGGTGACTTACACAAATACATAGGAAGTGAAATATTTAATTTTGTAATCAGAGTAAATCCTCATTTTTCACCCTGCTTAAGGCTATGGTTTTTCCAGTAGTCATGTATGGATGTGAGAGTTGGACTGTGAAGAAGGCTGAGCGCTGAAGAATTGATGCTTTTGAACTGTGGTGTTGGAGAAGACTCTTGAGAGTCCCTTGGACTGCAAGGAGATTCAACCAGTCCGTTCTGAAGGAGATCAGTCCTGGGATTTCTTTGGAAGAAATGATGCTAAAGCTGAAACTCCAGTACTTTGGCTACCTCATGCGAAGAGTTGACTCACTAGAAAAGACTGATGCTGGGAGGGATTTGGGGCAGGAGGAGAAGGGGACGACAGACGATGAGATGGCTGGATGGCATCACAGACTCGATGGACATGGGTCTGAGTGAACTCTGGCAGTTGGTGATAGACAGGGAGGCCTGGCGTGCTGTGATTCATGGGGTCGCAGAGTTGGACACAACTGAGCGACTGAACTGAACTGAGGCTGGAAAACACTCTCATAGCCTCAACTGAGATGTATTAATGCTTCCATGGTTGAAGATAAGCATATGTCCCTATGATAGTGGCTCAGAACCTAAAAATACACAATAGACCCAGGCAAAGAGAATTCAGAGGTCTGGAATCTTCCAGGAAAAAGGGTCAGGATGCTTTTTCTTTTGCTATTCTTTGGGTCTCAAATGACTCTTCTCACTATTAACCGTAAATCATATCAATAGTCTTCCTCACTGTGCTTACTGTACATGCTTTCCATGTATTACCTTATTTAATAACCGTCATAATGACTCTTGAAGAAATTTACTATTAACCACACCAATCTATAGACAGAGACATTGAGATTTAAATATTTTCCCCAAACATCTGGTGGGTGGTAGAGGTCTCTGGCATTTAAAGTTTGCATCTTAAAAACACTATGCAAATATCGCTCCCCGGCTCATCATGACCATGTAATTTGTCATGAGTTACAAGAATTCGTGGATTCCGGGAGGGAGGGGGGAGGGGGGTTCAGGATGGGGAGCACGTGTACATTCGTGGCAGATTCATGTTGACGTATGGCAAAACCAATACAATATTGTAAAATAATTAGCCTCCAATTAAATAAATTTAAAAAAATAAAATAAAAAAGAATTCATGGATTCCAACATCACTATTATTACCTGACTATCCTAAGTACAGACCATATACAAAAGGGAGAACTTCTGTGGATATAGAATAAGATCTAGTAATATGTAATTATGAACAATATCTCTTGATGGGACTATTCATTATCAAAGAAATTTCAGGCTACAAAAGCAGCTAAGCCAACAGTCAGTAGGGACAAAGTAAAACTAACAAAAATCCCAGAAGTTTGCAATAATAACCACAAAAACACAGCAAAAAGTGTTATTATCAGAAAATTTTCCTACTTAAAATGTTCATTTATTATGGAACGTGAATATATGGAAAAGAGAAATACTGCTTTGCAAAAGAAGTCTTTTTCACATACCCCTAGAAAAGGCCTGACAGATTTAAAATACAATATTTTAAATACCAAATGACTTTCTGAAAACTACAGGGAAAGAAAAATGCATTAGGTAAGCCTGTTTAATTTTACTTCTTGTCCTAAGACTGAAATGAGATTTGTGATATCCATGCACCATCTCATACTTTAAACATTCCAAAACACCAAGATAAACTTTCAAAACTTATTTTCCTACATATTTTCTATCTTTCTTATTAGAAATTAACATGATTAAAGTAAGAATTCGTCTCTATACTAGGCACAAAAAGGATACTAATAGCCTTTCAAATCACAAACTTACACCTACTTAGTAAACCTCATTAGTAGCTGGCATTGTTAAGATAGCCCTGATGTGCTACTTCTCAAGTTCTTAACATGTTTGACATATTTAAGTCACAGCTGTTGTTTTAAAATGAATACAGTAACTACATTTAAAATCCTTTTCAAACATGAGATTAAGAAAAAAGAATCATGCCCTCTAAGAATAAAAACTTTCAAAACTGGTCTCATAAGCATAAATTTTAAATTTTATACATTTAACACTATGGATTTATTTTAAGCCCATCATTTATGTAAGTAGAAAGCACTGACAGCAACAAAATGTGTGCATCTTTGTTGCCCTAATTTTCTAGCACAAACCATACACAACTTAGCTATTTGACAATTTCACTCAGGGAAAATGAGTGAAAATTTTCCAATTTCACTGGAAAATGGTTGATGCTCTTAGATGTTTTTAACAAACTTAGGCTTTCCATGTGTTATCACTGTAAATAAGTTATCATTACTATACCAGTCCATAATTACATCTTAAATGACTTAAAATGATGGGAGCTATTCACTGGCTCTTTTTTTTTTCCACTGGCTCTTTTAAACCACCCCACATAGTTAAGCTTCTTGAGTTCTTCTACCTGCATTTTATAGTGATTTTGTATGCTCAGATGTCTTCAAGTTATCAGCCCTACATTATTCTCTCTAGGACTGCCCCAACTTTACTACCTCCCACTACTGCTAAAATACTTGTGGTAGGGAAACCATTAAAATAGCCTCATTCAGGTCTTGTACAAAAAAAAAAAAAAAAAGTAAATTGCCTCAGAAGTCTTTGAAAGGTACTGCATATGGACTTGGTGGGTGTACAGAGCATGTGACATTTATTTAGCAAATCAGTAAACTCTTAAATCTTTTGAAAGTTTAGCCATGTGCCAAAGTTCACAAGGCAATGACTCCTGAGTGAGTGAACCATTCTGTTGTTTAAGTGGAAAAGCATCTGGCACAGATCCTGGAACACAGTAGGTTCTCAATCAATGTACATACACGTCATGTGTATGTACATGTTGTGTGTCTGTTTCAGACACAAAAAGGGCCTGGAGGAGGCATACAAAGCTGTCTAACTAGATTATGAAGGGCATCATGAATAAAAAGGACCGATTTTTGCTTTATCTCCTTTCGTATGAAAATTTTTAGGTCAGGCTTAAATCATTTATACGTATAATTTATATCCAGGTTTCTGTGTCCAAAAAAGCAATGCAAGCACAAAAGATCATTTCTACACTGTGTATTTGGGATGACTGTCCTCACTGCACACCTGTCAGTCACAATTGAGCGAGCTCTGTCTTACTGAAATGCTCAGAAGAACCTGTGAACGCTGCATAGCATAGTAACCATCACTTTTTCCTCCTTCATGTCATAGCTCAGTAGCATGATTTTAAGTCATGCTTCAGACTACACCAACAGGTCTTTCACTTTCCAGCTTGCAGTTGCTCCTTTTGTTTCATGACATATCTATTAAGAGGACCCTAGCACATACAGTGTCAGTGGGGTTGCAGACTATATATAACCTTTGTGATGGGCTGGCTGCATTCTTGTACCATAATCTTAAAGGGAGAAAAACGGTTTCATTTCCCTCCCCCGCTTTAAGATTATGTTCCAAAGAAGAAACTGTCTATAAAGTTGAATCTGTAGTGGATTCAGGTTTATGGTCATAGAATTCAGATAATGACACTCTTCCGTAGTTTTAAAGAGATGGTTCACAACACATCTTCTGGCTGACTTCCAGGCAGCATACAGCATACAGCTTGACTTCTTTGATGCAGTTTCTACTTCTCTATGTATCCTGTGCATCACTGTGTTGCACATGTAGAACTGTGTTACCTTTACATTCTGTAAAAGTGATGAGAACCTTACCTATATAGAGTGCATTCAGGTTTTATATTGATACATGACTTTGGTCTTCGGCTTTTATCATCAGCCAATATTCCCACAATTATTCAATAAATTAGTTCACAAAGAATTCTGATGTCAAGTATTGCTGAGTTGGGTAAGTACCCCATTCCTATCTCCAAATTACAGCAATATCTCTTGTCAAGGTTTCTTGTTAAAATGTTAAATGAACTCAAGCAAGTACTAAAACTGAGCCTATCTTCAATGATGCTTTATGTTGTTTTTGATATAAAAATTAAGTAGGAAATCAACTTTCATAAAATTGCCTTAGAATTTCCATGAATTTTTCTGGGTAGTCAATTTGCAACTGTCAAGGATCCACTTACTAATGAACTATTCAAACTATATTACTCACTATATATACTTACTGGAAAGAATTTTGGTAAAGGAAAAAAATGACTGAAAACTAGGAGTGCTGGATGCTAGTCCTAGTTCTTCCACTGAATTTAGGTGGTTAAGTTATTTTACCTCCTTGGATCTTAATTTCCTCATTTACAAAATGTGAGATTTGAGTTAGTTGACCTGTACATCCCTTTTAGCCCCAATAATCCACTTTTTAAACCTGGGTTTTAAAAAAAACTATGTCAAAATACTCTGCCAATAATATGTATAATGTTTAGCATTTTTTGAAGAATCCAAAATGTTATAAATAGCATCTCATTAATATTCACAGTATTCATGAGAAAACAAAAGGACATTTATTTATATGTAACATTTGAGTCATGAACTGGGACAGCAACTTGTACAGGGTCACAAAACTGCAGTATGACAGCAATGATTCTAGTTTCTTGATTGTGACTGTAGTATTTTATTCACTATACTATCTTTGTTGCTGTTCTACTTAGAAGCAATGTTTTAACCCTTTTCACCCTCATTCAGCCATCTCCAACATACTCAAACCTATCCTGCTCAATTTCTTACTGCCTGAAACCTCCATTCTCCTTTCTCCTTCAATCCTATCAGCATAATTATCAATGATACTTTTTCATCTGCTTCCTATATATATGTCTTAGGTTTCCAGGTACAGTATTTGTCACATTTTCGGTCTAATTTCTATTAATTTTTTTATATAAATGTCAAGTAAATATAGAAAGGTGTGTCATAACCATCTTTACAACCATCAATATAGAGCTTGTACCTTTATACATACCCAATACATTGAAAAATCAAGTGACTGAAAAGGATGGCAGAAATTCTATGTGCTGTTTGTTACGATGATTTTAGAACTTCCTCTCTCTCTGGCTTTCTCACTTTCCCTTCTAGGACCTCCAAGCTCTTCATCCTTGAAGTCAATGAAATAAATTGGTTTTCCAGGGTCTCTAAAGACATTGGCTTGAAAACCTGCATTTTTCCATTCCTGGTTTCCTTGAGCAGAATATCCTACCTTAACGGTGGTCTCCAACACCTAAGGCCTAACACTAACCTGTCAAACCAGAACCTAAACAAAGTCCGTTGGCTACTCTCTCCCTGAAAAAAATTTTCAGACTTGTTCCTAAAACCAGCAGCCACAGAGACACATCTCCTGTTAATTCAACATGTACAAGTGAGAGGCCACATTCTACTCCTTGTATCCAGGAAAGTAGAAGTCAGGCTGCAAATATCTCCAACCAATGCCAGCAAATAGCAGAGGTGAGAAAGGCACTACTGACCTAGAACCAGGAACTCTTGTCTCATAACAGTCACTCAGACTTTACCTACCCTAGAAAAGAACTAGGGGGAAACTGGAGAAACCACACAATTTTCTTAGGCTTGTAAAAGTTGCCATGGATATAGGAGACCATGAGTCTCAGATCTCAAAGGGCTAAATTAATTAGTATGTTTCTGTGGCCACACAGTTTGTTAAAGTGCTTGAATTCTGCATATAGTACCCTGCACTCCCTCTTAATTCACTGCCCAACCCCTTCTCCAGACCCTCCCCCCACCCCATCTTCCACTTACCATCAACTAACAGGACTGATCCCAAAGGACCCATAGGTTTTCTCTCTAGCACAGTAACCAGTCTGTTATGACTGACTGGTACCCATGAAATTAACCACTCAAAAAACCACGCCTTTTGAACACTGCCACTGGCTCCCTTCAGGGACTCCAAGGGCTAGCCTGTGCTTTTCCTGCCTTTCCTACCCCTGGAGATAGTCAAATGGGTCTTGTCAAGAACAGACCTCACACCAGTCACCTCCGCAGGCAGTCAGTCAGCTCTTGTTCCTTTACGTCCCCTGGAACAAAGGGGTCGGAGATGGCCTGGAACACAGTGGGAGATGAGGTATCAGTGGTCGAGGCAGTGGCACTCCAGCAAGCAAACATCTGGTGCCCTTTTGAGCCCTTGACCAGAAGGTTGTGATCTCTTACCACTGTTTCCCGAGTTGCCCTCACGTGGTTACTTGCGGCAACTGCAGCTTCTCTTGGGATTTGGACTGAAGACAGCTAAGTCAAAGTCAAAGTCGCCCAGTCCTCTCCGACTCTTTACAAGTGCATGGACTATACAGTCTACGGAATTCTCTAGGCCAGAACACTTGAGTGGGTAGCCTTTCCTTTCTCCAAGGGAACTTCCCAATCAAGGTCTCCCGCACTGCAGGCGGACTCTTTACCAGCTGAGCCACAAAGGAAGCCCTGAGAAGGCTATGAAGACGCTAATGTGCCAGCTGGTTGACTGGCCCCACCGCACCAACCACATAATTTGATTACCTCTGCAAAAAGGGTGTGCAACCAGGCTACTTCTGCTTTTTGACCACCCTTCTGACATATCTGAGACTCAGCCCTGGTGAGGAAGGGGTGGGTCAGTCAACTGACATGCCACTACATTCCAAATTCAGACTTCATAGTCAAGAGCCATTTCGCAATGACTTCTTGACTCAGAGTGTAATGCCAAGCACAACTTGTGAATTTATCAGCTACCTTAAATATATGGGTTCTAACCTGATAGTGCCTTCTCTTTATTCTTGCCCAAGACTTAAGATAGGCTAGCGTTAAGTTAAGGTAGGCAGGGTTAGGTAGGGGGTGGTTTGCACAAACTGAGGTAGACTGGTGCTTATTATAGACCAATAAGCTCTTTTATTTAATCAAGAAAAAAAGAAACTTGAAACTTTCTTGGGTGGTCCAGTGGCTAGGACTCTCCAATGGAGGGGCCCAGGTTTGATCTCTGGTCAGGGAACCAGATCCCACATGCCACAGCTAAGAGTTTGCATCCCACAACTAAGATCTGGCATGCTGCAACAAAGACCCAGTGCAGCCAACTAAATAAATATTTATTAAATAAATATTTAATAAAAATAAAATATTTATTATAAATAAAATATATTTATTTTATTTATTAAATAAATAATATTTAAAGAAAGAAAAAAGGAAGTTTGAGTAAATAACATCCCTGTTGGGATAGGTATATTCACTTCCAGAGTGTAGTTCACATCCTCCAAAATACAAAAGAGAAAAACACAACAGCAGTTCAGAAGAACTCCTATTTTTCCCTGATAAATGCTGGTTCTTTTAGTAGGGGAACAAAAACAGAGAAGCAAGAAAACTAGCTCTGCCAGGATAAGAGTAGCTTCATGCACTAACTGTGAAGAAAGGCTAACCATTCCACTCTTCTTTCATGGTAGTCACTTCACAAGAGGCTGGAACAAATAATGAAACTTCTATCAATCAAGATATGGTTAGACATAAGCTACACTTGACCAAGGTCAGGCCACTCCAGAGTGACTCCCAAAGAGTAGAATGCTGGAGGAGACTACACTAGGGTGGCCAGGGCACTTACCAGTAGAGTAAGTCCCCACCAGTAAGCTTCATGCCTCTGCCGAAACATCATCCAGTTAGGCTATCTTAGGTGATTCAACAAACACCACAAAACGCCTGGTGGTTTTCCAACTAACTGTAACATGTCCATAGAGGTTTTCTTCTTTCTATTACTACTCTGTAAAGTATGCTCCGTCCCAAACAATGCTACTCAAAGTGTTATTTGTACTGATGCCAGTCCATGAGAAACCAGTAACTTTTGCAGGAATTTGAGAATAATTTTTGTTATCTTGTTGAATTAAATTATAAAGTATTTCACATATTAAAATTTTTATACTAAATTCACTTTTTAATTATACTTTACTAAATTATCAGACTACAATGCATTGGAAAATTAAAAAAAAAAACACTTTTCACCATGAAGAGTTTGAAAAACACCAATTAAAACAAATATTAACTGTCATATTTCTGGTAAAAATCTCTTATGATTCCTACTGTCAGCAAGATAAGTCTTAGCTCGTTAACATTGTGTTTTCAGTCTCCTTTATCAGGCCCCTTCTCTCAAGTAGAGTTTCCTAACTATTGTGCTTGGCACCGCCTCTGATGGGTACAGATAAGACTGCTAAATGAAGCCCATGGCAGGTGGAATTTCTGAGCTCCAGGACCAAAAGCCTTGGGAAGAGTAGCCTGGTCCATTTACTCCAGCAAATCCCACAAATTTTGTCTTCTGTGTGTGTTATAACGTAGACAAGATTGAGAACTGATGTTTGGAGTTACCTCTTGTTACACTTTAGAGTAAACTTTATGCTCCACCAACAATAAAAAGCCTGCTCTCCCATCCATACCCAAATTTGTATTTCCAACCCAGACCTCTCCCATGAACTCTAAACACACTATCTATTCTACATCTCCATTCAATGTCCAGAAAGCACCTAAAACTTAAGAGGCCCAAAACTAAACAGGAAAACACCTGTTTTCCTTTCTAAATGTGCTCCTCCTATATTGTATCTTAGTAAACTGTAACTTCATCCTTCTCATACCCATTATTTGATGAATTTAGCAAATCTTGTTAGTTCTAGCTTCAACCAGTTCTCACTACCTCTACCTTTGTTCCCTGGCCGAGGTCTCAATCACCTCTCATTTGGATTATTCCAAGAGCTGTCTAGTTAGTCCCTGCTTCCATTCTTATATCTCCAAAGTGATTCTCAAGACAGCAGCCAGAACTGACTTTGTATAACTTAAAACACAAGTCAGATCACATCATCTCCTGCTCAAAACCCTCCAACAGTTTCCCATTTCAAGCAGAGTAAAGGTCTGTATTTCTTCAATAATTTACAAGGCCCATTATCATCTTGTTCCTTTTTCCTCTCTCTTCTACCACCTTGCCCTTTGCTCACTTAGCTCCAAACTGTCCCACCTCATCAGAGCTCTCACTTGCAGGACCCTCAGTCCTGCTCCATCCTTGCTTCTTTCTTTGCTAATTCACTCTCATTTTCTTTAAGTCTCTGCTCAAATGTTACCTTATCAATTCAGCCTTTATCGATCACTTCAAGTGAAGTGGTACACATTCCACTAAGCCTCATCCTCCTTATACCACTTATGCTGCTTCAATTTTGTCCACAGCACTTACCATCTGACCTCCCAGATACCTGTTTATTGATTTAGTCTGTTTCCCTACCCTGACTCAGGTAGGGAGGGCAGAGGTTTTGTCTGCTTTGCTCATTGATCTATCATTAAACGGAGAAGGCAATGGTACCCCATTCCAGTACTCTTGCCTGGAAAATCCCATGGATGGAGGAGCCTGGTAGGCTGTAGTCCATGAGGTCGCTAGGAGTCAGACACAACTGAGTGACTTCACTTTCACTTTTCACTTTCATGCACTGGAGAAGGAAATGGCAACCCATTCCAGTGTTCTTGCCTGGAGAATCCTAGGGACGGGGGAGCCTGGTGGGCTGCAGTCTATGGGGTCACACAGAGTTGGACATGACTGAAGTGACGTAGAAGCAGCAGCAGCTATCATTAAAACAATGCCTGGCACATAGTAAGCACTCATGAAACACTGTTGAATGAATAAATATAAGCATGAATAAATTCAATACTTACTGTTACCATCTCTGAGCCTTTGACCATTCAGTTACTACTGTCCACAGCCTTTCCCCCTTACCTATTTTCCCTTACTAAACTCCACTTTTTCCTATGTCCAGTCCTCCACATTTCACTGACTACCAATGTACTAAATGAACAGTGGAAAAGTAATTAACTCCACTGCAACACACTCATCCAGAAAACATTTTACTGACCCTTCTTACTACTGGTTCATATTTCTCAACCACATTCCTTCAATCAGAAAACACCATTCCATCCCCAGAAACTGTAGCCTACATCTGCTGTTTTCTCACTGCACTGAGTACTTCTACTATGTATCTGCACAGATTGTCCCAAAAGTCAAGATACACCTGATGTTCTTAGAAACATAAATTATTCTGATACGCACCAAGCAAGACAATTCAGAGGAAGCCCTATTTCCAACCCCTCCCCTGTAACCCCCCCAACCCCGTGCATATCGTGTTCATCAGTCCATCATCCACCAAGAAATGATACACTGAAACAATCAGTAAAACAAGTTTCCAGTCTTACAATACCACTCCTGCCAATGGCCTAGTGTTATCCCTGTATGCACTCAACCTTACTCATTTACTCAGCTGCATTTCAGTTTCTGGTCCCTCATTGTCTCCCAGTTTATTATGCTTTTGTTTTTTATTCATTGACTGGATTTATTGTTTCCTCAGAATAATCCTTGGTTTTTTCTGAAACTATGTTAACACCTACTTCCGCTCTTTTAAACCACCCTTGGTAAGATGCTCACCTGAATTTCAGTCCGAAAGACCTACTACACTCTGTGACTTCAGCAGGTCTAATCCAGTTCCTATAAGGGGAGAATTCATATGACCAAACAAACATTTCTTGTACTTTCCACATTATTCCCACAACACAACTAACCAACACCTTACTTATTAGAAAGCCTCAACAGCAAATTACTTAATTAAAACCTGATTAGCTGCTTTTTCTTCTGATTTCCTTTCTTCATTGAGCGCTATCTATACTTCCCCTAGATAATGTCATTCTTCTATAGGTAAACTGTTTCTAAATATATAATAATTTCTTCTACTGCACTGTTAGAGTAGAAAATAATCTAAGAATTGATTCAAAAAGAATGGTATGTTATCAAAAATTTAGAATACTAGCATTTAAAATAATAAACACAAGATACTAGTAATTAATATAAACTTTAAAATATTACAAATTTTAAAAGAAACTTAAAATATTACTCCTCTCTGACTCTTCAACAAATGCCTTCTTCCCCTTTGTCTACTCTGTCACCTCCTGGACTGCACTACAAAAATAGAAAGCTGACATCCACTCAAATTGATGTTCCCATCTGAATGACTCATTTCACAAAAGCCTAGGGTGCAATGAAGTTTCACATACCTACAGGGAAGCTGATATCTCACTGTCACACAAACATGACACATAAGGTTATGATGAAAAACAAAACAAAAAAATGTATTCATGAAAGCTAAGGGTGGTGGGGAAAAGCTCCTTACTTTTATTATGCTTGACATTAAAAGAATTTTTTTTCTTCTATTAAAGAAATGGATTCGTGTGAACTGGCCAATACACTGTCTGTAAAACTAATCATACCATATTTGTCAATGAAGATGAGAATATCAAACTGACTCAATCATACCAAGAGTAAATACAACACAAATGAAAAATCAGTGCCACTCTTGACAAAAAGGCATACATCCCAAACTGTTTTGAAGTATTACACAGCTTAATTTCTGACTGCCTATGCTAATGAGTATCTCTGTTAAATAACAAAAAAGCCAGACTTTATCCTTTAGACCTTTCTAACTAGTATAAAACTCAACCAATTGCTTTGTTTCCTTTTCTGCCATCTCTAGTGTATAAGGAAGTGAAATCATCAAAAGGCAAACAAAATCAGTTTCAAGGTTAACACACAAGCTACTTCAGCTAAAATTCTAACATACTCAAATAATCTATCCAATAATCCTATTTAAGAAGGTATTCCCATTTAAGAGGAAAAGTTTCATAAAACTAAGTGACTTGCCCAAGTTGCAATTTGAAATTCTGTGCTCTACTAAAAGTGGAGGTTTCTGCTTTTCAAAACAATCTCTGAGGTACAGCAAAGATAGTGTCTGAAACACAGAACTGGGGTGCACAATGAATAGCTCACAGGGCAGGCAGCCCACTATACACTTCTTAATGAAACACATTCCATTTTCAGAAAGTTTTGAACTAAATTAAAAATTAAGAACCACTGACCAAGTCAAATGTCCTCATTTTATACATAAAGGAACTACAGAAGAAATGCCTCACAAGTGCCTCTCAACTATCAGGTACAATACTGTGTACTAGTTTGTTAGGACTGTGACAAAATGCAGACTGGGTGGCTTAAACAGCAGTTTATTTTCTCACAATTCTAGAAGCTTCAAGTCTGAAATCAAGGTGTCCACAAGGTTGGTTTCTTCTAAGGCCTCTCTCTTTCACTGGTAGATGGCCTTCTTCTGCCAATGTCTTCAAAGGTCTTCCTTCTGTTTATGGCTGTGTCCTAATTTCCTGTTCTTAAAAGGACACCAGTTATATTGAATTACAGCCCATCCATATCTTAATTATCTCATTAAAGGTACTATCTCTAAATATAATTACTTGCTGAGGTACTGAGGGTTAGGACCTCAACATATGAATTTTGAGGGGTCATAATTCAGCCCATTTAACACTCCACTCTCTTGCCTCCCATCAACTAATGTCCTTCTCATATGCAAAACACATTCATCCCATTCCAAGAGCCCACAGAGTGTTAGCCCCTTCTAGCATCAACTCTAGAAGGAGATGGCAACCCACTCCAGTATTCTTGCCTAGAGAATCCAAGGGATGGAGGAGCCTGCTGGGCTGTCATCTATGGAGTCACACAGAGTCGGACACAACTGAAGTGACTTAGCAGCAGTAGCAGCATCAACTCTTAAATCCAAAAATCTTATCTAAAGATTTAAACCAGCTATGGGTCAACTTGAGATATGATTTATCCTGAGGCAAAATTTCTCTTCAGCTGTTATTTAACCATGTGACTGCAGACAACTTGTATGCTTTCAAAATGTTTCCATCCCAAAAAGGAAAAATCAGAAAGAGGAGATGATGGATCCTGAGCAAGACTGTAATAAGGCAAGTTTCGTAAGATTTTAATGTTGAACAATATTTAATAATCAACAATAAAAAACAATCTATGGCTCCATGTTATGGGCCCACTGGGCTGGAGCCCCACCCTATCAGGCTTGGTGCTCTGACCCCATGGTGGCAGTGGCAGCCCTGTTGACCTATGAATTGCCTTCAGAGTCATGCTACTCTTTTCTCAGAGGAAAACACTTGCTTTCAGCCAGGTGACACAGAAGGCTCTACTGACTTGTCTTATAGAATCAGAAGTCTGACAGCCTCCCTCATTTCATCCTGTCTCTGTCCCTTTCAGTCCAAGCTGGTAGTGTTTCTGCTGCCATAACCCCATCTCAGGTCCTGCTGAGATGGCTTTATCAATCCCTAAGTCACATGTCCATACTCCCTTTATCAAATGGTTGTCTAGCAACAGCCTTGATGTTGTCTCCAGAACACACTTTCAAATTTTTTGCAGCATGCATAGGCTGAGAATTTCCAAATCTTCAAAGTTTTGGTTCCATTTTGCTTAATAAATCTTTCTCCAATTATCTTTGTCCTCTTGTGTTTTAGTTTAAGCAGCAAGGAGAAACCAGGCCACACTTTTAACACTTTGCTTATAAATTTCAGTTAAATATCCAAGTTTATCACTGAACAGTTCAATTTCCCAGAAACCCATAGAACACAATTTAGCCAAGCTTCCTGCCACCTTATAACATGACTGCCTTTCCTTACGTTTCCAGTAACATGTTCCTCACTTTCATCTGGGACCTTATCAGAAGCACCCTTTTCTTATTTCTATTAATATGATCATACATGCTAAGTGATAGAAACCTTCCTGATAGCCCTCTTTCAGAGCCCTCAGCAGAATCACCTTTAATGTTCATATTTCTAACTATAATCACAGAAGGCAACCTTGGCTTTTTCTAACATGAAGCTCAAAATTATTCCAGCCTCTGCAATAGCCAATTCTAAAGCCATTTCTACATTCTTAGATATTTCTTAGAGCAGCATCCCACTTCCCAGTACCAAAATCTGTGTCCGTTTTCCAAAGCCACAAAGCATCAGTCAGGGTTGCTTAAACAACAGCAATTAACCTTCTCACAATTCCAGAGGTTAGAAGTTCAAGATCAAGGTGTCAGCAGGGTAGGTTTCTTCAAAAGCCTCTCTCCTTGGCTTGCAGATGGCTGTCTTCCTCCAGTGTTGTTAAGGTCTTCCCTTTTTGTGTGTCTGTATCCTAACCACCTCTTAAGGACACCAATCATATTGGATCAGGGTCCAATCATATGACTTCATTTTACCTTAATTACCTCTAAAGGGCCTGTATCCTAAAAATAGTCACATTATAAAATACTGGATCAGGACTTCCAACACATGAAATTTTAAGAGGACACAATTAAGCCCATAACAAGCTGAGACTTCTCATATTCACTTATTGCATGAACACTGAATACCACTCTTTCTCATTGTTCTGATGACCATGTAACTGGTACAACCTCCAACACATGGTGCTTAAGAATAAAAGGGAGAGGAAATAATCACATACAAATTAATGGAAAAAAGTACATGAGAGAGTATACTATGTATTTTGGACTTCACCAAGCCTGCCTGCTACATCCAAGAAGGTTTCCTTGAAGAGCTCCAATCTGAAGGGTGAATATGGAAAGGCTGTGTGCACATAGAACTTTCCAGGAAAAAGGAACAGAATAGTACATTCAAGAAATTGAGAAGTGGCCAGTAGGGCTGGAACACAGAAAGTATGAGGAGTAACAAAACATGAGGTTGGAAAGGAAGGTAGGGGCCACATCAACCACATTATGATTTTTGGTCTTTATCCTAACAGCAATGGGAAGCACCTGAAAGGTTTTATTCATGATCATATTTTCATTTTACAAAGATCACTCTCGAAAAAAGGGGACACTAAGGGTTTCTAATTTGCTGATAATGTTCTACTTCTTGAGTAGGATTCTGGTTACATGGGTATGTTCACTGTGAAAATCTACTGAGCTATATACTTAAACTTTAAGCACTTTTCTATATCTACATTATATTTCAGTCTTCTAAGACTGTGGAGAAAAAGGGCTAGAATAGAGAAAGTACAGCTGTGGGGACTCCAGCATCAGGAAGAGTTGATAATTCAAACTATTCTTATGGAAAAACCCGAACAAACTTTTTGGCCAACCCAATACAAAGATGGCAGTCAAAAATGAAGAGACTCCAGATAATTAAGTGGCAAAATTCAAATACCCCAGTTGATGAATTGAATATGAAGGAGGAAAGAAGGCATCAAAGAAGACTCTCAAGTATCTGTTTACAAAAATAGATGGATGGTAGATCCATTCTCCACGAATGAAAATCCTGGAGTTCCACAGATGTGACAGATCACAGATTCAATTTTTCAGGCTTTAGAGTAGAAATCTCAACTAGGCAGTTAAGTATATGGGCTGGAGCACAGAGGACAGGTTTAAAAAGAAAACACCATTGGGGAGAAATACTATTAAAAGAAGGACTTCCCCCATAGCTCAGTGGTAAAGAATCAGCCTGCAATGCAGGAGACCTGGGTTCGATCCCTGGGTCAGAAGATCCCTTGGAAAAGGGCACGACAGCGCACTGCAGTATTCTTGCCTGGAAAATCCCATGGACAGAGAAGCCTGACAGGCAACAGTCCACAGGGTCGCAAAAAGTCTGAAGTGACTGAGCACACGCACACAGGAGGTCCTGCACTACTATAGGCAATGGATTAGGTTCTGCGGACAGTTATGAACAGAACAAACAGGTCATCATAGAACTTATATTCTAATTCAAAAGACCCCCAACAAATTGTATTCAACTACTATCAGGTACTGTGATGAAAACAACAGGACGGTTTAACAGAGTGACAGAGCTGGGGCTACTTTACTTTAGATTGGAATAGTTAGGGCTCTCTGTGGAGGTGACACTGAGGTGAGACTTGAATGCTTAGAATTATGCAAGGCACAGGAACAACAGAAACAATTTAGAGCATTTCAGAAAGAAAAAAAGAGCTTAGTGTTTAAAGCAAGATCAAGCTTTGCATATCTGAGAAACAGAGCAAAAGGCCAGTATAGACACAATGTAGTAAATGAAGAGCAGAGGGTACAAGACACAGTCAGGGAAGAAGCCAAGGGCCAGATCACATAGACTTTAAGCAGGAAGGATGTAATTTATACTTTAAAAAATTTTAAGTTATAGATTTCTCTAGTTCCTCTGTGGCAAAGATAAATGTGGAGAGACTACTAGGTCCTAGTGAGACATGATGAAGTCTCATGGGGAAAGTTAAGAGGAAGAATATAAGTGTTAAAGAAAATATAAAAAAATAATCTCTAAATGACCCTAAAAGAAACAAAGTCTCAAGGCTGCCCTACTTACCTGTATTCTAGTATTTAATTTTTTGATCATAGATCACAAATCTAAAGACTACTAACAAGATTCAAAATTTCAAACAAAAGGCTCTGATACTGTTAGATAAAACAAGTTAGATGGATGAGCCTTCCTCTCTGCTTGGACACTCTTTCTTAGCAAGTATCAAACACAACTAATTCACACTTTGTATCTCCATGTGTCCTAAATTATGAACTGCCCTATACAGTTGTTGTATTTAGATGAATGGGTCCTTAGGATCAAGAGGTTGACTATTTTCTGGAGAAGACATTTAATATTCAACAAATATTTACTGACTCTTTAAAGGACAAAGCTTCAAAGACAAGACAAGGAAGACCATGCTTTCACGCCCTTAAGAAAGTGAAAATTAAAGTCACTCAGTCGTGTCCGACTCTTTGCCACCCTATGGACTGCACAGGCCATGGAATTCTCCAGACCAGAAAACTGGAGTGGGTAGCCTTTACCTTCTCCAGGGGATGTTCCCAACCCAGGGATCGAACCCAGGTCTCCCACACTGCAGGCAGATACTTTACCAGCTGAGCCATCAGAGAAAGATAATCTTTCTTAGTATAATGTCTGGGCTCTATTGGTCTTTACACAGCAAAGGGAAGATGTGGAAGGAGAAATTAGCACTTTTGACCACTAGCTCTCCAGCTTTAACAATTTCTTTCCTATCATTCCCCAGAACTAAATTTTTTTCCTCACTACTTTCCAATTAATTCAAAACGTCTAACCCAGGTCTCCTATCACATTTCTTATAAATACTTCAATTTACTTATATTCAAAATGAAATGTTTTAACCATATCTTTGTCAGTGTTACATTATATAATATTTCAATAATCTCAATCTCCTAATGCAGTTTCATGAACCAAAAACTATCTTAATCTATTCATGAAACCAATGCTATTTCTTCCCCACTCTAACAAAAACTCTACCTCTGATTTCCAATTTAGAAACAACAACAAAAAGAAAATACAGAAACTACCCTCAAGGAATTTAAAAAAATCAAGTAAGATCCAGCCCTTCTATTTTTTAAGTTAACTAAAACAAAATAAGGCACATTTTCAACAGTAAGAGCTCTTCATTTTGTACTCAAAGGCTTTCCTTACAGAATCTAATTAATTCAATATTTTATTTCTATAGAAAACAGGCTCCTTTATTGTTCTTTTAGAAAATTAATGTAAACAACATAAAAGAAAAAGGATGCTAATTATTACAAAAGGTAAAAAAAACTAAATTCTCCAGAAATTCAGAAAACTAATGTGATTTCTATGACAGCTACTGCTAGCACACTTAATAAATAAGTGGACATCAAAACAAAAATCCACTAACATCACTTAAAACAGTGTTGGTCTATTTAGGAAATAACTCCCTCAAAGACTCCGCTAACAGGGAAGCCCCATACTCTCTCAAAATTAATCAGCATAACACACAGCTTACACAATTTAACAATCCATTTATTGAATACTACATATTTCAAGTGCTAGCTAAAATCAGGAGATATTAAAATAAAATATAAAAGCACAACAGCATATATAAAAATGTAATTCAAAAGATGTTGCTGAAATATGATTATCAACCATCAGTGTACACTTTGCAGAAAATAATTATATACTAAATGGCATCCAAGCTTTCAATTTTGACTTAAAATAAGCATTCTAGTGGTCATGTATGGATGTGAGAGTTGGACTGTGAAGAAAGCTAAGCGCTGAAGAATTGATGCTTTTGAACTGTGGTGTTGCAGAAGACTCGAGAGTCCCTTGGACTGCAAGGAGATCCAACCAGTCCATTCTAAAGGAGATCAGTCCTGGGTGTTCACTGGAAGGACTGATGCTAAAGCTGAAACTCCAGTACTTTGGCCACCTCATGCGAAGAGTTGACTCACTGGAAAAGACTCTGATGCTGGGAGGGATTGGGGGCAGGAGGAGAAGGGGACGACAGAGGATGAGATGGCTGGATCACAACACTGACTCGATGGACCTGAGTCTGAGTCAACTCTGGGAGCTGGTGATGGACAGGGAGGCCTGGCGTGCTGCGATTCATGGGGTCACAAAGAGTTGGACACGACTCAGCGACTGAACTGAACTGAATTGAAGCATTCTAAATAAATGGTCACTTTCAGATTTCTTCACTCAGCTTCACTGGTGAGTCAACATACCTCTAACCCTATACACTCAAAAAGGTACCATAAAAATGCACTCAGTTTTCCACTGGAATTTCTTTGCTGCCTAGAAAAAGACCCTAAATTAATAACAAGAATTTAACCAAAGATAACTACGTGGTTTAAAAGATAAAATGAGCTGCAATGAGGAATACGTCTGAACTAGATGTGACTCCTAGTTATCATCACTTCCCAGAGAAACTATGTTCACAGGATAAATTGCTTAATTTCTCTTAAGTTTCTGTTTTCTCTTTATAAAAAATTAGAGAGACTGTATGATATAAAAATTACATCTACAATTACACTTAGAAAAGGGATAGGCACTGATAGGCATTAACTAAATGGTAGCTACTTAAATAAGTATTATTAAATTAAGGCTTGTTTGTATTAAAATCCTATTGCTCGTTGTAGTAGTATTGGAGAATATGAAGAATCACCTATAAAAGTTGAACTCAAAAATAGCTTTCAGCTTTCTTTCAGAACCATTCACTTACGGTCAGATAAAAGAATCATGACAACAGTGAATTCCATAAGAGTGAGTTTCCAACTACTTTTATCAACTGGTCTATCAGGAAGAGGCTTGAGTACTGTAAAATAAGTTTTTCTCAAATACATACATCCAAGTACTACATTATGCTTATGGGATTCCTAACCAGTGAATAGGGCTTTCCAGGTGGCTCAGTGGTAACAAAGAATTTGCCTGTCAAGCAGGAGACGCAGGTTTGATCCCTGGGTCTGGAAGAGCCCCTGGAGAAGGAAATGGCAATCCACTCCAGTATTTCTGCCTGGGAAATTCCTAGGACAGAGAAACCTGGAGGGCTAAACAGGTTAGGGGTCGCATGGGGTGGGAAAACAGTAGGATACAACTTAGTGACTAAACAACAACAACAGTAACACCGATCGATTCTTATAAACCTTTCCAACTATTTTCATATCAAAGTTCTACCTAAACCATACAGTCAGGAAACTGCAAAACTGTAGTTTCTAAGTTTAACATGATGGAATAAGGT
This sequence comes from Capricornis sumatraensis, assembly GCF_032405125.1. Classification (NCBI taxonomy): domain Eukaryota; kingdom Metazoa; phylum Chordata; class Mammalia; order Artiodactyla; family Bovidae; genus Capricornis; species Capricornis sumatraensis. The sequence goes on along the minus strand of NC_091080.1, from coordinate 38,309,309 downwards.
TCACAAGGAACAATGAGTTCAGTGTAACACAGAAGGGAAAAAAGTTACCTCTATTTTTGACAGAAACTTACCATCCCACCATCTTCATTAAAAATGTTATGAAGTTAACATGAGGATAGCTGTGCAGAAAATGGAGTGAAGAAAAAGAAAACATGTATAGGAAAAGACTATGAAAGAAACATGATTTCTAATACCATTAAGAAGAAAAAAGAAAATGAAAAAAATGTTTATTTTAAAAAATAAATAAATAAATAAAAAGAAAGAACTCATGATCCTTTTCCAAATCAAATTTTCTTTCATTCTGATATACTAAAAAGACTGAAGAGTCCAGAACTACAATTGAAGAGACAGTAACAAAGTTGTATAATTACTGTTGTAGGGTAAAAGTTTATCTTTACATGTCCTATCTGAGGATACAGATGAAACTGCAAAACAAAAAAATAATCCAAATAAAGTATATTTTAATAGATTGTACTGAACTTGAACACAATTTTAACCATGAATGAACAGATTATTCTTATTTTTTTTCCCTTACCTACCTATAATAAAGTTGAAAGGCAAAAAGCCTAGTAGGCCATCTCAAAAATCTCTCCATCTTCCCATTAATTTACAAACAGTTCAATTGAAAAAAAAAACAAACACGGAAATATTAACAACTGCACAACACCAATGAAGTCTTCAGTCATTCCCAAAGTAGATACAATGCTCTGGTAATGTGACTATATCTAAGATTAGAGGTTAGAGTATGGCTGTGTCCGTGTTAGATGAAAGTTTATTTTTTACACACTTAAGACAGCTTACTAAAGTTAATGGACTTCATGCTGGGAAGTCCATTGTAATAACTGCAATTTTTACACCTGGAATGAGACAGGGTTATCATTCAGAGAATAAAATTTGTTAGGAGGAAAGGGAAGAAAAGGATTATTTCTAATCTAACTAACCAAAATAAACAAAATTTATCTTCTATTAAAGATAACAAAAAGTCAAAACGTTCCAAACCGACACAGTTCTAGCTTCAAAAATAACTCATTTTTTCTCTGAGGATCTCTTTTCAGAGATTTTTATGCTACTCTTTCCCCTTGTTTCTGTGTATAAATTGATAGCAAAACTGTATTGAGAATTTCCATAGGTGATATTCAAAATTGTGTATTCCATTACAAAAATTAGGCCATTCAGTACAATGTATATAAAGATACTGAATCTAAGTTTTCTAATTTTAGTTGCAAAAATCATAATTGTGAACTTTTCAAGATTTGCTCTGAAATTTACAGCCAGGCACAACTGAAAATTGTTTAGACTTAAGACTTAGGCAATTTGAATCAACTGAACTGAATTAATTTAAATGCTGCTCAGCAAAGAAAAAAAAAGGAATAAAAGTCACACACAAGACAATCACTAATTACTCCTTTCAGAATCTACTTCAATGAATTCATTTAATACTACTTCTGGCAAACTTTAGGATATTTTAAGGAAAAAAATCTGGCATACGTATAGGGAAACCAATTGCTTTAATAATACCTTAATTTAAAAAATAAAATAAAATATGCAAATCTTATTTAACTGCAAAGAGAAAGAAAACCATCACCAAAGAGGATAACCATTAATCCCTAAATATAATCTTTCCTTTCTCAAAAATTACAGCTAACAATCTTAAAAAGAAAAAAATTTTTATTTATAAATTGTAATGTACAAAATTTAACTCTAAAACCTACTAATGATCTGCTGTTCTGCTGCCATCAAATGTTTATTTTGAATGGTCATTGTAACAAAACTAAGTAATATTGTCTTTTGTTATGATTCTAGACTAAGAGGCATTACTCTATTTATACAGGGTTGCAGACAAACACAGACATACACTCCAGCCCTAACAACTGAATTCTCAGTTATTAGGATTCAGTTAATCCTCAGTTACCGCATTTATGTTATACTACTACATGATACTTCAATAAACCCTAGGACACCTATCTCATCAAGGTACTAATACATGAACAACCACATTTCTCCAACATTTTTCCAAACAGAACATTACCAATTTTCTCTGAAAATACTTAGAAAACCAGACTCAGAAAGTCAGACATTTCCACCACAACAAAAACTCAATTATGGGCAAAACAAATATTTTATATCCTTTGAGATCATAAATTCTTTCAAAACTTACCTATATATAAAACTGGGAAATTTCATAACCTGTATTGTTTAGGTAAGAGATAAGCAAACTTCAAGTAGTTAAATCCACCCTATCATACCATCAACAAAATACAACCTGATTTTCTGTAAATAATCTTACTTTAAAACACATAATATATTAAAAAGCTAATATTTTCTTTTAGGAAAGTGAATATGAAAGATCAATTTAAAAAGCATCAAAAGTTCAACTTAATTACCACACAAATATTTTATTGGCAGTACTGACATATAGAAAAATATAAATTTACTTTTCATAATGAATCTTTCCGAACCAGACTAGAATCTATATTCTGTTTAACTAAATTGTTCACCTTAGTTAAATATGATGAGTAATGCCCATTTTTTTCTTTGTGATGGAGACCAACTCAGAATGGCAGGAAGCAGCAGAGGGAGCTAGTCCATTAGGAATATATCTAAATTTTAAAAAAGAATGTCTGAATAGAAGGAAAAACTTGGATGAAAAAACTTTTAATTGGTGAATTTCATCTTTTATTACATATTCATTTCTCTGTTCTGTTACTGTTCCAAAGTAAAAAATAACATTAGTCAGAGTGCTTGGGGGAACTTTTAATTTACTCTGTTTTTTAAAAATAAAAAAAATTGCGGACTTCCCTGGTGGTCCAGTGGTTAAACTCCATGTTTCCAATGCAGGGGGTGCACGTTCGATCCCTAGTCAAGGAACTGAGATCCTACACACCAAGTAGTGTGGCCAAAACACAAACAAAAAAAATACAAAATGCCCCAACAAAAACATCTTCTAGAATGTTACCTCATCACCTCAGTAAACATTTATAACTTTTAAAAATATTTGGTAATGATTAACGATCTCTTTACTACTCAAAAATTATTAGGAGATGACATTTAATCTGTAATAAAATCTGGAAATTTATTTTATAGACTTACTATTATGAACAAGTTGCTTCATTTGTATCTTCCAAAGGCAATTCTCTAGATCCTCGAAATAAATCTGGCTGCTGTTCAAAACCTAATGGTACTATTACTTCTAAATAAAGTTTTATAAGGACAAAGAAAGAGAAAGGAGCACAAAATATATACCTAACAGTTGTTTCACCTGTCCCAAAATTAAATCCTTCTTCTATTTCAAAATGTCAATTTACGTAATAAAATGCTGGGAAAAGCAAGCCCAAATACCAGGAAGTACTACTCTGAAACAAAAGAATTATGAAAATAGTGAATAAAGGAAACATGAACACATAATTGTATATACATTTATACATAAAACATGAGTTAGTATATTTCTACTATTATCATAGTTAGAATAAACAAATATATACAAACATACATGTGTTAAAACAAAATAAAATACAGTAATACTCATTTAAATGTAAACAGTACTGGAGACTACAAATAAAAATATTAACTCATTAAAGGCAATATAATAAAGACCTTGTTAAAGTACTATGTTTAGTTTTGAGCCTTGCAATTAGTATTACTTAATAATTTAATATTAGTTAAAAAGTAATATAAAGATGTGAGAGAATATTTAAAGCTGAAAAAAAATTCTAAAAAGTTTTAAAACATCAGAAGATTATGAGATTCACCACTTTGCTCTACACCTATAACTACCACAACACTGTTAATCAACTATACTTCATACAAATTAAAATTAAAGAAAAAAATATACTGTAGGATTTAGGATAGGTTGGTTTAGGAGAAGGAAGACTTAAACGACATGAACTATTACCATGTAAAACACATAAAAAATTTTCAACAGTTGTAATTAGCTTGTTTTTTTCTTTCCTAAAAATGGATAAATCAAAGCAAAATTAGGATGAATTGCCCAAGAGCTCTGAAATGAATTCCATCTCGATTTTAAAATTTTAAGTGATGGAACACAATCTTACAAAAACGATAAAGTGAGATACACAGTTGTCCTTAAAGAAAAGCTAAAACCTGGAGAAGTAAAACAATCCAGAGGACAAATCTTCCTATAATTAATGCTAAGGAGCTGTCTAAAATATTTTTCACACTAGAATTATCCTGTGTTAATTTAAATAGAGAAAAGTGATATACTATCAGAATAACGTGAAGAGCTTTTATAAACTATATAGTCATTGCCCTGTTTTTCATTCCAGAATTGGGGAGTATGGAGAGACAGGGAATGGCTTAAGAAGAAGGGTGATGAAAACATAAATTACAGAGGAAAAAACCCCTGGTGACTGATATACCTACTGTATTGGCATTTGACAAAGAATTTTGTTTTAGTAAGTGATATGCTAATTACAGCTTAGAAATACTTTACAAAGATGAATTTGCAGAAAAGCATAATTTTACCAGTATTATGAATAGAAGAATCAACTAAAGTTCCTATAACAAGTTAATATTAAATATTTAAGATAGTCAAAGAAAAATACTCAAGTTTTATGAAAAGTTGAATTTAGGTATGAACTATAAAACTGTCTGACATCTACAAAAGATAAAATCAGTTTAAAATTCAATTATAGAAAAACATTCTGGTTCCTACCCACTCTACTCAGGGATCTTCATAATAACCAGAAGTATTACAACAAAAGATTATAAAAACATTTAAAATACAATTTTATATAATTTTTATTTACACTTCAAAATTTAAACAACTTGCTGGGAACATCTTTTGTGAGGCAACGTGGTCTTTTGTTAAAATCTGAAACTACTTAAGTTTCAAGACAGGCTCACTAATTTTTTTTAAGGGCAAGCAACAAATGAGTTAGCTGAAATAGCCAACTTAATGATTATTTGTAACACAGACTTCATTATGTGAGCCTAGAGAGCCTCCCCACCTCTGTCTCTCCTGTGAAGGAGGAGGTCTTTGTGTGCTTTTGTGTGGCGGTTCCACTGAATTCATTACAATAGAGATGGACATTTGATATTCATAACGATCCAACATCTGAGCAATCTTCTTTCGAGACACACCATGTTTATTCCTCCTACCGAAAAAGAAAAGGATTTTAATTCTATTTTTTAAGAATGTATAGGATTAACCTATTTTAGAGTAACAGAGCTGAATAGAGTCTAAATTACCTTTTGCAAATAAATACTAGAAGATATACCTCTAAAAAAAGGGCTCTCTCAGTTTTAAACAATATAGTAAAAAGGCTTAAAATACCATAAATCACAGCAAAATGTTAACTGATTATACTTTCTTCACATAGAACTAACTACTGGTTCACTGAACCACTGAGTTAATGACCCCCAACTTTTAAACAAGAAAATAAAAAGATTATGCAACACCGTTTTGAGAATTACAGAAGAACTGAGTGGGTTTCTAGGACTTACAAAAATCAATATAAAATATGTATAACTTGTAAAAGTTATTTTTAACACATCTGCATTAAAAAAATTTATTATAAACACCAAACTATTATTAGCAATACAATTTTTACATATCTCACAAACATAGTATTGAATGAAAGAAACTAGAAACAATGACTATATATTGTGTAATTCTATTTATTAATATATAAACTTTGAAAGAAACTAAACTATGGTGCTAAAGTGAAGGATTTTTTTTTAAAGCAAAAAAAAGGCTTTAAGGAACAGCAAGCAAGTAATTGTAGGGAATTGTTACCAGGAAAAGGAATTAAAAAAAACTTCTAAAGTGTTAGTAAAGCTCTCATGACACGAGTAACAGTTAAATGAATATCTGACTTATGAGAAACTTGTTAAACTACATATTTTTAATGTACTTTTCTGTGAGTTTAATTTTGACAGCAAAAAGTGGTTTACAAATTATTCTTGTCTCTCAAAAAATTTTTTTAAAAATTTAACCCTTGTAGTTTTCTGTAACTTGAGTTGGACATGGCAAAACATACAGAACATATTTTACATTTATTAAGTTCTAGACTTACTAAAGCTAACTCATCTTCCCAGAAAAATGACATAAAAATCTGTCAAACTATACTAGATAGCAGTTAAATTGACTTTATTTTGTAAAGTTATTTTATATTAAGAATTATAATAAGTTTCAACAACAATACTTCCATTAACTCACTTATTCAACACACGCCAAGTATCTTTAGTTGTTTTTTTTTTTTTTTACTTTTTTTTTGATTAAGCGTATCTTTAGTTTTTAAACTCTCTCTTCTTTCTACCTGAGGAGCAATAATCACACAGAGGGCAGGCAAAGAATACCAGATATTAATAATATCTACCAGTTTCTTCATAAATTTGATTTGGCATGCAAATTAGAAAGGGAAAGAAAGATAACCAAAGCAACAAAAATTCAAAGATACAAAAGGAATGAAAGGCAAGGAGGAAAGAAAGCAGTTGAACACCATATACAGAATAACAGTTTTAAGCAGAAGAGGGAAACGTGGGAGAAAAAAATGGTCTTAAACAGAGAGGTGATGGTTGCACAACTCTGTGAATATACTGAAAACCACTGAATTGTACACTTTTAATGGGTAAATTGTAAGGTATGTGAGTTAAAAGTTGTCAACAAAGGTGAGGTAGGAGGAGTGAAAATGAAGAAAGGAAAAATGATTTACAGTCAGGAAAACCAGGGGAAATGAATAAAGGTAAACACAAATGGAAGATCAGGGTTGAAAGTATACAAGACCACAATCCCTCACAAATCCTGAAATCTAAAATACTCTGAAAATTCAGTTTTCTGTTGACTCACACAGAAGCAAAGTCTAACCATGCCTGTACTCATATGGCAGCATGATCTACTCAGAACATTAAACCATATAAATTTTTCTCATCTGAACAGACTGATCATTCACAATCTGCTGCAGAAACACGGAGATGTTTGATTATGCCATGCTGCCCCAAACTCTTGCTAGAAGTGCTAACAATTAGGTACAGGTTCTGTATTACCTTTCTAAAATTTAAAAAAAAACAAAATCTGAATTCTTAAACACATTGATTCCCTAAATCTTGGCTATAGGATAATGGATATGTTGCAGTAAAGATGGAAAAGGGGGAGAGAGAAAAGCATCAGGTAAAAAGGTGATGGGATCTAAAATGGGAAGGAGATGAAGCTGGAAAGGCAATGCAGAGAAGTGGCCTAGCTAAAAAGCAGAAGTCCTAGTTTTTCTCTCAGTTTTCTGGATCTCCACTAGCATTCAATAAACTGGGAACCAACGCAGGAAGTCACTAAGAAAAAGTAACGAACACACTTAACAAAGAACATTTAAGGAAATGTAATTTTGCAAAGAGCCTCAAACAAGTTGAATTTAAGTCAATGCTCCTCTTAATAGAAAGTGAACCCACTCCAGTGTCCTTGCCTGGAGAATCCCAGGGACAGCGGAGCCTGGTAGGCTGCCGTCTACGGGGTCGCCCAGAGTTGGACACGACTGAAGTGACTTAGCAGCAGCAGCAGCAGCAGTAGTAATAGTCCCTATTCATAGGTATCAAAGATTTAACAAACAAAAGCTAGTAAAGAAATTGATCATGAAAAGGAGAAAAGAAAGAAAAAAAAGGTAAGAGATTAAAAATTTTTTTTGAGTGCCTTACTTTTCTAATTCTTCAGGATCAAATTTCCACCAAGTTTCAGGTTCATGAAACTCTACTCTGTATCCTTTTCCTATGGCCTACACAAAAGAAAGGAAGAAAACAAAAACCCAGAGAATACTTCTTAAAGTAAAAAGATGGAAGACATATAAATTTCACTTAGACAATACTTCTCAATTTGCTCAACCAAGAAAAATTTACCTTTAAAATAATATGGTTTATAAAAATTTTAAGGCTACTTAACAGTCAAGTTCCAATCACTATTCTCAAGTCCAGGCAAAACTAACAAGATGAATATATTGCTTAATAAGCACCATTCTCAATTTTTAAAAAATTGAGCAAATGGACACACCTCTTTAGAGAACAAGAACAAATGTTTTAATAGTAAACATCAAAGTAACTGAAATTTCAGAATATGAAAAAACTGAAAAGAATAGAAAAACTCTCTCATATCTCATATTTACCATTTCCACATATGGTTTCATTTCCCAAGCTTGTGTATTAGTGTTGTCTATTATGACCGGCGATCTCCCCTGATTGATAGCTTGCTTTGCTGAAATAAAAAATAAATTAAAAAAAAAAAACAGAACTATTAGATAAAAATATGTAAAATAAAATTTAAATATTCATTAAGCAATTTTCTACATCCCTGTACTTAAAAACAAAACTGTGCAATCTCTAGAGCCAGTGCATGGAAATAAAAGGACTCTGCTAGATTAAGTGGAATTAAGAGACATAAATACATGTAATGGGTTTTCTTCAGACCGAATGTTGGTTTTAAAAAACTAGCTGTAAAGGACATTTTAGGGGAAATATTCTGTTGAACTTACAGTTAATGAAGACTTCAGTCTAGAGCTTTCATTTACAGAAAATGTAGGGGCAAGTTACATCTGAATATGGTCTGAGTATGAAAAGAGACAAACATTTAATGATATGGAAAGATGGAGACTTTTAACAGAAAATGGCAATTTACAAGACAATATGTAACTGATTTCATTTTGGGCAAAATATAAAGATGTGGAAAGTTACTAAGACACCAAAAGTTGTTTTCTATAGGTAAAATTACCAATAATTCTTTTGAAATAAGAGACTTAGGTAAAAAAAAAAAAAAAAAGGGCTATGGATTTATCACTACTTACATTCTAAGCAACTAAATTTCATGGTTCAACTGACTTTGTGGGTATTTCTTAGGACAATGATTTCTGAAATTGGGAGCTGAGCTACAACAGAACTTTTCAAACTATCTCCCTGTCCCTATGCTGTTGATTCCCGTATGAGATGAGAATTATTTCACAGTGATTCCTGTTAACGACAGGCAAGACAATTAAAAGCCCATTATAAAATTTATTTTATTTTATTTTACAGAGTTCCATCATTTATGAGAGAGACTCCATTTAAGACTGCTCTCACAGAAAGCAGCAGAAGAGCAGTCACTTGGATGGGGAGGAGGCTAGTGGACCTGTGACTCTCAGAAACCTTCCTGAAGTGGCCACAGCTGGAGGAGGGGTGGTGTCCACCCTTTGGCTCTGTCTCCATCCTGGGCGTCTGCCAAGGATCACCCTCTCATGGTTCTGACCTCTCTGACCTTGTCCCTCGGGGGACCTCCTGACTTGGCTGTTGTCATTCCAGATTCATGTATCATGCCTCTTCCTAGAGAAACCTGAGATTTCCTCAGACTGGAAGCTGCAGATGCTCAAGGAGCAAATCAGTTAGTTAGTGCTTTGAATTTACATAACAGAGTAACACAGATTACCTCTAACAGGTGGGGCTATGGACGGTGGTTGTTGTTTAGTGGCTAAGTCGTGTCCAACTCTTTTGAGACTCCATGGACTATAGCCTGCCATGCTCCTCTGTCCATGAGATTTCCCAGACAAGAATACTAGAGTGGGTTGCCATTTCCTTCTCCCCACTATAAAATTTAAAAGACTGAGGCAAAATGCAATGATACGGAAGTTTTGCTGGGATTTAGAATTCAAACCACTAAGTTTCACATAATGAAAACATTTATACAGATGTCTAAAGGAAAACAGAATTTTAAAGGCTAAGTAATAATGACTAATGTGGAATGTAAATGCATATTTGGGAGAAGACGTCTCTAAATATTAAAAGAAAGTTACAATTTGGGTCACAGACAGGATACCAAGATGCTATCAATTCCCACTGCTTCACCCCAAACAGTGATCATACTTTCATTAAAAAAAAAAAAAAATTCAAGTAATTCTCCTAAATAATTCTCCTAATGTCTATAGACCGGCTTACACCTCTAAGGAGTCAAGTTCTACAAAAGGAGCTTATTAACCAAATAAATCTCTGATTTGCAGGAATGGAGATATTATTCTCTTTCCATGAATAATTATCATCCAATACCACATTCCAGTGCACTCCAGGAAAATAAAGGTCCTAAGAAAACAACATCTGAATACTCAAATAAAGAGAGTCATTTTCTCAAACAAATTAACCACCATACTCTAAGAAAGAGAATAATGACACCTTGGAGATATTTTAAATTTATAAGCAGTTAAAGATGAATTTAGATTCTTTTGATAAACATGAGACAGACTGATATTCCCAGAATAATGACTGGGACTTAAAAGTATTCAATAAACGTTTGTAAATTAAATGTAATGCTCACAACTTTCAAAATGTCTAGTGATTGCCAGTTATCATTACCTTGAAAGGGGTCAAAAATTACCTTGGAAAAGTCCACACTTACTATACTAATAAAACCAGTGGTTTATCTAGACACCAATATGTTCAGCGAGTATAATTCACATGACAAAAACATTTTAATAAAATAGTCTAGTATTGCAGAAAGAAAAAACATGTCCCACACAAACAAACTTTCCAGTTCACCAAAGATATACTGCCTCATTCCCCTTATCATCTACTTCTGTTCCTCTTAACTCTGGGCCAATAACTCTAAGCATTTTGGGGAACTGCCAGTATGACCCTTATTTGACTTGGGCAGTAACACTGCAGCATTTTAAAAAGTAAAAAAGAATTAATTAAAAAAATTTTTTTTTCTAAAATAAATATTTGGAGAAATCCTAGAATCAATACTAGAAAATAGTCTGAAAATCAAACTTATCTGACATTTAAACTTTTTATTCAAAAATATCCTCACTGAAATTCCTTACTTTGAATATTGAGAATTAGAAAGAAAAGCATTTATGCTGCTTTTCCTGCATATACTGTACTTCAGGGTAACACTAGCTGCTAGTTCTAGGTAAGAGGACATTCCTCATTACAGAAGAATTCTAGCCACTGAACACAGAAGGAATGACAGATCTAGAAAAATCATTTTGCAACTTTAATGAAATAACTGATTAAGGACACCATTCATTCTTGAATAAAACAGGGAGCAAACTGTCCCTCTGAAGCTACTGATCTTAGCATCACTAAAAATGGGACAACCGTTTACTTAGAAAAAAAGGTTGAACCAAATTATTCCTACAAGTTAAATGACTACCACAAGGAAGCAAATAGGCTGTTCATTGTAATCGCTCTACTCCAGGTTTAAATAATGTTTCATCATCACTGCATTCTTAATCTTTTAAAAAAGAAGTCAGATTATAGTATAATATAAGCATGTATCTACACAGTTCTAGATTAGTAGTTTTCAATTCTGACTGTAACATTAGAATATCTGGGAAACTTCCCAAAAAAACCACCAATGTTTAGATCCACTCCAGACCAACCAGGGGCTTCCCCAACGGCTCAGTGCCTGGGAAGACGCAGGTTCTATCCCTGAGTCAGGAAGATCTGAAGAAGGACATGGCAACCCACTCCAGCATTCCTGCCTGGAGAATCCCATGGGCAGAGAAGCCTGAAGGTCCAAAGGGTCGTAAAGAATTGGACATGACTGAAGTGAATGAGCACGCAAGCACATCAGACTAACTAAACCAGAATCTCTGAGACTAACACTTGGGCATGAGTTAAAAAAAAAAATCCCCAAGTGATTCAAATGTGCAGCCAAGGTTAATAACTATCATTCCAAAATTAAAGCAAATTGACCCATGTGCCTCTAAAAAGTGTATTAAGTAATTTTTTTGTATCAGTGAAAAAAATGTTTAATATTCACAGACATTAAGACTTAGAAAATATTAGCATTACTCGAGGAAATAACTTTTGGTAACACATAACAAAAATATCTAAGTTTTCTGAATTTGTTCATGAGGTAGTATCAGTTTTCTGAATTTGTTCATGAGGTATAAAGCAGTATATCAAAACATCCTATACTTCCATTGTACTGGCTTATGTACACTATCTACAGCTTAAAAAATATTCTAACTACATTCTCTGATTTTCACCTCAATCAGATAGAGTAAGTATAATTATCACTGCTTCTAAGAGATGAAAAACTGGGTCTCAAAGCTCTTTTGCTGGCTTGTCAAAGTCATCCAGTTGGTAAAAAGAAAAAAAGTCAAGAATAAAAATTCAGGTATTGTGACTCCTAGTCAAATATTCTATCCCAGGAGACTTGGCCCAAAACAAACCTCTGTTCTGGTTCCAGTCATGGGCATCACCAAGTTGATTAACATTATACCTGTACCCATCTTGATGGTGAAAATAGTCATCAGTGCTGAACACAATGCCATCACGACTCTGACCAAGCAGAATTCTGTTAATAAAAGAAATCATAAAGGTGCCGTTTATAAAATCTATAACCATCAGAAATAAGCCACATAGGAAAGATTAGTAAATGAATAGCTGGTACATATTTGTAAATATATTGCAGGCAGAACAGCACAGGAGTTGAACCTTAAAAAGCTTTCAGATTCCAAATATCACTTCATACTTAAATCTACATAATAGCCAGTAATAAAAACTTTTTAAAGTGATTTCTATATTGCAACTTTAAAAAACACTCTTCAATTTCAAAATGATGTCAACTTTCCATGTTTTAACTTTAGTGAATTTGTATTTGGTGTCTAAAATTGCCTAAATTTAACGCAATAGGTAACCTAAAACAAGCAAGTGTAACAAAGCAATTCATCTGGGGAAAACTACATTTGGCTCAAATTAAGTTTTGATAGCTTTGATATACTATTTCTATGAAGCACAAACATGCATGACCTGAAAGTGGGACTTGAGGTTTAAGGCTGTGAAACAGTCAATGATCCTCCAGAGTATAATCATGTTTTTAACTTTTAAGAGATTAAATTACTAAATGAAATTAACTACTAAATACTGAACAAAGAACACACTTTCAGAACAAGTCGGTGGTAATCAAGGTCTGTTCTCACGATTTACCACCTTTAACTTCTAAGCACAGAGAGACTGACAAGTGTTCAGTGTAAGAGAATTCCCATAATCAGTGACTCATGAAAGAGATTGGAGATGTGCTGATAAAAGGGAAAAGACAGTAGGAACAATTTGGATCCAACAATAACAAAAAATCCACCTGCAATGCAGGAGACCCTGGTTGATTCCTGGGTCGTGAAGATCACCTGGAGAAGGGATAGGCTACCCACTCCAGTATTCTGGCCTGGATTCCATGGGCTGTATAGACTATGGCGTCACAGAGAGTCAGACACAACTGAGGCGACTTTCACTGTATCTCTCCTCCTTCAAACATTAGGCAGTTGGATTATCATCGTATTGGGCTTCTGAGAGGGCTCTAGGGGTAAGGAGGCTGCCTGCCAATGCAGGAAACTTAATAGATGTGGGTTCCATCCCTGGGTCAGGAAGATCCTCTGGAGGAGGGCATGGCAACCCACTCCAGTATTCATGCCTGGAGAATCCCGTGGACAGAGGAGCCTGGCAGGTCACAGTCCATGGAGTGGACTGAAGCAACTGAGCATATATAATTCTATAATCTCTTTTTGAGAAGGGGAAGGGAGTAGAAGGTGGTGGAAGGGATGATATTGTCCTGATATGATTCAAGAATAATTCCTAATAAAAGTAACAGAATTTCAACTATTAAAATAACAAACATCTCTCCTTTCCTCAGATAAAACTGCATGTATTTTATATGAAAATAAAATCATATATAAATATAAAAAATGTACTGTATACTTCCACTTATAGAATTCTGATTCAAATTACTTTAAGCAAACCAAAGTAAATGTTTATCATGTTGAAGTTGGCAGAAACCAACACAACTCTGTAAAGCAATTATCCTTCAATTAAAAATGAATCTTAAAAAAAGGAAATGGTTTAAATTAATTGTTTGAGGATAAAGCTGGATTTCTCTTTTAACTGGCCATGATTTTCCCAAAATATACCATCTAACACATTTGGCATCCTATTTGTTTGTAAGTGAAAAAAATGCCACAATATTAGCATTCCAAACCAAAGCTCAATTGTCTAAAAAAATTTTGATCATAATCAACTAGATGATATCCAGTTATGTTTAAAAGTACCAGAATCCTGATACTATCTTTCCTAGATAACATATGTTTCTTTTTTTCCCCCCTCTGTTCTACTACTTTACTAGCAGGTGATCTTCTAGATTTAATAATACCATACTACAAGAGTATAGGATCTTCTGTACTCAAGAAATGCTTAACCTCTTCCAAAAAAAAAAAAAAAAGTGGGGAGGAAAGGAATAGTAAATCAACTTATATCATTAAACCATGTCAACATCAAACATGAGCAAATCTCAATGAAGAATATCTTAGGTGTATAAATCATAACTACAGCAAATAATTTCAGCTTGGGGAGACATTTTCCTCCCAGACTGCTCATGCATCGTTTCAAAATTCCCTGAATTATCTCAAAAATACATTTATCAATCTAGATATATCTAATGTCATATCAACCATCTGAACCAAAAGTAAATTATTTATCTCAAAAATACATTTATCAATCTAGATATATCTAATGTCGTATCAACCATCTGAACCACAAGTAAATTATTTAAGACTATCAGTATTTTCAAAGTTCTGAGTCAGATTCTATTAGAACCCTTCGAAGTTACGACAGGTACTAAAATGGATTCTCAGAATGCCAAAATTTAGACTTTTGAGAAATGAAGTATACAATAAAAATTTCAGATGTGGTCCCACTGGCCACTTGACTTGTATTTTTTCAAAATAGCTATCCTTCTGAGGACCTAGTATGTGCCAAGCATTTTATACATATACCTCTATGATTCCATTTAATCCTCACAACAACCTTGCCAATGTGGTATTAAACAAATTCAGAAATGAAAATAATTTCAGAAACCAGGCCACCAAAATCAACATAAACAACGGTGGAAGAGCCAAAACCAATAGCTCACAACATCCCTGCCTCCTAGTGTCCACACCCTTGGATAATCCCCTCAACTGAGGAGACCTTACAGCCTACACAGATAGCAAGAAACTGAGGCCTTCAATCCAATAGCTCACAAGGAAATGAGTCTTGTCTTCAATTCTGAGAGATATTCCCTGCAGGTCTTCCCCAAGACAAGCCTTCAGACCAAAACACAGCCCAAGGCAACATGGTGATCATAGCATCATTAGAGACCCTGAACCAGAGGCATCCAGATTCCTGTCCTTCAGAAACTGTGAGACAATAAATGTTTATTGCTTTAACAAGTCAGCTTCAGGGAACTTTATAACACAACCATAAATAAAAAATTTACTCTGTACTTAAAATCTTTCACTTGAGTAACAAGTGAGCTGTATTTTTTAAATGTAATTTTGAGAGTCCTACTGCCCTAAATGGTCTATTATATATAGAATCACTGTAATTTTCCTGCATCACTGTAATTTTCCTGCTTTATTTTTTTTTAATTTCTAAGAACCATATGTTTTCTATAACACATCATATATATTTAAAAATAGAAGTGATTAAAAAAAAACCTCTGAGTAAAACTGATACTGCATGAATTCTTTACCTCCTTATGTACTGAGGGGCCTTGCATACCCTCTGGCCCAGGATTACTGGGACACTTCATTCACCAAATACTCCTTGAAAGAAGAAAAAATTACCCTACATAAGAAAAAGTCAATCTTTCCTCTGGAGTTTAAACTGAGAGCTCTTCCAACAGAAGGAAAAAAAAAATCTCTTCCTCTCTTCAAACCGTTGTGCTCTATGGCTGCTGTAACAAATTATCACAAACTTGGTGGCTAAAAACACAGGTTTATTTATCCTACTGTTCTGAAGGTCAGAAGTCTGAAATCAGTTTCATTAGGTTAAAATCAAGTTGTGGTCAGACTAGCATTTCTCTAAAAGCAACCTACATATCCATCTTGACTCATGGTCCCTTCATCATCAAAGCCAGCAGAGTAGGACTTTCTCTGACAAGTGCTTCAACTATCTTTTATTCCTGATCAACTCCAGACATTTTGCTAATATGATGAAATTACTGCTTCTGATAATACTCTCACTGGTGAAATCTGTAGCATAAAGGAATGTGGATTTGCTGAAGTATTTTCAATTTATGCCTCCTCCTTGCAAGAACACAGTATAAGAATCTAGCAAAATCTTTAGCCCACACCCCTAAGAATGATACCCCAAACTTGATCCCTAAATGGTCTTGAGACCAACCATGGAATCAAAGGATTCAGTTTGGCTGATTGCCAACTGCAACAGCAACAAAATTCTACCTCTTGAATATTATTGAATTCTGCCTCAAATGAACCTTTCATCAAAAAGCTGCCAGTTTACCTAAGAGGACAAAGAGCTGGCACCTTGTCATACCTACAGAAGTTGCGTGAACTGGTTTGCACAGGTTTATTTGTAAATATTTAAAGTCTGTACTTGTATTCAAATTTAATGTAAGACTGGTTTCATCAAAATCTGTTCATGAAGTTGTGGTAAACACTAAGCTTCTGCCACTTGTAACCAAGTTGGCTTAGGTCAATTATCAGTAAATAAAAAGATAATGCTGTCGTGAGGGTTGAGATGAGAAACCAAAACATCAAAAGTGGAGGCAATTAAGAAAACCTCTACATAAGTAAAATCCTGAGAAAAATGAAAGGAGACATATTATGTCTCCTGCAGTGGAGAGCAGGGTACTAGTTCAAGTGCACAAGGATATGAAGATAAAGAAGTAGGTAAAGACTAAAGGAAGAAAGGGACTTGAATACCATCCCAAAAGAATTTGAAATTTATTTAACTCACTATAACTCATTACCACATATTAATACTAAACAATATTATAATTTAGTGCCCCAAATCAGTTCAACTCTGATCCTCCAAATCTTTACTCCTTTTTTCAAAGCTCATTTGAAAAGCTAAATCCTACATGAAACCATTCCTCACTAGAGAATATGAGGCTTCATATTCAATCCCAAATAACCATTCCTACTTCATTCAAAAAAGTGCTGACCTAAAGAGATACTTCTGCTGCTTTAACCAAGCTATTCAAAGCCACGAGTCAGGTATAGAGCAACCCATGTGATAGATATTAAAGTGAAGGATTAGGTAAGAAACACACTCTCATTTACATGCCCACTTTGATTTCTTACCAGTTTTATAACTTCTCCCAAGTCCTTTAACCTGAACTCATTTTTTATTAGCCTCCGCTGCTTCTAAAAAGTGAAAAGGCTAATTCATCTTCCAAGATGGTTATATACGGAAGTACTCTATAACCTAAAAACAGTAACATAAATGGTAATTGGGACTGTAACTTCCATTCTTATTACACCTAATTTCTCAAATAAAGAAATATACACGGGGTCGCAGAGTCAGACATGACTTAGTGACTGAACAACAACATATTAAATATAATCACCTCTCATCTCCCACTACAATTATGTCTCCTTGAACTTCTACTGAATCGCCACTACACTTGACTCACTTTCAGTTTCAACACACTCCAATATGTTGTTCCAAACCTAACCCTTCTTTTTTACATTCTATACCAGAGGCCCTCACCAGAAGATGCCTTCATCCAATTTCCAACCATCTCTTTTCTGATATTCCAAATCTAGAAGAACACCCATGTTTTTAAGACTTCATTCTTAATTTCTATCCTTTCTAAAGAAGGGTTGAAATATCATTTTCTCTACAAAATTTTCACTAAAAAAGAATCAAAATGCAGACTTAAAATTCATTCACAAAATCACAGTTTACAATCTAGCTTGAAATGTCTACATAACTTAAATCTTTCTCTAATTTCTTGCTTCTGAAGAAATACTGCTTACGTTTTTTAGACTGTCTTGCAAATAAATATAAACTATTTACAAAATAGTTCCTTGGACTTTTTTATCATCACCCAAAGACATCAAATAGACTCTTTTCCCTCTCATCTAGCATAAACCTTGAATAATCCTATATAAACTACAAAGAATCTGTATTGTTTTTCACAGCTGCACAAATGTGTTTGACTGCATCAATACTTTAAAAATGTAAACAAAGACAGGCATTTGAAACATTTCAGCACACAATAAAACATCATCAGTTCTAACTCCACTAATTCCAAATATTGCTCACTTCAAACTCTTAAAGAAACTGCAAAAAGGTTCCCTCTATCAACAATGGTACGAACACAACACAGTTCTTAAAACAAGCTCAAAATTCCTCTCCTTGGGTTATCTCACTTGCTTCTCATAATAATTCCAGAAAAATAAATATTATTCATTAACGGCGAAACCTGTCCAAGGTCACAAACTGAAATAACTGAGTCGAAGCTCAAGTGTTCTACCCATGAATCCAACTCTTCTTGAACAGCTGACTTGAAGGGCAGCACAGTTCTCAAATAGCATTTGCTTTCATCACAGCCATTATTTCACATGGTGAATCTATTTTTAAAGTCCTTAACAGGATCTTAATATATGTCAATTCTCCTTTCCTCTATCAGAAAACATCTTTTAAAATATTTACCATTATATGCCATTCTCAAGTATAACAAATTAAAGATTTTTTACAAGACATATAAAAGCATTTGCCATTGATTACAACTATCGTGATCTTAAAGCAATAAATTACCAAGTATTCACTTGGTATCCTTTACTTACCGAGACAATGTTGTTTTCCCAGAACCAGGCAAACCTCTTAAAAGAATAAGTAACTTCTGCAATTTATGTAACTTTTCCTCTTCAAACTGCTGGTTTATAAACCTGTCTGTTCCATTACACTCGTCCAGAGAAGGATCTTTCCAGTATCCTTCACTGGTTTCACAGAAACCATTACTCGCATACCCATCTTGCACACTGTAGTCATTTCTAGAGGGATGATCACTACTGGTAATATCACTGCAGTCAATATATTCATTGTTCTCATCAAAAGTCAAACAATCCCAGTTAGCATGACAACTATTTACAAAATATCCATTCTGCATCTCAAAGTCATCCTGGGCATGGAAAATATTTGATGGTGGATTTGGTGGAACACTGAACCTTTCAATATTTAAGTGATAGTTAAAATTGGGAAGATGAGGGTCTTGTGGTACTACAAAAGAATGCACTGCTTGCCACTGAGGCCTGAAGGAAGTAAATGAATTGTCACAAAATGTAGGTATCACTTGTCCATTACAAGGATATTCACCTGGCTCATTCCCCAGGCACTGTTGATAATCACAATGTGGTTGAAGGCCATTACTAAGATATTTTTTCTTTTCTTCTTCAGATTTTAACAGATCATTATTATGGCTCTGATAACATGCAATGAGTTGTTTCTCAGAGGGTTCGGGTTCCTTACAACTACTTTCCGAATCATCTTTTTCATTCTCAAGCTCTTCAATTTCTTTGTAAAACTGGAACAATTCATTGTCAATCTCAGATGTTTTGGAGTTAAATTTCTGTTTCTTTTGTTCTCTTTTGCCATCTCTATCATTGATAGTGTCTGCTTGATTCCTCCTGTCATTACGTTTTTTTTTCTCAGGGGGTTTGTAAATGGGTCCTATAAATGCTTTACTTGTGCTATATATCTCATCATCTGTGGATACCAATGGAGGATGCATATCCTGTACAACTTGTGAATCAACAGACTCAGTAACATCCAGTCTGTCACTAGGCATCCCATCATGCGCAGGTTTCAGCAAATCTGTAGTTTGGGTTTTGTCCTCCTGAGGATAACTATGTCCTCTAACATTAGTGATGGTTACAGGGGTCCAATCACTTCCAGTTTTCTCTTGCTTTCTGTAAAAATTACCACTACCATGATAGGGGAAAACATATGCCTCTTCAGTAGACTTTAATTTCTTGGAGCATGGTTCAGTTAGTACTTCTTCCTCATATCCCATGGATTTAGCTTCAATTTCACCATAAGGCATCTGAGGAGCAAATCACACAACAAATACTTTAAAAATCTAAACAAAAATTTCCTCAGAAACAATAGAAAAAAACAATTTGATATAAGCATTTAAAAAGCATTTTCACAAAACACGAAAATTTTAAAGTTGTAATTTTATAACCCCATACTACTGTTATGACATTGTGATTTAAAGCAGGAGTTTCACTGAAGATTAAATAAACATTCTTTTTTAAAGAAAGTTATATCTCCTATTTAATCTAACTGATGTATTTCTGAATTCGAGAACCTAAGCAAAAACTTAAGCAAGCTTGGAAAGCTCAATCAGTAATACACATTTCGATGACACAGATATACAATCGTGTACTAAAAGGGAGAGTAAGTGTGCCAACCAAAATGACACATATACAAACTGGTTGTAATAAACAGTCTCATAAATGTCTTCCTGTTTAAAACCACTAGGTCCTTAGCAAACCTCATACAACCACAAGTGTTAGCAATCAAACATCAGATTAACTGAAATGTCAATCTCTATAGGCCCTATTCTTGCGAGGAGAGTAAAAGTGTCACAAACTGTGTGTATTACATTAATTTTAAAGAAAAAAAAAAACAGTAACTTAAGTTGTCCTGAGAATGACAGAAATATGTGATGTTTAGAAATCTGGCAACTCCCCAAATCAAAGCCCTCATCTTTTCCAGATGGTTCATCCATCTCATAGATAAATAAACTCTGCTTCCCTTGAAAATTTTTGGGGACCCTCAACAATACAATTCAAAAGCCTGTTTTGGTCAATACTTCATTCCGCCCGCTCTCTGGTCTTCCTTTCTCTAATACGAGAGCAAAAGGAAAGGGCAAAAACACGAGTGAGACAGGACGGCCCCAAGGGGACTGGAAGAAAATACTCCTGAAGAGAACGCCAACCTCCCAGAAACAGGCCACTCCTAGGCCGCTTCTCAGCCTCTCACTTCCTCATTATAAACAGCAGAAAAGTCCCAGGGAAGAGAAAGGAGAGAGGCCTATACATAACCTGAACCCTAAGGCCTCCTGACCTCCAAACAGGGTAGCCCGGGCAAAAGCGCTTCCCCCAATTTCTCTGTCCCAAAGGAGACACGTTCAGGTTCTGTCTAGGAATTTCAAAGACCTCCGAGACCCAAAGGTTCACTCCCGGCTTCTGGTTACGGTTAACCTAAAGGGTTCAGTCAAGCGCCCGCGAGAAGCCAAGCCACTGAGGGAAGAAGAAAGAAACTGAACCCCCCCCGCCCCCCCAACCACCACAACCTCACCTCGCTTAAAATGATCTGTTTACTCACCCTTTACCACAGTTCTGCATTGACCTCAAAACAGTAGGTGAAAGAAGCGCGGAGACCTTCCCCAAACAGATACCGGGTGGGACTGAAAGCCCGGCCCTCAGAAGCCGAGAAACAAGCCGCCACTCCGTACACAAGATGGCGACCACCTCACAGTTACCCCGGCAGGAATTACGAATTCGCGCCAAGGCATTGTGGGAAACGAAGTCCGGAATTCACACCCAACCTGGAAATCTCAACGTCTCCCAGAATGCATTGCTTCACATACGCGCTGAGGAAAACAAGCGAAGGCCGGAAGTAGTTCTTAGATTGGAGGCGGGACGTTGTTTAGAAATGCCAACTTCGGCTAAAACAGGCATCGACCTGGTCTGGTGTTCACCCCTAAATGAAAAGACACTGTGAGTGCCTGACACCCAAAACAGATACATAAGCTGTTCTGAGTACATGCTTTAAGGCTTTTAGGGATACTCAAAAACTTTTCAGAGGGGTCTTAACATTTCACCTCGCCAACTAGGCTTACTAACGTTTCTACATGACTAGGTTCATGTTTTTCTGTCCAAGAAGAGAATCACTGCAGCAGAGGTTTGATAACAGATAAAAGTACTTGTGATAAAATAACTTAAAATGTCATAGCTGTATTTTGTTTTGCGAACTAAAGACCATTTTCTGAGCCTTCTCGTTAAAACTGTCAACTTGTGGAAAGCGCTTAGAACAGGGCTTGGTAAAAGTAAGTGTTATATAAGTGTTTGTTAAATTAGAAATAACCACAAACCGAACAACTGGCAGTCCTCTGCTCAGGGCCCCTTTTCTCTTCCCACCGTCTCCTCACTCTCTCTAGACCCACTCTTTCACCTGCAGGGAAACTGCTAATCTCTTCACACGTATTTAAATACGTATGTAAGTAAATCCGTTGCCATAGCGTTTGAATTTATAAATAAAGTAGTTAAAATCACAGTCTCTAATGTTTGCACTGGATTATTTAACAGCCTTATGACCAAGAGGGCTCACCAAGAGCAATCCATCCCCTTAGAGCGACAGACTCATCCTCAAATAGAAATTCTCTCGTCGACCTTTATGATGTTTCCTCCTGATTAGATTCAAATTATGCATCCTTGGTGGAAACAACCACACGGGTGCAGTTGTGCTCTTCCTCAGGATGGTACATCAGGAGGCACAGAATGTCTGTCTATCCATTATAAGGTGGTATTAATTTTTATCACCGGATCAAGGTGGTGTAGTTTCTTCGCTTTGTTTTCCTCTGCTTTCATCCC
This sequence comes from Capricornis sumatraensis, assembly GCF_032405125.1. Classification (NCBI taxonomy): domain Eukaryota; kingdom Metazoa; phylum Chordata; class Mammalia; order Artiodactyla; family Bovidae; genus Capricornis; species Capricornis sumatraensis. The sequence goes on along the minus strand of NC_091080.1, from coordinate 38,286,963 downwards.
TTAAGCAATCTGTGAAAAAGTACTTTGAGACCAAGAAAATGTCTCACTCCTAATCAAACTCTGCCTTAAAAATTTTGCCTTCATTTATGATTCTACTGCAACTGCTTTTTACAATGTTAGTTGTTGTGCTTATTTCCCCCTTACCTCCTTCAAGTCCACCACATTTATTAGTTTTGATGCTTGTTGCTGTTCAGTCGCCCAGTCATGTCCAACTCTTAGCGATCCCAAGGACTGCCGCATTCCAGGCATCCCTGTCCCTCACCATTTCCTGAAGTTTGTCCAAGTTCATGTCCATTGCAAGGGTGTTGACATCCAGCCATCTCATCCTCTGAAGGCCCTCTTCTCCTTCTGCCTTCGATCTTTGCCAGCTTCAGGGACTTTTCCAATGAAATCAGCTGTTTACGTCAGATGACCAAAATACCGGAGTTTCAGCTTCAGCATCAGTCCTTCCAACAAGTAGTCAAGGTTGATTTTCCATAAGATTGACTGGTTTGATCTACTAAAAAGAAAGTTTTGATGCTACTAAAAGGAAAAGCCCCCTTACTTTCTATCAGTATGAATTTACGTGTTCCTTTTTGTTCAAGAAGTTAGAGTCTATTGCTGTGCTTATTTGTTTATTAGTTTATAGTAGTCCATTTTTAGGACAGTTTTAGGCTCAGAGAAAAATGGAGTAGATAGCACAGAGTTTCCATGCATCCCATTCACCTCACATATAGTTTCCCCTGTTACTAATCTCTTATAGGATTATAGTATTTTATATATATATATATATTTTTGTGTGTGTATATATATATATATATATATAGTATTACAGTATTGTAGTACATCATTACAATTAATGAACCAATTTTGATACACTAATGTTAAGGACAGACCATCATTTTTCCTTAGTTTTTCACTAATGTCCTTTGTGTCCCAGGGTTCCATCCAGGATGCAACATTGCATGGAGTTGTCATTTCTCCTTAGTCTCCTCCTGACTGTGATGGTTTCTCAGAATCCACCTGGTTTTGATGACTTTGGCAATTTTAAGGAAAACTAGTCAAGAACCTTGTAGGATGCTCTTCTATTGGAATTTATATGATGCTTTTCTCATGATTAGACCAGGATTATGGGTTTTTTGAGAGGGAGACCACAGTGTCATTTTCATAACATTATAACAGGTGTACATACTACCAACATAGTTTGTGATTGTATATTTGATCGCCAGAGTAGTGTTGGTCAGGTTTCTTCACTGTAAAGTTACTCTTTGGCAACCCACTCCAGTGTTCTTGCCTGGAGAATCCCAGGGACGGGGGAGCCTGGTGGGCTTCCGTCTGTGGGGTCACACAGAGTCGGACACGACTGAAGCGACTTAGCAGCAGTAGCAGCAGCAGTCGGGAACCTTGTAGGATGCTCTTCTACTGGAATTTATATGATGCTTTTCTCATGATTAGACCGGATTTATGGGTTTTTGAGAGGGAGACCACAGAGGTAAAGTGTCATTTTCATAACGTTATAACAGGTGTACATACTACCAACATAGTTTGTGATTGTATATGTTGATCACCAGAGCTGTATTGGTCAGGTTTCTTCACTGTGAAGTTACTCTTTTTCCCCTGCTTGCCCTGCCAACTCCTTGGAAGGAAGTCATTGTGCACAGAACACATTTCTGGAGTTCTCTCGCTTCATTAGAGTATTAAGTAATTTACTGTAAATTCTTCTGCATAGGAGATTTGTCTCTTCTGTCCTTTCCTTATTTAATTAATTTATTTATTTAGTCACAGTGGATCTTCACTGTGTTGCTAGGACTCAGTTCTGGCATGTGGATCTTAGTTCCCTGACCAGGGATTGAACCATCGTCCCCTGCTTTGAAAAGTGGATTCTTAACCACTGGACCACCAGGGAAGTCCCCATCATTATTTATTCTGATGCTCAAATTATCTGAGGTTTGCCCAGCTTTGGGTTGGCTCCTTTGGACCTGCACATTGAGTACTTCCTTATCTTGTGGCACAGGATTTTCCAGGCTTTATTCATTACTCATGATCTGGAATCAAAAATTTCTCCAAGTCTTGGTTTCTTCCCTGCCCCGCCGCCTTGGAGAATGGTATTTAGAAGATAAGACCTTGGCCCTAAGAGTGCTTATTGATACTAGAGTATTACTGCTTTCAGGTAATCTCAGTAGACAGAAGGTGGGGAGAGGGCAAAAGATTTTCTTTTTTTTTTATTTAAGAAAACATAAATATTGATACTTAAAATTCCAATATAATTCCATAATGTTCTCTTAAAATTTTTTTATTAAGGTATAACTGATTTAGAGTGTTGTGTTAATTTCTGCTATATGGCAAAGAGATTCAGTTTTATATATAATACATTTTTTATATTCCTTCCCATTATGGTTTATCACAGGATATTGAATATAATTTCCTGTGCTATACAATAGAACCTTGTTGTTATCCATTCTATGTATAGTAGCTTTACAGTGTTCTTTGTTGCCATTCCCATTTCATATATGTGTCTGCCTTCTTCAACCATGAGAACCTTGTTTCCTCATAGCACATTTATTTCCTAATCCTGCATTACACATAAAATCCTGAATTACACATCAGAATTGCTACATTCACATATTTACCTAAGCAAACCTACTAAAAAGGGTTCAAGCCTTGGTTGTAGTTTTTCTTCTATAGATTGAGGGTTGAAAGTCAAAATACTAGGTACAAAAATAACTTGAATCACTTCTTTTGCACTACCCTATTACATTTCCATGGGTTTATTATGTTAGTTATTTGAAATACATCTGAGTTTATTTTTTTTCTGTTTTCAGTTTTGGTTTGTTTTTTCTTCCATTACTAATGAATTCATTTTACTTTTGAAATATGTAGAATAATATGTTTCCCAAAGTGTAAACCATCCAAGAGTATATATTCAGAGAAATATCACTGTCTTCCTCTCTCTTAAACCCGTTTTCCTACAACCTTTTATATATATACAATTTTCTTGTTATCTGATGTATCCTTCTTACGTCTCTTTTTGCAAAAAATAAGCAGACATATGTATGTTTTCTTATTTCTCTTTTCTTAATCCAAAGTGAACATATCATATATGCAGTTTTCAATTTTTTTTTTCAGTTAACAATATCTTCTGGAGATCATTTTTACATCAACTTAGAGAGATCTTCTTTTGGGCTCCAAAATCACTGCAGATGGTGATTGCAGCCATGAAATTAAAAGACACTTACTCCTTGGAAGAAAAGTTATGACCAACCTAGATAGCATATTGAAAAGCAGAGACATTACTTTGCCAACAAAGGTCCATCTAGTCAAGGCTATGGTTTTCCAGTAGTCATGTATGGATGTAAGAGTTGGACTGTGAAGAAAGCTGAGCGCCGAAGAATTGATGCTTTTGAACTGTGGTGTTGGAGAAGACTCTTGAGAGTCCCTTGGACTACAAGGAGATCCAAACATTCCATTCTAAAGGAAATCAGCCCTGGGATTTCTTTGGAAGGAATGATGCTGAAGCTGAAACTCCAGTACTTTGGCCACCTCATGCGAAGAGTTGACTCATTGGAAAAGACTCTGATGCTGGGAGGGACGGGGGGCAGGAGGAGAAGGGGACGACAGAGGATGAGATGGCTGGATGGCATCACCGACTCGAAGGATGTGAGTTTGCGTGAACTCTGGGAGTTGGTGATGGACAGGGAGGCCTGGCGTGCTGCGATTCATGGGGTCGCAAAGAGTCAGACACGATTGAGCGACTGAATTGAACTGAGAGAGATCTTCTTCATTGTATTTTACAGATGCATAGTACTCCATGGTGTAGATGTACCATAGTTTATGCACTTAATAAATGTTTCAGTAGGAACCAGTATTTTGGATGTTGGATAGCACCCAATATTTTGCAATCATAAATAATGCTACAGTAAGTAACTCTGTGTTTTTATATACTAGGAGGCATACCTGTAAATTCTTCAAAGGGGGATTTCTAGGTCAAAGGGTAAATCCATAAGTACTCAGTTCAGTTCAGTCTCTCAGTCGTGTCCAACTCTTTAGGACCCCATGAATCGTAAGCCTCCCTGTCCATCATGCCAAGCCTCCCTGTCCATCACCATCTCCTGGAGTTCACTGAAACTCACATCCATCGAGTCGGTGATGCCATCCAGTCATCTCATCCCCTGTCCTCCCCTTCTCCTCCTGCCCCCAATCCCTCCCAGCATCAGGGTCTTTTCCAATGAGTCAACTCTTCGCATGAGGTGGCCAAAGTACTGGAGTTTCAGCTTTAGCATCATTCCTTCCAAAGAACACCCAGGACTGATCTCCTTTAGAATGGACTAGTTGGATCTCCTTGTAGTCCAAGGGACTCTCAAGAGTCTTCTCCAACACCACAGTTCAAAAGCATCAATTCTTCGGCGCTCAGCTTTCTTCACAGTCCAACTCTTACATCCATACATGACTACTGGAAAACCATAGCCTTGACTAGACGGACCTTTGTTGGCAAAGTAATGTCTCTGCTTTTCAATATGCTATCTAGGTTGGTCATGACTTTTCTTCCAAGGAGTGTCTTTTAATTTCATGGCTATAATCACCATCTGCAGTGATTTTGGAGCCCCCCCAAAATAAAGTCTGACACTGTTTCCACTGTTTCCCCATCTATTTCCCATGAAGTGATGGGACCAGATGCCATGATCTTCGTTTTCTGAATGTTGAGCTTTAAGCCAACTTTTTCGCTCTCCTCTTTCACTTTCATCAAGAGGCTTTTTAGTTCTTCTTCACTTTCTGCCGTAAGGGTGGTGTCATCTGCATATTTGAGGTTATTGATATTTCTCCCAGCATATGTACTACATATTTCCAAATTCTCTTCCACAGAGGTTGTATCATTTTGCATTCCCACTAGCAAAATATGAAAGTGCCAGTTTACCTCAACTGTTTCCCTTATGTAATTAATGAGAAATGGTATGTCAGTGTAGTTTTAATATATACTTCTCTTATAATGAGTGGGGACAGTCTTTGTATTTGTGTATGTGTGTGTTTTTTTTTTTTGGCTCATGTTCTATTGGAATTTTTAAATCTTTTACTCAATTAAGAAATGTTTTTATATAAAAAGGACAGCATATTAAAAAGCAGAGACATTACTTTGTCAACAAGGGTCCGTCTAGTCAAGGCTATGGTTTTTCCAGTGGTCATGGATGGATGTGAGAGTTGGACTGTGAAGAAAGCTGAGCACCGAAGAACTGATGCTTTTTAACTGTAGTGTTGGAGAAGACTCTTGAGAGTTCCTTGGACTGCAAGGAGATCCAACCAGTCCATCCTAAAGAAGATCAGTCCTGGGTGTTCATTGGAAGGACTGATGTTGAAGCTGAAACTCCAGTCCTTTGGCCACCTCATGTGAAGAGTTGACTCATTTGAAAAGACCCTGATGCTGGGAAAGATTGAGGGCAGGAGGAGAAGGGGATGACAGAGGATGAGATGGTTGGATGGCATCACCAACTCAATGGACATGCGTTTGGATGAACTCCGGGAGTTGGTGATGGACAGGGAGGCCTCGTGTGCTGCAGTTCATGGGGTCACAAAGAGTCAGACACGACTGAGCAACTGAGCTGAACTGAACTGAGAAAAGGATATTAGCCTTATATCTGGCATGTGTGTGTGTGGTAAGTTGCTTCAGTCATGTCTGACTCTTTGTGATCCCATGGAATATAGCCCACCAGGCTACTCTGTCCATGGGATTCTCCAGGCAAGAATACTGGAGTCTATTGCCATGCCCTTCTCCAGAGGATCTTCCCAATCCAGGGATCAAACCAGTGTATTCTTACGTCTCCTCCATCAGCAGGCGGGTCCTTTACACTAGCACCACCTGGGAAGCCCCTATATCTAGCATATTTCTTGTAATATTTTCTCCTAATTTGTCTTTTTTTCCTGTGCCTTGGGGTTTTTTTCCATGTAAAAGTTTTTAATTTTTATTTATAGTACTTTTATTCATACTTTTTCATATTTTTATTCCACTGAGTGTTGAATTTTGTTAAAGCATCTTCTCATCAACTAGACATATTAGTATCAGTTCAGTTCAGTCACTCAGTCATGTCCAACTCTTTGCAACCCCATGGACTCAGCATGCCAGGCTTCCCTGTCCATCACCAACTGCCCGAGCTTGCTCAAACTGATGTCCATTGACTCACTGATGCCATCAACCATCTCATCCTGTGTTGTCCCCTTCTCCTCCTGCCTTGTGTTTTTCCCAGCATCAGGGTCTTTTCCAATGAGTCAATTCTTCTCATCGGGTGGCCAAAGTATTGGAGTTTCAGCATCAGTCCTTTCAATGAATATTCAGGACTGATTTCCTTTAGGATGCACTGGTTTGATCTCCTTGCAGTCCAAGGAACCCTCAAGATTCTTTTCTAACACCATAGTTCAAAAGCATCAATTCTTTGGCAGTCAGCTTTCTTTATAGTCCAACTCTCATATCCATACATGACTATTAGAAAAACCATAGCTTTGGCTAGATGGATCTTTGTTGGTCCATCTAAAAGACATATTAATACAGGGAAATATATTAATATTTCCTAATTTGAACTATACCTTCAAATATGAATGACCCACTTGTTCATAGTACATTCTTTTCTTAATGTAATACTAGAGATTGTTCACTATATTTTACTTAGGATTTTTCCAGTAAAGTATTTGTAAGTGATGTTGGTTTGTAATTCTTTTATCATATCTGAATCAGGTTTATATAGTAACTGATGGAGAAATTAGAAACAAAATGGATAAGGAGTCCCACTTTCCCAATCTCTCCCAGTCTTTCTCTAAACACCCTTAATTTGCCATATTTTGCTCTCCTCACATTTTTTGTTCATGTTCCTATCTTTAGCCTTTCCATCCCTGGCTGTTACAAACTCAAAATTGACACAATCGTTTTCTCCTGGTTTCTGATCACTCTCTGGTGATATTTACCCTGGTTCATCTGGTTGTACCTTTGTAGTTAGGCCCAGACCTTAAGTCCATACCCTTTCTTCCGGCCATTCTTCCATTACCCCCACTCTTTTCTTTGGTTGCACCAAAAGGCTTGTGCAATTTTAGTTCCCCGATTGGGTATTGAACTTGCATCACAGCAGTGAAAGCATCACTTCTTAACCACTGGACCACCGGAGAAGGAAATGGCAACCCACTCCAGTATTCTCGCCTGCAGAATCCCAGGGATGGGGGAGCCTGGTGGGCTGCTGACTATGGGGTCACACAGAATTGGACACGACTGAAGCGACTTAGCAGCAGCAGCAGCAGGACCACCAGAGAATTCCTGCCCCTCCTCCATCCTGATAGATAAATCTTAGGAACGGACCCACGCCAGGGTTGCCTATTGCAATTATGAAGTTCTTTTCTGCCAAAAGTAGCCACCAGTATCTGGAGATGGAGGAGGTTTGTATACGTCTCCTTGACACAGCTTTACTACCAGTTATAAAGAAAGTGAATCCCAGACTAAATTCTGACACACAAATAGACATTTATTAGCAAACTGTCACAGAACAAAATAACAACAATTATAAACCTATTTTGTCCCAGCTTTGTCCTTAAATGTGCCAACACGGAATTTCTTGATGTTCCAGTGATATGGACTCTGCACTCTCACAACTGAGGGTCTGGTTCATTCCCTGTGTACCATGCACACACACACATACACACACACAAACACACACACACAAATGTACCAACACAACTTGCATGAAGAGTTCATTAAGACCAATAATAATAGAGGTGAATTATTACTTTATGGATGACAAATAATAGGAATTCTCCAAATTAATGGCTGAACACAAACTTTTTCACAATAAAGCTTCACACCAGTTCAAAGGATACCTTGTTAATGCAAGGGTGAGGACTGTTCCTATATTTCAACATACTTAACCGTCTGTAAAGTTACACATATATCTTCAGTTCAGTCCAGTTCAGTCGCTCAGTCATGTCAGATTCCTTGCAACCCCATGAATCATAGCACGCCAGGCCTCCCTGTCCATCACCAACTCCCAGAGTTTACCCAAACTCATGTGCATCGAGTCGGTGATGCCATCCAGCCATCTCATCCTCTGTTGTCCCCTTCTCCTCCTGCCCCCAATCCCTCCCAGCATCAGGGTCTTTTCCAATGAGTCAACTCTTCACATGAGGTGGCCAAAGGATTGAGTTTCAGCCTTAGCATGAGTCCTTCCAATGAACACCCAAGACTGATCTCCTTTAGAATGGACTGGTTGGACCTCCTTGCAGTCCAAGGAACTCTCAAGAGTCTTCTCCAACACCACAGTTCAAAAGCATCAATTCTTTGGCACTCAGCTTTCTTTACAGCCCAACTCTCACATCCATCCATGACCACTGGAAAAACCATAGCCTTGACTAGACGGACCTTTGTCAGCAAAGCAATATCTCTGCTTTTTAATATCTTAAATACCAATAATTTCATCAACAAAAATTCATTTCTAACATCAAATATGCTAATTAACAATGCTCAAGTACATACTCTGGAATGTAACCTTTTTTTAAAATGTTAGCTAACCATCTCAAAAATATATATTCCTCAGTAAGATACAGAGCAGCCTTATGATACAGATTTGAACTAACATATACACAGTGATATCATATTATTTATGCTAAAGTATTTGAAAATAAATTATAGACAATTTACCAAAGATCATAAGCCAAGCCCCAGTTTATTTGTCCTGCATGTCTGACTTGGACTGCCCTGCTCCCAAAATGACACGAGACATTTTATATATGAAAACAATATGTATATTTCCTTATGGTGCTTACAAATAGCTGTGAAAAGAAGAGAAGTGAAAAGCAAAGGAGAAAAGGAAAGATATATGCATTTGAATGTGGATTCCAGAGAACGGCAAGGAGAAATAAGAAAGCCTTCCTCAGCGATCAATGCAAAGAAATAGAGGAAAACAATAGAATGAGAAAGACTAGAGACCTCTTCATGAAAATAAGAGATACCAAGGGAACATTTCATGTAAAGATGGGCTCAATAAAGGACAGAAATGGTATGGACCTAACAGAAGCAGAAAATATTAAGAAGAGGTGGCAAGAATATGCAGAAGAACTATACAAAAAAGATTGTCACGACCCAAATAATCACAATGGTGTGATCACTCAGCTAGAGCCAGAGAGCCTGGTATGTGAAGTCAAGTGGGCCTTAGGAAGCATCACTTTAAACCAAGCTAATGGAGGTGATGGAATTCCAGTTGAGCTATTTCAAATCCTAAAAGATGATGCTGTGAAAGTGCTGCACTCAGTATGTCACCAAATTTGGAAAACTCAGCAGTGGCCACTGGACTGGAAAAGGTCAGTTTTCATTCCAATCCCAAAGAAAGGCAATGCCAAAGAATGCTCAAACTACCGCTAATTGCACTCATCTCACATGCTAGTAAAGTAATGCTTAAAAGTCTCCAAGCCAGACTTCAGCAATACGTGAACTGGGAACTTCCAGATGTTCAAGCTTGTTTTAGAAAAGGCAGACGAACCAGAGATCAAATTGCCAACATCTGCTGGAGCATTGAAAAAGCAAAAGAGTTCCAGAAAAACATCTATTTCTACTTTATTGACTATGCCAAAGCTTTTGACTATGTGGATCACAATAAACTGTGGAGAATTCTGAAAGAGATGAGAATACCAGACCACCTGACCTGCCTCTTGAGAAACCTGTATGCAGGTCAGGAAGCAACAGTTAGAACTGGACATGGAACAACAGACTGGTTCCAAATAGGAAAGGGAGTATGTCAAGGCTGTATATTGTCACCCTGCTTATTTAATTTATAAGCAAAGTACCTCATGAGACATGCTGGGCTGGAAGAAGCACAAGCTGGAATCAAGATTGGGAGAGAAATATCAGTAACCACAGATATGCAGATGACACCACCCTTATGGCAGAAAGTGAAGAAGAACTAAAAAGCCTCTTGATGAAAGTGAAAGAGGAGAGCAAAAAAGTTGGCTTAAAGCTCAGTATTCAGAAAACGAAGATCATGGCATCTGGTCCCATCACTTCATGGGAAATAGATGGGGAAACAGTGGAAACAGTGTCAGACTTTATTTTGGGGGACTCCAAAATCACTGTAGATGGTGACTGCAACCATGAAATTAAAAGACGCTTACTCCTTGCAAGGAAAGTTATGGCCAACCTAGATAGTATATTGAAAAGCAGAGACATTACTTTGTCAACAAAGGTCCGTCCAATCAAGGCTATGCTTTTTCCAGTAGTCATGTATGGATGTGAGAGTTGGACTATAAATAAAGCTGAGCGCCAAAGAATTGATGCTTTTGAGCTGTGGTGTTGGAGAAGACTGTTGAGAGTCCCTTGGACTGCAAGGAGCTCCAACCAGTCCATTCTGAAGGAGATCAGCCCTGGGATTTCTTTTGAAGGAGTGATGCTAAAGCTGAAATTCCAATCCTTTGGCCACCTGATGCAAAGAGCTGACTCATTTGAAAAGATCCTGATGCTGGGAAAGATTGAGGGCAGGGGCACAAGGGGACAACAGAAGATGAGATGGTTGGATGGCATCACCGACTCAATGGACATGAGTTTGGGTAAACTCTGGGAGTTGGTGATGGACAGGGAGGCCTGGCGTGCTGCAGTTCATGGGGTTGCAAAGAGTCAGACACGACTAAGTGACTGAAGTGAACTGAACTGATAGTGCTTAGTAGTCCCTTAAGGTAACACTGTTACCTTCAGAGAAACAAAGGAGAAAGGTTTTCCCTAGCAGGGGTGACAGCGAGGAAGGTGGTAAAGACACCAAGGCAAGGGCCAGCTAGTCCTCCAGTTGGGCTAGGTTTTGGTCTGCCCGCTGTTACATCTTCTATCCAGTACATTCTCGTTATTATCCCTACTTCCTTTCAGTCTTTAAAAGAAAAAAAAAAGTGGATATGGTATTCCAGACTTCACACAAATAATATGATACCAAAAATGGAAGAAGTAAGCAATTATTTTCAGCGATCACTCAGGAAGCTTTCCTCAGAATAAAACTATCTTGCTACAAACCCACATAAGTTTTTAATCCTACTCATAAAGACTTCCCTGGTGGCTCAGACGGTAAAGCGTCTGTCTACAATGTGGGAGAGCTGGGTTTCATCCCTGAGTCGGGAAGATTCCCTGGTGGAGGAAATGGCAACCCACTCCAGTACTCTTGCCTAGAAAATCCCATGGATGGAGGAGCCTGGTGCAGGCTACTGTCCATGGCATCACAAAGAGTCAGACATGACTGAATGACTTCACTTTCACTTTCTTTTTTTCATAAATAAAATGCTTTTGTTAAATTTTATATCTAGAACAAGAAATCTCAGGATTTTGTCTGAAGCATTAAAGTTTGTAGTAATATACTTTATAGTTTTAGTTCATGGAAAGTAATTAATTCCCACACTTTTATTGATTCTGTGCATGAAGCTTTTTATGCTTCTAATTAAGAGTTGCAGAAATAACATCTTTCTTGACTGTTTAGTGCCAAAGTCATTGGAAATTATACCTTATAATCAATCTTTCGGAAGAACTAGTCAATACACTTGCTTTTTAAAAAAACATGCAGCTCCAATAAAACATCATATTTGACTTTTTATGGTTTCACTAATTTCCCAACAGTGATGTGATCTATTGATTTTTCCATTATAAATATTTGTGGTTATCATACAGTAAAAATTATTTTTAAAATAATGATATTTTATTACATCAATATGGTATTTTTTTTATAATCTAGAAATGCAGAAGCTGAATTTATTTTTAGCTCAGTCATTATCTAAGACTGATGAAAGGAAAGTGATTAAAGGATGGTTCCATAGTGTTTTCCTTAATTTTTTCCTCTATCTTGTTACAGTGAATGTTATCACAAAAAGAGTGGAAATATTGAAAGGTTAGAGAAGTTACATTACTTAGAGCTAGCCATAGACACCAACTCTGGCTAGATTAAGAAGAAGGAATTATGGGAACAATACCCAATAACGATATCAGATGACAGTCTATGGGCAGTGTCTTTTGCCTCTGTGTCAAAGCCTGTTTTCACCCTTCTGGTTGTGAAAATGTGGTGAAGTGTTCCAGAAGGCATCACCAAACCTACATACTGTTACCTCCTCAGCACGTCCACATCTCTGCACCCACCAGGATCCTCCCTCGGCCCATCACACAGTACTGGGCCGTTTTATAATCCTTAAACATCAAGTGATGCTTTCTGTGCCAGATTTGATATTCATGCAAAAGTGTTCTTGTTGCCTGCTTTACTCTGTGTTTACTATTTATACGCTATAACTTGAGAACCTTCCTTTTATAATAATCTAAACATCCTAGTAAATAGTCAAAGCTTTTAGTAAAATTGTTATATAGGTAGCATATCACCTAAAATTCATACTGCCTGGCAGTTTTATGTGCATTTGCCCAGATATATTACTATGGAGATTTTTAGTGCTCTGGCAATAAATAATATTGTATTTCAAAGTCCTCAGCTTTTTACAGTAATCTACATTCATAAATGATAAGTTCTCAAACCAGAAAGCATAAAACTGACTAACATAGAACTTACTCTGTGCCAGACACTATTCTACATACATTACTTAATTGGATCATTCAATCTCTAGAGCAGTCCTATGAAGTAGATACTATTATCACCCCTGTGGTACAAGGCAGGAAACTGAGGCCCTGGAGGGTTTCATAACTGGAACTTGTTCAGGGTCAGGAGCCAGTAAGCATCAGGGCCAGAATTTGGAACCATGAAATCTGCCTTCTGGGTCTATGTAACTGTGTTGGCTCTAAACTTAAAGCAGAAGTATGTAGAGAATGTGTAAATGAATTTAACTTTGCTGTTGTTGTTAAGTCACTAAGTTGTGTCCGACTCCTTGTGACCCCATGGTCTGTAGCCCACCAGTCTCCTCTGTCCATGGGATTTCCTAGGAAGGATCCTGGAGTGGGTTGCCATTTCCTCCCAAATCAGTCTCTCCTGCTCAGCAGGTTGATTCTTTATCACTGAGCCACCTGGGAAGCCCAAATTTAACTTTAGGAACATTTCAATGTGTTCATGTAAAAAATATTATAAAATTTTGGTTTGATCATTGTAAAAAGGATGCTATAAAATGAACTTGTAAAAAATGTACATAATGTATATATATTCACTGAAACAAGTCAATACTACAGAGGTATATAAAGGAAAAGCTAATCATCTCCCAACAGCCCTCAATCCAACCCTAATCCTCTGAGATAACCAATGTTAACATCGTGGGAAGTCCACTTCCACATCATTCACTGTTTGTACAAATATATACACATGTATATAGATTTCTTCCTTGCCACTTCTTTTCTTCCTTCTTTTCACAAAATGAGATCGTCCCACTTGGTGGGGAGCATTTCACTTTGGTAGTGTATCAGTTGCTCTGTGGAAGTTCCCTTCTCTGATACCTGTGTTGGGCAGAAGGGCCTCTAGGGAGAAATGAGTCCTGCCGACCCAGCAGCCTGGGTCTGCGAGTGGAAATGGGACAGGGCTGAGCTAATCCTTGAAGGGATTTCATTTAGGTCATACCTGAATCGTCTAGTGGTTTTCCCTACTTTCTTCAGTTTAAGCCTGAAATTGGCAATAAGGAGTTCATGATCTGAGCCACAGTCAGCTTCCGGTCTTATTTTAGCTGACTGTATAGAGCTTCTCCATTTTTGGCTGCAAATAATATAATCAATCTGATTTCGGTATTGATCATCTGGTGATGTCCATGTATAGAGTCTTCTCTTGTGTTGTTGGAAGAGGGTGTTTGCTATGACCAGTGCGTTCTCTTGGCAAAACTCTATAGCCTTTGCCCTGCTTCATACTGTACTCCAAGGCCAAATTTGCCTGTTATTCCAGGTCTTTCTTGACTTCCTACTTTTGCTGCTTACTTAACTTATATGCAGAATACACGATAAGAAACGCTGGGCTGGAAGAAACACAAGCTGGAATCAAGATTGCTGGGAGAAATATCAATAACCTCAGATATGCACATGACACCACCCTTATGGCAGAAAGTGAAGAAGAACTAAGAGCCTCTTGATGAAAGTGAATGAGGAAAGTAAAAAATTGGCTTAATGCTCAACATTCAGAAAATTAAGATCATGGCATCCGGTCCCATCACTTCATGGGAAATAGATGGGGAAACAGTGGAAACAGTGTCAGACTTTATTTTGGGGGGCTCCAAAATCACTGCAGATGGTCATTGAAGCCATGAAATTAAAAGACACTTACTCCTTGTAAGGAAAGTTATGGCCAACCTAGACAGCATATTAAAAAGCAGAGACATTATTTTGCCAACAAAGGTCCGTCTAGGCAACATTATGGTTTTTCCAATGGTCATGTATGGATGTGAGAGTTGGACTATAAAGAAAGCTGAGCACTGAAGAATTGATGCTTTTCAACTGTGGTGTTGGAGAAGACTGTTGAGAGTCCCTTGGACTGCAAGGAGATCCAACCAGTCCATCGTAAAGGAAATCAGTCCTGGGTGTTCATTGGAAGGACTGATGTTGAAGCTGAAACTCCAATACTTTGGGCACCTGATGCAAAGAGCTGACTCATTTGAAAAGACCCTGATGCTGGGAAAGATTGAGGGTGAGGAGGAGAAGGGGACGACAGAGGATGAGATGGTTTGATGGCATCACTGACTCAATGGACATGAGTTTGGGTAAACTCTGGGAGTTGGTGATGGACAGGGAGGCCTGGTGTGCTGTGGCTCATGGGGTTGCAAAGAATTGGACACGACTGAGTGACTGAACTGAACTGGACCGAATCCTTGAAGAAGGAAATGGCAACCCATTGTAGTATTCTTGCCTGAAGAATCCCATGGACAGAGGAGCCTGCTGGGCTACAGTCCATGGGGTGGCCAAGAGTTGGACACAACTGAGCAACTCCAGTCACTTGAGCTAATCCTGTGGCCACTGCAGAAGGGACACTGTAACTACATACAAGGGCCATCACTATGGCACTGTGCAACTGAAACCTCTGGAGTGGCCCCTTTTGTAATTGTTTCCCTTGTAAACAGGAAAATCCATGAGCAAAAGGCACTTGTGTATTTGTCCAGGAGGAAGAGGGGATTGAGGAGTTTCACTTTCTGATGCCAATGGATAGAACGGGTTGGTTGGCACTGGCTGGCACTCCTGTCCTTGGCAGGGCCCAAGGGAACCTGGGACAGACCAGTGGCAGCCAAGGAGGCAGAGTTACCTGCAGAAAGCTCATGGGCAGGACCGGTGACACGGTTTGTGGGGCCCAGCTCGAAATGGAAATGCAGGGCCCCTTGTTAAAGAATCAAGATAATTCAAGACAGCAGAGCATTAAATGAAGTACCAGTTCTTCTGAGCGCAGGTGCCTGTACTGCTGTGTAGGCTCCACATCCATGAAGCCAGCCCTTTTTATGGTGTCCAATAGTGGGAGGAAGGAGACTTGCAATAGCTTGCCTTTTGGTCAAATGATAATTCTTACTTTCATTTTCACTAAAGATTATTAGGGAAAGATTGAAGGTGGGAGGAGAAGGGGATGACAGAGGATGAGATGACTGGATGGCATCACCAACTCGATGGATGTGAGTTTGAGTAAGCTCTGGGAGTTGGTGATGGACAGGGAAGCCTGGCATGCTGCAGTCCATGGGGTTGCAAAGAGTCAGACATGACTAAGAGACTGAACTGACTGAAAGATTATTATCAATCATTTTTCTTGCTTTAAAAATTCTCATTCAAATGACACTTAAGAGAAAAATGTGAAATTTTTATCATAAGGGTAATTTACATGCGTGGAGGCAGAGCTCCTCTGAAAGCATTGTCTTCATTATCATCAGAGGGTGGAAGGGACTGACTCTATGAACAGCATAGGTAAGACATCAGAAAAGATATCATGCCATTGCCTTGAGTCCAGTGTAATCGTAAGAACGCCAAGATCAGGGACCTGCCTTGGTTCCCATTATAAAACATTTTTGTTCAGGTTTTCACGAACTTTCAACTCCCTTGGGTAAATCCAAGGTGTGGGATTGCTATATATTATGGCAAAAGTATGTTTAGTTTTGTAAGAAACTGCCAAACTCTCTTCCGAAGTGACATACCATTTTTGCCTTCCAGCCAGCAGTGAAGGAGAGTTCTTGTTCCCTGCTACCTGTTAGCATTTAGTGTTGTTAGTATTTTGGATTTTGGTTATTGTAAAAAGTGTGTAGTGATATCTCATTGTTGTTTTAATTTGCACATCTTTGATGACATATGATGTGGAATATCTTTCCCTGTGCTTATGTGTCATCTATATAAAATTCTTTGGCCCATTTTTTAATCAGGTGCTGCTCACCAAATTTTTACAAACAAAACAAACACACTGGGTAATTAATCAAGAAACAGAACACTTTGTATCAGTTAAATTTTTTAATATAACCATTATACCATTACTTTATTATACCTAAAAATTAAGTGATAATATTAAATATTCAGTGTTATAATTTCTGAATATGTCATAAATGTTATAATTACTTTTTACAGTTTATTTTCTTGAATCTGAATCCAAGTAGGTCCACATACCACAATGTTCAGTTAACCTCTTTTAATATTTAGGTTCCTTTTCCATCTCTCATTTATTCTCCCTTGAAATTTATTTTTTTAATTTATATTCTTATTGAGGTATAACTGTCATACAGTATTATATTAGTTTCAGGTGTATAATACAACAATTCTATATTTGTTTATATTACAAGATGATCACAGTAAATTCATTTAACATCTATCATCATAAATAGTTACAGAATTTTTTTCTTGTGATAAAAACTTTTAAAATTTATCAGAAACTTTCAAATTTGCCATATAGTATTATCAGCTATACATTATATCCACATAACTTATTTTACAATTGAGAGTTTGTACCCTTGACCCTCTTTACCATTTCACCTTCCCCTATAACCCCCACCCCTGGCAGTCCCAATCTATTGTGTATAGGAGCTTTTTTGTTTGTTTTGTTTTGGATTCCATCTAAAAGTGAGATCATGTGGTATTTGTCCTTTCCTCTCAAGGTCTATCTGTGTTGTTGCAAATGACACGGTTTCATTCTTTTTATGGCTGAATGATATCCCATAGTATATATATGAACCATGTACTATTTATCCAGTCATCTATTGATGGACGCTGAAATTGCTTCTGTATCTTGGCTATTGTAAATAATGCTCCAGTGAACACAGGGGTGCATAGATCTTTTCAAGTTGGTGTTTTTGTTTCTTTGGACAAATATCAGAAATGAAATTGCTGGATCATATTGAAGTTCTATTTTTAATTTTTAAAGGAAGTTCCATACTTTTTTCCATAATAGCTTTACCAATTTACATTACCACCAGTGGTACAGAAGGATACTCTTTTCTCCACATTCTTGCCAACATGTTATTCATAACCATCCTGACAAGTGTGAGATGTTATCTCATTGTATTTTTGATTTGTAGTTCCTTAATGGTTAGGGATGTTGAGCATCTTTTCATGTACCTATGCCCATATGTATGTCTTCTTTGGAAAAATGTCTGTTCAGATGGTCTGCATATTTTATAATCAGGTTTTGTTTTGTTTTTTTGTTATTTAGTTGCCTGAGTTCTTTATATATTTTTGATAGTAATCCCTTATCAGATATATGACTTGCCAATATTTTCTCCATTTCTGTAGATTGCTTTTTCCATTTTGTTAATGGTTTCCTTTACTGTGCAGAAGCTTTTTGGTTTGTTGTAGTCGCATTTGTTTGTTTTTGTTTCCTTTGGTTTTGGTGTTAACCCTTGGAATTTAAGAAACCATGTTATGTCCCTCCATATTTCTTGTAAACTGGTACTTGCATCTAGAGACTTGATCAGATTCAGGTTGGGTTATTCAGCAATATTCCTGAATAGGTACAGTTAATGTTTTTCAGTCAGGGAGCATCTAATGTTCAGTTGTCTTTCTAGGTGATGTTAGCAGGTATTTGTTCAGTGTCTAGATCTATTATTTTCATTTTGATTTCAAAATATGATGATATTCAAGTTCTGTCACTCCTTCTTCATTTATTAGCTGGATTATTTCTGTTCACAGAAAACTATTTGATTACCCACTGCTATAGTTTATACACAATGGGCAGGTTAAATGATGGATTCTTCCTCTTTATTTGCCAGATTTCAAAATGAGTTGGTTCATTAGCAACCTCCAGCAGTGATTAAGTGTTTTTATTTTAAAAATATATTGTGAATGCATGAATTCAAACATATTTTATGTTACAATTCATGACTGAACTGAATGTTCAACAATAGAGCTTCATTAAGTAAATCATGGTATAGCTACATAGGAAACAGTAGTATAAGGTCACTAAAGTAATGATATAAGTGCGTATTTATTCACCTTAAAGTCTTTCATGATACTTTATTTAAAAATCTTTTTAAGGTTAAATACACAATTATGGTACCAAAGGGAATGTAGTGACATATTTCTTTTCCACCACTGTTCCCAAGCTACTCAGACTCCTTCCTAAAAGTCCTCTAAGTTTGTGTATTCTTGTATATATCTTCCTCAGCTTCCAGTGGGGTTTCAGCCTGATAAACCCATTGTTAGTTGAAAAGATCAGTAAGTTGAAAATGAATTTAATACCCCTAACCTGGAGAAGACTTTAGAGAGTCCCTTGGACTGCAAGGAGATCCAACCAGTCCATCCTAAAGGAGATCAGTCCTGAATATTCATTGGAAGGACTGATGTTAAAGCCGAAACTCTAACACTTTGGCCACCTGATGAGAAGAACTGACTGATTTGAAAAGACCTTGATGCTGGGAAAGATTGAAGGCAGGAGGAGAAGGGGACGACAGATAATGAGATGGTTGGAAGGCATCACTGACTCAATGGACATGAGTTTGGGTCAACTCCAGGAGTTGGTGATGGACAGGGAGGCCTGGTGTGCTGCTGTCCATGAGGTCACAAGAGTCAGACATGACTGAGCGACTGAACTGAACTGAACCTTCTGAACATCACAGCTCAGCTTAACTTACCTTAAATGTGCTCAGAACACTTAAATTAGCCTACAGTTGGGCAAAATAAATCTAACACAAGGTCTACTTTATAATAGAGTCTTGAATATCTTCTGTAATTTATTAAGTACTGTACTGAAAGTGAAAAAAAGAATGGTCGTATGGGTCCAGAATGATTGTAAGTATATAGGTTATTTACCCTTGTGATCATATGACTATGGCCTACCTCCACTGCCCAGCACCCCGAGAGTACCGTGCCCACATCACTAGATTCAAACTCAACATCATAAGTTGAACCATAGGTTGGGGACGATCTGTATATTTTGCCAAATGTTTTAGAGCTGATTGTTCAGCTGTTGTGCAATGCTGTGGCTGTATCAGTAAAATACTTCTATAAGGTTCTTATGTAGTCACATTCCTGGCACCTTGAGTATCCTCCTTCCTCCTTGGGCCCCTCCTTGTCACCTTGCAGACTTTACCCACTATCCTCAACTAGAGGGTAAATGCCTGGCACAGCAGGGAGTATTTAGCATCTTGCTCAAGTTACAGCCTGTATCTGTCTGACTGATCCTTGCCTGTCCTGTATAGTTGCATGTGTTTTAAATATTATCCCTGGAGATTTCTGTATAAGCAAATACCTGATGTTTTCAAGGAGAGATGGCAGATTATAAAACATTGTAAATGTATGCTTGATATATTAAATTTATTATATATATAATATTATAATATATATAGGATACATATGAAATTATATTTTAGAACATATTTATTTTATAACAATTATATTTTACAACATATATATGAATAGAATATATTAAAAGCATCAAAAGTAACTTCATCTGGTGGCATGATTATGATTGATTTTCATTTTAATCTTTACTGCATTTTCAGATTTCTTTACCACAAACTCACTATTTACACATCAAAAATATAATTTTGGGAGTTCCAAAATCATTGCAGATGGTGACTACAGCCATGAAATTAAAAGATGCTTGCTACTTGGAAGAAAAGTTATGACCAAGCTAGACAGCATATTAAAAAGCAGAGCCATTACTGTGCCAACAAAGGTTCATCTCGTCAAAGCTATGGTTTTTCCAGTAGTCATGTGTGGATGTGAGAGTTGCGCTATAAAGAAAGCTGAGCACTGAAGAATTGATGCTTTTCAACTGTGGTGTTGGAGAAGACTCTGGAGCATCCCCTGGACTCTCAACCAATCCATCCTAAAGGAAATCAGTTCTGAATATTCATTGCAAGGACTGATGTTGAAGCTGAAACTCCAATCCTTTGGCCACCTGATGTGAAGAGCTGATTCATTTGAAAAGACTCTGATGTTGGGAAAGATTGAAGGCAGGAGAAGGGGACGACAGAGGATGATATGGTTGGATGGCATCACCAACTCAATGAACCTGAGTTTGAGTAAACTCCAGGAGTTGGTGATGGACAGGGAGACCTGGCGTGCTGCGGTTCATGGGGTCGCAAAGAGTTGGACAGGACTGAGCGACTGAACTGAAAACTGGTTTTATTTCAGTAAAATTAGTTAGTTTTTTTTTTTTTTTTTAAGTAATGGCAACATTTTTCAACAGCTCCATCTGCTGGCTGCTGAAGGAAGTTAATTTTCAAATATTACTATATTTGTTTCTACTATAACCAGGACAAGAAACAGAATCCCTGTATTAGAACAAAGCACGCTTTTCATAGATATGTGAAGAGGACTGTCAAAGTGAATTTACCTGTAATGAAAAGTGATACAAACTTGGTTGGATGTAGAGTGGATTACCCCATGTGTACTACCCCATGCACAAAAATAGACTGCTTCGAATAGAAACATAACACGGAAGAACTGGTTTCGTGTTTTTGGCTATTTTACACTGGCATGTTGAATTTGTTGATTATGTAAAATAAAAACATAGATTGGTGGTTGAGTATTGATATATATGAAGTATAGGAATTAATATACTTTTGCACTCATATTCAGAGCTTCACTCTAAACTCTCCTGTGTCATTATCATTATTTTCAAGTGCAATTGCTCTTAATTCTATATCTTGAATCTGCCTGCAATACTGGAGACCTGGGTTCCATCCCTGGCTTAGGAAGATCCCTGGGGAGGACATAGCAACCCACTCCAGTATTCTTGCCTGGAGAATCCGCGTGGACAGAAGAGCCTGGTGGGCTACAGTCCATGGGGTCACAAAGAGTCGGACACGACTGAGCAACTAAGCACAGCCATTTTCCTGCAGTTGACTTGATGATAAATGCTTTCCGAAAAAAAGTTCCTCTTTATATGGTCACAGGAGGTATTATATTTTGCTTAAAAATCTCTCAATCATCTAGCTTTGGAACTCTTAAAAAGTAAAATCTATCATGCTGAGTGAAGTCAATCATGAAAAGACAGGTACTGTATAATTTCACTTACATGAGGTATCTAAAGTAGTCAAATTCATAGAAACAAGATAGAATGGGAGTTAAGGGGAAAAAAGGAGTTGTTGCTTAATGGGTACAGGGTTTCAGTTCTGCAAGATGAAGAAGTTCTGGAGAGCTGTTTCACAATGTAAATATGCTTAACACTACTGAACTGGGCACCTTAAAGTGTAAGAACAGTAAATTTTATCATTTGTTTAATCACAATAAAAAAGTAAAGTCTAAACATACATACGTATGTATTACATATGCAATATATATATATACACATATGCAATATATATATATAACAAATTTGAGAGAAAATATTCAAGTAACCATACTCTACACTTAAGGATTCATTTTTCTTGTCCTCTCAAAAGTCTATTAATATTTCCACAAGTTTGTATTTGTTTATGACTTATATGGGACTTAATTTAAAAAGAAATTACATATTTGTGAGATGAAATGAGATTTTTAAATTACTTGTCTGTGTTAGTCATTCATTCCTGTCTAACTCTTTGCAATCCCATGGACTGTAACCCACAAGGCTCTTCTGTCCGTGGAATTCTCCAGGCAAGGATACTAGAGTGGGTAGCCATTCTGTTCTCCAGGGGATCTTCCTGACCCAGGGATTGAACCTGAGTGTCCTGCATTGCAGGCAGATTCTTTACCATCGGAGCCACCAGGGAACCCCTTTAAATTACATACTTTCTAAATTAATTAGAAGATGATGAGATTCACTAAAAAAATTTCCCCTGACTATGGATTCCCTGGAAAAATCATTTAGCTATTTGAGTCTCAGTTTCTTTATATAAAATAAATTGAAAAGAGGTGATCATTTCTATGCTCTATGAACCCTAACCTTCTCAAAATCTTTTCATGGCATCTTTCTGACACCCTTTCCTAACCAGCTCTAACACTATTATATATGTGTATATGTATATATATATATATATATATATATATATATATATTTATATATAAACAAACTGAAAATAAAATTTGAAAAGCAACCATCAAGTAAATAAAGTACATTTTTAAATAAGAAATCACACTTCATTGGATCCTATATAAAGGAAGTCTCCCCTCTGCAATGAATAGATGTGATATGAATTTAGAACAGACTTTTAAAATATGCACATACAAAGAGTTCTCATGCCACAGAGAAAAACAAAAGGACTTACCTGGCGGTCCAGTGGTTCCAATGCAGGGGGCATGGGTTCCATCCCTGGTCAGGGAACTAAGATCCCACATGCTGTGCAACATGGCCAAAGAAAAAATAAAAAAGCACATACATATAGAATCCATACCTTGTAGAGAAGATTGAAATCTTTCAAAAAGGATAGTGTTTCCTTTTTTGCCCTTTTTAAAAATAGTGAGGCAAACGTTTTCTAGTTGTAAATAACATAGGCCATAAGACTATGGAGAGAAAAAGAAAATTAAAATGAAGGGTAAATCTACAGGCAAAGGAAGTCATGGGCCAAAGCAGCATGGTTGTGGGAAGTAGAGAAGTTCAGAGTAATGAGAAGCAAAGTGGCTAACTTAAGTAAGCAAGTCTGGTTGAATAAACAGAAGTAGCGCCCTCACAGCCTCATAGCTCCTTCGTCAACAAGTAGCAGGAGCTGCACTGTATGCCAGACACTTAATGAAAAGTCAAAATATAAATAAGCATTTAGGGAGAGAGTGTTCATTTTTATTCTATTCAGTCGTCTGGCCAGATTGTTCTATTACTAATGATTTCTAACACCATATAAAGAAATTTTATTCTAAATGAGATGTCTTTAAAGGAGCTCATGTATTACTATTAGTATGCTTCTGGTATTAAATTTAACTGCTTGCTGAGAATTATCGCTAATTCTAGTGGCTAGTCATAATACTCTTTAAATAAATTCTCATTTGCTTTCTTAAATATCTAAGCCAATGATATACTTGATATAAATAGGAAATTTAGAGTAAGTCACTGTTTGATATAAAAAAACATGAGCATAAAATAATATATATACACTATATATATAATACTATATGAATATATACTCTTATTCATATGTATTTGATTTTAGTCATTTTGAATACAATTGTGTGTTGGTGTGTTCCTCTTTGGTTTAATCGCATATGGGATTGTGCTTCCTGAACTTGGGTGAATGTTTCCTTTCATAAGTCAGGGAATTTTTCAGCTATTATGTCTTCAAATACGTTCTCAGACCCTTTCTCTTTCTCTTCTCCCTCAGGGACCCATATAATGTGAGTATTAGTGCTCTTGATGTTGTCCCAGAGGTCTCAAATTATCCTCATTTCTTTTTATGTATTTTAAATACATGCACTTCAACTGGTACTGGCATAATTCTTAACAGAGTTCAACAGTTGCAAAGAATACACCATGAAACAATGTTGAATATTTATTACAAGTTGTTAAAAAATAGCATTTTGATTCCAGAGTCTAGAGGCTGAACTCTTCACCATAGGAAGCCACTAGCCACATGTACTTTTTTTTTTTTAGATTTATTTATTTATTTTATTTTTTGGCTGTGGTAGGTCTTCTTTACTGCATGCTGATTTTCTCCAGTTGTGGCAAGGGGTGAGGGGGTATGTGGCATGTGGGATCTTCCCACATCAGGGATGGAATCCATGTCTCTTGCATTGCAAGGCAGATTCCTAACCACTGGACCACCAGGAAAACCCACCACATGTACTTATTGAGCACTTGAAACATAGCTAGTACAAACTGAAATGTGCTTTTAGTGTAAAATTCACAAGATGAACAAGAGAATGTAAATTATCTGTGATTATATATTAATAACAAAGTTTTATGTTGATTATGCAAATGACAATATTTTGGATATACTGTTATATAAAATATTAAAATTAATTTCACTGCTTTCTTTTAACTTTAACATGAAAACATTTCACATTACATACATGGTTCATATCATATTTCTTTTGGACAGTGTGGATTTACAGTGTAAATTAGTGCCATTTGCTCTCATTAACCAGGATCAGGCCCATTGATTTCACACACTGCTGAGTGCTAACCTTGGATAAGAGTGAACAGTTTTTGCTTTGACTGTTCTGCCCAGTGCATTCAGGAATTCTCAGTCAGCAGCTCAGAACCTCAATTATAATGGTGACCTATGCTACTTAACTCCAAGGAAATCTGGAAGACTCTACAAGTCTGTAGATAACACATATATACATATATTCCCAAAGATCCCACAGATTTCTTCAGAATAAAAGAAGTTAAGACTTTCAGTATAATGTCTGTATCAGAGATCAGGAGTACCATTGGTTACTAGGTAGGTAAAAGATGCTTCAAGACTTAACCAAATGAGCTTAACAAGATGAGACCTCTAAGACAGTGTTTAAAAAGAAAGTCAGCAGGAAACTGACTTGGCTTATGTTTGGTGGCTTTGGCATTGAGCTGTATTGTAGGCAAAGTCATCTTGGAACACTTACCCTTATTTCCCTTTGTGGCATCCTTTCCCTAGCCCTTCTCCCTGTGTGGAAATCACACTGCCTTTCTCCTTGTCTCTTTTATCTGCCAATCCCTACGGAAAGGAAAGTAATCTTTTAGTGGAATGTTAGTGGAAAGCTGATAGAAGCATGGGCCGACAGATGCCGCTTTCATTTATATTGCTCCTGATAAATTATAACTTGGTTATTTTTTGGACTCTATTTTTATTAGATTAGCTGTAAGTGTACAGCATATTGAGAGGAAGGCACAGAGATTTCCCATTTATACCCTGCTGCCATATTTGGTTGTTTTTTTAAAAGCCCTTACCACAGAAATTTATTTTTCTTTTAACACCAACTTTTCAAATTTTCCCAAAGCGTTGCTTTAAATGAAAGTTTATATTACTAATTTCTTTAATCGATTGGCTGTTGCCTAAAACAGTTTCGTTAGCAATTATGCTTCATTGAGGCCTTTAAAGTTATTTTTTCCTCTCTCCATCCTAATAGTAATCGACAGATCAACTTTAACATACCACCTTACAGCTGAAGGCGGGAGGAACGGCACATTCTGGAGGTGAAGGGGGTTAGAAACCCAGCTTCTGGAAGGCGTCCGGTGATCTTCAGATTATTTCTCCAATAACAATTGTCATAGGACGAATGAATGGAATGCTTTGTTACAGATGTAATTACTATGTTCCTCCACCCTCCCGCTTCCTAAACAATACCTGAAAATGGGGAAGCTGTGGGGTTAATTAAAGACATAACATACATGGTGGAGAAAAAAGCTATTTTATGACATTTTGAGATGACTACGTCATCTCAAACGTAAAGGAGCAAAGTAGTCAACACCAATTTTATTTACTTAACACAACATTCGTACTGAATTTCACTGTTTTGAAAAATTTCCAACTTTTATCCATAAAGCTAGAAATATATAACAATTTGTGTGGTTTTCGGGAAAAGTCAAGAAAGCCTTAAGAGGCAGAGAAAGCATTGACAGTTGCGGGTCTTGCAGCGGCGGCGTGCCCGTGTGGCTGCGTGCGCGCGCGACGAGCTGGGCGGGGCGGAGCGGCGGCGGGGACGCGCTCTGGGCGGGGCGGGGCGCAGGGGAGGCGGGCGGGCCGGCGGGTGCGCGCGCGCGCGGGACCGTCCGGTCGGTAGGGGGCGCTGCGCACCAACGCGGCGCTCTGCCTGCCCCCGGGTGCTGTCCGCGGCGGTTCGATTGGAGCAGCCGCCGAAGAGCGCTTGGCGCCATTTTGAAGCGGAGAGGAGGAGGAACGGCCGGGCTGGCTGCGGAAGGGGAGGGGGGGAGGAGGCGATTGGATGCGGCGGCGGCGGCGGCGGATCCCGGAGAGCGGCGGAGTGAGAGGAGTAGCGAGTCGGGCACCCGGAGGTAGGAAACAATTCAGTTAACGGGGAGAGAAAACCTCTCTGTTCTCCGGTCGCCGCGCTCCATTTTTTTCAGCGCCCGCCGCCGCGGCTGTGTCTTGGCGGGGCTCAAAGCGGCGCCCGCCTGGCAGCCGCGACTCGCCTCTCGGCATCGGGGGCTGCAGCCGCCGGCTGCGCGGCGGCGGCGGCGGCGCCGGGAGGAGCGGGGCGCGGGCCGGGGGCGTGGGCCGGGGCTGCCCGGTGGGGGTGGGGAGGGCCCCGGGGCGGGCGCGCTCCCTCCACGCCGCGGGCTCCAGCCGCCGCCGACTGGAAATTAAACTTGCCGCCCTGGCCGGGCCGGGGCGCCCGCGGCGGCGAGGGCGGCGGGGCGGTGACCTTGCGCGCGGCCGGGGGTCCGCGCCGGCAGCCCGCGCCCCGCCGCCTCCCCTCCCCTCCCCCCCGCGCCCGGCCGGCCGGCCGGCGGGCGGGCGGCTGTTTCCCGGGCGGCAGGCGGGCGGCGCGGCGCTCCTGTTGAATCCTCCTCGGGCGGGCGGGTTTTCCATCCCCCCTTCCGGGAGAGGGGCGGGGAGCGCGGGTCCCGCGTGGACCCCGAGCGCTGTGCGGGCCTCGGCGCCCTCTACCCCGCCGCCGGGTCCCCCGCGCCGCGCAGCTCCTCTGCTCCGGGCGGCGACCGTGGGCCGACCGAGTGACATTTTCGTACAGTTACTTGCCGGCGTCTGGAGGTATAAAGCGCGCTTGCCGCGCCTCCCGCAGCTGGTGCAGGGGGCACCCGAGGACCCGGTTTGAGAAGGAGTCCCACCCGGGGGTGGGTTTCCTTTAGGAAGCCTCCGAGTCGGAACGACCCGTGCCAGCCGTGTGCGGCTGTAGGAGTTGACGTTCGTGCCGTCTCTTGTCTGGGTGACAACCTGAAAAGTTTCTGATCGGGAGGATTTGGTGTGTGGTTCTCTAGCTGTTGGCTGCCTTTTGGTATATGCGTTAAAGCTGCGCTCAGCAGCGGTCCAGTTATTCAAGGCAAATGAATCTGAATCCTGAATCCCGGCACCTCCTCGTCTTCAGAGTTACCTCTTCCTGCGTTCCATTTGCGGCCGGTGTAAACTCGGGGTAGGGTTTGGAAGAGCAGGTCCCTAACCAGTTAACACACGTTTTAGGCATCTTAGCCAACCCCAAAAGGGAACCCTTTATCTCATTTTGGAGAACGTGCCTTGAATGCTCTTCTCACACTTCTGTTACGGAATGATGGATGGGCAGTTCTGTCCTGAACGACCCTATAAACCCTGCTTAGTAAACCATTTCGGAAACGTTGGATGTAGCCTTCAATTTAGAAGGTGGGTCTGCGGTCTTGAGTGAGTTGGGGTCTTCTGCTGTCTTCCTAATAACCTTTAACAATTCAAGTGTGTTTATATATGAGACGAGCTGTAAATAAATCATAATTATTTAAAATTTGAATGGCAGTGTAATCATTGTTCTCGACACATGTAAGTGAAGTTTCAAGATAGAGCATTTTCCGTACTCACGTATGAGTGAGTGAAGTCGCTCAGACGTGTCCGACTCTTTGCGACCCCATGGACTCTAGGAGCCTCTGCCCATGGGATTTTCCAGGCAAGAGTACTGGAAAAAGAAAATCCTTCTCCAGAGGATCCTACTCACATATGTAGTAGTCAAATAAAATGGTTAAAAACATAAAAATGGTATTAAGTGAAAAAAAGGGGGCTAGAAAGGACACTTACTTTAGGCTGTCCGTATGTCAGAGATGTTAGCAGTTTTAGGGACAATAAAATGTATGCAGGTCAGTTTGTGGAACAGTTAATTTGGTATCGTCTGGTGATAGCAGAAAACTTAGTTAAAATGTATAGTGATTTATAGGTGAAAGTTTCAACATGGTACTTTTTATGTTGAGGTAGATTTATTCTGAAAAACTTAACTAAAAAATATCCCCTTAAAATAGAGCATTATTGTTTCAAAATAAATTTACAAATGTATGTGAAAGAGTGCACTTTAGACATTCTTTGATTACTGGAGTAGTTAGTTTGGTTTTTTTTTGGGGGGGGGCCTTTTTTGATCATTAAAAAAATTATCCTCAGGGTTTTACTTAAACAAGTATTTTAAATGACAAGTTAGTGTTTGCAGATTCTTTACCATTTGAGCCACCAGGGAAGCCCTAGTGTTTGTATTGCCTTTTATTTTTTCATAAATAACTTTTGTGCCCTTTCTTTTTTGTTGTTGTTGCCCTTTCTTATTTTCTCCTTTTTTGTTGAGGTTGATTCTGTTTGTATTAACTTTATTTTTTACAGCAGCTGTCACTTTCATTCTTGTCTGGTTATGCCTTTTTTTTCTCCCCCCAGGAATTAGAGGTAATGTGATGTTGATAGTGATTCCTATTGTCGTGGAATGTTTTTTACTAAGGTTATTTGACAAGCAATTCTACTGAATTGGCTGTTGATTAAAAGTTTAAATTTTTAATTTATTTTAAAATTATTTTTCATCTCTGTTACAGAGAGTTACATTTTGAGGACCAGGCTTTGTCAATAATTTGTTAAGCCTAAAATAAATTGATGCTCTGTAATAGTTAGGGCTTGCTCTGGTGAAGAGGGCAAAACTTTGTGCAGAGGGGAATATTTTGGGAGATTGTGTTCTTTCTGCTGCTTTTTCTTGAAAATTAGGATTGTCCTCTGTCTTTCTCAGTGGTACTTTTTTTTTTTTTTTTAAATCATGGGTGCCTAGAACTAACAGGAGAGCTCACAGTGGTTTAACTTGGATGACAAGTACTGTGTGTAATTTGTATTAAAAAAGAATAAATTTGTATTTTCTTTGTTACTGTTAGCAAGCTATAAGGAAACTTAGATGATCTCCAGTCATCATATGCATGAGAAATTAAGTTCAGATTGTATTTCGATGGATTTATCCAAAGTCACAGTCAGATTCTTGTGATGGAATTGAGACAGCCCTTAGATCTCTTGAAGGCTTAGAAGCATCCACATGGTCTGTATTGTGTTATTCAGGACTTAAGCAATATGTACAGTTATTGCCAGACAGTGTGTTATTCTCTGTTCCCTTCTCCCCTTTTCATTCATTCAACCAAGAAATAAAGTTTGGAGGTTAACCATCTGTTTGAGAGTCTGGTTTTAATAATTTGTATCCAGGATTCAGTCCACTTAAATTGTCTCAGAAGATAATCTCTTGCATGTCTGTGTCTTCTGAAGTTGCTTGATCTTCTCATTGTGTTACAGTGCTTGACAAATAAATGCCTTACAAAGCATTTATTTATTCTTAAACTTGTAAGCCGGAGTAACTTGGAACTTAGTGTTGAACTTTATTTGGTTGTAAGGTGTATGTATACATGAGTGTGTATTTTTTCACTTTTAAACTCAATTTGCTACACAAATCATTTGTCACTTCCGATTACAGATAGGTGTTTGGACAAAATTGTATTTGGTTTGAGTATTCCTGTTTGGGAGTGTTAAAAAGTCGAAAAATACTTAGTCCAAAAATAAACCCAGTAATTTTTTTGAGAGTGTATTTACTTTTTAAGCTTATTTAAGAAGCTGCCAAATTGTTCAAAATTCTGTCTCCTTGGAGTGTAGAGGTCAGCTCTTCCTCACACTACACTGTCATGAACCATCTGCTTATAATAATTTTCCCCAATAGTTGAAAAAGGTTTTATAACCCTTTCTTACTAATTAGTTCAAATTAAGGATGTTTGCTTTAATTGTTTCCGTTGGTAGGGGTGATCATACTCAGTGAGAAAAACATAAAGATTAAGCTCAGATTAGTTAAATCTAGTTTAAAAAATAAATCTTATAGCCATTACTCTGAGATATTTAAAAATATACATTATAGTTACAGTGCCCTAACTGTAAGTGGCTCAGCGGTGAAGAATCCTCCTGCCAGTGCAGGAGATGTGGGTTTGACCCCTCGGTGGGAAAGATCCCTGGGAGGAGGTAATGGCAACCCATTCCAGTATTGCCTGGAAAATCCGATGGACAGAGGATCATGGCAGGCTACAGAACATAGGGTTGCAAAAAGTTGGACATGACTGAGCACATCAATAGTAAGCAATATTAGAATACTTGGTTTAGCAGTGTAAAGTTTACAAGTTAGCTAAGAGGAGTGGAGGAAAGACTGATAAGCAGGAAGCTGATATGAGGCATTGTTAAAGGCCCATGATCTAGTACTCCACTGACTTGCCTCTCTTTCACAGAGGGTGCTCTGACCTGATTCAGTTTAATGAACAAATATTAAGCTTCATGTATGCATTGTACCAGGGATGATGCAGCCAATAAGACTGAGACTCTGCTCTGTAGAAGTTTAGGGTGGTGGTTGGCTGCTTGCACCAAGGCCCTGAGAGCTGAGGAGAACCAGAGTAGGACCCCTGTTGTTAAGTGATTCTATGAGGGGCAGGCTCTCCTCCCTCTGCAGGGGCAGCTGAAGTTGCTCTTCTTTATGTGGGAGGGCGAAGGAGGGGACATTATAACCACAAGCATTGTCTCTCTCTGGGAGGGAATGGTTCAGTTCAGTTAAGTCGCTCAGTTGTGTCCGACTCTCTGCGACCGCATGAATCGCAGCACGCCAGGCCTCCCTGTCCATCACCAACTCCCGGAGTTCACTCAGACCCACGTCCATCGAGTCAGTGATGCCATCCAGCCATCTCATCCTCTGTCATCCCCTTCTCCTCCTGCCCCCAATCCCTCCCAGCATCAAAGTCTTTTCCAATGAGTCAACTCTTTGCATGAGGTGGCCAAAGTACTGGAGTTTCAGCTTCAGCGTCATTCCTTCCAAAGAAATCCCAAAAGTTCCCTGGGAAGGGTGGGGATTCTTTTTCTCTTTCATCTCTCAGATTGTTGTAGAGAGGTAAGTGAAGAGATTTTTAAAAAAAGTCCCAGATACTTATCCAAAATGTATTTTCAAAATACATCCCTGAGTAGTTGAAATTCCATCAGGCAATTTCAGTTAACCTTCAGATATTGGGATGGGAGTTGGGTGTGTGTGTGGAGAGTTGGTAGTGAGAGTAATTGTTGAGGTTGAGAAGGAGGGAAGAGGTACTAAGAATCGTGCATTTTAAGTTAAAAGTTATACATGTATATGATAAAATTCTTATGGTACAGAAAAGTAAAGATAAAAGCTACTTTACAGCTTCCCCCTAAAAGGTAATCCATTGTTAGCAGTTTTCAGAAAGTTTACTTTTCAAAATATTTATACAGAAAAGTATTATACCTTACTTGTGATAAAAAACTATATTGTTTACTTTTTCCTGTTGTTTACTTTTTTTCTGTAGTTAATATCACATAGCTCTTCTCATATTGGCACATATAGATCAACGTAATTTAAAAATAATTAGAGTATTGGGCTTCCCTGGTGGTTCAGAGGTTAAAGCGTCTGCCTGCAGTGAAGGAGACCTGGGTTGGATCCCTGGGTCGGGAAGATCCCCTGGAGAAGGAAATGGCAACCCACTCCAGTATTCTTGCCTGGAGAATCCCACGGACGGAGGAGCCTGGTGGGCTACAGTCCACGGGGTCACAAAGAGTCGGACACGACTGAGTGACTTCACTTGACATCACTATATTCTGACTTTGTTTGAGTGGTATTTAGGATGTAACTGTTTATACAAACCAACAGTATATGACTATGCCTGTTACATGTTTGCTAACATTGGGCTTTATTAAGCTTTATATTTTTTGCTGATTTAACTTGAGAGGTTTGTACCTTGTTTTTAAAAGGGCTTCCCTGAGGTGGGTATAGAATCCCCCTCCAGTGCAGGAGATGAGACACAGGAGATGTGGGTTAGATCCCTGGGTGGGAAAGACCTCCTGGAATACGAAATGGCAACCCACTCCAGTATTCTTGCCTAAAAAATCACTAGGACAAAGGAGCCCAGTGGGCTACAGTCCAAAGGGTTGCCAAGAGTTGGACACAACTGAGCAGCTCTGCGTGCCCGAGCCTTGTTTTGGGTTTGCATTTTGCTGATTATGAGGAGGGTGATAAAATTCGTACGCTTATTGGGCAGTGGTTACTTGCAGCACATACTTTAGATTGACTAGGTTAATTATCTGGATGCCCCCCTTTCCCCATAAAATGGTTTGAGCGAGATGGAATTTGTCGAGAGGAAGATTTCAGAACCCATGGGGAATAATGCCCTGAATGGAGAGGCTACAGTGTTAGGCTGTGAACGGTAACCAAAGGTTAACATGAGGTTATTGAGAACCCTTAGCTTGTTCTTAACAGAACATTATGTAAAGGCAGGAATGGAGATTGGAGAGTCAGGGCAAGTAAGCTTTATATAGGGTCAGCTCTGTCTCCTGGTGTCTCTTCGTTCTGTCTCACCACTCACCCCTCTTGCCCCAACTGTCATTTCATTTTTTATTTATACTGTCATTGGATTTGTTCCTCTTCCCTGGTGGGGGTGGCAACCTTGACTTTGATAGTTCAGTTCCTCCAGAGATGAGGGACAGTTTTTCTATAAGGGAAACTGATTTTCCTTCAAACAGTCAAAGGGAACAGCTCTCATTTCTAACATTCTTTAGATCTATTTTGTGATCTTCAGTAGTACCTCTTCATAGTTGATATTCTGCTAGTGTCAGGGCCCTTACGAGCTGAACTGCAGAAACCTGGGATGTTGGCATGAATACCTGAGCTTTGTTCCCATTTAATCCCCACACGCTGTCCCCACCCCAGCTTTACTTTTTTTTTTTAAGGAAATAAATTTTTTCTTAGGCTTGGGAGGCAATTGGTTTAAAAGACTCTTATCTGTTTTTTTAGGAAGAGTCTTTTAAACCAATTGCCTCCCAAGCCTAAGAAAAAACTTATTTCCTTAAAAAAAAAAAAAAAAAAAAGCTGGGGTGGCAGGCCTAATTCTCCCGAACTGGGGGTTTCCTGAACTAGTTCAGCCACAACCAGGGTTTCTTGGCAACAGACGAATTTAGGACCAGATCATTTTTTTGCTGTGGAGGGCTGCCCTACTCACTGTGGGATGTTTAGCAACACTCTTGTCTCTATTCACTAGATACCAGTAGCACCACTCTTCCCCCTCCTTCCAGACCCTCCAGTTGGGACAACCAAAATGTCTCCAGGCATTGCCAAAAGTCCTGAAGGGAGAGGCCAGGGAAGGAAAGGGTGTTCAAAATCACCCCCTCCTCACCCTCCCCAAATGTGACATGTAGAGATGATGTTGATTACCTTGATCTTTTCACAATGCATACATATATCAAAAGATCAAGCCATATACCTTCACTATCTGCATTTTTATATGTCAAAGATGTCTCAGTAAAGTTTAAAAAAATGTTCTTAACTATTTTCAGTTATTGTATGCAATTATTATCTTAAAGTGGAGCTTCCCTGGTGGCTCAGATGATGAACAATCTGCAGGGCAGAAGACGTGAGTTCCATTCCTGGATCAGGAAGATCCCATGGAGAAGGGAATGGCTTACCCGCTCCAGTGTTCTGGAGAATTCCATGAGCAGAGGAGCCTGGTGGGCTACAGGGGTCGCAGACTTGAGCACGACTGATCAAATGGATGGCCCTTTTTCATTTGTACCCTTAGTCTAGGCTCTCAAACCAGGGTGATTTTGAACACCCTTTCCTTCCCTGGTCTCTCCCTTCAGGACCTTTGGCAATGCCTGGAGACATTTTGGTTGTCCCAGTTGGAGGGTCTGGAAGGAGGGGGAGAGTGATGCTACTGGTATCTAGTGAATAGAGACAAGGGTGTTGCTAAACATCCCACAGTGAGTAGGGCAGCCCTCCACAGCAAAAAATGATCTGGTCCTAAATGTGTATGTTGCCAAGAAACCCTGGTTGTGGCTGAACTAGTTCAGGAAACTCCCGGTTCGGGAGAATTAGGCCTGCCCACCAGCTTTGATGGTAGCAGTCAAGCAGTAGTGATGCTTCATGTAGTCTTAGGCTCAGAATGGGAAGTTTTGAACTAATAGCTCTTGAGTACTTTTTTCCCCTCCTCTGTCTCTTTGGTCCTTTTCTTTTCAGCTTTTTGCTTCTCATTCTCCTCTACTTTTATGGTGTTAACATAATTAGGTCAGAGCTTTGCAGTTTGGAAGGTCACTAGCATTGAAGACTTGAGCAGAAGTCGGAACATATTTAGCCATTTGATAGGATGCTTGAAGAGTGAAGTCCCTTGCTAAGGAGAGCTGAAGAGCGTGGCGGTTAAGCATATAGACAAGAGTCTAGACTGGTTTTTATCCTGCCTCCATCACTAGTTAGCTGTGTCACTGTGGACAAATTACCTAATCTCACCAAGCCTCAGTTTCTTAATCTGTAAAGTGGAAATAATAGCAATATCTCATTTTTAAAACAGCTTTATTGAGATGTAATTCATATTCCATAGTTTATCTGATGAAAGTGTGCAGTTTATTTTTTCCTAATATGCTTGTAGGTGCAACCATTGCCACGATTTGCTCTTTGTCCTCTATAAGAGAAACCCTGAATCCATTAGCAGTCAATTCCAGTCACCCCTTATCTCATTAGTTTTAGGTACAAATTAGGCCAAATGCTTACCCTGGTGATTAATATGTAAGTATTTAATTTAAAAACTGTTATAGCTTGGGGCAGAGAGACTATTTGTGGCAAGACCACTTGTATCACTTTAGAGAAGGCAAAGATGGATAATTTTTTGTTGAATGGATATTTACATGGAAATTGTTTTCAGATATAAAGATGAAAGATATTCCTTCATTTAAAAGATCTTTATTCAAGTAGGAAGAAAGAGACATATTTAAAAATACTAGTTATACCAGTTATAATTGTAAGATAATTATAAAATGAGGTATAATAAGTGGTTTCAGGAAGGTGTAAAAATTATTGAAATTGGAAATTTGATAAAGGGAGATTAATTAGGTTAAGAGTGCAGGAACCATGAAAAACTTCTCTAAAGTAGAGACCCTTCTGGCCAAGTCTTAGTTGATAAAGTGTGGGACTTTGGCTCTGTGAAGACCACCTGAAGAGTGCTGGTTTCTGAAATACTGGTAGTATCCTCAAATTTTTTTTTTTTTTTTTTGCTGCCTCATGCTGCTGCCAAATGGTTGCCTCTGGTAGCTACGCCTGCATTCTGTTTTAAAAGATAACTTGTTTATTTTTTGCTTAGACTTGAGGTTTGTGGGATCTTAGTTCCTGGACCAAGGATTGAACCTGGGCCCTCAGCAGTGAAAGGACTGAATCCTAAGCACTGGACTTCCTACCGGTGATTCCCATCCCCACCCTTTTTTGGTATTCCTAATCTGTTCTGAACTTGGCAAATTACCTAAATACAAGAAATAAACAAGTGTTTAGCGAGAGCCTGGTGTCTGTGAGAGCAGGATGTGATTATGTGGCCGTATGCTGTCACTTTGAGTTAGTTGCCTTTTTAGTTTTCTTCTCCAGGTTAATTGCGTGTATAGAATCAATAGTTCCTGGGTAAATTAGGCTCCTATAAAATGTTTTCTTTTTTTTCTTCTAAGGCTTCCACACCTTTCTTTTCAGTTTCCTGTCCTCTTTTTCTCATGAACCATCAGATACAGCACCTCCAGTGCACGTCCCAGCTGAGCCGCACTGCTCTCTCCTTTAACATCTGGTCAACATGGGATATTTTTGTTTTTTGAAAGTTAAATGACCAGATTTGTGTCAAGTCAGTAATCTGGGTGTTATCTTGACCCCTCCATCTCCTTTACTTCTTAAATCAAATTTAAGTTAACAAATCCTGTTGATTCTGATACAGTAGTTTCAAAGTCTTTTTTTTTTTTAAACACTGTATATGGAATAATACTTCAAAAGTAAAAAAGCAAAAAGAGACTTAACAATAAAAAGTTTCTTACCCATATCCTTCCTCATCTGTATATTTCCCAGACTTCTACAATAGTTTACTAATATTATTGATTTCTTATATTCTTCTGAGGGTTTAAAAAAAATACAGCCCTGTACAAATACATTTATCCCACCCCATTCCTTCCCTTACCCCAACACATGTTTTACACTAATGTTGGAAACTTTAACTGCTTTGCCTTTTATTTTCTTCACTTGACAGTGTGCCCTGGAGACCTTCAGTGTTAGTATATAAAGTGCTGGTGTGTGTGCTGTGTCCCTCTCCACAGCTGCAGTGTCCATTTTATTTATGAACTATGATTTAACTAGCCCAGGGATGTGTAGAGTAAGATTGTTCCTAGTTTTTACTATTATAAAAGTACTGCATGAGCAACCTTGTACACCTATCATTTTGTGCATATGCAGGCCTGTCTGTAGATTAAGTTCCTAGAGGTGGGATTGCTGGGTTAAAGAATAAGTGAGAAACAATTTTGATAGATATTGTCACCCTTCATAGGGGTTGAAACAATAATGTATGTGTGAGACCACTTGTTTTCCCATAGCCTTGTCATTACAGCATGCAGTCCAGTTTTTTGGGTTTTTGCCAGTAATAATAGGTGAAAAATGATACCTCAGTGTAGCTTTCATTTTTTACATTTCTTATGAGTGAAGTTGAGCATCCTTTCATTTGGGCCATTTTGAGCTTCCTTTTTTTTCCTCTGTGAACTGTCTGATCTGAATCTTTAGTCATTTTCCTGTCCATTTTGGGGATTCTTCAATTTCTCTTCAGTCCATGTGCCTTGGTTGATTTTTTAAAAGGAAACAACTTGCTTGTTGCAGTTGTCCTCTGACAGATTGCTTCCATTTTTACTCCCTTCTAGGCTTTCTCTCATTCACAGTTAGCAAAGTGATACTTCTAATTGCAAATTTGAAAGCATCATTCCCTTGCTTGAAACTGTTCAGTGGCTCTTCACTGGCTCCATAGTGCAAGGGCTGTAGCATTAGGATGGTACCTCATAGCTTCTCTCCATCTCCCGGAACACCGACCTGCTCCTAGCTCCTTGTCGAGTTAGACCCTTTGTCTGTTTTGCGTGGCGTATTTCTGTTTATGATGGTCTGTTCCTGCTTGTCTGTGTGTCCATAGTTGTGCTTGTCATTCTCCACCTAATGAAGAGGCTTTTCTGTTGCCTGACTCTTCCCTCAGTTCCCAATGTATACCCTTATAATGGAACCCCTCACGTTGTGTATTTTTATTAAGTGTGTATTTCTTTGCCCTAGATGTTACCCTCTTGAGGGCATGAACTTACGGACTTATGGAACCTAGCCTAGTGTTTGGCACATAGATGATGAGAGATAATTACCGAGTACCCATTGATATATGTATACATACACTATGTGTAGACAACCCAGGACAAAGAAAAAAAAAAGGAAAATTAATACTATGAACTCATTTATTCAAAAATTTAATTTTTACATTGAGATATTTATTAAATACAATAGAAAGTACAGACCTTCGCTGTTTTAGGTGTGACTTTTAGGTGTGACGGTTGTACTCATGTAACTGGTAACCAGAGGATGATAAAGCATTCTCATCACCCCAGGGAGTTCGCTGGTTGCCCTTTGCATTCAGTTCCCCTCTCCCCCACATGCTCTGAATGCTAACAGTGTAGGTATTTTGTTTGGTCTTCGTACAGTGTCTTCTTTTCTGGTATCTAGCTTTGTTTGTTTAACATATATTTCCAGACACATCTGTGAGGCTGGATTGTCAGAGTCCTTTTTATTGCTGAGTA
Source organism: Capricornis sumatraensis (assembly GCF_032405125.1). Taxonomy (NCBI): domain Eukaryota; kingdom Metazoa; phylum Chordata; class Mammalia; order Artiodactyla; family Bovidae; genus Capricornis; species Capricornis sumatraensis. The sequence continues at coordinate 38,249,229 of NC_091080.1, read as the reverse complement.
GTACACCATTGGATGAATGTATCAAGCTTATTTTTTCTTCTGTTGATGGGTATTTATTTCCAGTTTTTTCATTTTTAAGAATAAGGCCTATATGGATCTTCTTGCAAACATGTTTCCATTTTTCTTGAGTAAATACCTAGGATTGGAATGGTTGGTTTATAAGCAGATGTGTGTTTTACTATGTAAGAAACTGCTACTTAGTTTTTCGGAATTTTCTCTTAAATACTCTTCACTGTGAGTCTGTTTTCTAGTTGCTCCACATCCTTTCCAGTACTTGAATGACCTGTTTTTTGGATTCATTTTTGTTCATGCTGGGTCTTCTCTGATGCATGAAGACTTTTCTCTACTTGCAGCGAGTGGGGAATACTGTTTAGTTGTGATGCACAGGCTCTGCGTTGCGGTGGCTTCTCTTGCTGTGAAGCAAGGGCTGTAGTGCACACAGGCTTCAGCAGTTGTGGCGCATGGCTTAGTTGCTCCAGGGCATGTGGGATCTTCCTGGATCAGGGATCAAACCTCTGTCTCCTGCATTGGCAGGCACGTGCATTGTCACTGAGCACCAGCGAAGCCCATGGTCATTCTTTTTAATTTTCACTATTTAGTGGATGTGAAATGGTATTTTGTGGTTTTATTTTGGATTTCCTTGCTAGCTAATGATGTTTCATATGGTTGACAATTGTTAATAATTTTGTAGAATACCTCTTAAGTTTTGCATATTAAAAAGAATTGGTTATCTTTCTATTATTGATGTGTAAGAATTCTTAATATAGTCTTGATACAAGTTTTTTGTAGCATCAATGTCCTGGGAGTGTTTTCTCCCAGTTTGTAAGTTTGTCTTTTCCTTAACAGTATATTTTGATAAGCTAAAGTTTTTAATTTTGATGAAGTTCAGTTCTTCTTCTTTAATAGATTTGAGTTCTAAGAAGCTTTTGCCTACTCAGAAATCATGAAACTAATTTCCCTTGTTTATTTTAGAAATTTCATAGTCTTATGCATGGGGCTGTGCTCCATCTTGAACTGTTGTGTGTTGTGTGAAGTAGGGATTGAGGTTCATTTAAAAAAAATATCCAATTTCAACACCATTGTTGGAAAATAGTCTTTTGTTTTGCTACACTAAATTGCTGTTGTGTTTTTATCTAGGATTGTTGGTGTACACGCGTGGATCTGTTTCTGGACTCAGTTTTGTTTCTTTGATCTCACTGTTCCCCTATGCCAGTATTATTATTATCTCTGTTGCCATAAGTCTTGAAATCAAATCGTGTGAATCTTCTAATATTCTTTGACCATCTAGTTTTTTTGTGTTTCTATATAAATTTTAAAATCAGTTTGTCAGTTTCTATGAAAAAAAAAAAAGTTTGGGATATTGATTGGGATTGTGTTGCTCTATAATTACATTTAGGGAGAAATGATCTATAACAATATTGAATTTGATAGTCAGCCTTTAACATGGTTTCGCTTGATCCCTGCCTTCTTGTATTTGCATCCTTTTGTATTTATTTACCTTGCACATGATTTTAGGGTTGGTCTGTGTAACCAGTAGAATACGGTTAAAGTCCCTTCTGAAATTAGAATATAAAAGGGACAGCGGCTTGTGTATTGGTCTCTTTCTGTCTCTCATCGCTAACTGTAGGAGAAACCAGCTCCCATGTTGTAGAGAGGCCCACTGCAATTTTACCCTGCTTGCTAGTTAACAGGTTAGCCTGCTGCAGTTTCACTGATGCTGATAGAAGGCATGAGAGTCCTGGGTCTGAGTCAGGAGACAGTTCATTGCCACAGCTGCTGTAGTAGCCTGGCTGCTGTGAGCATTTCTGCACCAGCTCCTGCATCTCCAGGTCACATTCATGGGAAGAGTATCAGATGACAACTGCACGTCAGTGCTTGCATTACAAAGGAATTCTGAACGTAGGGCACCTGGACATTTTTTAATGCACAGTAAGCATACCTGCTCTTTCCTCTGAAGGAGACTTTATTTTCCCAATCTGTTCACTTTATAAACATCTTTGGAAAGCCTGCAACAAGGGGCAGTGAGATCCTCAGCTGCAAGTGTGCAGAAATGTGAAAGACAAATGGAATATTGTCTCCCAACATCCTTGTGACAAAGGACTGAGGCTTTCTGTTGAAAGCAGATTCTCTGGCCTTCACTTGAATGTAGACCCAACTATAGTTTGCAATCTCCTGAGAAACTCTTGAGCCAGACCCACCAGCTAAGCTGCTTCTGGACTTCTGACCCTTGGAAACTGTGTGAGAGAATAAATATTTTCAACTGATAAAGTTTTGGAGTTTATTACACATCAGTGGCTGATTAATACAGTTGTTTACCTTTCCTTTCATTGGGTCATCTTTTTTGATATATACTGGTAAACAAATTTTATATACATGTATGTATATATACAAGATCTCTACATCAGTGGAGCAAAATAGGTTTTTCTATATCAATATGTTATGGTAATACACGTATTATATAATATTTTGTTCATGTAACATTTTAATGATTTTCATAGAGGTCTTGCAGTTATATTTATTCCTGAAGATTTTTCTTCTTGATGCTATTTTCTAAATTTTATTTTTTGCTGCTAGTATATAGAAATACAGTAGTTTTAACAATTCTTGTGCACATATACTTTGACCATGCTGAACTACACTTAGTTCCAATTGCCTTTTTGTGGCTTCTTTAGGATTTTCTCTGCAAAAATAACCACATCTGTGACTAATAAGACAGTTTTACTCCCTTTTCTTCCATCTTTGTAAGCTTTTTGTTTCTTTGCCTTACCTTATTGCTCTGTCTAGCCTTTTCAGTTTAGTGTTGAAGAGAAAGGGTAATAATGGTCATTTTTGTCTTGTTCCACATCTTAAGGGGAAAGCAGTATCTTTTAACATTAAATAGAATGTCAGCAGTGCTTTTTCTGTAGATTAAAAGAAATCACATTGAGGGTATTTCTTTCTATTTCCAGATTTCTGATATTTTAATTTTTATAGATGGGTGTTGAATTTTGTCAGATGTTCCCCTTTTTCATATTTACTGAGATGACTTTACTCTGTTACTGTGGTGAATTGTATTTATTTTTGAAAGTTAAACCAGTTTTGCGTTCCTGAGTTAATCTTATTTAGTCGTAAATATATTGTCTTTTTATCTGTTTCTGAACTTGATCTGCTAATATTTTGTTAAGGATTTTGGTGTCTGTGTGCAAGAGAAATGTTGGTCTATGATTATCATTTTTGTAATGCCTTTTGATATCATGTTTAGCTTTCTAAAAGAATTTTTGTTTTCAGAAATAGTTTATATATGACTACTGTTATTTCTTTAATGTTTGGTAACCATGTAGGCATGGAGGGGTTTTATGTTGTGTGTGGGGGGAAATTTTTGTTAACAGATTTCATTTCTTTGGTAAATATATAGTTACGTTGTTCAGTCACTTAGTCGTGTTGAACTCTTTGCGACCCCATGGACTGCAGTACACCTGGCTTGCCTGTCCTCCACCGTCTCCTGGAGCCTACTCAGACTCATGTCCATTGAGTTGTGATGCCATCCAACCATCTCGTCCTCTCTTCTCCTCCTGCCTTCATTCTTTCCCAGCATCAGGGTCTTTTCCATTGAGTTGGTTCCAGGAGCTTCAGCTTCAGCATCAGTTCTCCCAATGAATATTCATTCAGGGTTGGTTTCTTTTAGGATTGATGGTTTGATCTTCTTGCTGTCCAAGGGACTCTGAAGAATCTTCTCCAACACCACAGTTAGGAGGCATCAATTCTTTGGTGCTCAGCCTTCTTTATGGTCCATCTCTCACATCCATGCATGATTACTGGAAAAACCATAGCTTTGACTAGGCCGACCTTTGTCAGCAAAGTGATGTCTCTGCTTTTTAATATGCTTTCTAAGTTTGTCATAACTTCTCTTGCAAGGAGCAAGTGTATTTTAATTTCGTGGTTGCAGTTACCATCTGCATTGATTCTGGAGCCCGAGAAAATAAAGTCTGTCACTGTTTCCATTGTTTCCCCATTTATTTGCCATGAAGTAATGGGACTGGATGAAATGATCTTAGTTTTTTGAATGTTGAGTCATATGGTTATATGGATTTTCTGTCTTTTTTTTCTGTAGGCAGTATATCTATCTCCTTTAGGTTATCAGCCCTCTTGGCAGAAAGTTTTTAAGTTTCCCTTGTGATCCTTATAATTTCTGTAGGAGCTGTTGTGACCCCTTTTAAATGCTCTTTTTCCTTGGTCATTCTTGCTATGAGTTTAGCAATTTGATTTCTTTCCACAGCTTTTGGTTTCAATAATTTAATTGACTTGTGCCTGTCTTGATAGTTTCCTTCACTCTTATCTTCAGTTGGCTTAATGTATTCTTTTAATCCCTGGCTCCTTAAGCTAGAAATTTAGATATTTAATTTGGAAATTCAGACGTTTAAGTTTGAGTTTCTTTTTAAACATAAGCACTTAAAAAGTTATAATTTCCACACATTTCTATATGTTACATTTTCATTATCAGTTCAAAATATTTTCTGATTTCCTTAACTCATGAATTTTTTTAGAAGTGTGTTGCTTAATTTTCAAATATTTTGGTTTTTCCTGAATAGCTTATTGTAACTGATTTCTTTTGTTGGCCGGGCTGTTTGGCATGTGGGGTCTTACTTACCTGACGACCAGGGATTGAACCCTCACTCCCTGTAGTGGAAGTGTGGAGCCTTAACCACTGGACCTCTGGCGAAGTCCCTGTAATTGATTTTTTTTAATGTGATTCTGTTGTAATTACAGATTAAACTCTATAAAATTTTCATCTTTTGAAATGTGGACTTATTTTATGATGTGATGTATGGTCTTATACAGGTAAGTTGGTAAATAGTAATAATTGATATCTGAGATCAGGAAATGTCCTGCAAAGGGCAGTATAGGAAATATTTTAGGTTTTGTGAATTACACAGTTTCTGTTTTAACTACCCTGCCCTTGTAGTGCAAAAGCAACCGTGGCAATATGTAAATAAATGCATGTGGCAGCGTTCTAATAAAACTTCATTTACGAAGATGGGTAGAGGTCCTGCAGTTTGCTGCACCTGATTTGTTGCCTATAAATTGCTTTATAATCATTTCAATAGCTGTGAGAGGGGTATTAAAATTAGCAAATATAACTGTGGATTTATTAATTTCTTCCTATAACTTTGTTGGCTTAATGTATTTATTACTCACTTAATTGATTTATTCATACCATTTCCCTTGTGTTTACTATTTATATTCATGGTGTTTAAAAGTATGTTTCTTTTAGATAGCATATATTTAATGGATTTATTCCTTTCTTTCCTTCCTTCCTCGTTCCCTCCCTTCAGTTCAGTTCAGTTCAGTTCAGTTCAGTCACTCAGTCGTGTCCGACTCTTTGCAACCCCATGAGTTGCAGCACGCCAGGCCTCCCTGTCCATCACCAACTCCCGGAGTTCACTCAGACTCATGTCCATCGAGTCGGTGATGCCATCCAGCCATCTCATCCTCTGTCATCCCTTTCTCCTCCTGCCCCCAATCCCTCCCAGCATCAGAGTCTTTTCCAATGAGTCAACTCTTTGCATGAGGTGGCCACAGTACTGGAGTTTCAGCTTTAGCATCATTCCTTCCAAAGAAATCCCAGGGCTGATCTCCTTCAGAATGGACTGGTTGGATCTCCTTGCAGTCCAAGGGACTCTCAAGAGTCTTCTCCAACACCACAGTTCAGAAGCATCAATTCTTAAGGCGCTTAACTTTTTTTTATAGTCCAACTCTCACATCCATACATGACCACTGGAAAAACCATAGCCTTGACTAGATGGACCTTTGTTGGCAAAGTAATGTCTCTGCTTTTCAGTATGCTGTCTAGGTTGGTCATAACTTTTCTTTCAAGGAGTAAGCGTCTTTTAATTTCATGGCTGAAGTCACCATCTGCAGTGATTTTGGAGCCCAAAAAGATAAAGTCTGACACTGTTTCCACTGTTTTCCCATCTATTTCCCATGAAGTGATGGGACCAGATGCCATGATCTTTGTTTTCTGAATGTTGAGCTTTAAGCCAACTTTTTCGCTCTCCTCTTTCACTTTCATCAAGAGGCTTTTTAGCTCCTCTTCACTTTCTGCCATAAGGGTGGTGTCATCTGCATATCTGAGGTGATTGATATTTGTCCCGGCAATCTTGATTCCAGCTTGTGCTTCTTCCAGCCCAGTGTGTCTCATGATGTACCCTGCATAGAAGTTAAATAAGCAAGGTGACAATATACAGCCTTGACGTACTCCTTTTCCTATTTGGAACCAGTCTGTTGCTCCATGTCCAGTTCTAACTGTTACTTCGGGAACCATATCTAATGATCTCTGCCTCTGAGTGGAGAATTTGGTAACTTTACATTTAATGTTATTTATATGGTTAAGTTAAAAGTCTTCTGTATTACTCTGTTTTATCAGTTTGTCTCCTCTCTTCCTTCTCTTACTGCCCACAGTTCTTTTATGTTGATCAAATTTTTAAAAATAAATTGCCATTGGGCTTTTTTAGGCTGTATGGCTTTGTATAAGTGGCTGCTCTAGGGATTCCAGTATTCATGATTAACTTTTACAGTTCACTTACTATTAACATTATTCCACTTGATGTGAAATGAAAGAACCTTAAAAAATAATTACATTTAACCTTTGTTCTATTGGTATGTTAACATTTGCTTCAACACAGTGCTATTTTTGCTTTAGTCATTTGCCTTTTTTTAGGGAAACGAGAGTCTTTTTAATTACATAATTATTTTGGATTTTCTTTATATATATAGATCTAAGTTTCATTTGATGTCATTTCCTTTCAACTTGAATTTCCTTTTAACACGGCATAATGTTTAGGTCTAGTGATTAACGTCTTCAACTTACGTATGTTCACACACACACTCAGAATAGATATATATATATTTATTAAGAGTAAATGTATTACTCTTACATTTTTACAATTATAATTTATAATTATATTACTCTTAGTAAATGTATATATATATTTACTCTTATTTTTCAAGAATATTTTTGCTGGATGTAGATTCTGGGTTGACAGTCTTTAATTGCTTTAAAGATCCTTTTTTAATTGTCTTCTGGTATCCATTGCATCTTTAATTTTCGACAGTTTGATATTCTTTTTTCTTTTTCTCTCATTTGTTACTTTGCTTAGAGTTGAGCTCATTGAATTTGCAAATTGATTTTTTCACCAGTTTTTTGACCATTATTTAAAATGATTTTTCTGCCTCATTCTCTGTTCTCTTTGAGATTTTTTACTATGAGGGTCTGCCCTGCTGGCTCAGTGATAAAGAATCTTCCTGCCAATGCAGGGGACACAGGTTCGATCCCTGATTGAGGAACATCCCACATACCTTGGATCAACTCAGCCCGTGCACCATGACTGCTGAGCCTTTGGCCTAGAGCCCAGGAGCCACAGGTACTGAGCTCACTCACTGCAACTACTGAAGCCTTTGTGCCCTAGAGCCTGTGCTTGGCAATAAGAGAAGCCACCACAGTGAGAAGACTGTACTGCAGCTGGAGAGCGGCCCTCACAGCAACAGAGACCCGGCACAGCCAAAGCCAAATGGAGGAAAATTATAAATTTAAAAAATGTACTATAGGTCTGTGAGTCTCTCTCCTTTTTGATTTTTTTCTCAGTCTTTTCCCCTCAGTTCTTCCAGTTGAGTTACTTACACAGATTTGTCTTCAGAGTCACTAGCTCTTTTTTATTTTGCTTCTAATATGCTGTCAAGCCCATTCCCCACCCCCATATATTTATAAATACTTTCCAGTTTCATTGAGATGTAATTGACAAGTAATATTGGATAAGTAAGATATATAGCATGATGATATATATGTATATATTGTTGAGTCATTACCATAGTTAGGTGGGTTAACACATCTGTCATCTTACATAATTAACATTATTTTGTATGTGTGGTGAGAATATTTAAGATTTACTCTCAACAGCTTTCAGCCACACAATATTGTTAACTGTAGTCACCATTCTGTACATTAGAGCCCCAGAACAATTTATCTTGTAACTGAAAATTTGTACTCTTTGACAAAAATCTCTCTATTTCTTCTCACTCCCCCTCACCCTGTCAACTCTGTTTATATGAGTTCGAATTTTTAGATTCCATGTAAAAGTGAGATCACACAGTATTTATTTTTCTGTCTGATTTATTTCACTTAACATAATGTCCATAAGGTTCATCCCTGTTGTTCAAAATGATAAAATCTCCTTTTCTGTGGCTCATGTTCTCTTGACTATATATACTACATTTTTATTCATTAGTCCATTGATGGATATTTGGGTTATCCATGCCTTAGATACTGTGAATAATTTTGCAGTGATCACAGGGATGCAGATATCTCTAAACCCACTTTAAAATAATGTACTTTACAGTTCAAGTATTTCATTTTTTAAAAAATACCTACTTTTGGCTGTGCTTGGGTCTTCGTTCCTGAACTTGGACTTTCTCTAGTTGCAACGAGTGGGAGCCCTCCTCTAGTTGTGGTGCACGGGCTTCTTGTGGAGCACAGCCTCTGGGCTGCGTGGGCTTCAGAAGCTGTGGTTCCCGGGCTCAGTAGTTGCTGCCTGTGGGCTCTAGAGCACAGGCTCGGTAGATGTGGTGCACGGGCTTAGTTGCTCCTTGGCAAGTGGAATCTTCCAGACCAGGGCTTGACCTGGCTTGCCTGCATTGGCAGGTGGATTCTTTACCTCTGAGCCACCAGGCCACCAGCCTCAAGTACTTCATTTTTTAACTATTTACATTTATCTATTGAGATTCTCTATTGTGACCATGCTTTCCATTAAGTCTTTGAACAAATTTATTGCATCTTACTTAAAGTCTTTGCTTGTTAATCCTTTCCTCTAAATTGTTTCATTTTTTAAAAAAAATTATTGCTTTTTTCCCTTCCTTGACAGTAGGTCACATTTCCCTGCTACATTTCATGTCTAGAAAGTTTTGATTGTAGAGTGGACATTGTGGATGATTTGTCTCTAAATTCTCTTTTCTTCTGATGAGTGTAGTTAACTAGCTGCTTGACCACCTTGAGCTTGTGCAGGCTTGGTCTTATACTTTGAGATGGGTCTGTAGAGCACGTAAGGTGTTTTTAAGCCCTGATAACTTGGCCAGGTTCCTGTCTCCTCTGCAGTGGAAGCAGCTGAGATTGCTGCTCAAAGGCTCTTTAAGCTTTCCACTTGTTTCCATTGGGCTCCTTAGAGTCTTCTGTGAGCATACTCAGCTCAGGGGTCAGTGAGGAATTAGACATAGTTTATATTAGTTTTTGAGGTTTCTGCTTCTGTGACTCACTCATTTTCTGAATTTGCCCTCTGAATTTTTAACCACTCTGTGGCCATGACATTAGTGAGCCTGCAGCTTTTAGCTTGAGTTGTAGTAGTCTTGCGCCGTTGTAGACAGGGAGTACCCTCAGGGAAAAAGCTGTGTAACTTTGAACCTCTTCCAATGTACTTCCCTTCTTTCAGTGGTCAAATTTCCAGTTTCTTCCTACTCTTGGTGCTTTCTTCTCTCTTCAAATCATTTTTAAAAGTAATTTACCCAGAGTTTTTTTTTTTTTTCAATAATTGTTATATGAAGAAGGGTTAATGAGTTGATACGGAGAAGGCAATGGCACCCCACTCCAGTACTCTTGCCTGGAAAATCCCATGGACGGAGGAGCCTGGTAGGCTGCAGTCCATGGGGTCGCTAAGTCGGACATGACTGAGCAACTTCACTTTCACTTTTCACTTTCATGCATTGGAGAAGGAAATGGCATCCCACTCCAGTGTTTTTGCCTGGAGAATCCCAGGGATGGGGGAGCCTAGTGGGCTGCCGTCTATGGGGTCACACAGAGTCGGACATGACTGAAGTGGCTTAGCAGCAGCAGCAGCAGCAATGAGTTGATAAAAGCTGTTAGAATTCTTCAGACTCATTTTCATTCATTTCACACTGGCCTGAAGCACAGTTGCTGACTTAACACACACCTTGTTTTAGGCGTGTGTTTATAGAATAAGATAGAGACTCACTATTTCTTCAGTTACATCATGTATTTGGATTAAGTAGGTAATTATTTAATGAAAAACCTGGAGCTGAACAGTGTTTGCAAAAACTTGTGAAAGGGACAGCCATATTTCTTCTGCTGTTTCTTTTCCCCTTTCTTAGCACCGGCCTCTGACAGATAGCAGTGGAACCCGGGACTAGGTACTATTGGAAGAAAACGTTTTTGGTTGTGTTTGACTGTTACTTCTCTTGGTATTTATAAAAAAGTACTAAAATGTGTTGACCTCTCTGCTGCCCAAGGGACTCTCAAGAGTCTTCTCCAGCACTACAGTTGAAAAACATCAGTTCTCCTTTATGGTCCAACTCTCACATTTGTATATGTTTACTGAAAAAACTGTGGCTTTGACTCTACAGGCCTTTGTTGGAAAACTGATATCTCTGCTTTTTAATATGCTGTCTAGGTTTGTCATAGCTTTTCTTCCAGGGAGGAAGTGTCTTTTAATTTCATGGCTGCAGTCACCATCTGTAGTGATTTTGGAGCCCAGGAAAATAAAATCTGTCACTGTTTCCACTTTTCCCGCATCTGTTTGCCATGGAGTGATGGGAGTGGATGCCATGATTTTCGTTTTTTGAATGTTTCACAGTTGTAGGAACTGGTTATATACACTGAATCTGATGCTGGGCTTGATGTCAGCAAGGCTGGGAACTGGGAACGGAACACGGACATGGAGTGATGGAGAGTAAGGTTAAACTGGAACTACAAAGAATTTTCGGAACTTACAGAAATGTGTTGAAACCTATGAGCCCAAACTTGAACCTTCGTGGCCCTCACTGCTTCCGCACCTGTAACCTTGATGATGTAGGTGTCCTGTAGTGACACACCTAACTCTGCAGATGCACAAGAGCCTGCCTCAGGATTACTTGGAAAAGCAAAGATGGGACCTGACAGAAGTTAGGAAAACTGTAGGCCCAGTTGCTGCCTGTGCCAGTGAGGCTGAGCCCAGAGATCCTTGACAATGTCTGAGGGCTGCCATAATGCCTGAACTTACTTTAGCATTCCAAACCTGGGGGCTGCTTCTCTTTTGTCTTCTGCATCTCTTGGGGATTGATTTTTTTTTTTAAAGCTAACTCTAACCAAGAACCCAGGGTGTATATTGTCACAGGGTGTATACGCAGAGCACATTATGAGAAATGCTGGGCTGGATGAAGCACAAGCTGGAATCAAGATTGCCGGGAGAAATATCAATAACCTCAGACATGCAGATGACACCACCCTTATGGCAGAAAGTGAAGAGGAACTAAAAAGCCTCTTGATGAGAGTGAAAGAGAAGAGTGAAAAAGTTGGCTTAAAGCTCAACATTCAGAAAATGAAGATCATGGCATCTGGTCCCATCACTTCATGGGAAATAGATGGGGAAACAGTGGAAACAGTGTCAGACTTTATTTTTTGGGGGGCTCCAAAATCACTGCAGATGGTGACTGCAGCCATGAAATTAAAAGGAAGAAAAGTTATGACCAACGTCAGTTCAGTTCAGTCGCTCAGTCGTGTCCAACTCTTTGCGACCCCATGAATCGCAGCACCCCAGGCCTCCCTGTCCATCACCAACTCCCTGAGTTCACTCAGATTCACGTCCATCAAGTCAGGGATGCCATCCAGCCATCTCATCCTCTGTGGCAGCATATTAAAAAGCACAGATACTACTTTGCCAACAAAGGTCTATCTAGTCAAAGCTATATGGTTTTTTCAGTAGTCGTGTATGATTGTGAGAGTTGGACTATAAAGAAAGCTGAGCGCCAAAGAATTGATTCTTTTGAACTGTGGTGTTGGAGAAGACTCTTGAGGGTCCCTTGGACTGCAAGGAGATCCAACCAGTCCATCCTAAGGGAAATCAGTCCTGAATATTCATTGGAAGGACTGATGCTGAAGATGAAACTCCAACACTTTGGGCACCTGATGTGAAAAACTGACTCACTGGAGAAGACTCTGATGCTGGGAAAGATCGAAGCCAGGAGGAAAAGGGGACAACAGGATGAGATGGCTGGATGGCATCACCGACCCGATGGACATGAGTTTGAGTAGGCTCCGGGAGTTGGTGATGGACAGGGAGGCCTGGCGTGCTGCAGTCTCTGGGGTCGCAGAGTCGAACATGACTGAGTGACTGAACTGAACTGAACTGAACCCAGAACCGTGAAAAATGTATTTGGAAAAATGTAGTTGCTACCCTGCAAGGTAAAAAGCCATCACAGACCATCCTTTGTCACCATGGCACCAATGGACACCTCTTTTCATTGTATTTATCTTACAAATAAAGACAATTGTGAAATTATACTTCTGGTGAACATAACGCAACTATCCTTTGTTCATCTGATAACATACTCTCTTTAAGATAACATTCATCTTAAACATTCATCTGATAACATTCTCTCTTTAAGAGAGAATACAAAATCTCTTTATCCATAGGTGGGTTAATTTCTTTTCTACCTGTGTCACATTTTCTACTTAACTTCCTGTAACTTAGATACTAAGATATGATGTGCGATTAGGTACTATCAGATGATTATCAAGAGGGAGATAAATCGGTTTAATAGAAATAGAAATATTTTGTATCATAAAAAGAAGAAATACTCATTAGAATTTTAATTTCTACAACTAATCATGTGGTAGTAGTTGCTGTCTATAATTACTTTCTCCTGTCACTCTGCATTCCCTCTGTTCTTGGCAGTATCTCAGCTGATGGTGGTTTCTTGCCTGATGGGGTGACCTGAATCTTCATTCCTTAAGGGTCTGGGTCATTAGCAGTCCTGCCTGATTGTTGCCATTGACTTTAATCACAGTACATGGAAATACTAAGTGGCCTCCCAGAGGAACTCTTGCATTCCAGACATAACTTTCTGGGAGCCCCTCCTGTGTAGTAGGCACTAGACTTCCCCTTGATTGTGAGGTCAGTCACCCTAATCGGTCTGTAACCCCTTCTTTGTTTGTTGATTCCTTGGCATGAATAACCCAAAGTGGCTGGGTGGCAGTCTTAACTTCCAGTTTAATGGGATCATTTCTGCATTCCTTGGTGGAAACTAAAATCTAACAAAGGAGCTATATGGCCATAGATGCATATAGGTGGCTAAGTGATATGGTGTGCTGTATGTGCCAGTGAGTTGGGAAGCAAAGTGAATTAGTTTAGAGTGACAGTCAGTTAATATAAATTAATATAGGCACATTTCATAATACTTGGGGAGTTAATCAGGATACCCTGTACTAAATACTTACTTTGAAAGTAGTGTAAATATATTCAAAATGTGCATTATTTTTTTCTTTTTTACTTTTTACTATACAGTATTTAATAATGGACTGGTGGTTGGTAACAGTTGAGTTTTGAATCTAGATCTGATATACTTTTTAGATTTTTAAATTTGTTTGTTTACCTCTAGGGTGAGACTTATATTTACTATTTTGAGCTTTTATAAATTAATTTTAAAGAATATAGAACAGTGAACATAAATGACTTCATTTATTTTCACAACTGAAAATAGTACAGTAGCATTGTGTGTTATATCTACTCTGAAATTAGAAATCATAATAATGCAGTGATTAGGAGGGTGAGCCTGGAGTCAGACTACCTGGCTTTAAATTTCACCCCTCCTCAGTTCAGTTCAGTCGCTCAATCGTGTCCGACTCTTTGCAGCCCCATGAATCGCAGCAAACCAGGCCTCCCTGTCCATCATCAACTCCCGAAGTTTACCCAAACTCACATCCATTGAGTCGGTGATGCCATCCAGCCATCTCATCCTCTGTCGTCCTCTTCTCCTCCCACTTTCAATCTTTCCCAGCATCAGGGTCTTTTCCAGTGAGTCAGTTCTCTGCATCAGGTGGCCAAAGTATTGGCATTTCAGCTTCAACATCAGTCCTTCCAATGAACACCCAGGACTGATTTCCTTTAGGGTGGACTGGTTGGATCTCCTTGCTGTCCAGGGAACTCTCAAGAGTCTTCTCCAACACCACAGTTCGAAAGCATCAGTTCTTTGGTGCTCAGCTTTCTTTATAGTCCAACTTTCACATCCATACACGACCACTGGAAAAATCATAGCTTCGACTAGACGGACCTTTGTTGGCAAAGTAATGTCCGTGCTTTTTAATATGCTTTCTAGGTTGGTCATAACTTTCCTTCCAAGAGGTAAGCGTCTTTTAATTTCATGGCTACAGTCACACTTATCCTAAGTTTCAGTTAACTGTTGCTCTGTAGCAGTCCCTCCCCCCCATTGTCAATGGCTTAAAATGAGTGCGTGTTATTACTCCTGAATCTGTAGGTCACATGGGTGGTTCCGATGATCTGGGGTAGATTTGGCTCATTTCAGCTGAGTTGATGTCGTCTAGGATAGAGAGGAAACAAGGAGACCTCACCCTGGGAACTGATACAACATCACTTCTGCCACGTTCTGTTGGTTCAAGTCAAGTTGTGAGGCCAGACAAGATTCAGGATATGGGGAAATCAGCTCTACCTCTTGATGAGGGGAGCTGCATTATCACATTGCCAGGAGTTGAATCTAGGAGGGGTGGAGAATTGGAGCCATTTTATAGCCATTTTACCATAGAACTCGACCATGCACAAGGCTCTTCATCTCTTTGAGTCTGTTTGCTAACCTGTAAAAATGGCTAGGAGAGTAATGATTCTTTTTGAGACTATTTTGAAGATCAGATAAAATAATCTGTGTGAAGTGTCTTTGGTTGTGTCTTGATGTCTGCCAATATGTGCTCAGTATATGTTTGTTATTATTGTTTAGTAGTAAGTGAAAGTAAAAGTCGCTCAACTGTGTCCGACTTTTTGCAACCCCCATGGACTGTATCCTGGCAGGCTCCTCTGTCCGTGGAGTTCTCCAGGCAAGAATACTGGAGTGGGTAGCTGTTCCCTTCTCCAGGGGATCTTCCCAATCCAGGGGCTGAACCCAGGTCTCCCACATTGCAGTTAGATTCTTTACCATCTGAACCACCAGGCAAGTCATGGAAGGTAATAATTGAGTGTGTTGTATCTATGTCTTAAAATACTTACAATGATCCTATGATGCTATCATTATTTCCTTCTTATAGCTGAGGAGACAGACTGAATTGCTTAAGTTATCAATATGCCAAGGTTTGTGGTAGACCCAACATTTGAACCAACATGTTTTTTTGTTTTTGCCCTGAAAGTCTAATACTTGACTTTGAGAGCCAGTACAGTGGTAAAACGTGGCCTCTGGAGCTTTGTTAGTCCTTGTCCCACACCTTTTGGGCCTTTTACCCTTGGGCAAATTATTTAACCTCTTTATGCCTCACTTTCTAGGAAAGAAGATTGCATACCTTGGTCACATGGTTGTGTTGAGGATTAAATGAATTAATAGAGGTTAAGTGTTTGGAACTAGCTCAGGCTAGGTAGGTATGAAGTATGTTGTTATTCCTTTTCCTCTTTATTATTACACGCTGCTGTGTTTAGGTTGAAACTGTAAAAACTTTTCAATTGAAAAGATTAAATGAGACTGAAATTATCACCCTTTTCTTTTTAGAGCCATCTAATTTTTTCATGAAGTAGTATTGACCTTTATGGTTAGTTTCTTAATACACTAATTATGGATTTTACTGATGTGAATTGGTTATATAGGGATGGTTCAATTTGAGGAAAAACTATTCCACAGTATTTTGTCTTTTTTTCTCCCCCTTTTCCATTCTGAGCTTTTCTTGCACAATGTCATTCATTTCTGTGGTTTCTATTCAATGTTGGTTACCCTCAAATCAGCATCTGAAGTTTGACCTTACTCCTGATTTTCATTCCTTAATTGTCTTTTCTTTTCTCTCCAGTTAGTTATTGAAATTACTTTTTTTTCTCACATTGTCTCCTCTCCTGTATGCTTATTGCTTCTGGTTTAGTGCAGATCCTCCTATTTTTTTGTTGTTGTTGTTTCTTTTCTTTTTTTAACATCTGACTTTATTGTTAACTCTGAGAACATCTTAGTTTTGTTTTTCTTTTCACTTGAATATATATTTATTTTAGAATGAGGCAGTAGCAGCATTATAATAAGCCGTCACAAAGTTGTACCAAGAAGCACACAATCTTTAAAGTGTGTTGTTTTTCACAAGTAATTTAAGTATGTCATTTATTATTTCACACTAGAGTCAAAGACGACAGTTAGGTTCTTCAGCTTTGGAGCATTTAGTAACATTGAAATGATTGTCTAGTCAGGCAGAGGCAAGAAATTCAAATGCAGTTTCTTTCTCTTCTTCCTTTGTAGTAAGATCCATCTTCTCACATGAGAAATCATTAATAGGGAGACCTTCAATAACCTTCTAGGTCTTATCCTTGATTGTAACAGGGAACGAGTAAAGCAGATCATCAGGAATACCATAGGAGTTGCCATCAGAGATAATGGCCATGGACACAAACTCTCCCTCTGGGTAGAGGGAGATACACGCCAGATGTATCTGACGTGGTCCCAGATGGCTTTTGCAGCTGACGTGGCGCTGGACACCTTCTGTGCCTTGGTGACAGCAGCATCATGCTCCTGCATGGCCCTGATGAATTCTCCCTTGAGCCAGCTGTCATCTTTCAGAGCTTCATAAACACCAACTTCCTTTTCTTGCAGTTTCACCTTGGCATGGTTGACATCTGGATACTGAGTTGAGGAATGGTTTCCCCAGATGATGACATTCTTTACATCCTCAGAAGTTACTCCAAGTTTAAGAGCAGTCTGAGCTTTAGCTTGGTTGTGATCCAAACGAGTCAAGCAGCTGAAGTTCTCCTTTGGAATGGATGGCGCCGACTTAGAGATAGTCAGGCAGTTGGTATTGGCTGGGTTTCCCACCACCAAGGCCTTAACTAGACTTCTTGGGATATTTGTCCAAGGCTGCACCCTGGCATTCGAAGATTTTCATATTTGCTTTGAGTAAATCTTTCCACTCCATGCCATCCCTTCTTGGCGTGGAGCCCATAAGAATGGCCACATCCAGGTCTTTGAAGGCAATCTCTTCTTTATCTGTTGTGATGCCATCTTTCAGGAGGGGCAGGGCACAGCCTTTCAGCTCCATCAGGACACCCATTATGGGAGTGATGGGAGTGATACCCAGCCGCCGAGAATGATAGGCCGGCCTTTACCGAAGACAGATCCATTCCCAATACTGTGCAACAGTGAATATGCAATTGGACCAGCTCCTCCAGTCACAAGGACTTGGATTGGTTCAGACATGGTTGGGAAGGGCGTGGTGACTTCCTGCACCTGCCAAGTGAGCCTCAGGCAGTCGGGTCACCTCTGTCCTGGAAGCAACTCACATCGTAGTTTTGACTGGCATCAGAGGTGGAAGCTCGAGGAGAGGACAGCCTCCCTCTCTTGGTAGTCTCTTTCTGGCATTTTTCTTTGGCCTCCTCCATTTTCTTGGCCACAAGTTTAGCATATTCTGCAGCCTGCCTTTATTTTTCTTGGTACACTGTTTTCTCAGGGTAATATACTGGTGTTTGTGTTGCAGAACATGCGAAATACAGACACTGACTCTTGTGTGCCTTGGCCCTAGGTTTTGAACCCTGTTTGTTTGGGGGCTTTCTCACAACGTGCTTGCGAGCATTATGGTCTTTAGAGAGATTGAAAAGTTTGGTAATTCTAGCAGTTTGGGAGTTCTGTTTTGGTTCTCAGTTGTTGAGCCACAGCAGTATCAGTGTCTGCAGGAATATTCCTTTTCTCCCTTTAAAAAAAAATGACAAATTGAAAACACTTAGATGGGTGTTCACAATGTAACCCTGAACATGTTTGCACTTTCTTTCTGGTCTTCCAGGTCTTTGCAGGACTGCCCATTAGTAGCAGATGGACATGGCCATAGGTGAAAAAACATGGAGACCTGTTTGTCGTTCCCACCACTGACTTGCCACAGAACTAACCCTTGCATTCTTCGCCCAGAGCATTAGCAGCAACTTCTGTGGCTACACGTGTCTCATAAAGTACAGAGTTCACTCTCATCGTCTTCAATGAGTTTCTGGCATCTAATGTCTGGAAAAGAGATCTTCAGTTTCATCCTGAAGCTGCTCACCACCTCCGAGGTGCCACAGAAAAGAGCTCATTATTTTTTCTTAAATTAATATCGCAGCCTCCGAATCAATCTCTTAACTCCATTCCTACCTTTTTCCAGTCTGTCCTCCAGGGACTGTCAAAATAGTTGATGTAAAAGACATTTGATCATTTTATTCCCTTGGTTAAAATGTTAACTTCACCTCGCTTACAAGAAAAAATAAAATTGAGGGACTTTCCTGGTGGTCCAGTTAAGAATCTCCCGGTACACAGGACATGGGTTCAATCCCTGGTCACAGATCCTACATGCGACAGGGCAGCTAAGCCCTTCTGCCACAATTAGAGAAGTCCTTGCAACAACAAAGACCCAGCAAGGCCAAAATAAATAACTGCAAGTTAAAAACAGTGAAGGGGAGGATTCAGGGCTCTTGGCGAATCTGTCTCTGTTTCCCTCTGCAGCAGAAACTTCACAACAGCATTTCTGAGTTCTGGCTGTGGGAAATTATCCAGGACTGTCATATTGTCTTGCATGGCTGTGCATTTGCACATGCTTTTAATTTATGTGAAATCCTCTCCTAGGTTTGTTCTGTGGGCAACTTTGTGCATCTTTTTCAAAATTTAGCTCAAGTGAAATTTTTCAGAGAAGGTTTACTTATCCCAGGTGTACACTTTCAGACTTCTCTTCTTTGCTTATATGACTTATTATCGCTTTCATCCCACTGGTGTTGTAAACATCTTTGTTTAGGTATAGTTCATACCATAAAGTTCACTGATTTAACGTGTACAGCTCAGTGGTTTAGTGTATTTACAGAGTTGTGCATTTGCTACTGCAGTCAATTTAGAACATTTCAGTACCCCTCAAAGAAACCAACACCTCTTAGCCAGTACCCCCTAACGTTTCATTCCCCTTTCCCCTCCCCAATTCAACCATTAATCTGCTTTCTGTCTCTGGTAGATCTCCCTATTCAGTACATTTCATATTAATGGAATCATTTAATATTTGATTCTTTGTAATTGTGTCTTTAGCTTGATGTTGTCAAAGTTCAACAATTTTGAAGTATATATCATACTTCATTTCTTGTTATTGCCAAATACTCCATTATATGGGTAGACTGTATTTTATCCATTGATTAACTGATGGGCATCTTGGTTGTTGCCATTTTATCTATTATTAATACTATAATGAGCATTCATGTATAAGTTTATATACTGACATATGTTTTTATTTCTCTTGAGTATATACCTAGGAATGGAATTGCTGGATCATACATTAACTTCATTTAACTGTTAGAGGAAATCTCAAAGCTGTTACACCATTTTACATTCTTGGTATCGATGTATGAAGATTTTAATTCTTTACATCTTGCCCACACTTGTTATTGTCTATTTTTTTAAAAAATTACTTATTTTTGATTGAGGGATAATTATTTATAGCCATTCTAGTGGGTGTGAGCGGGTATCTCATTGTGGTTTTGATTTTCATTTCCTCTTGATGATGTGGAGCAATCCAATATCTTCTTTGGAAAGCTATTCAGTTCCTATGTCCATTTTACAGTTGAGTTTTAGTAGTTTTTTTTTATGTATTTTAGATACAAGCCCCTTAGCAGATATATATGATTTATATATATTCTGTTGGTAGACGTTTCACTTTTTTGATGTTACCCTTTGAAACATGAAAGTTTTTTTCTTTTTTTTTTTAAGTTATAAATCTCCACTTATCCTTGTTGTATTCAGAGTGGAGCCCAGTCTCTCTCTTCTCTTGCTATTATCTTGACATATAAAGAGATCCAGAAATAAGCTCTCATGGTATTAAAATTATTTTGAGAAGAAGACATTTGAATTCCTGAGGTCTCTTTATCTGCCTAAAAGCGGAGCTTGCTTGAAGAACTCAGTTGTCGTAAATCCCCTTCCTGGAGCAGATTTCCAGAAAAACATCTGCTTTATTGACTAGGCTAAAGCCTTTGAATGTGTGGGTCACGACAAACTGTGGAAAATTCTTAAAGGAATGGAATACCAGTCCACCTTACCTGTCTCTTGAGAAATCTATATGGAGGTAAAGAAGCAACAGTTAGAATTGGACATGAAACAACAGCCTGGTTCCAAATTGAGAAAGGAGTACGTCAAGGCTGTATATTGTCACCTTGCTTATTTAACTTAATATACTGAGTATCTCGTGTGAAACACTGGACTGGATGAAGCACAAGCTGAAATCAAGATTTCTGGAAGAAATATCAATAACCTCAGATATGCACATGACACCACCCTTATGGCAGAAAGCGAAGAAGAACTAAAGAGCCTCTTGATGAAAGTGAAAGAGAAGAGTGAAGAAGCTGGCTTAAAACTCAACTGTCAGAAAATGAAGATCATGGTATCCGGTTCCATCACTTCATGCCAAATAGATGGGGAAACAATCGAAACAGTGATAGACTTTATTTTTTGGGCTCCAAAATCACTGCAGATCGTGACTGCAGCCATGAAATTAAAAGATACTTGTTTCTTGGAAGAAAGGCTATGACAAACCTAGACAGCATATTAAAAAGTAGAGGCATTACTGACAAATGTCTGTCTAGTCAAAGCTATACTTTTTCCAGTAGTTGTATATGAATGTGAGAGTTGGACCATAAAGAAGACTGAGCACTTAAGAATTGATGCTTTTGAACCTATGGTGTTGGAGAAGACTCTTGAGTCCCTTGAACTGCAAGGAGATCAAACCAGTCCATCCTAAAGGAAATGGGTCCTGAATATTCATTGGAAGGATTGATGCTGAAGCACCAGTCCTTTTGGCACCTGATGTGAAGAACTGACTTATTGGAAAAGACTCTGATGCTGGGAAAGATTGAAGGCGGGAGGAGAAGGGGACGACAGAGGATGAGATGGGTAGATGGCATCACTGACTTGATGCACATGAGTTTGGGTAAACTCCGGGAGTTGCTGATAGACAGGGATACCCGGCGTGCTGTGATTCATGGGGTCGCAAAGAGTCAGACACAACTGAGTGACTGAACTGAACTATCAGCTTAAATCTGTTGTACTGTAAATGGTTTATTAACTCTCCAGAGAGGTGGAGTTATTTGGGGTTATCTTGGCCAGTTGGGGTCTATGTAACTGAGTTGGATGCTGAAGCTCCAGTTCTTTGGCCACATGATGCAAAGAGCCGACTTATTAGAAAAGACCCTGATGCTGGGAAAGACGGAAGGCGAGAGAAGTGGATGACATAGAGGATGGGATGGTTGGATGGCATCACTGACTCAATGGACATGAGTTTGAGCAAGCTCTGAAAATTGGTGATGGACAGGGAGGCCTGGCATGCTGCAGTCCATGGGGTCACAAAAAGTCAAACACGACTGAGTGACTGAACAGCAACAAAAATGACTACTACCTTGAATTCATTGCAGCTTCATTATCAAAGAGGAGTGTAATGGTTGTAGAGGAGGCAGGCACATGCCCACATTGTTTAGGTGTCTTGGCAAAATAAAAATATGAGATAAATAAAAGTTACAAACATTGAAAATCATGTGTATTGGAAAGGAAGGGGCCAGTGTGGGGAACAGTGTTGTTGGTTTCTTTTTTGCAAGTGGAGCTCAGGTTTGTTACCTGTGCTTGGGAGGAGGCTGGGCCCTACTGAATCTCAAGGATTAAATAAGAGTAGTTTAAAGCAACTGTGGCAGTTTCATTCCCTTGCTAGCATCTGGTTTAATAATGGCATTATTACCTGTTTGAATTTTTGCTGGTTCAGTATGTGTCGCATACTGCATACGGTCGCAAAGAGTTGGACACGACTGAGCGACTGAACTGAACTATGTGTCAAAATCCTTCCTTACTTGGTCTTAATTTTTATTTTCTCATTACAAAGAAGAGAGGGAATACTTGTCAAATGTTTAATGGGTATTTTTTCCTCTTTTGTAATGCACCTGATAGTGACTTTTTGTTTCTGTTGGGTTGTGTTTTTCCTCCATATTGACAGGCATTCTTTGTATATATTCTGGTTACTAGCTTTAAAAAAAAAGTTGAGTTGTAAATATATTCTCCCATATTGAGGTATTTTAATGAAGTAAAGCTTATCAAGCCTCTTAATTAAAGTGAAAGAGGAGAGTGAAAAAGTTGGCTTAAAACTCAACTTTCTGAAAACTAAGATCATGGCTTCTGGTCCCATCACTTCATGGCAAATAGATGAGGATACAGTGGTACGGTGACAGACTTTATTTTTCTGGGCTCCAAAATCACTGCAGATGGTAACTGTAGCCATGAAGGTAAAAGATGCTTGCTCCTTGAAAGAAAAGTTATGACCAACCTAGAGAGCATATTAAAAAGCAGAGACATTACTTTGCTAACAAAGATCCATTTAGTCAAAGCTATGGTTTTTCCAGTAGTCATGTATGGATGTGAGAGTTGGACTATAAAGAGAGCTGAGTGCCTAAGAATTGATGCTTTTGAACTGTGGTGTTGGAGAAGACTCTTGAGAGTCCTTTGGAAAGCAAGGAGGTCCAACCAGTCCATCCTAAAGGAAGTCATATTTATTGGATATGAATATATCCAGAATATTCATTGAAGGGACTGATGCAGAGTTGAAATTCCAATACTTTGGCCACCCGATGCGAAGAACTGACTCATTTGAAAAGACTCTGATGCTGAGAAAGACTGAAGGCGAGAGGATAAAAGGGACACAGAAGATGAGGTGGTTGGATGGCATCGCTGACTCAATTGACATGAGTTTGAGTAAACTCCGGGAGTTGGTGATTGGCAGGGAGGCCTGCTGTGCTGTAGTCCATAGGGTTGCAAATAGTTGGACACAGTTGAGTGACTGAACTGAACTGAAAGCTTATCAATTTTTTATTTCATGATTTCTGTATTATATTAACTTGGTTTAAGAAATCATTCCATCAGGGGTAATAAAAGCATGTCTCTTGTCTTAAACCTTTGTCTTTTCCTTTCATTTCACTGAATTCCTTTTGTTTTTCTTTTTTCTCCCATCAGTAGTGGGAAAGAGGTTGAAATCCATTTTTTTCTTTATGAATATTCAGATTCTTTCATTAAAGGGTACACCTTTTCTGTATTGATTGCAAAACTAACTCTATCACAGTTAAGTTACCATATGTGTATTGGTTTATTTTTGGACTCACTTCTGTTCCAAAATCTGTTTGTCTGTCCTCACCATAAAAACTTTTGCTTTCTGTTAGAGCAAATTCCCCCCACTTCTTCACATGTGTTTTGGCTTTTTGCACATACAAATAATTTTTAAATCTGGTGCTAAAGTCTTTCAGGTGCTCTCTTGCATTATTTATAAGATACTTTGGGGGAAAATTGACATCTTTGATATCAAACATGTTAGTGTAATGATTGGTGGCTCAGCCGGTAGAAGGGTCTGTCTGCAATGCGGGAGACCCAGGTTCGATCCCTGGGTCAGGAAGATCCCCTGGAGAAGGAAGTGGCAACCCACTCCAGTACTCTTGACTGGAAAATTCCATGGACTGAGGAGCCTGGTAGGCTACAGTCCATGGGGTCGCAAAGAGTTGGACACGACTGAGCAACTTCACTTTCACTTTGGGGGAAAATTGACATCTTTGATATCAAACATGTTAATGATTTGAACATAGTACATCTTTGTAAGCATTTAGATTTTATATAATTTTTTTAGTAAGGTTTTAGAGTTTTCATCATATAGTTGTTAATTAAATATGTTTCATTATATCTTAAAGGTATACTTGAGATACACTTTTTTATTTTAATTTACATTTTCAGTTGCTTTGACTGGTATATGGAAATGCAGTAGATTTTGCATACTATTAGTTTTTAATATTTTGCCATTTATGAGTTTCTATGCAGCAAATAATGAGACTAGTTTCTTTCTATTCCTTATGCTGTTGGTTTCCTTTTCTTAATGTACTAGATAGAATCTTCAGGTAAATATTAAAGAGGAGTAGTGATTTCCAGTGATTTCCTGGGTGGCTTAGTGATAAAGAATCTGCCTGCCAATACAGGAGATGCTGGTTCTATCCTTGGATCGGGAAGATGCCCTGGAGGAGGAAATGGCAGCTCACTCCAGCATTCTTGCCCGGAAAATTCTTGCCTGCCAGGCTCCTGTCCATGGGATCACAAAGAGCTGGACACGACTAAGCACACATGAAGGACGAGTGGTAGAGGAGTTACTAGTGTTTCTGGCTTTAGAGGATGTTTCTCCGTTAAGAATGATGTTTGGTTCTGGTTTTTAGTAGAATACCTTTGTTCGTAAGCATATTTTCTTGTATTTTTAATAAATGGGTATTGATTCCTGCATGTGTTGAGATAAGTTTGTTTCTTTCTTCAGCATCTTGATATTGTAAATTATGTTGATAGATTTTTCTGGGTATAAACCAAAACCTTGCATTATTAGGAAAAACCCATTTTGGTCATAATGTAGCTACACTGTCCAATGTAGTACTCACTAGCCACTTTTGGAAGTTTGAATGTAAATTAATGATAAATAAAATTAAAAATCCAGTTTCTTAGACTTATTAGTCACATTTCAAGTGTTAATTGTAGCTAGTAGCTATCATGTTGGACATTGGAGATACAGAACATTTCCATTGCAGAAACTTCTGTTGTACAGCGCTGTGATATATATAGCTGCCTTTTAAAACACATTCATCTTTAACTGGTCAATTGAGAGTTTGAAATAAGCCATTACTTTTCATTACATTTTTTTGTTTTCTTTCCCCACCCTAGTCTTTCTGGTTATTTTCAGCCTCCTTTTTCTGTTACCATATTTTATAATTTCATTTAGAAACATTTCTTAAATATTTCAGCTATATTTTACCTTTTGTTGATTAAATTTTGATATCTGAATTCAGTGGTGCTTCAGTCTCTCAGTGATGTTCTTTTCCTTGAGTGTTTGTTGATCCTTGAGTACTACTCATGTTTTGTTGAGCTTAGTATGTGGAAGATTCGGGAGAGTACACTGAGAAGGTTTTTTTGAGCCCACAGAAGATTGGTTTTTGTATCTGCTCAGATAATGGGATTTATGCCCTGGGAACTTTAAGGATGACTTTCAGGCTCAGCTTTCCTTCTTCTAGGTGGCGCAGTGCTGATAGAGGCGTTTACTCTCTGGCATCTGCACGTGCATACTGCTTACTGCCCAAGTGTCAGCATACTGTTCCTACGGGGTTGGACAGGTAGGGAGTATGGAAGTCATGGTCTAGCGGTTTTCCCCACTTTTCAATTTGATTCTGAATTTGGTAATAAGGAGTTCATGACCTGAGCCACAGTCAGCTCCTGGTCTTGTTTTTGTTGACTGTATAGAGCTTCTCCGTCTTTGGCTGCAAAGAATATAATCAACCTGATTTCGGTGTTGACCATCTGATGATGTCCATGTGTAGAGTCTTCTCTTGTGTTGTTGGAAGAGGGTGTTTGCTATGACCAGTGCATTTTCTTGGCAAAACTCTATTAGTCTTTGCCCTGCTTCATTCCGCGTTCCAAGGGCAAATTTTCCTGTTACTCCAGGTATTTGTTGACTTCCTACTTTTGCATTCCAGTCCCCTATAATGAAAAGGACATCTTTTTTGGGTGTTAGTTCTAAAAGGTCTTGTAAGAATGCTCAAACTACCGCACAATTGCACTCATCTCACATGCTAGTAAAGTAATGCTCAAAATTCTCCAAGCCAGACTTCAGCAATACGTGAACCGTGAACTCCCCAGTGTTCAAGCTGGTTTTAGAAAAGGCAGAGGAACCAGAGATCAAATTGCCAACATCCGCTGGATCATGGAAAAAGCAAGAGAGTTCCAGAAAAACATCTATTTCTGCTTTATTGAGTATGCCAAAGCCTTTGAGTGTGTGGATCACAATAAACTGTGGAAAATTCTGAAAGAGATGGGAATACCAGACCACCTGACCTGCCTCTTGAGAAACCTATATGCAGGTCAGGAAGCAACAGTTAGAACGGGACATGGAACAACAGACTGGTTCCAAATAGGAAAAGGAGTACGTCAAGGCTGTATATTGTCACCGTGCTTATTTAACTTCTATGCAGAGTACATCATGAGAAACGCTGGACTGGAAGGAACACAAGCTGGAATCAAGATTGCTGGGAGAAATATCAATCACCTGACATATGCAGATGACACCACCCTTATGGCAGAAAGTGAAGAGGAGCTAAAAAGCTTCTTGATGAAGGTGAAAGAGGAGAGCGAAAAAGTTGCCTTAAAGCTCAACATTCAGAAAACTGAGATCATGGCCTCTGGTCCCATCACTTCATGGGAAATAGATGGGGAAACAGTGTAAACAGTGTCAGACTTGATTTTTCTGGGCTCCAAAATCACTGCAGATGGTGACTTCAGCCATGAAATTAAAAGACGCTTATTCCTTGGAAGAAAAGTTATGACCAACCTAGATAGTATATTCAAAAGCAGAGACATTACTTTGCTGACTAAGGTCCGTCTAGTCAAGGCTATGGTTTTTCCAGTGGTCATGTATGGATGTGAGAGTTGGACTGTGAAGAAGGCTGAGTGCCAAAGAATTGATGCTTTTGAACTGTGGTGTTGGAGAAGACTCTTTGAGAGTCCCTTGGACTGCAAGGAGATCCAACCAGTCCATTCTGAAGGAGATCAGCTCTGGGATTTCTTTGGAAGGAATGATGCTAAAGCTGAAGCTCCAGTACTGTGGCCACCTCATGCAAAGAGTTGACTCATTGGAAAAGATACTGATGTTGGGAGGGATTGGGGGCAGGAGGAGAAGGGGACAACAGAGGATGAGATGGCTGGATGGCATCATGGACTCGATGGACGTGAGTCTGAGTGAACTCCTGGAGTTGGTGATGGACAGGGAGGCTTGGCGTGCTGCGATTCATGGGATCGCAGAGTCGGACATGACTGAGCGAGTGAACTGAACTGAAGGAACCCTTCCATACTGTTCTCCATAGTGATTGTACCGGATTACATTCCCACCAACAGTGCAGAAGGGTTCTCTTCTCTCCACACCCTCTCCAGCATTTGTTGTTTGTGAATTTTTTAGTGAACGCCATTTTATTGGTGTGAGGTGATAGCTCATTGTGGTTTTGATTTGTATTTCTCTATTATAGTGATGTTGAACATCTTTTCCTGTGCCTGCCTGTTGGCCATCTGTATGTCCTTTTTAGAGAAACGTCTGTTTAGGTCTTCTGCCCATTTTTTGAATGGGTTGTTTGTTTTGATGCTATTAAGTGTCATAAGCTGGTTGTAAATTTTTGGGACTGATCCTTTATGGTCACATCATTTGCAAATATTTTCTCCCAGTCTGTGGGTTGTCTTTGTTTTGCTTATTGTTGCCTTTCTTGTGCAAAAACTTCTGAGTTTAAGTATGTCCCATTTGTTTATTTTTGCTTTTATTTCCATTATTCTGGAAGACGGATTGCAAAAGACATTGCTGTGATTTATGTTAGAGAAATAACATAAATCTGGAGTGGGTAGCCTGTGCCTTTTCTAGTGGATCTTCCTGACCCAGAAATCGAACCGGGGTCTCCTGCATTGCAGGCGGATTCTTTACCAACTGAGCTATCAGGGGAGTCCATGTTAGAGAGTGTTCTGCCTATATTTTCCTTTAGGAGTTTTACAGTGTCCGTTCTCACATTTAGGTCTTTAATCCATTTTGAGCTTATTTTTATATACAGTGTTAAGAAATGATCTACTTTCATTTTTTTTTAACCTGTGGCTGTCCGGTTTTTCCAGCACCATTTGTTGCAGAGACTGTCTTTACAATATTGTGTGGTGTTGCCTCCTTTATCATAGATTCACTGACCGTAGGTGTGTTGGCTTATCCTGTTCTGTTGATTTATATTTTATTTTTGGAAACACACATATCTTGTCACAGATGCCCAGACTTGTCTTTTCTCACACTCAGCATGTCTTTGTGCTTCTGCTCATTGCTCCGTGTTTCCTCTGCCCTGAGTCCTCCCTTAGCCGCCTTGTCTGCCATGGCTTAAATTCCAATTCCCCGTGATATGTGGCTAACCGCTTTCCCTGCTGTCTCTGATAGAATGGATTGTTCCTTCATTTGTCTTTCCTTTAAAACATTGATTTTGTGTACAAGTGAATGATTTTTAGTCATTGCCCCCCAAACATCACTCGTGTCCCTTTGTAGTCAATTATTTCTCACCCCTAGCCAACTACTCTATGGCGTCTAATCCCTTGGATCTATTTGTCACTTTCACTGTATAATCGGATTTGGTTTAGGTCATACCTGAATGGTCCAGTGGTTTTCCCTGCTTTGTTCAACTTAAGTCTGAATTTGGTAATAAGAAGTTCATGATCTGAGCCACAGTTAGCTCCCAGTCTTGTTTTTGCTGACTATATAGGGCTTCTCCATCTTCGGCTACAAAGAATATAATCAATCTGATTTTGGTATTTACCATCTGTTGATGTCTATGTGTAGAGTCATCTCTTGTGTTGTTGGAAGAGGGTGTTTGCTATGACCAGTGCGTTCTCTTGGCAAAACTCTATTAGCCTTTGCCCGGCTTCATTTTGTACTCCAGGGCCAAACTTGCCTGTTATTCCAGGTATCTCTTGACTTCCTGCTTTTGCATTCCAGTCCCCTATATAAAAAGAACATCTTTTTTTGGTGTTAGTTCTAGAAAGTCTTGTAGGTCATCACAGAACCTTTCAACTTTAGTGTCTTTGGCATTAGTGATTGAGGCATAGACTTGGATTACTGTAATATTGAATGGTTTGCCTTGGAAACGAAGAGGGGTCATGCTGTCATTTTTGAGATTGCATCCAAGCACTGCATTTCAGACTCTTGTTGACTGTGATGGTCACTCCATTTCTTCTAAGGGGTTCTTGCCCACAGTATTAGATATAATGGTCATCTGAATTAAATTCACCCATTATGGTCCATTTTAGCTCACTGATTCCTAAAATGTTGATGTTCACTCTTGCCATCTCATCTCCTGTTTGACTACTTCCAATTTACCTTGATTCATGGACCTAAGATTCCATGGGGAAGAGAATACGTTTGACAATACCTAAATAGAAATGTTAGGTGGGCAGTGGTAAATGTGGATTGGAGTTCAGAAGAGAGCTCTTGGTGGCGTATTTTGGAGTGACTTTAAGAAAGCTTGGGGCAGAAGCCTTGGGAGAAAAACATGTAGACCAAGAAGTGAATAGAGGAAATAGAATTAAGCCTTGGTGAATTAATATTTAGAGGTTGGATAGAAGAAAAGGAAACAAAGTAGACAGCTACTAGTAATAGGAGGAAAATCAGGAAAAGGTAAAATGTAGTAGAAAACAAAGGAAAGGAGTGTTTCAGAAAGGAGTCTGCTCTCCACTGTGTGTCCTAAACCGCTCAGATCAATAAAATTAGGATTGGAAAAGTGTTTTCTTTGGCAATGTGGAGGGCAGTGATGACTTTTAGTTAGCTATTATTGCATAACAAATCACCTCAAAACTTAATGACTTTAATCACCCAACATTTCTCGCAGTTCTCCAGGTTGGCAGCTTGAGTTTGGCTTAATTGGGTAGTTCTGCTGATCTGGGTCAGCCTTAGCTGATTGACCTGGGCTTGCTTATACATCTACAGGTGTGTGTCTGTGATCACCCAAAAGTTTGTCTGGGACTGACTGGCTTCCTTCATGATGGTCATACTTGGTATAACTGAGATCTCTCTCTGTGTATGTCTCAGTTTACAGTGGGATAACTTCCGTGCGTGTGCTCTTCTTAGGAGGAGTTTCAAGAATGCAAGTCAATAAATTCCAAAACACAAGCACTTTTTAAGCTTGCCAGTGTCCTAGTTGACCAAAGTCATAAGACCATCTCAAATTCAAGTGCTGGAAAAACTCTTCTTGATGAGAGGAGCCACAAAATCACATTGCAAGGCTGTAGATAGAGGGAAGAGAAAAATCTGTTGTCATTTTTGAAGTCAGCCTCAGTGATTATGGCAAAAGCAGTATTGCTGGTGTTGGAGGATGCTGGAAACAGGATTGGGTTAGTATGATAAGCAAATGGGAACTGAGGAAGTGCAGATTACTTTTTGGAAAGCTTGGCTGTGAAGGTGATTTGAGAGAGAAGACAGTAGCTAGAGGCATGTAGGAAGTAAACAGGCATGTTGTACTTTCTTTTCTTTCCCTTTGTGCCTGAATTTCTTTCCGCACAGGAACCGAGTGCTTACGCTGAACACTGAGGGGAAGGATCTAGTAGACACAGGGTACAGATGCTGAGCAAGAAGAGAGAACAGATGAAGTGAAAGGCTCTGAGAAGCCTGTAGAGGATGGGATTCTGTGCACTTGTAAAGGAATTCGTTTTCAACGTGAAGAGGGTTACATAGTTTCTAGTTAACAGAAGGGAAGGAGGGGCTTGGTCCACTTGTAGTGTTGGGTTGGCCAGTAGTTCATTCTGGTTTCTGTAAGATTGTATGGAAAAACCCGAACAAAATTTTTGGCCAGTCACAGCAGATTTAGTAATGGGAAACTGGGAGAGCTGCTGTGTGACAGAACTTCTGTTTTCTCAGTGAAGTAGAGGCTGTCTGCTGAGAGTGGGAGTTATAATAAGAATGTGTGCTTGAGGTTTGTGAACAGAGAAGCTGCATAATCTTATCCCCTCAGTGAATGGGACATTGAACTGACCACCGGCTGGGAAGTTTTGTTGTTGTTAGTCGCTTAGTTGTCTCCAGCTCTTGTGACCCGATGGACTGTAATACCAATCATTTAATAAATGAGAGATATTACCATTATTAATATAAAATGCTACTTTAAAGGGATTTTTCAGAACACTTTGTTATGAGTTAGAAAGTGGTGCTAGTTGAGATGATCTCAACTAGCTTTTAATTCTACTTACATGATGGTCCTTGAAAAGAATGTAGGCAGGAGAGTAGCCGTGTGTTTAATCATTTATAAATAAACATTACCAAAAATAAGAACAAAATGGGTCTTTCTAAAATGACTTCCTGAAGCATTTAATATTACTTTGTATTAACAAAACAGAAGAATAACTATTAAATATACTTAATTTGAATTAATAAAGATGATTCAGTCTGAATGGTTGGGTTAGTGGTAACATTTGTATGGAAAAAAAAACTTTGTTTTAATAGTTGGGAAGTATGTAAATGTAGCCCTAAGGTTATCTAGTTAAAGGAGAATAACGTAATTTATTTTGTCTCTTTTCTTTTAGAACACACTCTTATTATTTTTTCAGTTATCTCTGGCCAAAAAGAAACCCTTCTTACTCTAACTATGTACTGGAAGGGTTGTATTGATATTTATGGAGGGCACCATCTGCTGGTTATAAGAGGTACCGGTTGTAGGAAGCCTACCTTTTACAGTTGTCAGACTTAACAAAATCTTGTTTTCTTTCCAACTCCACCTTAAACCTGGAGTAAAGTCCCAGAAGGAAAAGCAACTTTTAACAACAATGGGAAGTAGAGATTCTGGTAGTGACTAGATCTGATTTCTGTGACTCTGATAAACTTGTTGCTACATACTGGGTGTTTAAGGAAAATTATTATGAAAATGACAGATACCTGTTTTTATTTCTTCCCAGATCAGTTTACCAGTGACTGTTGCTATTGCTCTCACCCTTGTGGTTTAATCCAGTGAATGCTGTGCTCTTTTTTTCCATTCATTGAAAAGACCTTAATATTTTTACTTCAGTCTTTATTGTATCTTGTGAACATTTATTTACATCTAGAGTAGAATGATGATTTCATTGATTTTTTTTTTCCTTTCTAGGATTGTTAGTATGATTTTTTAAATTATCAATATGTTTCTTTTAATTAATGACCATTTTCTTAGAACGTACTCACTGGTTGTATAAACTCTTTAGTAGTAGAATAGTTTGCATTTTATTGTTCATTCTGTATACAAAACTGTAGGTTTTATAACAACATGTATATAATGGTATTTGAAATTAATATATACATATATGTGTGTGGTGTTTAAGTCCCTCAGTGGTGCCCAACTCTTTGCAGCCCAGTGGACTGTGTAGCCTGCCAGGCTCCTCTGTCCATGGGATTTTTCAGGCAAGAATACTGGAGTGGGTTGCCATGCCCTCCTCCAGGGGATCTTCCCAGCCCAGAGATCGAACCTGCATCTCCTGCATTGGCAGGCAGATTCTTTACTACTGAGCCACTTGGGAAGTCCGTATACATATGTACTCTATAATACATTTATATACAGTGTATAAATGGACTCTGACACAGGTCGGTTTTTATATAAATAAGTTACTACTTTCTTATTTTCAGTTCATTTGCTCTATCATAATGTATACTATTGAAATTCAGCACAAAATGAATGTCAAATAATTTCTTTGACACTATTTCAGAGGAGCAGCTGTGTGTCAATGTATCTTTTCCCTTTGACTTCCCATAACAGTTGAATAGCCTATTTCTTTACTATAACCTTCCTTTCTTCTTCTGTATTGCTCTCCTTCTTCTCTTTCTCCTTTTCACCTTTTTTCTCTTACATTATTATTTGGTGTTCATTCCTGTTGTTGTCTGGGAAGTACATAAAGAGATCAGTTTACCAAGTCCAAGGGCCTGGGGTTATCTTGAAAGAGTGATGTGTATTTCCAAAGTCACTAACACTATATAGCATCTCTCTATCTTCAAACTTTTTTTTTTCCCCCTAGTTAAAAAGCAATATTTTTCTCTCTTTTTTGACCCTCTTCTGTTTTCTTTCCTCACCCCCACATCAATACAGATATTTCTTAGAGTTTAGTCTCTGTATTTCAGCTCACCATACACATTTTCTTTATTGATTCTGTAAGCCCCCAAAGTGTAAGCTATATGTGGTTCTAAAGTATTTTCTTTCATTGACTTTTCTCTAGAACTTCAGCTTAACATCTCCAGTTGCCTTGTATTCCAAACTTAATTTTTCCAAAGACTTGACTTCTCACTGGTTTTTTCCTATCTCTGTTATGATGAGGGCAATTATTTTATGTGTTACCATTGTATCCTTAGTGCCTAGAGAACTGCTGTCACACCAAGTAAGTTCTCAGTAGATATTTAAATGGTTGGCTTTCTAGGAACAAAGGCTTTGAATCTTGCAATCATCTTCTACTTCTCTCAAGTAAGTAAGCATTCATAGTCTTTGCATCAGTTTTCTTATTTTTAGTCATTCCCTGCAGTCTGTATTTATTAATTCTTTTTGGAATTTTGTAGCAGTTTCCTGTTTTTACTGTATTTGATTTCTCCTCTGCCTAGTCTGTACTTCCTATTGGAGCCACTGTCTCTTAAAATAGTTCTGGTCATTGATTCAGCAAGTATTTCTTGAGCACCTACTTTGTTCTAAGGATGCCTAAAATGATGCATACAATCTTTGTTCTAAAGGACATCAACCCTGAATATTGATTGGAAGGACTGATACTGAAGCCCCAATATTTTGGCCACCTGATGCAAAGAGCTGACTCATTGGAAAAGACCCTGATGCTGGGAAAGATTGAGGGCAGGAGAAGAGGGTGACAGAGGGTGAGATGGTTGGATGGCATCACTGACTCAATGGTCGTGACTTTGAGCAAACTCCTGGAGATAGTGAAGGACAGGGAAGCCTGGCGTGCTGCAGTTCATGGGGTCGCAAGGAGTCAGACATGACTTAGTGACTGAACAACAGATCTTGTTTTAAGGAGCGTATAGTCAAGTTGGGGAAACAGACAAATGAGTTTATTAAATGTGATGTGATTAAATGCTTATTATGATATGTTCACAGTTTTCCAAGCTCTAGGGGTCAGAGCCAAGCTCGGCCTAAGGAGGTTGGGAGAAGTTTAAACATAATCTTGAGAATTTAAGGTACATGGAGTTTGCTTATAGAGAGGGGCCAGTAAATTTATCTTTACTTTGAGGAAACAGCCCATGTGTATACTCACAGAAGTATTTCAAACCTCTACTCACAAAACCATTGCTTATGAAGCTGAAGTGCAAACTGCGAGACCTGCTGCTTTGTTATTCTCCCTTTCCTTCTTCGCTCCCATTTACTTCCTTCCACTTTTTCCTTTAGTCATGGCTTTAGACCAGTAACAGATTCTGAACTTTGTTCTCTGGGATTTATTCAGATTCTTTTCTCTGTCCTTTTGTTCTGTATGTTGTTAACACTTCACCCCCATCTACTTTCGACTTCTTTCAATCTTCTATTTTTCCAGGCTTGTTGTTTGTTATTTCTGTTGATAACTTTAGGATTTACTGTGATTTAATCATTTAGGGGGAATGTCTATTTCCTTTGTCAATTTTGAGACCTATCTTAACTCATGTGGCCCTATAGCCACTCTAGAATGTCATGCACATAATAGGTTCTTGATAAAGTTTTGATTGTACAGATGGAACCATGTCTACATTATTAAGCTGTAGTCTGTGATTATAATCATGTGTTTGTTGTTAAGGAAGATGAACAGCTTTTGCTTCTGTTGAGGCAAGGTAGAGAGACTTTCTTATATTCCAGGTTCTATGGAAAACTGGGAATCCTATCACATTTATATTTACCTTCCTGTAGAATGGTTTATCCTAGGCATTCAGTGAATATCTTCTTTGGTTGAAGGAACACAAACAGCTGTAGGTTTGATTCTTGGCTTTTCCTAACCCGAAGTTGTGAAGTTGTTTTCCTACATTATATTTTAAAATCCTTTCCAATTGCCCCAATATTTAGTTCATTAATCGACCTGAAATTCCTTTTGTGTATGGTGTGACATATGGGTACAGTGTCATCTTTTTCCATATAGATGAAAGTCTCAGAACATAAAAAATTTAAACAACTTTATTGAGATATAATTTATAGATCATAAAATTAATAAGATTGACCTATTTCAAGTGTATAGTTGAGTAATTTTTAGTAAATATCCTGAGATATGAAACTCACCATAGTCCAATTTTAGAATATTTTTATCAGTCCAATAAGATCCCTCATGCCGATTTATAATTAATCTGTCACTAAATTCTTTATAAGTTTTCATCTTGAGTTCTCAGCAGCATCTCTGTTACAGTGTTAAACAAGTGATGATAACAGGTATGTTTTTGTAGGTCCTGAAAATAGGTAAAACATTTTCAGAAGAGCATCAATAAGCATGATTTATGCTGTAAGGTATAGCATCTTACCTTTCTCGGATTCAGAAATCTTTCATATAATTCTTAGTTTGTTGAACTTTTTTCCTTATTTTCTTCTATAGTTGTGAATTGATGGTGAATTTTCTTCAAACATTATCTCTTAATTTTTTGAGATTATTACATGATTTTTCTTTTTTATTCTGTTAATATGGTGAATTCAACCTTGCATTTCTGGGATTAAACCCAGTTTTTTATCTGCAACTACATTTGGTTTCTAAGTATTTTTTTTCCTAGTATTTTATTTAAAAACTTTGTAAACAGAAAAGACCTATTGGTGGTTCTTTTCCCTTTGTCTTACTTTTCTCATCGGGTGTTAGTATCATGGTTATGCTAGTTAGCTGGATGAAATTGTTAGGTTGGTGAAAGAGTAACTGTGGTTTTGGACTGTGAATTTTAAATCACACAACTAGGCTCAAACACATCTTTATTAATCAAAATAGGAACCATTACAGTCAACACACTTTTGCTAATGAGAAATGAGTTGGTTTCTTCCTGTAGCATAAAAATCCGTGCTTTGGAATTCAGTGAACTCTTGGAAAGCATTATCTCTTTGGGGTTGGGGTAGTATTCTGCATTAATGTCAGGAAGGGTCTTTTGTTTGATGTTCTATCTTGACAGGAGTCTGTCCTCCTTTTCCCGTAAGATCACTGAAACTGAACTCTAGATTTGTCAGGGTTGGCAGATGGGCTCAGGGTGTAAGTAGATATAATGTTCCATTTACTTCTCTGGATTCCTGAATTCTCTTAGATTTTGGCCCAAGTAATTTTTAATACTGTTAAAAAAAAAAGCTGTGTGTGTATTATATATATGTATATATATAATTTTGTAGTATATATTATAAATATTATATTTTATATATGTAGGTAAGTATATAATTAAGTAAAATCATATTTTTTTGTAATTGAAGGATTAGTTCAAATAACTTAGCTTGTCACTAATGGAAATGAAAGTAAAAATAAAATTTTAAAATTTGGAGAAATGTTCAATAAAATGATTTTCATTAATTAAATAAATGAATTACTATAAATTAGGAAATAGTTACATTTTTTCATGTTTATTATGAATATTGTTAATGCTTTTTTTTTTTTTGGTTTGCATCTAATAGTTTTCTTGTTTTAGGGGTAAAAATATTTCCATCATGGCTCATTCAAAGACAAGGACCAATGATGGAAAAATTACCTATCCTCCTGGTGTCAAGGAAATCTCAGATAAAATATCTAAAGAAGAGATGGTGAGACGGTTGAAGGTGAGTAGAATTAGGTTATGTTCTTTGGGCATCCGTTTAGGATAAGTGGAGTTGGGGAGAGCACCTGTGGAAATCATATAGGGCTGTACCTTGGTAAGGCAGCTTTGTAAAGCACATCAGAGCAAAAAATATTTATTGGCCAAGACTAGTTAGCTGTAATTAGGAGCTAAGAAAGTGGAATAGGTAAAGAATTGTAGAATTTCCTTAGCTATTGTTAATTGGAGCATAGTTGGAAAGGTGAAGCTTAGGATTTTTAGGGCCTCCTTTCCTGCTGAGTCGCTTCAGTTGTGTCTGACTCTTTGCGACCCCATAGATGGCAGCCCACCAGGCTCTACTTGGGTATAAAAGACAAATCCCCAATACGCTTATACTCCTTATTATCTGTCAAAAGTTGTCTCCTCTCTCCAGTATCTCATTTATTTTATAAAAACAACCATTTTAATTTGATTTTTAATTCTTATTAAAAATTAAAAGATTTAATTCTTTCTACTGAGTATTAAGTCTACCTTTTACTTTCTTGTATTTTGAAATGAAGTTAAAGAGTTACTTTTAGCTCTTGGTTTCTGATGTGCAGCAGTGAGTCAAGATGGATGGCGAACTTGCATTCGTGAGGCAGTCACTGTATGGTTAAACTCTTCTTATTTGCTTGAATAATATTTCATCTTTCACCATCAGTGATGGTCTTCATGATTAAAATGGTTAGAAGAGCAGAGTGGCCAAGGAGATTATTAAGCTGATTAGTTCAGATGTTCTTTATTTTTAAGCATTTTTTTTCCCCTTCAGTGTTGTATCTGCCTACACATGTTGCCTGTTATTAATATTTACGTATATTCCAGTGTAGAAAGTTTGCCATAATTAATCACTGAAGGCCTAGGAGCCTTACAATACTACTTTATGTTGCATGATTGTTTTTATTAGAAGAAAAAAACTCCCTTGTATTATTATAAATTTCACATAAAATCGTAGTATTATAGCCTATGCATACAATACTGGAATGACAGGTATAAGGTGTTTATTATTCAAAGCAAAAGGCATCTTTGAGCAGATTAAGTTTACCAATATGTGGATCTTTTATCTAGTTGAGAGTGTGTATATTTTATTAGAAATGGCTAAGCTGCAAACTGTATATGGTATTTTTCATTTCTGAATATCTAGATTTTCTTGACCTTTTAAATTTTTAGAGAAAAAGTACGTTTATTTCCTCAGATTTGTTTATATTTCAGCAATGATATCATCCTTATTGTCTGCTAAGAAATCAGTGTTAAACACAGAGATAGATTCCACTTATAAGCTATTAGCATTTAGTGTCTTTTATGGATGTTATTTTCTCAGACATCTTTTTTAGTTTAAGGACTCCTAGAAGTATTCGTGAGTTTGTAACACCATTTGAGTTGTACACAGTATTGAGGAATTCCTGTTATCTGACCCTTGATTATTTTGGTGGCATGATTGCCAGTGTTCACATGCAGTGCTTGTAGTATCCATTCATTATTTTGTAGACATTTATGCCCAGCAATAATCTTCTTAGTTTTCTTTTTTTTCTTTCTAATTTACACTTCCCTCTGTTAAGTTTTATAAATCTTGCTAATATATAAGATGTTATTGTTTATGTAATTCCTAGAGTTTCCTGTAATATTTTATTCAAAATATACTTTCTCTCTCACTCTTGTGAAGAGATTCCAAGGAAAGAACGAGTTCCTTGCATGTAGCTTTCCCTTCCTCCCCCCATAATACACCTAAGTCCATCAAAGCATATATCTTAAAAGTAATAAAATTAAGAGGTTAGGAGAGTAGCCCTGGACATTATACCCTTAAATTAATGTAGTGCCAGTCTGGAAGGATTGGTGTATGCCTGGTTCTGGATTCCGGTGTAGTAGAACTGAGGGTCTGTCCTGTGAGGAACACTGTTAGCCACAGCTGTTGTGAGAATTCAGTATGGCATTGGGCAGTTCATTACTCAGAAGTGTTCACTCTGCAGCTGGGTGGAGACCCATGTTGCCATGTGTCTCAGGGACCCAGTCCAGTCCTGCTTGTTGATTGGTATTTGTAGCACCACCTAGTGGATGCCACACGGTCACCTTTACATTGTCCCTGACAAGTTCGGCGGTTTGGTTAAGTCTCATGTGAAGTAGAAATAGTGCACGCTGAGACTTCACTGTGACTGCTAATACTGAAATTAGAGAAAGCTCTTAACAGAGTTCAAACTATGAGTTTTTCATGACTGTTGTTTCTGTTTCACTTCTTTTATGTAAGGGTTTGCCTTCCTCTGCTCACTCCATGCATGCTATTGAGTCTTACTAATGAACTGTCCACCTCCTGTTCTCTTGTACTATAGCACAGGAAGTGCTTCATTGGATGCTACAGATAGATACTTTTAGAGGAAACATGAAAGTGTATTTATTGAAAGTTAACCTTTGTAATTAATATGATTTTTATTTTCAGATGAATATATTTTTACATAGAGGATATCATTATTTGATTTCATTTTATTTTTATATAGATGGTTGTGAAAACTTTCATGGATATGGACCAGGACTCTGAAGAAGAAAAGGAGCTTTATTTAAACCTAGCCTTACATCTTGCTTCAGATTTTTTCCTCAAGCATCCTGATAAAGATGTTCGCTTACTGGTAGCCTGCTGCCTTGCTGATATTTTCCGGATTTATGCTCCTGAAGCTCCTTATACATCCCCTGATAAATTAAAGGCAAGTACTGATTCAAAGAACTACCAAGATTGACTGATACTTTATCTTTCTAACTGAAACGGGTATTAAAGAATTTAGATTATTTGTTTGGCGTCTTTGACATTAATTGCAGCAGTCGTTTGCTAAACTACTTTTGTTGTCTTTATTTTCTGTAGAATTTCCTCCCCCCATTAGTACTTAATTTTATAAAACAAGTTCTGATCTTCAGAATAAGAAGTTGATTAGTAAAGTGTATTTTATACTTGTTTTTTGGCCCCTCCGTGTGGGTTGTGGGATCATAGTCCCTTGACCAGGGATTGAACCTTGGCCATGGTAGTGAAAGTGCCAAGTCTTAACCACTGGATTGCCAGGGAATTTCCTATACTTTTAAAATTATGTCATCATTAGTGCTATCCCTTGGGGTACACTTCCTTTTCTTTTTTAAAAATTCATGTGAAGACCATGTGAATTTATAGGAATCCTAATTCATATAATGGAAGATGTGATGTGCATTATTCTGAAGAAAATACAATGGGCAAAATTTTAATGAAAGGTAGAAAACATACCTAGTACTTGATTATGGTAGTTTTAAGTAAAGGCTATGTCAATGAAATGATTTTTAAAAGATGGAAAAAGAAAGGGAATAACCTGGTTAATCCAGTGGATAAAAAGAATGAAAATAAGTATAACTGCAAAAAAATATTGAGTAAGGCAGGTTAGAAGAACATTAGAAAAACCAGCAATAATAAAAGATAACTGTGGAAACCATGGGTTAGAAAATGAGTCCATGGGAAGATTACTGAATATGAATTTTAAAAAAAGATAATTTAGATTTATTATATTTAACAAGTGTTTATGTTAGTTACCTGTCGGGAACTGGGTTTACCTTGGTGAAAAACAGCCCGAACTTGGGTCTATAGTCAGGGACTTGCATTTTAAAAACTGAAAATGAGAAACCTGCTCATTTGATCCAGTGAGCCAGAATTCCAGTAAGGGATGCCCTAACTGCTGTGGGCATGTTTGTCTTATATATCTCACAATGGGGGAAATAGGGAACAATATTTGTCATTTAAATGTAAACTGAATTATAAGATTTGAGAGTGCTCGGAGACTTAAAATAGATAATATGAGCTGGTCTGTGCAGTTGTGTACCCAGATGAATTGTGAACCTCTAATTTGAGGTACTTAATTGATTTAAGGAGTAGTTGTATTTAGTAATCATTTTTGAAGAGTGTACTTTTGATAGTATTTTTTTTGAAAAGCTATTTAGTAATCTGCATATTCTGTTTCTTCTCTTTTAAATAAGGTTTATCATTTTACTTATAAGGGAATTTTTTTTTTCTCTGTCTCTTTTTTTTGACAGGTTAGCATGCTTCCTTTATAGAATTTAGCTTTTATAATTTTAGCCTTTTCCAAACTTTCCAAAGACATCATCTCCATACAAATTTGACTCAAAAGTGATACTGAACCTATTTTACGCAGGTATAAAGGGATGTGTAATAAAAAGTCAAAAGCAAGAGATGGAAATAGATTGATAAATTGTAGGGAAAAACAAGTATTAATAATTATAATGACTGGGCAGGAAGCCTGGCAAGTTAACTTCTAAGGGTCTTTTTAAAATTTCTAAGTTTCTGCAGTCTATTTTCTTTCCACTTGGTGATTTTGTTTTGCAATTTTAAGTTTCCTAAACTGTGTTCTTTCTGTACAATTACCATATATAATGCCATTCTACAAACCTGATCAAATCAGCTTTCAGTCATTGCAACGGGTTTGTCCTAATAACAGCATAAGTTTTACTTTACTTGGTTTTCAGAGCTGTTGTTTTTAACTTACTGTAAGATGTTTTTCTTTCTCTACTTTTAGATCATGGTAAATGATTTACTGTCTTCCTTTAAAGGGGGTAAGAAATTTGGTGTTTTCATGATAACACACATTTAAAAAATTTGAGCCAAATGCAAGTTTTTTTTTCTGTTTTTAAACTGGTTCTTTACAGTTTTATCATGATAGATACTTATGAGTGCTGAATTATCTTTAGGAATTTAGTGGATGTTTTCATAATCTAAACAAAACCTTGTCCTTTTTTTTTAAGGATATATTTATGTTTATAACAAGGCAGTTGAAGGGACTAGAAGATACAAAGAGCCCACAATTCAATAGATATTTTTATTTACTTGAGGTAAGTAGTATGTTATATTTTAAGTGACATTTTAAAATGGTTTCTGTACATGTATATTTTTACTAATTAAAATTTTACCCTTTTCACCTCTTAATTTTAGAACATTGCTTGGGTCAAGTCATATAACATATGCTTTGAGTTGGAAGACAGCAATGAAATTTTTACCCAATTATACAGAACATTATTTTCAGTTATAAAGTAAGTTTACTAAGATTATAATCTTTTTTAAATATAAAGAATTTTTAGCTCATAGATGAATCTGCATAAACTGTTTTTATGATGAATATCAGAAGGCTAATATTTGTAACCTAAGAATTTATTAACATGATTTTTATAGATACGTTTTTAAAATAAATACAGCTAATTTTTTATTGTAGAGAATAATACAAGAGTGGCATTAGTTAACCTAGCTGATATAAAAATATTTTTATTATTTTTCTTTTGTTTAAATCACATATTCCTGACCCCTTAATTCCTGTGAATGATTTAGTTCTTTGTGTATTCCTTACAATCATCTATTAGAATTAACTTCAACAAAGCAGTTTGATGCTCTGAATTTAAGGCCAAACTAAATTTACATTTGATTTAATTACTTTTGATTGTGAGACTGATAAAAATTAGCAAACGTCATCTTGGAAATGTAGTTTAAAAAATATTTTGGATGCTACTGTAAGATTTTGGGGAGAAGGAAGCTTTAAATATATACAATTTTATTTAATTAATACCTTAATATCATTGTAAAATAAAGTGTGATGTTCCATGTTATGATTAAATCCTATAAATTTCAGGTATGCTTAAATTTAAATGAAATACCAATTTTGAATTTCAGCAATGGCCACAATCAGAAAGTTCATATGCATATGGTGGATCTCATGAGTTCTATTATTTGTGAAGGTGATACAGTATCTCAAGAGCTTTTGGATACAGTTTTGGTAAATCTGGTACCTGCTCATAAGGTAAGTAGCAAAATATACTTGAATATATATCTAAAACCTATCAACAGTAGTGTCCAGAATTTACTTATGTTTAAAATGCAGTTTATCCTGCTTTATTCTTAGTTTTGAAGACTTTTATTAATTAATGTTAATGGACATTAATTGTGTTCAGTAAAACATAACTGTGTGTATCACAAGAAACTGTGGAAAATTCTGAAAGAGATGGGAATACCAGACCACCTGACCTGCCTCTTGAGAAACCTGTATGCAGGTCAGGAAGCAACAGTTAGAACGGGACATGGAACAACAGACTGGTTCCAAATAGGATAAGGAGTATGTCAAGGCTGTATATTGTCACTCTGCTTATTTAACTTCTATGCAGAGTACATCATGAGAAATGCTGGACTGGAAGAAGCACAAGCTGGAATCAAGATTGTCAGGAGAAATATCAATAAGCTCAGATAGGCAGATGGTAAACCACCCTTGTGGCAGAAAGTGAAGAAGAACTAAAGAGCCTCTTGTTGAAAGTGAAAGAGGAGAGTGAAAAAGTTGGCTTAAAACTCAACATTCAGAAAATGAAGATCATTGCATCTGGTCCCATCACTTCATGGGAAATAGATGGGGAAGCAGTGGAAACAGTGGCTGACTTGATTTTTCTGGGCTCCAAAATCACTGCAGATGGTGATTGCAATCATGAAATTAAAAGACACTTACTCCTTGGAAGGAAAGTTGTGACCAACCTAGATAGCATAATCAAAAGCAGAGACATTACATTGTCAGCAAAGGTCTGTCTAGTCAAGGCTATGGTTTTTCCAGTGGTCATGTACAGACATGAGAGTTGGACTGTGAAGAAAGCTGAGTGCCAAAGAATTGATGCTTTTGAGCTGTGGTGTTGGAGAAGACCTTTGAGAGTCCCTTGGACTGCAGGGAGATCCAGCCAGTCCATCCTAAGGGAGATCAGTTCTGGGTGTTCATTGGAAGGACTGATGTTGAAGCTGAGATTCCAATACTTTGGCCACCTGATGTGAAGAGCTGACTCATTGAAAAAGACCCTGATGCTAGGAAAGATTGAGGGCAGGAGGAAAAGGGAACGACAGAGGATGAGATGGTTGGATGGCATCACTGACTCAATGGACATGGGTTTGGGTGGACTCTAGGAGTTGGTGATAGACAGAGAGGCCTGGCGTGCTGTGGTTCATAGGTTTGCAAAGAGTCGGACACAATTTACTGAACTGAAAACATGAAACACTTATTAGTCATTAATTAAATGGAAAGAAGAGATAATAGATTTAGTACATGTGATAAAATATCTATAATAACTCAGTTTTATATAGGATTATGTTTCAAGGAATATATTAATAGCTATTTAGAAATGGATTCAATCCCTGGGTTGAGAAGATCCCTGGAGAAGGAAGTGGGAACTCACTCCAGTATTCTTACCCGGAAATTTACAGAGGAATCTGGCAGGCTGCGATCCATGGAGTCGCAAAGAGTTGGACATGACTGAGCGACTAACACTTTCATTTTCTCTTCTTTGATTCTCTTATATATGTTGGGAGATACATTACCAATTAGGGCCTTGGGTAAAAATAGTGATTAGTATAGTTTGAAAGGAGGGGTGAAATTAAAAGAGAAGTCTTTACTAATTTGGAAAGAAGGAAATGTTGATGGCACTGGTATTTCCTGCCTGGGTAATATTAATCAAGTTGTGTGTGTATATGTGTTTGTTTTGTTCTTTGAAAATGACTAACACCCTAGTAAGCAGTGGAAATATGGTTCTGTGATTCACCAGTATAAAGGTCTTTGCAAACTTAAGACCTTTCTGGCAAAATATAATTTAAATTATAGCTATACAGCTTTCTCAGAAATATTGCCAGGGAAAAATGACCTCATAATCCAAAATTTCCAAACTTTTAAAATAGTCCCTGAATAGTGAAAAATCAGGCACTAACTAAAAATTCAGATAATATATTTATAAACTAAAAATGATAAATGCCTTTAACAGAATTAAATATAACAGTTTTATGTCTTAATGCCTATGAGTTTAAGAGTTAAAAAACATGATAGTGAGACATAGGAAAGGAGAAGGTGTAAGGTTAGGGGAAAGAAAAGTATAAATTAAAAATGGTCATTGAGATCAAAATCTTTATTGGATTGTAACAGACATTTAGAGAACTAGGGTATAGATCTGAGGATATTATACAAATACAGTGAGATAAGGAAAACAAAAGATTCTAATAGGTGAGAGAGAGACTGCAAAGGTCCAGTATATCTAAAAGTGATACAGAACACCAAATAAGAATGGAAAAAGAAATGATATGCAAGTATATATTTGCTTAACATTTTCTAGAATTGATGAGAAGCACAAATTTATGAGTGAGGTAACAAAGGAGTCATGATCAGAATATAAACAAAACCCAGTGCAGACACATCCTGGAGAAATTGTAGAATGCCGAAATAGAAATAATGTGTTCATACAAAGCATCCAGAGGGGTAAAGCATAGCCCTTACAAAGAATAAACCTTAAAGTGATGTCTGACTTCTCAGTAGCAAGGACAGATGCCAGAAGATAATGGACCTATATTTCACAAAGTGCTAAGATAAAATAACTGTACACAGACACAGCTGCTATCCAGTTT
This sequence comes from Capricornis sumatraensis, assembly GCF_032405125.1. NCBI lineage: Eukaryota > Metazoa > Chordata > Mammalia > Artiodactyla > Bovidae > Capricornis > Capricornis sumatraensis. Next base: position 38,204,542 of record NC_091080.1, on the reverse strand, counting down.
GAGTGAACTTAAGACATTAAATATACAACTTGTCAATATACCCTTCCTGAAGGAACTACTACTCTTCAAATACTTTAGAATACTGGAAATTGAAACTTGAAAGAAGTAAAATGTAAGTAATAGTGGTGAACAACGAAATGCTCTAAGTAAGAACTGATATAAAGCAAAAACAATAGTAGTAAAAGTTGTACTTATTAAAGGGATATTAACAAAATGGTCCTAAACCACTGGATAAAAATAGCATGTAAGATTGAATGACTTAATGGAGTCAGTGAGTGATATAATCCTGGTGATGATCAGGAGGATAGAGCTGTAAAAAAATTTACTTTGAACTTTAAGTGAAATACTTTTGTTAAAATTTTAAGGATTACAATGCAGGGAAGAATTAAAATAAATGTAAATGGACCAAATTTACTACTTCAGGTTGTCAGATTAGATTAAAAGTAATCCACCTGGTCATTGTTAATAAGAGATAACAACAAAAGTAATTTCACCAAAGGTGACACTAAAAGGATGGAAAAAGTATTTGCCAAGCACATACTAACTGAAGTAGCTTGTATTGATTTTGGGTAGTATAGTCTTCACTGGATAGAGAATGGTTTTATACAGTGATAAATTATAGTGCTAAAATGATATCTAACTTGCAATTACATAGGCTAAAAATATTAATATATAAAGCATATATTGAAAAATTATAAGGAGAAACTCACAGTTTGCTGGGCCATTTTAAAAACTTCCCAGTAATTATAAATCTAGTAGACCAGTGGTTCTTGAGGATTTTAAAACACACAGCTAACAATGCTGTAGCACTCATAATTAATCTGTCAAAAGAATAAACCATAACGGAAATTACTAGATATTTAGAAATGATAATTAAAATGATACATATTGAATCCTCTGGGATTCAAGTTAAATATTTTGAATACAACTTCATAGTTGTTTCCAGCTCAAAAAGTTATAAAACTGTTGTTAGAGTGTACAAATGGTAGAAGAAAGTAAACAATGAAGAATGGAAGTTAATCAAATGGAAAATACAGTGACATTTCAGAAAAACCTAAAGTTGGTAATTTAAGTCAAATCATGTCAAGTCAAAAAAAGGGAGATGGTATCAATAAACAGTTTTAGAATGAAATGAAGAACAGCAAACATTAAAAAGATCAGAAACAATTCCATGAACATTATTTTATGCTAACATATTTGGAATTGGTCAAATTTCTAGAAAATAGAACTTACCAATTTTTTCTCAAGAGAGAAAAATTTGAATAACCTTTAACCAGTAAAAAATTTAATTGGTTTTAGAAACTGTATCCATAAAACAATGGCCTTCCTGCCAAACAGCCATGACAATAATAATAGCAACAGCCACAGAACTCAAACCGAGCATAAAAGAACTTAAAACCCAGCACCAGCAGATTTCTATTAATCATTTAAGTGCCATGTAATCCTGATATTTAGAAAGCTTTTTCAGATTATAAAAAGGAAGGCATGTTCTACAGTTCACATTATGAGCAGAATTAATTTTCATAGGGAAACTAGACAAAACCAAGTGCAAGAAAGGAGGATAATTTAATTTAAAAATGGCAACCCATTCCAGTATTCTTGCCTGGAGAATCCTGTGGACAGAGAAGCCTGGAGGGGTGCTGTCCATAGGGTTGCACAGAGTCTGAAGCGACTTAGCCTGCATGTATGCATTGGAGAAGGAAATGGCAACCCACTCCAGTATTCTTGCCTGGAGAATTCCAGGGACAGAGGAGTCTGTTGGGGTCGCACAGAGTCGGACTTGACTGAAGCGACTTAGCAGCAGCAGCAGCAGCAGCATACTCATGTAAATCCAGTATAAAATAGCAATGGACAGTATCCAGAATGATACAAAGTAATATTGGTAATGAGCAAATTGATTTAATTTTAGGAATACAAAGATGGTTAATAGTAGGCTAAGATATTTGTGGAAATTAACAGAGCAAAGAGAAAAAATATCAATAGATCAATAAAGAAAACTATTTGCTAAAATTCAGTATAACTTATGATAAAGAATATTAGCATATTTTAAATAGAAAGTAATTTCTTTAACCTTATAAGGTTGTGTATGGTACTGCACTTAATGGTGAAATGATGAGGCATTCTCTTTGAAGTTAGGGATATTATAAAAATATCACTTCTACTCAGGAAAGAGACAAGTATGCTGTTTCTAATCGACATTAACTGGAGGTCTTAAGTTAGTGGAATAAAACAATACAAACAAAAGATAAAAAAGGATTAGAAAGAAGAAACAAAACTGAAATTATTTGCAGATGTTCTGACTGCTTGTACAGAAAAAAAAATGTACGAATTAGTTTCTAGAACAAGTAAATTCTGAAGTTGCTAGGTATAAGATCAATATATAAAAATCTGTTAGTGTAATCTGGAAAAAAATTTTATTTGTAGCTTTTAACAAAAACTTGAGCTACTTAGAAATTTAATAACACTGTACATGACCTTAGTGTTGAAAATTATTGCAGTTGATGGAAAAGTATAAAAGAACACTTCAATATGTTGCATGATTTGTTATGTTTATGTGATGGGAAACTCAGTATCATAATGATGTCGTTCCTCTGCATACTAATAGATAACCCAATCAAAATAGATACTGTGAATGTGTGTGTATGTTAGCATGTGTTTTTAGTTGGACAAATTGGTTTTTGAAAACGAGTAAGAAAGCGGGGACTTACCTTAACCTGATGTTAAGACATTGCTTCCATATGTCTCTTTGACTGTAAAATCAGGCAGTAATAGTAATACACCAAGGGACATATGGAAGTAATGGATACCTTACAAATAGATACATAGTTGTATAGAAACTTGAGAGTGTGGATATTACAGGGAACTCTCTGGAAGGAATAATGGACTTGAATGTCCATGTGGAAAATAATACAAGATTCTTATTTTACACCATGCATAAAAATAAAGTACAGGTAGAATCCAGATCTAAATATGAAAAGCCAGTGTTTAAAGTTTTATTCAGAACTATAAAACAACATTAACATCAGTGTAGAAAGAATTTTAAAAATGTAGAGAGAACACAAGCCAAGTAGTGGAGAGAGCACAAGCCAAATAGGAAAAGATTGATATATCTGGTTATATTAAAATGAAAACTTCTATGTCCTAAGGCACCATAAGCAATGTAAAAATGTTAACTATAAGGTATATTGTGCATATAATTGACAGATATTTAGTGGATAGAATTTATAGAGAAACTTCACAAATAAGAATAAGGCAAAAACAGCTCATTTGAAAAATGATAAAGGTAGTGTTTATAGAAAATTATTTCTTACATGTGCAAGAGCCATGTACAAGACAATTTAATGTCTGTGAATAGGAGAATGAGTAAATAAGCTGTAGTATGTGATAATGGGCTTCCCTGGTGGTTCAGACAGTAGAGTCCACCTGCAGTGCAAGAGAACCAGGTTCAATCCCTGGGTCAAGAAGATCCCCCTGGAGAAGGAAATGGCAACCCACTCCAGTATTCTTCCCTTGGAAATCCAATTAGAGGACCCTGGCGGGCTGCAGTCCATGGTGTTCCAAAGAGTCAGACATGGCTTAGTGACTAAGCATGCACATATTACGTATTAAAATACTAAACAGGGATCTTAAGATCTACCAGACTACTTAGTCTTCAGAGAAAAGTGTCTTTGCTGTGCTGTTTCCCTTTTATTCAAATTGAATTTTAGTTTTCTTATTCATTTATATACTTAAGAGTAGCCTTTTGAATACAGGTAACATTTCCTTTTTCATATTTAGTGATGTATAATATAGGTATTTTTTTCCCCTCCCCCCTCAGAATTTAAACAAGCAAGCATACGATTTGGCGAAGGCTTTACTGAAGAGGACAGCTCAAGCTATTGAACCATATATTACGAATGTAAGTCTTCCTTGTCCAATTGGTTGTCAGAAAGATTAGCCAAAATTTTAAAGACTGCTCTAAGCAGAGTTTTGGCAAGTAGTACATACTTTAAGATTTTTATTGTTTTAATCATTAAGTGTATTTTCTTTCTCATTTAAAATTATTACTGGTTAATATTTTCTAGATTACCTCTATCTTTTGTTCATTTCCTTCTTTCAAATTACGTTGTAACTAAAACAGTTTTTATTTTGGTTAGCAAAGTACACTGTTTTTATTGTTGGAAATTGAGTTAAATGTAATTAGATAAATCATGTGGAACTTTTCATTATTCAGAGAAGTTGCTTACAGCTTTTTGGAAATTAAATTGATTTGTACAACAAGAAGATATGAACTAATATCAAGACATAAAAATTGAAGGCAAGTATGAATGACAGCAATGTGGTGCAAGTTGCCTATCTTACTCTCCTTGGGATAGATTCCATATAAATCTGCCTTTTCTGAGAATGGGAAAGAATTGCAGTGAAATAGCCCTTTCATTATCATCTCAGGTCTACTTATTTAAGATTGACCATCTTCTCTATTTTCAGGAGAAATGTATTCTGTGCTAGGTTCATGGATAGAAGCTTGTTGAGGTTTTATTTTACCCCTGAAGTTCTGGTGAGCTGCACAGCTCTAGATGGCACCATTCACATTGTATTCCATGTGAATTGTTCCATCCAGTGGAACAAATGCAGAACACAGTCTTGATGTTGGCGTCTGGAGTTGTGTAGCAGGTCTGTCTCCACCCTGCTTTCCACTTTTATCCACATCTGAACATGTAAAGGATGTAAATCTGTCTTCTTGGAAAAATTTAAGAAGGAAAATCTTTTGTAATTATGTATTTTATTTTCTAGAAGTTTATTGAAGGAGACTTTTTCTTGAAGTATACAAAATTTAATTTGGTATATAAACATGTATCATGGAAATGGAACAATACCTTGGTAAATTCCAGTCTTCGTTGCAGGCTTATTGCTTAAATAATTGTAAGCACATGATGATTTGGAAAAATGTATTTGATGGAGAGTGAACTTTGAGAAACTGGAGACTTGAATTATATAATCTGTCTTAATAGCTCCAGTAAGATTTCCAGGGAATTCTTAAATATTGATTTCTGCAAGTTTTGTGAGTGTTGTGTATTGGCTGGAGTAAATTGCTTAGATTGAGTGGATTGAGTTCGTTTTGTACGACATGATGGCACTTGAAATCTGTAGAGCCACATTTAAGCATTCTGTTAATAAGTACCCCTTCCCTTTTTCTTTGCTTCAAGTGCTTGTGAATGATTGTCTCCATGGATATTAGATACACTAGGTGAGCTCCTCCTGGTGGTCATTTATTTAAGCTGATACTTCCAAGCCAGTTTTTTTAGGGGAACACTTACTTTTTCTGATACAAAAATAAGAAAATAACACTGTACTATGTTGGTATGTTTTCTAGGATTGGGAAAATAAATGTTTGATTGGGTAATTAAAAAAATTTGGAATAGAATGAGGTGATTAGGTTCATTATACTGTTCTCTCAGCATCTGTGTATGTCTGAAAATATTTATGATAAAAGCTAAAAGAAAGATAAAAACACTTCTGATAATCCCAGATATATCAAGCTAAAACCATTTCCCTGTCACTTACACCTTATGTTTCCTGCTGTTAGTTCTTGCTGCAGATAATAGACAGCACACTCCATACTTGTCTTTATCAGAAGCTGGGGATGGGGGCAGGAGATACAGGATGAGTAGAATGGTCTGAGCACACCTTCAGTTCCATATTTATTCCAAGTACTCTGTCATTATTTTCTTCTCTCTCCCTGTTTTCCTTTTTTTCTTGTTCCCCTGCTTTATTTGAGAGTTAGCTAATAAGTCATTAAGAATTGCTTTTTTTCCCTTCTCCTGTTCTCCCTTCTAAATCTACTTAACTTTTCTACTGTAAATCTATACAATTACATGTAAAATACTTTCTGGTGAGCTTACTTGTCTTGTGGGGTTTTAGTACAGTGTAAAAATCATTCTCAGTCTTTTTGGGCTTATGCATGTGAAGCCATTATTCATTTATCTTCCTAGCAGAGAACTAACAAGCAAAAATAAAGGTAGGCTATCAAGGTAATATAACCCCACATCTGTGTCTTCTTTACTTGTATCTTTTTTCACTCTCATGCATGTAGACACATTGAAGTTTTTTTTTTTTTATAGATAGTGATGTTTTTATATATAGAACTTAAGAAGTCACGTTGGTGTTATGAGTTATTTTTTAAAATAGAATTTGTAACTTGACAACTCACAAAACTACAAAGTACATATATGTATTAAAAAGGTACAACAGTATCAAAAACAGAAAGTACATAGTGACAATTCAAAAAATTCCCTATATGGATCACTTCTTGGTAATATTATTTTTTACCAGATCTTTTTAATTGCAGGTTTTAGGAGATGGCACAAAATTATTTTGTTGCATTGAAAAAATGTGGTGTTTGTCTTGATACAGTTAAAATTTGGTTAAATTGCTTAATCTCACTTGGTGTCAGTTATTTTGTAACTAAAGTTGATCATCTAAATTTAAGGTAGAATTTCTTACTAGTGTTTAACTTATTCCTCCTTCTTTCATCAGGAGGCAGTTGTTATTTAATGTTAACGTGAAAATTAGTTACTGTTTGTAACAGAAGGACTCATGTTTTTTAGAGGGAGATACTTCAGTCAAATATGTATTTGCTTCTTCAGCTGAAGTATACACCCTCAGGAAGTTGTTTTACTTACAGTTGTATCATAGTACCTGTTACACATCATTCATTCATTTAAACTGAATTTAAACTATCAGGCACTGTACTAGGCTTTTGTTATGCAATGAAGACTGGAGATTGTTAAGTGTCAAATAAATGTTTTTGATGAAATTTGTAAGAAGTTAAACCAGGCAATGTTTCTTTCCCCCACTTCCATTTTCAAATGAGCTTTCTCAGACTGATAGAAATTTTCCCTACACTGATGATTTGAGCACGAAGGTGGCCAGATTGGAAAGAATTATCTTTTGTTAAGGAAAGCTATATTTATTTTTAAATAGGAGAAAGTTTTTGAATGGGAAAAAAAAGCCATTTTATCTTCAACTTGAATGAGAATTTAATCTTTGATGTCTTGAAATTCTTTCACACAAAATTGATGAACAGCACAGACAAACAACTTATTTTTAAAACCAATAACTAATAGTAGAATAGAATTTTTTATTTTCTTCCCTCATGGTTAGGTAGTTTGTACAGGTTCATAAGTCTAAAGAACTTCATTTAAAAAACAACCCAAGAACTAAAGACCAGCAGAGAAGACGTTGAAATGTAAAGTCTTTGACTGTACTTTCCAGATAGAAAACCTAAGTAAGCCAAGTTGTATGTTAATTGTCACAGAAAGAAGAAATCAGAGCAGCTTGTATGATGTAGAGAATCCTTAATGCCTTTTTCAGGGAGATAATATGTAGGATATTCTGTGGGTTAATTTTTTTTACATATTTGAAAGACTTTAAATAGATAGGAACTTGATCATTACGCCATGTGTTTTTTACCATTTTCAGTAGTAATGTGATAAATGTTTTGAGTGTAGAAGGTAGTGTTGGCTGCTTATAGAAGAAATATGTTCACATTTGGATTTTCTTTTGTTTGTGTGTGCTTTTAATTGGACTTTAATTAGTGCTATAAACCTTTTGTGTGTGTGTGTATATATATATATATACATTGTTTATCAGAATATAAAAGAAGATAAAAAGTATCAGAGGTTTTACATTGTAAATATAAAATTACATATTTTAAAAGTGGCATTGGCTCCTACTATGAAGGTGTAAGGCTTTAACTTCCATGCTGTTCTCTCCCATACTGCTGTGGTGAACAAAGTGTGATCCCTTGCCCTTAAGAAATTTATCTAGTAGAGAAACTAAGACGTGTATGCAAATAACCATGATACAGAGTAAAATATGGTAAGTACCATAATGGGGAATAAAATGTGTTTGGTAGGTAGGATGTTTATTGATATGCTAATTGATAAATCAATAGAAATTTCTTCTACTATGTATGAGATGAATTCCATGTTTTATCTTTTTTGGTAACCTGTAGTGGTTTCCCACCTGTTAGAAAACATTTTGATATGCCTGTTTTGACTTTGTATAGAATATTAATGGATTTAATGAAATAATAAAATTTCAGAAAATTCACTTTATCTATGGTACTTTTATTAATAAATTATTTTTCTCAAAAGTTTTTTAATCAGGTTCTGATGCTTGGGAAAACATCTATCAGCGATTTGTCAGAGCATGTCTTTGACTTAATTTTGGAGCTCTATAATATTGATAGTCATTTGCTGCTCTCAGTTTTACCCCAGCTTGAATTTAAATTGAAGGTAACTATTCTAAAAACATGGTTTTATCAACTAGATTAGCAAGAACCATTATTTGTGGCTTTTTAATACTTCAGTGGTTTTAACTGAATGTTTTAAGTGTGATGGTGTATTACTGTTATTTATTTACATGTTTGTGCCTTGCCTGTTTGTGTCTTGCTAGTGGCTGATGTGGTGCCTAGCAGATTGAATCTGCTTATAATTAATGATTAGCAGGATGAATGTTTTCCAGGTGATATTTTCTGGGTTGTGACTTTTTCGTTTCTAAGGCATAGTTTATAGTGGTTCCCCAGACCCTTTGATTGTGCCATAAAAATGGTTTTAGAGTCTGTTATCCACATAGGGTGAAATATTTTCCTTTATGAGCATTATCTTTGCTTACCTAGCCTGTATCGAAAGTGCCTTTGCTTTTCAGATGACTTTCTAGAAACTATTGATAATGTCCTTATTGCTTTGGCATTAAATTATGCCATCAAATTCAGTTTCATTTGCAGGTTTGGAGCGTATTTTTCTCTTTCAGATTGTTACATAAAGATTAAATAAGTCTGGTTTTAATTAATACACTTTGATGAACCACACTCTACCACCCAGAAAAGTTGTTAGATGATTTATGTGTTGGGTTTCTTGTTTCTAAAATTTTGAATTTGTCTCTTTGAAAGCTACAGAATAATGTGTTGATAGTGTAGTTACCCCCAAAATGCAGCGAATAATTATTCTCATTTTATTCTGAGTATCTTTTTGATGTATTTGCCAACTGAGCCATTTTATTCACTGGCCTTCCTCTGCCCGCTCTTTTCATATCACTAACAATTTTGATGAGGCAGAAGGCAGTCATAGCTTTAATTATTTGTTGGCCTGATTTCATCTAATAAAAATATTAAATACTATAAGAAATGTAAGAAAAAGAAATTAGCATTGCTGCTTCTAGCAAATTTAACATCCATTATGGGAGGAAGAGGAAAAATCCATATCTAATAAGAGGCCGGATATTATAAGTATCATAAAAGATAGAAACAGCATACAGTTAAAGCAAGGGGAACAGCACGCAGAAACACGGAGAGAGAGGAAGGTGCCGAGTGAATGTGCAGAACACGAAGAATTACAGTGTTGTGGTTACATAAGTCAGTTTAAATCATCCCTGTCTGCCCATTAGAATCTTCACCTGTGGAGCCTGAACAGACAGACAGATTGACTTAAATCAGAATTTCAGGCAGTGGAGTTCAGAGATGAGCTTTGGTTAGCTGTTTTTATTTTTAAAAGCTTTACAGGTCATTCTAATGTTCAGTCAGGTTTGAAATGGACTCTTTTGGAGGAATAGCGAAAGAAATAATAAAGAGGAGTCAGGTCATATCATAGTCTTTAAATGCTTGGTTTTGGCATTGGTTTAAAAATTTAAAAGAAATCTGTACAGTGCCGCCTAAGTAACTTGATTATTAGCGCTTTGTAACAGTCTCACATTTTGTGTTCAAGTCTAGCATTGTGGCTGGCTCATTCATTTAAGTGTTGTCATGTATTAGAGGCACCAAAATCAATAATGAAGCTTGAGTTCTTATCTGCAGAGTACTTGTGTTGTATATATAACAGAGACTTTAGTTTTCTTATCTGTGAGGCTTCATCACATTGTTAAACTCCATTAGGAATCTGCTGTATGTAGATGAACTGACTCTTGTATTGGGATATTTAGTGCGTATTTATTTCTACAAAGGGCTTAAACAGTCATACATAATTCTTTCTCTACTGTAGGCTTGGGCTCTGTCAATGTCTGTTCTTAAAAACCACAAATAGTTTTTCTAGGGTCCCAAGTTGGTTTGATGTGAATTAGTTTTTGATTTTGAATGGAAACAAGCCTCAATTTTAGGCCAAGCCATTAAGTTTTAATCAAACTTTGGGATGAATTTTCGTGTACAGGAGTACTTCTTTAATGTAATTTGAGATGATTAGAGCATTGAAGATAACATTTAATTTTGTGAAAAATATATTGAACATTTTTTATGTATAATTTTTCAACTGAAATTCATAGAAAGTTTTCAAGGTTTTTTAAGGTAAATCATGGGAAAAATTATTCTGAGTATATCTACCTCATGGTTTTAAAGCTGTGGTTGTGTTTTGTTTTAGAGCAATGATAATGAGGAACGTCTTCAAGTTGTTAAACTACTGGCAAAAATGTTTGGGGCAAAGGATTCAGAATTGGCTTCTCAAAACAAACCACTTTGGCAGTGTTACTTGGGCAGGTATATGATTTTGGTGTCCTATTTTAAAGTAATATGTGTTTATGTCTACTTATTAATTTAAAACAACATCCACATTTAGGATTTTTTCATAGATGAAGGATTTTGTATTTTGAAATTTTTGATGCTGATAGTGATTAGCCATATTTACAAATTCCCCTTGTCTTCAGAAATATTTTTTTAGTAATTTTTAAAAGATAATATATTGAAATAGCTATCTTACAAAGTATTATAATCATGAAGCTGAAGTGTGTTATTACATAGCAGTGATTCATTCCAACTGCAAATACATCATTGTGAGATATAGCCCCTCCACAAAAATTATATTTAGTTAGATTATTTGGAGATTTGTAAGGATAAGAGTATCCATAGAATGGGTAAATAAATGATTATGTATGTTTCTCCTACTAACCTCCTTTCTACATTTCTTACGATAAAGAAGAATTGATAATCTGGGCTTTCTTGTATGCTTTTAATGATCCACAAACCTTGTGAAATTGGTTGCAAAATTTGAATATGTTTGTGTATTTTTTCTGTGTGAGGAATTTATTACTTTTCTAAAGATGTCTCTGATCTTGAATATATTAAAACCACTTCTCAGTGTCTTGGCTGAAACCTACTTTGACCTTGAGGATAGAGGAGGATTTCTCCCCCCCCCCCCCCGCCCTGCTTTTTATTATGCTTATAACAAATAATGCAGTTAAGTCATAAATAAGTAAATAAGATTGAATCTTATTCTGTTTTCTTTGTGTTGAGATATTTGCATTGTTACTGCCACTTTTCTTTCTATTTCACTACCAGAGCCATCAGTGATTATAATACAGTTAATCTCTTTTGGACTTGTTTTTTCTAATTTGTTAAATGAAGAGATAAGCCTTTATACATTAAGCACTAAATTTTTACTCTGATTTCTTATTTCTTATGTAACTCAATAATAATATTTAACGAGGTGTGTTAAACTGATAAATCTTAGCCCATTGTCATTTTGAATTTGATTTCTAGACTTTTTCACCTTAAATACAATAAGCAAGAGGGCCCAATATTTTATGTTTAATTAAATTATGCAACTACTAATAAAAGTCAAAATGTATTTTATTTGACATGTTCAAAACAAAAAATATAATTTTACATAAAGACATTTAATATATCTTTAAATCAGGACTTGGATTCACCAGACCACTGTAGAATTTTCGGAGAAAAAATTCTAATTTAAATTTGTTACCTTTTTACTACATTGTAGTTTTTCCTTGTCTTGTTAATGGCATAAACAATCATATTATTACCCATTTTAAGGAGCTAGAGTATTTATTTAAAGATGTCTCTTAGTGGTTATATGGTACATGTTTAGTTGAGAAGGTGCAGTACTTAGATTCAAATTACTCAGGAAACCATGAGACTAAAGACTAGATTTTATGTAACTTTTTTTGGGTGCACTTCATGAAGGAGTTTTTTTCCCCTAATATTAAGCTTTTATGAGTAACTTGTTGCTCATTCAGTAGACTGCTATTTGTCTTTTTGTTGTTAAATTTTGTCTCTTACAGTATTAGGTGGTATAAGATTGGGAAACTTTTTGATCTTTGAGAATTAAGACATGCAGAAATGTTGAATGGAAAATCTTGTTCTTGTTACTCAATATATATTTTTTTAATCTCTGTTTTGTACTTCATAATGAATTTAGGTATATTATAGGCTTTGAACACTGGTGGTTTAGAGATAACTAGACTGTATGTTTCCTGATGGAGGAACATGATACTGTATCAGGTCTTGCTTTAAAAAAATGAACCTGAATATGATCAAATCTGTAGACCTGATTACTAATTTGTAGGATTTAGGAGAGAGGGGAACCTGGTAGCTGACATCAGAATGATAAGATTAGTACAGTCTAAACTGTGGAAAACCACTACACACATAAGCATAAAACAGTTGGTTCACCAGGTTATACGGGAGAAGAAAAAGAGAGGGGAAGTATAAAAGGTAAAGATAGTTCAATAACATATCGGCCAAAAAGTTTTAACTTTCCAGAGATGCATACTGAGATACCTACATTTTTATGTAAAGATTTGATTTGATGTTAGTGTAAATAATTATGATGGTTAACTATAATAGATAGGAGTAATTATTGGCACAATTTTAAAGTCATAAAATAATACAGGGTTTAGTACAAGATCTGTGAAACATTTGTGAATGTTCTATATTTAAGAAAGAATAATTTGAGGAAGAGTTCTCATTTCAGTATGAGATTTAATAATGTATCCATGAACTGTGTATATACTTAACACTTGCATAAGCATATATATTTTAAAGTATAATATTTATAGGAAAAATTTTGTCATTCCAGTTCTTATTTTTGAGCCAAATGTGTATTGTTTGAACATGCTCCTTAAAAGTACATAGTTCTCACAAGAGATTGACCTGGTTTAATATAAAGGTTCCATAGCATTTGTACATGCATAGTATACAAATCTTTGTTACAGTACTCTGGTTGTGCTTTGAATTATGCTGTAAAATTATTTTTTCTTTTAATTAGAGAAATAAATATAAATCAAGTGCAGATTGAACACGTCTGTTTCTCTTACACTAAAGATTACTCTGTGCTTTTGTATTTTTTCAGGTTTAATGATATCCATGTACCCATCCGCCTGGAATGTGTGAAATTTGCTAGCCATTGTCTCATGAACCATCCTGATTTAGCAAAGGACTTAACAGGTACTGTATACCCATAATGGCAAATATTCCTTGGTGCTCTTTGGAAAAAAAAAAAAAAGATAGGCTTTATATATAGGACAAAAACCTTCTGTTTTGTCCTTTTTTTGTGATTTTAGTGGGTGAAATCTTAAAATTCACCATCATGGTAGTTACTCTCTGAAGCTAGAATTTTGCCTCCTAGTACATAGTCTACAATCACGTACATAAAAAGTAGTGTTATCAGAGGCAGTGTTGGTTTCTTAATTTAAGAGTAATTTATTTCAGGCATTCGGATTTGAATAGGTCTTGACTTTGAATACATTATGAGACTTCAGTGGTCTTTAATATTTTGAAAACTTACGTGAGAGTCATCAATTTATAAACTAACCATGCTTAATGGAGATAACTTTCTTGAACTCTGTAAATTCATAAGGTATTTCATTTTTTATAGTAATGTGAATATTTTATATCTGACTGTTGCCAGATATGAAATTATGAAATAGTTCAGAAAATATAGATGAATATAGCAGCCACTGTCTTCCTCGGAAATGTTAGCATTTTGCTGTATTAGTTTAGGAGATTAAAAAAGAAAAAGAAAATACATTGTAGATACAGTTGAAACACTTTTCACAAGGGATTCTCTTTCCTACTTAAGAGTAACTTCTCTAATAAATTTGGTCTACAGCCTGTTCATGCTTTTCTGTTTATGTTGCATGTGTACATATCTATAAATTATATGTAGTATTCTTAAAGTGATTTAAAAATTTCATTGAAAATATGTATTGAATTTGACATAGTTGAACTTATTCCTATGATCTTATTTTGTGTTTTCTATTTTACACGCCTATTCTTTGCTTCTCTTATTTCTATTTTTCCTCTCATCTGCTCAGTGTATTTTCTTCTCATTTTTCCGTTTTTATCCCCATGGGCCTGAAAGGTAATTCTCCTTCATGCTTTCACCGCATAGTTGACTAATTAAGTCTAAAGTTAATCAGAATACTAGCTTCTTTCTGAGCAATCAAGGACCCTCTAATACTTTAACTCTGAGCAGTCTCTTCCCCAACTTTCATATTATTGTTTATTATTATTGGGTTGGCCTTCAGATTTTTAATTTAAAAATAAAACAAGCACTTTGCGTTTTTACCAAAAACTTTAGTAAACTTTATATTCACTGTGAACTTTTTTAAACTTCATATTCACTGTTTCGTTTCCCAACCTTCTACCATTTTTCAGGCAACTTCATAATTTCATCTTCTCAAAACTTTTTTATCTTTCTGAGCAAAGAACTATTTCAGGTGCCTTTTACAGTCTTCCACAGAATTGAACTTTTTTTTTTTGTGAAGACTGAAATAAGTGGAAAACCAAAGGTGCAATGTCTGATGAATAATGCAAGGAATCAGAACTTCCCAGCCAATCTGTAACAGTTTTTGCCTGGTCATCAAGGAAACATGCAGTCTTGCATTATCCTGATGGAAGATTGTGTTTTCTGTTGACTGATTCCAGATGCTTTTTGTTGAGTGCTGCTTTCATTTGGTCTAATTGGGACCAGTACTTGTTGGAATTAATTATTTGGTTTTCTGGAAGGAGCTTATAATAAAGGACTCCTTTCCAGTTCCACCATATATACAGCATCACCTTGGATGAAGACTGGCCTTTGGTGTCTTGTTCCGTGATTTCTTCTGTTCTATATTATTGTACAGTGTCCACTTTTCATTGCCTATCACACATACTGTCTTTCTCACTGTTTGAAATAGTTCTATTTGGTAGAGAATGCTCAAGGTGGAGGAGCTTAGGACCTGGGCATTGGTTTTATGAGCTTTTTACATTATATTTGTTAACTGTTCATTTATTGAGTAGTAAATCTATTTACAATCATAAGCACTGTGTGTTGTTTATAGACATGGCTATATATGTTACTCCAGATCTGAACAACAAAATTATACTTACTAATCTTCTAATTAAAAGCCTGAATAATAATTTATGTTCACTTGTGATGAAAGTGAAAATGAAGGTGCTCAGGCATATCCAATTCTTTGCAACCCCATGGACTATAGCCTGCCAGGCTCCTCCATCCATGGAATTTCCCAGGCAAGAATACTGGAATGGATTGCCATTTCCTTCTCCAGGGGATCTTCCTGACCCAGGGATCGAACTTGGGTCTCCGGCATTGCAGACAGACTCTTTACCATCAGCCACCAGGGAATATATTCACTTGTGGTACCTCTTCCTTAAACCTAATATATCATTACTGAAGATTGTTCATTTTTCTTTCAGTTTCCTCAGTGCCAGATCTGAACTCCCATGTTTTTTGCTTTAATATTTTCCTCCAGTCTCTCATAATTGTTGAATGTTTCATTTCTTCTGTCATCCCTTTGGATGTTAAGTGGAATTGTCTTATGCTCTTTACTATAATCCTATTTCTTTGCTTCCATTATCTTAATCTTTCAATAACCTCACTAAGGATTTGCCTAGTTAAGGGAGATAGAAACTTACATTCTCTAGTCTTTTCCCAGCAAAACCACTTGACTTGAATATTTTAACCATTAAAAAAAAAAAGTGAAATATTGATACACTTCTTGATTCATTTATGTGGCTTGTTAAATTACTGAGCCTAGGAGCTCAAGTCATCCACCCTGCCCCATAGATGGGGAGGGGATTTACTACTCAGTTGAATGTAAACTACTGTATTTTGACTGAAGTACTAACCTTCCTTCCTTCTACCTTCTCTTTCTTCCTTTCTGTCTCTCCTGCTACTAATATTTTTGAAACATTTAACTTTCTACTTAGGTTTTGTTTTTGTTGTGGTTTATTTTCAAAGGTCTTATGCAATCTTTTAAGACATTTTAATTGTCAAAGTTCCATTTTAATCAAATAAAATTTTATCTTTCAGAGTATCTTAAAGTGAGGTCACATGACCCTGAGGAAGCTATTAGGCATGATGTTATTGTGTCTATAGTTACAGCTGCTAAAAAAGATATTCTTCTGGTCAATGATCACTTACTTAATTTTGTGAGAGAGAGAACATTAGACAAACGGGTAAGTAGGAATAATAATTACTAGTAGGTTTATATTTTGAATACTCGATGTTTTAATAGAGTTTCATTTGCAAATATTGAGATTTAAATGAAATTAGCTCTTTTTTTGGGGGGAGCATTTTAATATCTAAAATAATGTTTATAAGAAGGTTTTACATTTTGTTACATCAAATTTTGTTCATCTTATTTGTTTATCCTCAAATGGGACAGGTCTAAGTGGTAGATTAGTCAGATATTTAACCTGTACACTAATCTTAATAAGTGACTTTGTAAAGAACTGACACAACTTCTCATTTTCCTTTCATACGGGTATCAATTCATAGTCCTCTAGCTGATTGTATCATAATTTCTATGGAATAGAAAATAAAAGATGTTTTCAACATGGCAAAGCTAACCCGAGCAGAGCAGCATGCTTCTCGCCCACCTTCCATGACCCCAAACCTTCTTCCTTGAGCACCAAGTAGCTCCACTCATTAGTTAGTGGCTTCCGAACAGGGGACTGTGTCTTATTATGTTTGTATTCCTTGTTGCCTGGAGTGTATTCGGTGCTTAGTGTTTCAGTGAATATTCATTCTCCGCTCCTCCCCATTGCCTTTCCTTCATGGCATGGATTTTATAGACTTAGACTTAAGAGTAATTTTGGTGAAAGGTGAAAATCTTTGATGTATTTAGGGGTTAATTAGCAAAGAAAGCAGGAGGCTTGTTGGTAGCTGTGAATAACTTTAACCAGGCAAATACTTTACAACATTTTGACAGTCGCTTACAGGGTTGATTGTGCTCTCTTCATCATTTAATTCTCTCTTTGATCATGCTGGTTGTGGGTGGAGAATAGATGGACAGGAGTTGCATGGTTTTCTTGTGAAATCTGTAGGTATTCAGAGCAACTTACTTTAACTGATAAGTTTAGACTTGTCTTTATTGAATATATCAGTAGGATACTAAACAATGAAAAGCCCAAAGGTTGTAAAGGAAGACAGAGAGGTTTGCATCGTGCTAGGGTGACAGCCTTCTGAGTGTGATTTAAGTAATCTTCTTCATGGTCAGAGTTTGTGTGTTGTTGGGATCATGCTTCACATGTGTTTGATCATCGTGTTGTGTTCATTGTAGGACTGCTTGGGTCATTCTGTATATATTGAATACCAAAAAGTTGTTAAATGTATTTACATTATTGGCAGTATTAAAATTTGCTCTGTATCTTTAAATTCTCCCTAAAACACCAGTTTCAGGAACTAGAGGTAAGATAGGAAATTGGATATACAGTTTTTACAAATGTATTGAATTTTGAGTAAAGCTATTGAAGTCTTTTATTTCAGTGTGTATGCAATGGATGGATGAAATAAGGACTATTCTTTACTGTAATTAAAAGAGAAACCAAAAGAAAAATGTTGCTATGACTGCAAAGGAAAAATGAATAATTTTTGCAGATTTGTGAAGTTCTAAATATTACTAACATCCTACTGATTATAGTGCTGTAAAATTTAAGGTTAATCTCATACCGAGATAATTAATGTTAGATATATAGCAGATATGTCCTCATTAAAAAAAATAGTTGAATACGTTATTCTGACACCTGAATGTCTTTCCCAGGTATACCAAATGAACCACTAATGTGTCTTTACATTCAGCATCTGATAAAGCCACTATTCTATGTACCTTTACATGTATGTTTAATATAGACCATAATCTGGAAAAATTCTATAAGGAATAGCACACGCTTTATGCGCCTAACTGTCTTTGCCTTTTAAAAGTTGGTAACATGTTTCCCCTCACTAATTCTAAATGACATTAAGTAGATTGTGAGTGAAATTTGTTTTTAGAGGTTGGTAAGGGTCTAAGATATCAAAAGTGAAGTCGCTCAGTCGTGTCTGACTCTTTGCGACCCCATGGATTGCAGCCTAAGAGGCTCCTCTGTCCATGGGATTTTTCCAGGCAAGAATACTGGAGTGGGTTGCCATTTCCTTCTCTGGGAGATATCAAAGCATTAAAATTATTTATATATTAATAGATATCTGTGCTTGATGTAGTAAATATTAAAATGATAGTTGTATATTTTTATAGTAATTGCAAATTAACATCTAGTAAGTGAGGTATGATTAAAATATATTGTGTAAAGTAAATAAAAAAGGGGGTAACTAGACTTGAAGGAATTAATATAAGGAGTCATTTTTAACTATTAAAAAAAATGTTTTTATTTTAAGTGGAGAGTACGCAAAGAAGCCATGATGGGACTTGCCCAGATTTATAAGAAATACGCTTTACAATCAGCAGCTGGGAAAGATGCTGCAAAACAGATTTCATGGATCAAAGACAAATTGCTCCATATATATTATCAAAATAGTATTGATGATAGGTAAGTTAAAGAGACCATAAGTAAAATGTTTGGTGCTTTTTGGTATTATATAACTGTTGTTGAGCTGTTGTTTTAGGTGAACTATTTTTTTATTTTTATTTTTTTATAACTTTAAAGTCCCTCTTTGGTTTTTACTGCAAGTTAAAAATTTTGAGTGACTAGTTGCTTTCCTGCCAAAGCCATAAATGAAGTAGTGATGTACATATAACTTTAGGGATGGGTACATCTTTTATGGTCATTTTTGTATACTGTATTTTAACTGAGTAATATTTGAAAGTAGAAATGTATGCAATTATAATTTAAATATTGTTTCATAGGTAATTGTATTATAAGGATTCACATTGATTTTTTTTTTCAAATAAAAGTCAAATATACACCTTTTATATTTAGGCATTTTAAATAAAAACAGTTCCTACTTAAGGCTAAAAAAATAATCTATAAATTTATATATAAAAACACATTATCTGAATATAGTCTTTGTGTTTTTCTATTCCAGTATATAAGATTAGATCTTGTATGGAACCTATCCATTCTATAGTTAGTAGACTTGTAAATCCTGCTTCCAGTCTGCATTGATTTGATGAATTTTTAGTGGGGTCCAAATGATCTTACCTATAAAGATCAAAATAAGAAAATTAAGAACCAGTAGGACATCTTAGAATTTTAAGAGGTGTGGGAAGTAGAAACTGAGTATCTTAGGTTGATATCATCTAAGAAGTTTCACAGTTACTATTTTTAAAAAATTGACATTTTAAAGCTTTTTGAGCATGTGACAGGGCACAGAGATTTTCATTTTGATTTGGTAGCTCCCCTTTCCCCTGTTCTTTTTGTTCTTTTATCTAGATCGTTTTTCATGATGATCACTCTGGAAACTCAGAAGACAGATATTTCCTTGTTAGTCTTAACTTAGATTAGAATTTGTTGCTTGGAAAGTTCTAATGTCGTTTTTAAACCCTTTATTATTTAGTTAATGAAATTGAGCCCCTAGTACATAACTTGCCCAAAGTCATGCAAAAGTAGCTATCTTTGCTAGGTATAGGAGTTTTTCTTGTATATCCAGCTGCCATTTTTTTTGTGGGGTTGGGAGGCTCTTCTTGTTAAAGAAATCTTTTGATTTGTAAATCTCATCTCCACTCAGAGAAAAGCTCTGATATGTATTTTTATATGTTTTGGAAATTTATATACATATGTAATACATATATTTATAGAAATTAATAGAGTACTTTATGTTTTTTCATAGATTGCTTGTTGAACGGATCTTTGCTCAATACATGGTCCCCCACAATTTGGAAACAACAGAACGCATGAAATGCTTGTATTACTTGTATGCCACCCTGGATTTAAATGCAGTGAAGTATGTTTCAAATGTCAAACTCCGTTCTTTCCATCTTTTGCAGTATACTGGATTTTATGGAAACGAAAGCAACTATTTTTAATGTTGACAATTTATGTAATGTACATTGTTTAAATGGTCAGACACAATAAAATACTTGGATATTTTTTCAGAAAGTACTGCTACTAACATGGGATTAACAAGGATTTTTGTAACTAATTGAAAAACAGCTGATTGATTAGGTAGCTTTTAGGACTTAGTTTTTTCTGTTGTCTCAAGAAATATTGATGTATTTTTTGTTTTTTTGCTTATATTCCTTAAGGCATTAGAAGGGTCCATATTGTGAAAGTAGTACTTTCTTATTTTCACCTGATACTGATTTGAGTTATAGTGTAAACCAGTAGGATACATATTTTTGTGCTGCATAATCTCAACATGGTGTTATAGTTTGGCATAAAGGTAAGCAAAAATATATTTTTATGACCATGTTTCATTCAAAAAGTGCTTTTGAAGGCCTTTTGGCACTTTGTACATGGAAGAGGAATTGCTAATTGAATTGTACTGAGGCTTAGGAAATTGAGGCCTGGAGATTGATATGCTCTAGATTTCAGAAAGTATAGATCCTTAGTATTCTAGTAAATGGGTAACTTAACCCCCAGCTAATGGGGTTTACATATGAAGAAATTAGAAGTCTAGGGAGCTGTACCTAATTTTCATTCCTGTCACAGCTTAATGGAATTTTTCACTTCACTTCCTCCATGGAAATTGTTATATGTCTGTTTATATCTTTCACAGAAATGTAGAGAAAAAGATTGTAGGAGGGAAAATGTACATTTCTGAATATCGTCTGTATTTCAGGCACAGGAATGTATCTTAACTGTGTCTGCTTTCCTGCTGCAATTGGCACAGTTGAGTAATTTCAACAGGGACCTTATGACCCACAAAGCTTGTGAAATTTACCATCTGGCCTTTTACAGAAAAAACTTGGCAACTCCTAGTATAAGTGATATTTTTTCTGTTCTCCACGTGATAAACTGAATCCCACAGAGATCAGTTAACTTGCATAAAATTACACAAGTAGTAAGAGACAAGGCCAGAATTTGAATTCAGTTCTACCTGGTTCCAAAACTCATTCTTTTTCCACTGCATATAGTAGAATATGTTTCCACTGTATTTAATTGATTGTAAAACCTTAAATTTTCATATGCTAACATCTCTGAAATTGGAATGCATCCTTTTCTTCATGGTGCAGTTGATGGCCTCTTAGCGTGGATGAGATGCGATATATATATGTATATTCCTTTTGGAACAAACTATTTTAAGTCACAACCAGTCTAGATGCCTTGACTCATTTCAGCTGTCATTCATGAGCAGTAATGAATTAAAGACACTTTTAAGCAAAAAGTGAGAGTTCACCACTCATAGATCCTACTTAAAAAATTAGTGAAGAGTAAAAAAGGAAACTAAATCCAGAAGGAAGGAATAGGATAGTTTTCTTAAAAGAGTGTTGGGATCTGTATTAAAAAGTAGATTAGCATCTAGGCTGACACTGAGTCAACCTACACCACTGCAACAATTTGTGAGCTCGTGAGAGTCCTTGGGATACCCTTCTCATTCCCTGGGAGGGGGCACACAGTCAGATAACATGTTAAGATGGCAGATAGTGTTCTGATGTTCTTTCATCGTATAAGAGCGAGGACAGATATGACATGTTGATTAATTAGACCAACTATACCTATTAAAAATTTGAGTCCCCCCTAAAAAAATTTGAGTGTATAACTTCCAAACCCGTAGGAGCAAACAACTAATGAAAACTTTAATACCAGAAATGGAAAAGAAAATTTAAAAATTTGTGAATAGAATACACAAAACATAAATGACAATTTCAGAACTAAAATAATATACTGAAAATATATTTTGAGATATACTGAAAAATAATTTCATGGAAAAGCTGAAAGTAAATTCCAGTCTGTGGATCAATTGATTTCTACAAAAATGGTTGGTGAGTGCATGAATACTTATCTCTTTTAAGTTAAAATAAGTAAGGTATGTGTGTGTGTGTGTGTGTGTGTGTGTGTGTGTGTGTATAACATTTTTGAAGTTATTTTTTATATCAACTTTTTGTAAAGTTTCTTTATACGTTCTATACACTAAAACATTTGTCAGGTATGTGCACAATATATCTTAGAGCTTATAGTTATGTTTTTACAATGCTTATGGTGTCTTAGCACATATAAAAGTTTTAATTTTAATATAACCAAATATATCAGTCTTTTTCTGTTTTGCTTAGGCTCTCTCTGCATTTTAAAAATTCTTTTCTATACTGAGGTTAATTTGTTGTTCCATATTTTTGAATAAAATTTTAAAGATTTGCTTTTCAGATCAAGATCTTTATTCTTCCTCTAATTTATTTTTATGCATGATGTCAAATTAGAATCTTATATTATTTTCTACATGGATATTCAAGTCAGTTATTCTCTCTAATGACTTCCCTGTAATACCCACACTCTCAAGTTTCTATACAACTATGTTATCCATTTGTAAGTTCTCCATTAATTCAATATGTCCCTTTGTCTGTTACTTCCTATTAATCAACTTTTTCGAATTAAGTGACCAACTATACACCTGATGCTTTTTAACATTTTATTACTTACTTTTACATTTTGTCTGTGGTTATTTTCTCCAAAAGTCTTTACATTTACTGTCATGAAGTATTTTATGCACCCAAAGAAATGATGAGTTTTGAAGCGTAGTAATAACTGTCAACATCTGCTGGTCATTGAAAAAGCAAGAGAGTTACAGAAAAACATCTATTTCTGCTTTATTGACTATGCCAAAGCCTTTGACTGTGTGCATCACAATAAACTCTGGAAAATTCTGAAAGATATGGGAATACCAGACCACCTGACCTGCCTCTTGAGAAACCTGTATGCAGGTCAGCAAGCAACAGTTAGAACTGGACGTGGAACAACAGACTGGTTCCAGATAGGAAAAGGAGTACGTCAAGGCTGTATATTGTCACCCTGCTTATTTAACTTCTATGCAGAGTACATGATGAGAAACACTGGGCTGGAAAAGGCACAAGCTGGAAGCAAGATTACCGGGACAAATATCAATCACCTCAGAAATGCAGATGACACCACCCTTATGGCAGAAGGTGAAGAGGAACTAAAGAGCCTCTTGATGAAAGTAAAAGAGGAGAGTGGAAAAAGTTGGCTTAAAGCTCAACATTCAGAAAACGAAGATCATGGCATCTGGTCCCATCACTTCATGGGAAATAGATGGGGAAATAGTGTCAGACTTTATCTTTTTGGGCTCCAAAATCACTGCAGATGGTGATTGCAGCCATGAAGTTAAAAGACACTTACTCCTTGGAAGAAAAGCTATGACCAACCTAGATAGCATATTGAAAAGCAGAGACATTATTTTGCCAACAAAGGTCCGTCTAGTCAAGGCTATGGTTTTTCCAGTGGTCATGTATGGATATGAGAGTTGGACTGTGGAGAAAGCTGAGCACCAAAGAATTGATGCTTTTGAACTGTGGTGTTGGAGAAGACTCTTGAGAATCCCTTGGACTGCAAGGAGATCCAGCCAGTCAATTCTGAAGGAGATCAGCCCTGGGATTTCTTTGGAAGGAATGATGCTAAAGCTGAAACTCCAGTACTTTGGCTACCTCATGCGAAGAGTTGACTCATTGGAAAAGACTCTGATGCTGGGAGGGATTGGGGGCAGGAGGAGAAGGGGACGACAGACGATGAGATGGCTGGATGGCATCACTGACTCGATGGACGTGAGTCTGAGTGAACTCTGGGAGTTGGTGATGGACAGGGAGGCCTGGTGTGCTGCGATTCATGGGTCGCAAAGAGTCGGACACGACTGAGCAACTGAACTGAACTGAATAACTGTCTGTGAATCTACCACCCACCCTCTTTCATCCTCCTTCCTCTCAAAGGAAACCACTAACCTTAATTTTGTGTTTCTCGTTTCCTTTTAAAGAATGGTTTTATTATATGTATGTATGTATCCTTTAATTATATATTTTTTGTTTTTGATCATTTTTGAACTTTATAAAAATGGAGTGATTGTGGGTATAGTCTTCTGTGATTTTTTTTTTTTCACACCATTCTATTATATTCCTAAACTTCATCCACTCTCTCAACATAGCTTATGGGTCATTCATTGTCACTGAGGTATTGAATTACTTTGTCATTATTCCAGTTTTATTCCATCATCTTGACATTGCAGATCTGAGTGCATGGAAAGAATGGACATTTGTGTTGTTTCCATTTAATAATGCAAATAATGCTACTGTGAACATTTTCCAGTTTAGTAAACATGCAGGAATTTCTCTGAGGTATAGCTGTGAATGGTTCTCAGATTTGGCTACATATTGGAATCATTTGGAAAGGTTTAAAAAACACTGACACATGAATCTCATCCTCAGTTTGTCATTTAATTTGTCTAGTTTGTAGTATGCACATTGGGGTGTTTAGAAGAGCATTTCTGGGGATTCTAATGGGCAGACAAGGTTTAGGTTCACTGGAGTTACAGCTATGAGTGGAACTGCGGAGGATGCACATTCCCAGCATCATAAACTAGTCAAATCATTTTCCAATATGATTATACTAATTTATACTCTTGCCAGTGGTTTCTTAAGTTTCTCCATCCTCTGTCTGGCATTTTATTTTTTGTGAATCATTTGGATATGAAATTTTGTCTCATTTTATTTCCATCGTCCTGAATGCTAATAATGATGGTTTACTTCATGTTTCTGATTTCACCACAGTGCTCACTACTGTATTATAATGCCTGTCCTACTTCATTTGTATTACCATTCTAGCCCAGAAAGTCATTTGAATTTGTGACGTCGAATTATTTTGAATGGTATTTAAAATAACTCCTCTGTAACAGGCAGGTTCCTGCTAAGAATTTGTTTGGTAAGGATTTTTATTTATTGGAAGAGCCATATATTTTATTCTATGATGGTGTTCTTTTGGGGGAGACAAAGTACCTTCTATGTTTTAGACTTTCTGATATGTACCCACTTTTGGGTAAGTCACTAAGTTAACTGAGTATCTTGATGATTGCAGAGGAGAACTGAGGCAGCTTGAGTGCCCTCTGATCATGGTGTGTATTTCCACCTTTCCCAGGTTGCCCAGAGCAGCTGTTATCCACAAGAGTAAGTGGTACTATCAGGTGTCCTGGTGGTATCTTCTCCTTCATTGATCAGGCTCTCATCTAGACAGGTCTGTACTGCCGAGTCTGACGGGTAGTTTGCCAGTTGAGAGCAGGTTGGAGGAGAGGTTCTCGTCAACATTTGACAGGTTTCTGTGGCTCAGTGGCAGTTCTGTTTCTTTGAAATGATGCAAACATGTAGTGCATTGGTGCAACTGAGGAGAAGCCCGCATGAGGGGACTAGTTGTCTACTTAAAATGTCACTTAATTTAAAAAAAGTCAGTTAACAAATGTAAGAGTTGCCAGGTTCCAGTCAGATTTTTCACTTTTATTTAGTGACAGAGCTGGAATTGAGACTAACATTGAATGAATGGGTACTTGTCTTCCTAGTATAGTAATACTGCTTCCACTAGTACAATTTTTTTTTCCTTAAGTGCTGTTTAGAAAGGCAAAACACAAGGACGCATTGTCTTTGCAGCTTAATATAATTTGATTAAAATGCTTGAGGGGGTGCCCCTCCTGATTGTTACAGTACAAATTCTTAATATGTAATGGTCACTTTTTGACTTAAGCTGCAACCGTAATGGTTTATAATAAGCTTTAGAATTACTTAAGATTTCATCTTTAAATTAATAAATAACTATAATAGGTAAGATAATTTCTTTTTTATTTCTCTGCTTTAAGTGAAAGCAAGTTTCAAAATCCAGGGCCTTTTAAAGTTACAAGTAGTGATAAAATGTGTAGATATGGAGAGAATTCATTGACTTTGGGGTTCAGAAGTAATTTCACAGATGACTGCTCTGTTTCTTTCAAAATTATTGTTTTCATTACATAACTGCTACTTTGCTGTGAGACGTTTTCAGTCCTCTGGATAATGGTCATTTTTCTTTTAATGTTTGAATCCTTGAAATGTGCCTGTTAAACTTTAGGGAACTTTAGTACCTTGGAAACAGTAAAGTATAGCTATTTTAAGATGAAAATACTCCAGTACTGTTGTTTTGCTAGTACCATTTATAAGGGACTACTATAAAGGGAATTTGTGTCCAAATCTCTGCTAATTTATCTCCTTTTTTAAAAAATACAAAAGTACTTTTAAGACACACTGTTGAGAATGAAAATATTAAGCAAATAATTGCTTTGTCTATCATAAGAAAATGAATGTTTTTACATGGTTTATGTACGTCTGCATTAAATTATTGTCTCAGAGCAGTGCTTTGTATGTGTGATAATGGAGTTAATAGAAAGTATGTGCTCAGTCGTGTCTGACTCTGCGACCCCATGGACTATAGCCCACCAGGCTCCTCTGTCAATGGAATTTTCCAGGCAAAAATCCTGGAGTGGTTGCCACTTCCTTCTCCAGGGGATCTTCCCGACCCAGGGGTGGAACTTGAGTCTCTTTGGTCTCCTGCATTGACAGGCAGATTCTTTACCATTCATGCCACCTGGGAAGCCCCAGTAGAAGTATAGATAATTGAAAACAATAATGAGAAGTAGTAGTTGGTTTTGGAAAATTTCTTTTTTAAAATTTTAAATGTAAATGGTTCTGATATTCTATAACTCAGCATTTAAATAACATTAACTGCTCTCTGTGATTTATATATATTTTATATATAAATATAAATTTCTTATATAAAACTCTTTAAAATTTCTGCCTGAGAACAATAAAAGTGTTATGGGGACATCAAAATTTTTGTTGTGTAGGATGAATATTCACTTATATAACATAATTTATAAATGACTAATAAAGTATATATATATAAAATGTAAAATTATAATATTTTTCTTTCAGGAAAAAGTATCCCCATTATCTCGGAGCTCACTGTTTTCTGTCTTTTATTCCTTTTCATCCTACCTACTGAAAGATACTATTCCATTAAATATTGCTTTATTTCTCAAGTTTGTAATCACCTCGGTTAATTCCTATGCCCTTGCCTGCAAATGTGTTCCAGTTAATGAGAAATTTTCCGTATTTCTATACAAAAGGAAAAACGATCACCACTAATCCCCTTCTTTTGATATGCCCATCTCGGCAAATGTTATTATCTCTTCTATTTGATTCCTCTCTCTCTCCATTTATCATCAGTTGCTTAGCCCCTGTAACTTTTACCCTATCTTTGTCATCTCCCTTTATAGTCTGAACTTATAGAAATATTATATAGTTGGAATATCCTAGAGGATTTTTATCCCGTTTTGTTATTTAAATTTATGTGTTTATGTTTTTCAGAGCATTGAATGAAATGTGGAAGTGTCAAAATCTGCTCCGACATCAAGTAAAGGATTTGCTCGACTTAATTAAGCAACCCAAAGTACGTTATCACCATTTCTGCTGTGTGTTTGTTGAACAGCTGTTTCTAGGTGGAACAGTTCTGACTCTAGAACCTATGATCTCTAACTTAGAACACTGAAATTTTTAAGAAACTTACTACATAGAAAAACTTAAATTCACTGTATCTGCAAAAGATGATATCCAACAGGAAACAGAATGTGCTTCTGTGTACTCAGAATTAAGCCTTTTTTGGTAACTTTTAAAAACAAAAAACAATGACTCAGTATTATTGATAGCATATAAAACAGTAAAATTACACTTAATGTTGTTGCACTGAAATGCTGCCATCATCTTTGTATAGTTTTGTGGTTATAGAAAGTTTTAAAATCATGTAATTATAGTTTAGTATTTTGATATTTTTACTTAGGACTAATACTATGGTAATTTTAATGTATTACCTGGTCTTCATATTTATAATTTAATGGTAGTTATTCATCCAGTTGATTTGTTTGAGAATGTTGTATGTAGGCCTATAAAAGATACAATTCATCTAAAAATCTGTGTGTCTGGTCATTTTAAATTGCATCCAGGGAAAACAGCACAGTGTTATTTTTGTTTCTTTATCAGCACATAGTGGACTCCTTCACCCTTTCCCCACAACATACACTTTCTGTTCATAGGACAGAGGTCAATAGAATGGAGTTATTTCATCTAAGGGAGAACATCTCCAGTTTTCCTAGGTGTAAATCTTGCCTTTTGTCCTAAAAATCAGTGAGCTAACAGTAGTTGTTTGAGGTTTATGGTGACCTCACTTTTTTCTTAACCTCTAAATCAGTAGTAGTAATAAGACATTTCTTGACCCTTGTTTGCCTGATTGAAGCTTTACAACTGAGTAGTATTTTTGGTTTATTGGCTAACAGTTATCTCTTTGTTTATGACTTATTGAACATAATTTAACCTTCTGTGATTCCTGATTATATTGAACCTACTAGAGTAAGTTTTTCCTTGTTACACAATAACTTAAAATTATTTTAGTAATTCTGCTATTTCAGTACTTCTGCACGAAGGAGGGAAATTGGAAAATCTCAGTTAAGTTAGTGTGTTTCAACCAATAAACATTTGTTTTAGTCAGTGTTACAATGCAGTGTTAAGAGTGTTTTAGGTAATATGCTCTGGATAAAGTACCCCTCTTTGTCACCTAGAGACATATTAATTTACTACCTCTAAAGTTGCAAACATACTATTTTAGAATGTGAGATGTTCTCATTTTCATGTGTATAAAATTATTACTGATTGAAAGCATTATTAAAGTCTTAATAGCAGCCGAATAGCATTTTAAGTGTATAGGTTGTGTGTTGAGCAGTGTGATGTCTGAGACTGTAATCAAGAATAGCTTTGTTGACTCTCACTGTCCCTTTAAAATTTATTTAATGTGAGCTTCTTCTCTTTGCTTGTTCATAAAAACTTGGCAGGGTCTCATATTCCTGTTCAGTATAGGAATAAAGTACAATCTCAATTCAGTTACAGTGTTTTATTCCTTTCTACTTTGTGGTATTATCCTTTAAATTGTCTTAATTAACATGCTATCTAAATCAAAGAGAGAGTTCTCATTCTTGTGTGGTGGGGTTGAAGAAGAAACAGAATGGAGAAGGATGGTACTCTAAAGTGGCCTTGTAGTGAAAGGAGAATTAAGTCTTAATACTCACTTTATGTTGAGAGTTCTAGTAGATGTTATACAGTTAAAGTTAGGAAAAAAAAAAAAGCTGTGTTTAATTTTTGTCTTTATAATTCTGCCTATTTTATCAGGAAGACTCTTAGATATTTAATATTTTTCTTTGACTTTATTTCTTCTGATTAAGATAATTTTTATTCTTTCTTAGCATTGTAGCTCTTCTACTTATTTCATTTAACTTAACTGATTTGCTCAGTGTCTCTCAAAGTGACTTGCAGTATTGTACTTTGTTGGTGATCTTTCTTTTCATTAAATAACACTAACCTGATGCAGTGAATAACTAGCATTCTTAGAAACATCATTCATACCCATGACTTTACAGAATATGTTACATGAAGCACAATGTAATGAAGACATTCATTCACTGAAATATTATACTGCACTGATGCAGCATATAACTAG
Source organism: Capricornis sumatraensis (assembly GCF_032405125.1). NCBI lineage: Eukaryota > Metazoa > Chordata > Mammalia > Artiodactyla > Bovidae > Capricornis > Capricornis sumatraensis. Next base: position 38,175,060 of record NC_091080.1, on the reverse strand, counting down.
CTCTCTTGGAAAAATCTTTTGTACATGTTAATGGCATCTTAAGTGTCTTCATCTAGCATCTTCTCAGTGGCTTCCTGACTTATATGTCATAATTCTCAGGCTTAAATACCTCAGTTCAATCAGAATTATATACTTGTCAGTTTTTTGTTTGAGATAGACTACAAATGTGAAAACCGTTTCCAGATTACTTTGTTCCCCTTTTAAATCCTGTCCTTTGAGTATACTTAAGAAAAACAGAATACCTCTGTGTCCCAAAAGGTTGAGGCAGCAGTCATATCTTTTTTTTTTTTTCTTTTGAGAGGATGACAAAACAGGATGAGGGAAGAAGTGACGAGGGTGGATTATGACTTCACTTCTTTCATTCAGTTTATTGGGGGCTTAAACATGTCTAAAGAAGGAATATATACTGGTGGTCTGGGCGTGGGCTTAGACTGTGAGTGGGTTATGCTTAACTTTCTGAAAAATACAGTGAAGATTATTGCTAGGAGATTTTAATTTTGCATTTTTTTGTGTGATTTTCAGACAGATGCCAGTGTCAAGGCCATATTTTCAAAAGTGATGGTTATTACAAGTAAGTTACTTTAAATATTATATGTAAAATTTAAGGTTTATTTGAGACATTTCTTTCTTTGGTAGTATAAAATATTCCTCAAAGTTCCATTTTAGGCTATGATAATATAGGAAAAGATGAAAGTTTTTTGGTTGATTTTTATTTCTTTCCCCCAGCATACTCAGCTTTCCTTTTTTTCCCCTTATTTTCATTTATTTTGCATTCTGCACAGAATTATTTTGTGTTTTGGTATGAGCAAGAGCTAGATAAAGGTTTTGTTGCATAAATTTATTTTTGAGAATTCATTCAAATTGCTATGTAAGCTTGCTGTTAAAAACTGAGCCTGTGCTTACCTATTGTTTGCTCTAATGTAAATCTATCTGAAGCTTTAATTTCATTGTGAATCAAAGTTTAGAATGAAGGATATACTTAATAACTGCAATTTTTTTTTGAAAAAAAGTTAATTCACTTTTTTGCTTTCAAGTAAAATGTTTTTAAATAAAAAATGTTTTCAAATAAAACATTTAATTTCAAATAAAAAATTTTCAAATCAAATGTTATTTAATTGCCTTTAACAGGGAATACTAAAGGGTTGTGTTGCACATCTCCTTTGTTCAGGGCAGGGAAAAGCAGCTTTTTTTGCAGGGCACTAACTTTTCCTCTCATCTCAGAGGTCACTGTGTATAGCATGAGGGCGGATGGAAGATCAGGAGCACCTGGGGAAGTGCTTGCACCAAGCTTCCGCTTGGCTAATGAAGAGATCTTAGGGGGATTTTTAAGATGTTAACAAATGTTCCAAGATGTATGTGGAAGTATGTTAAGACACTAAAAAAGAATAGTAACCTAATTCATTGGGTATTAGACTAAGTGGTAGAAAGTCTGGCATGAGTAGAAATTTCACACCAAAATACCTTGTAGTCCTGAGCAGTTAAATTAGTTTTCAGTCCTTTTGGAAAACTTAAAGCAAGTGATTTTGTGCTGTTGCTTTTAAATAAGTATTTCCCTCTTTGTTTGGCTGTAGACACTGTCCCCTAAAGGAGACAATCTCCTGTAGTCTTTCTGTTTTAACCTCATATCCAGTTTCTTCCAACAAGTACAATATTTCCCAAATTCTGCTCCAAGGAATGTCAATATCCTGCACATATTAGTAGTACCGTCAGAAAAAAAAGAATTCCAGTGGTCAAGTATGTTTGTAGAATCTTGAATTAAAGGGATTTTTCATTGCTGTTTTTCCCTTCCTCCTTTTCTCCTCTCTTTCCTTCCTCTCTCCCGCTCCCTTCACTTTCTTTTCATTTCGTTTCTTAGGTAATATGCTTTATTGTAGCCTTAATATGATACTGTGGAGGGGCTATAAAGTGACTTTTTCCAAAACTGTACTGTTCGTAAACAGTACAATAGAATTTTTGTGTTACGGAAATAGGGAAAGGTTACACAGTCACATAGTTGGGGGGGAGGAGATGAGTTCTTACCATGTTCAGTCATGTAGCCAAGATATAAATGGAACTTCAGAGTCATATATGAACTTGAAGACTGCATTTACTGTATTCAAATTTTAAGATTCAACAGGTTTCTGTTACTTTTATTAGAGCCCATATTTCTGTATTACCCTATTTATTAGCACGGTCCTACCTACTGAACCTAGTCTGGTTCTCCGTTACAGTTATGAGCAGCCAGAAAAACGATATTATGACGGATATTTTGTTAGTTTTCATAAGTGTTTTGGTTAGTGATGTATTAGGAGAGCAGTATAAAACTAATCTTTGATTCTGTAAGAACTCAGACTTTCTCATGTGGTAGTGGCATATCTGGCAGGAACGCCTGGACCGTGTTGTTCAGCCTGTTTTGGTACCGAGCAGCATGCATGGGTGTGCGCACTTTCTGTGGATGTTTTAACAGTAAACAGTGCAGAACAGGAAGATAGTTTCTTCAAGGTAAATCTTACTGATCTTGATCTCTTGCTGTGAATCACAGAAGAACAAGGTATGCACAAGCTCATGGGACAGTAATAAAATTGGTATTTTTCAGGTTGACATTTAAGGCCTTCAGATATTATATAGAGTTATTTAAAATTAACCAGTATGATCTTTCTCTGGATAGATGGTCCTTCACAGTGATTTTATTTAATGTTTCTAGGAAAACATTTTTTACTTGTGAAAATTCACTATTAAAGGATCTGTATAATTTTATCTCATTAAATTAAATGAATTTATATGTTAGGATTCTTCATCAAAGTAAAGAAGAAAAATGTTGCTCTTTTATTATTTCAGGAAAAATCTAAAATTGTATTTTAATTTAATTTAAGGAAATTTGCCGGATCCTGGTAAGGCTCAGGATTTCATGAAGAAATTCACACAAGTGTTAGAAGATGATGAGAAAATAAGAAAACAGTTAGAAGTACTTGTCAGTCCAACATGCTCCTGCAAACAGGCTGAAGGTTGTGTGGTAAGGAGAGAAATTTAAAAGAGTTAATGTTTGGTGATCAGTCACTTCAGTCATGTCTGACTCTGTGCAACCCTATGGACTGTAGCCTGCCAGGCTCCTCCATAATGTTTGGAGAAGCCCACAAATCCTTTTTTGTCCCCTTTTGTAAAATAATTTATGTTCGTTATGTAAAATTTAGGAAATAATCACAAAAATAATTATTAAACTGTAATTACTCTATAGACACAGTTGTTAATATTATGGTGTATGTTCTTCTAAAATAAGATTATATTGTACAGAGCTTGGTATATTTTGCTTTTTCATTAGTCTTACTGTATTATCTTTAGTAGCAACATAGCACATCTTTGAATATATGTGCCATAATTTATTGAATGGCCCCCACTTGTGTTACACATTTAAATTTTTTCCCAGTCTTTGATTAATGTAAAAAATAAATAATCTTTATAGCTTAATAATTTTACACAGTCTTGATTTCTTTTCTTTAGGATAAATTCGCTATTGGCCAGTATCACTGTTGGAAACACAAAACTCAAACAAAAACATTATTATTTTGATAGGATTTATAAAATCAGTTGCAATCATATGAGCACTTTTTCTCCTTGGATACATTAGTCATTCTTATTTCTTTTGTAAATTGTGTGTTTTTAATCTTTGCCTACTTTTCTAGACTATTTGTCTTTATCTCATTGGCTCGTTAGTATGTCATGGCATTGTGTGTTAATTAGGCTGCAGATAGTTTTCCAACATTTGTAGTTTAGTCCTTTTCATTTTGTTTGCGACGCCCTTTACATATGATAGTTTTGTTGTCTAAGTTTGTCAGCAGTCTCTTCAAGGTTTTTGCTTTTGGAGTCTTGCTTATGAAATCCCATTGTACTGCAGGTCAATGAAAATATTTACTTATGTCCATATTATTTAATCTGTTGCCCGTGTATCTTCCTAAATTCTTTAATAAAAGATGATTCTTGGCTCTACCCCAGATTGACTAAATGAGAATCTTCACAGTGAGGCACAGGAATCTGTAGTTTTAATAAGCTCCCCTGATAATTTTGCTTGTTGAAGTTTGATATCCCATGACCCTTGGTTTTATTCTTTTGTGTTTGTTTTTATCCTTTTGGAATATCTTTGGTGTAAGATATGAGATAGGAATTTAACTCTGCTTTTATTTTTAAAAAATGTCTATTGAGCTATTCTAGTATATTCAGAGTAATAATATATTGAATAATCCTTTTCCTGTTTACTTGAAATGTTACCTTTTTCCTATACTGAATTCTTAATTTAGTCTTTTTGTATTGATTTATTCCAGCACCAATACTATACTAATAGTACTGGTACTATGTGATTTTAATTATTGTAGTTTCTTAACATTTTAATGTAATGAATTATTTAAATGTACTTTTGTAATATTTTAAACATCTCCATTACAGCGTGAAATAACTAAGAAGTTGGGCAACCCCAAACAGCCTACAAACCCTTTTCTGGAAATGATCAAGTTTCTCTTGGAAAGGATAGCACCTGTGCACATAGATACTGAGTCTATCAGGTATTTAATGAAAATATTGAATTTTCATTATCATTAATTCGTTCATGCTTTAGTAGTCATTATTGAGTGTCTGCTATATGTAAGGCACTAATCTGTATAGATTTATGTATATACATAATGGCTATATACTCATCTGTATATATCTGTATGTATTTAGTATTTCATGTTATTTATTTTAGTTTTATATACTCTTTTTGGATGAGAATTTGTCAATACAAGCCTAATTTTTATCTGTTAACAGTATACTGGTTAGTTAGCTTGCATAGGTTAACTGATAGAAACAAGTTGCTGTTCTACCTTCTGGAAAAGAAAATAAAGTGATTATGTTATAAAACAACATATGATGCATTTCACAGGTATCTGAGAACTAAAAATGTTATTTTTAAGACAGCCTTCATTTAAAGTTTCAGGTTTGATATCACCTGACTTTGACATCTTGGAAAATACTTTCTTTTTATGTCTGTACTTGGTTTTGTAAAATGTGGGAAGAGCTCTTATTTATTTATTTATGGCCATGCCATACAGCATGATACCAGGGATTGGACCTGTGCCCCTTGCATTGGAGTGTGAAGCCATTCAACCACTAGACTGCCAGTGAAGTCCGCACCCCCCCGCCCCACCTGTTTTTGTTTGTTTTAAACTTTTCCTGAATGTTTCAACCAGTTGAAAAAAAGAATACTTATAAAATATGGAGAGCATATTCTTTTGTTATGACCAGTAGTACCTTTCAGAGGTATATTAGAATCTAAAATACTACTAATGGTACACTGTCCTCAGTAAAGCCCTTTTGGGGACTTTTTTGGAGGGAGGGCATAAGGTATGGCTTCTGGCTTGTAACCTTCTGTAGTGGAGGAGGACATGACGTTGGATGCCTGTTTTGAATTTTGGACTCCTCTTGCCTTGTTTTTCATTTGAGGAAAGTGTTCTTCAGTTTCAAAAATAAAAGGAAGCAAAACAAAAACCAGAATCCTTTATATTATTACAAGGAAAAATCTGAATCAGACTGAAATTCATTAATTAAATAATCCGATGCCTTCTATATTTAAAACAATGCTACTTAGGCATTGGCAAAGCATACTTTATGCTTTTCATTAATCTTCTGTCTAGTAGTGGAATAAGAATTTTAATCAAGAGATTATATTATAGTTGCATAAAATTGATGCAGATAGTGTTGAAAGGATTAAAAGAATTTCTGTGAGAGGGTAGTATTTGATGTGAGGGGAAGAATGGGTAAGATTTTATTTCTACAGAAATGGGAGGAGAATTCTAGGTGTTGAGTTTTATATAAGCCAAGCTAACTGGATAGGAAGGAATAAGGATATTTAGAAAATGATTGCCATCTATTTAAGTTACTCTGTGGAGAAATGTAAAAGTGTTATGAGGTGATCCTCAAAAAGCATTTGGTGTCAGATTGTGGAAAGCCTTTAGGATCTGACTTTAAAGCTTTTACTTTGTTCTTTGGTCTGTTGAGAAGCAGGAATGATTGATGATGAACAGGAGGAGGGAAATAGAAGATAGAGCCTGCTAAGGTGTTGTTATAATTTTCTTTGGATGACGATAGTGGGATGGAAAGGAAAGAACATATTTGAGGAAGGTTTTAAAAGAACAGCCTTAGAAACGGGTCCTCTTACTGGAAATGGGGAATAAAATGGAGGAGGAGTGAGACATTTATGGGGTCAAATCCAGATGATGAAGAGAATAGTAGTACCTTGGAAGGGATGAAGGGAGCTGCTGAGTAAGGATATGCTTCTTGTTTGGGCATGACAGACAATTTTTTTTAAATCAAATTACAGAAAGATAAAAGCAGGTTATTGCAGTATTTTTGAAAGTTAAGATAAAGTTTCCAGAAGTAATGCATTTTATGAACAAAAAGACTTGAGGACCAAAGCATGTCTTTGTAGGTTGGTGATACATAAGATATGTTCAGTCATAACTAATAATAACAGGTAATAGCCATTATTGCTTATAATGTACACTCTGTTTTATGTGTTCTAACTCATTTACCTCTTTATAAGGCAAAAAATATTATTCCCAGTTTACAGGTAAGGTACAGTGAGCTACACTGATGTTAGAGTAACTTTCCTACTGCTGGGAAGTAGCTAATGGCATTTAAACAGAGGAAATCTGGCTCCAGCGCCCTCTTGGTTTAACTATCACACTGCAGAAAGGTTCCATTCTCTTCCCCACCAGTAGTCATGGAGTGTCCAGTTCACCTAACTTTTCCTAATAGTGGCTGTACCCTTTTCAGTCGTTCCCATTTTATAGGTGAATGATGATGTTGTTTACTTGCTAAGTCATTTCCAACTCTTTGCAACGCTGTGGACTGCAGCACACCAGACTTCCCTGTCCTTCACCATCTCCTGGAGCTTGCTGAAACTTATGTCCATTGAGTTGGTGATGCCATCTAACTATTTTTTCTTCTGCCGCCTCCTTCTCCTCCTGCCCTCAATCTTTCCCAGTATCAGAATCTTTCCCAGTGAGTCAGCTCTTTGCGTCAGATTGCCAAAGTATTGGAGCTTCAGCTTCAGCATCAGTCTTTCCAATGAATATTCAGGGTTGATTTCTTTTAGGATTTATTGGTTTGATCTCCTTGCTGTCCAAGGGACTCAAGAGTCTTCTCCAACACCACAATTCGAAAGCATCAGTTTTTCGGCTCTCAGCCTTCTTTATGGTTCAGCTCTTGCATCTGTACATGACTACTGGAAAAACCACCATAGCTTTGACTATACAGACCTTTGTTGGCAAATTGATGTCTCTGCTTTTTAAAACACTATCTAGATTTGTCATAAGTTTCCTTCCAAGGAGCAAGTGTCTTAAATTTATGGCTGCAATGAATGGTGGCACTGTTTAAAGTTGAAATTTTTTTCCCCATATGTTTTTTGGCTTTTTGCTTCTCTTATTTTTCTGTAAGTGGCTTAGAGAAATTGTCATTTTTTATTGATTATATGAATGCTTTATAAAACAAGGTTATTAACACAGTTTGATTGCCTTTTAAATTTATGCTTGACATTAATAAGTACTAAATTACATGATCTATCATTTGTTTCCTTTCTTTCTTTCTGCCTTTCTGGTATCGTATTAGGTGGCTATGTTTTTTACATTTAGGTTTTAATTGTTTTGGAATCCATTTCATTGTAAGGTGGAGATAAGAGATCCATCCTTTTTTAAAAGCCTAGTATCTAGTTGTATCAAACCATTTATTGAAAAATTGGTTTCTTCCTATTTGATTTGAGACATTCCCTTATTTTAGGATAAATTCTTACCAATACTTAGGGTCTTACTGGATTTTTTCCCTTTGTTTCTTCGTATTTTAAGGCTTTTATGATAAAAATTTAAATTTCGTTTAGAAAGTTCTTTCATCCCTCCTCCCTTAATATTTACTAGCTGTTCTCAAACATTACTTAATGTTTCCAGATGAGTTATAGAATGCGTGTGTTGAATCTTATCCCACACCAAGTTGTGTTCCTGTAAGATACTTTTAGACGTAGTGGCAAATGCTATTCGTGTAATACTGTTTCCATCTTATGAAAATACTTGTCTTGATTTTTTCAAATCTCTTTGCTCCCTTTAGTAATTTTAGGAGTTATATACAGATTCTGTGCATTTAAAACTTTTTACTCCTAGTTATTTTATATGTTTTGACTTGTCATTATAAATAGATTTCCTCACCCCTGGCCCCTGTATTTTTAAGGTGGCTTTGGCTAATACAGAATAGCTCTGTCCGTTTTTGGTGTTGTTGGTGTCACCTCACTGAACTCTTAGTATTTTGTAATAGTTTTTCAGTTGATTCTCTTTGATTTTCCAGGTTGATGCTTTTTATCACTGGCTCTTATTCTGTGGTTATTAGCTTAATTGTACCTAACTTAGCAACTAAACAACAGCAGTACTACCTCTACAGGAATGCCTTTCCTCACTACCCTCGCTAACCAACCTCACTTCTTGTCCTGACCTTCTCTCCAGGCCTTATTGTTTCCCGATTATCTTTTTTTAATGTATTTATTTACTTAATTTTGGCCTTTGGCTTCCCCTCACTAGACAGAGAGCTTCTTGCTCTTAGTCATGGAAGAAAGAAATGAATTTCATTTTGGATATATGGCATTTTTCATTCCTTTGGTACATTTAGGTAAAGAAAACCTTAGAACTGATGAAAATTTGGGAAGAGAATTCAGGCTGAAGATTTTAATTTGGAGTAGTTGGAGCTATGAGAAACAGTGAAGCAGGGAAAATGGGCAGAACAGGACAGAAAACATCCTCAGTGATTTTAACTGTTAAGGGAATGATAAATTTAGGAGGATATTGCAAGGAAGACAGATGTATTTGACTCATATCTTGACCTTAGATTTGAGTACATATTTTTGTAGAAACATAAATCTACTAAGCGTTTTAAAAACCATTGAATAATTGAATTTTCTTGTATTTTGATTTGTATTAGGTCTCTGACTTGATATTTGTTACTTGTTTTTTGTAGTAAAACATACCTATCAAAGTGAATGAGTATTTTGGATAATTGACAGTGCATTTCAGATGATTATTTTAAAATCACATAAGCTTGTTTTTAGAAGAAAACTTTAAAATACTGTATTTCCTTTGTGATCTGTTCTAAGTATTCTAGTGAGGATTTATTGTTTGAAAGTGCTTTATGTTACCATTTATCCTTTATTTCAGTATATGTTGTTCTACATATTGGAACCATAATGAACGTTAGATAATTGGAAAACATCTCTTACCATTCACATGTTTGGACCTAAACTTCACACAGCAAATACAAGAATAAAAATACACTGTTAATAAACAGCAAGTCAGATAACATTTTGACCTCATTTGAATGGATATGGGGAAATACCATTTTGAAAAGAAGCATCTCAAAATATTTACTACAGCTTTTTGTCTTGCCATAATGGTTGGGAAACAGCTGTATCAAATTTGTGTGTGGTTTAGTTGTGGTCTGTATAGAAAATACTCAGGATTATTTTTCTTAAACATTGCTAATTAAAGAGTTGAAAAAATGGAAAAAAAAATTTTTTGTCATACTTTAGTGCTCTTATAAAGCAAGTGAACAAATCAATAGATGGAACAGCAGATGATGAAGATGAGGGTGTTCCAACTGATCAAGCCATCAGGGCAGGTCTTGAACTGCTTAAGGTAAATATGCTTACATTGAAATTTAGGCACTTAAGATAACTGTTACATACATAGTTTGTACCTTTTAGTCAAGATTTGCTTTTCTAGGTTAATAGAATCTAAAATAAGATTTTCTTAATCACTTTTAGGTAATTTTGAAATTGTGCATTTATTCTAACATGTAAGCTAAATATTAATATTTTTATGTTTAAATTATATAATATAGCCTAGTATTAATTATATTAAGGATTATAATTTAAAGGTTTCATTAGTGTGCAAAGAACTTGCTAACGCTACCACAGGAAGCACCAAAATTTTAAAGTCCATTTTATATGTTATTTTGTTAGCTAAAATTTACCTTTGCCTTTTACTTATTGCAAAAATATCAGTTAATTGTTGATAACTTAGGGCATATAAAATCATAAAGAAGAAAACATTGAGAAGCCTATCATTCATAAATATTTCTTTTGTTTCCTTTTAATCTATAGAAAAATATACTTTTTGGTACAGTTGAAGTGAGACTGAATGTACAATTTTATATCTTGAGTTTTCCCATAATAAATTATAAGCATTTTCTCAATGTTTTTTAAGACAGTGTTTTTAAGTGTGTCATAAAGCAGGTCTGATTGTTTTTACTGTCATTTATTAGATAGTTACTCTAAGTTAATTGCTTTTGCTTCCTCATGTGTAATGGAGGTAGAAATAATACTTATCTCACAGGGATTAAATTAAATCATGTACTTGATGTCTTAGCAGATATTTATTTTGAAAGTGTGATTGTAATGGAGGGTCTAATTTGATTTCCTTCAGAGTGCTATACCCAGTTTTACTAGGTCTGTTTATTAAAAATTTCATCCATTTTCAGTTATCTTCTGTTGTCTTTATATTCTGTTATACTCTACCTTAAATTCTTAGATGTGGTAAGGTCTATTTATTGCTTTATTTTTTCTTTAGTCCTATGTTGGTGTGTTTATTGTAACCTTACAATTTCTTTTACTGTTTGATGTTTTACCCTCTTCCCTAGATTACTTTTTTCCAAAAATGTTATTATCTTCTTCTGATGACCTATATTTAGAATAATAGAGGTATTTTTTAAAATTCTCTTCTCATTTTCCTTTTCTCCTAGCTTGAGTTTCCTCCACCCCTCCTCCCCAAACATTCACCAAATCCAGATTATTTTGAGAATTATGTTAGCCTGTTGTTTAATTTTGAAGATAGTTGTTTCTTTAGATTGTACAGTCTTCCAGTGCTCTCATTTATTTTTAGCATAATTACTTGTGTTTTTACTTTGACTTGTAGCATTTCTAGTGTGTAACATTTTGGATTTATAAAGATGAAAAGGATTTATAGATCATTTTTATGATCATTTTTTAGGTACTCTCATTTACACATCCTATCTCATTTCATTCTGCTGAAACATTTGAGTCTCTCCTGGCTTGTCTGAAAATGGATGATGAAAAAGTAGCAGAAGCTGCACTCCAAATTTTCAAAAACACAGGAGGCAAAATTGAAGAGGATTTCCCACACATCAGATCGTGAGTTGAGTTTTTTTCTGATAAATATTCTAGAAAATAAAATGGCTTGCTGTTTCTTGATTTACATAATAGTTGGAGTCAATTTTAAGTTTTAAGGAAATAATGTCTGGGTTTTATCTTAAGTCTAAACCATTTAGAGTCTTTATTTCCTGGGAGAAGGCATTGATTGGTATTTTAGAAGATTCATGAAAATGTAAGGTGACCATGGCATTTCCTTTTGAAGCATCAATTTTGCTTGAAGATTTCAATGAAAACAGTTTTATAGCAAAAGAGTTCCTTGGCATATTATGGCATAGGATAAACAATGTGAATTTAAGGTCCAGTGAGAAACGCCAAAGGAATTTCAGCAGGATTGTCCATAGCACTTTACTTTCTTCTGTTATTATGAGTATTGAATTGAAAAATTTCAGTAGTATTGTTTTACTTGACACAGGGAAGCAGAGAAGCATGTAATAATCATCCTAACAGTAGTATATTTTCTGTGTGTGTTTGCATGTTCTAGTATTTCCAAAAATTGGAGATTATGCTGTTATCCTGGAGATCTCTAATTGTGGTTCAGGATTCTATAATAGCTCAGAAACAATACATCTTCATTGCTTATGAATCCCTCCTTGTTTCTGTGTGTTCATCTCTCCATCCTGTTCCTGGAGAGCGTAGCTGGTGGTTGGTCCTGATATTGCCACAGTCACTGGTGACTGGTTTCACCTCTAGCTCATTGCTTCTGGTCTAGTTAGTAGTGGTTGGGGTGCTGTGTTTCTTCATGTTGAAGTTGATTGTGGCTCTTTTCTTCAGAGAGAGACTTGGACAAAGCTAGCATTTTAGAGGCTCAGGTATAGGTTTTGTAATCCCTTTCTATTCACATGAGCTTAATTAGCTCTAGAAACTATTGTTATAAAGGAAAAGAGTATTATTTAAATGATAATTGAAATACCAATACCAGAATATTGTAACAATATACTTTTGGCAACGGCAAGAAGCTTTATTTTTTATAAATGGCTTCCTAATTTTTAAGGGAGCCTGGAGAACATGAATTTTCCTTGTAATGGAGCTGTGACTTTCCAGTCCAGATCAGAGATCAGAGTTTGGAGACACATGTATACACACACACTAAACGTATACACTGTGTGCAACTCTATACATGTACTATACTAAATGCCCTATTACTATCTCATTTAAACTTTATAACAATTCAGTAAAGTGTAGGAATTACTTTACTGAATCTAATCTTCAAAGTGGGAAATCTGATGTTTACTTGAGGCAGATCATTCTAGGTCATATAGCTAGCAAATGGCCGAGGGAATATTTGACTATCAGCCTATTTGGATGGCTTATGGTACCATATCCATTATGGCATAGTTTTCTTAATTAGAGCATTGATTGAGTTTTAGTTTGATTTATTCAGCGGATTTTTTTGTTTTCATTCTAGACCGTCTTTTCTAATGCCCTTTATATTTTAAAGAAACATTGTTCAGTATATTTATAGGAAAACTATGAGAACAAAGTTGAAAGTTGGACATTTTAGAACATGAAGTGAAAGTCGCTCAGTCGTGTCCGACTCTTTGTTACCCATGGACTATACAGTCCATGAATGTCTCCAGGCCAGAATACTAGAGCGGGTATCTTCTCAAGGGATCTTCCCAACCCAAGTCTCCTGCATTACAGGCAGCTTCTTTACCAGCTAAGCTGGTAATACTGAAGTGGGTAGCCTATCCCTTCTGCAGCAGATTTTCCTGACCTAAGAATCGACCCAGGGTCTCCTGCGTTGCTGGCAGATTCTTTACCAACTGAGCTATCACACAGAAGGGCATTTAAAAACATTCGCAGCTTTACTGGGAAAATGAGGTCCTTGAAATTACTTGATATATATACACTGAGTGTATTTCAGGTGTCTCTCATGAGGAGAATTAGCTCAACTGATATTGAATACCTGCTGGATGCACACTGTTTTCAATGAGGTTACTCTTGGTATATGTCTTCTAGAAGATGAAATATGTATGTGGATTTTATTTTTTACATTATTAAATTGTGTGAGTTGAGGTTGAGGAAAATTGGTAAGAGATAAATGAATGTTTATTAAATTATCTTCCATTTGAATTTACCAAAATGATTTAAAAGGAAAATGTGTCTTAAGCAGAAGCTACCATAAACTGGAGAGAATTGGTGCTAGATAAGCCATTTAGACTGAATTGAGTGTGAGAACATTGACAATTGATGAATATATCCCTGAATCAGATATATAAGGGAATGTATAATAAGTGTTCTTTCATTTACTAATCTAGAGGGAGGAGTTTGAGGTATGGGCAGGCTTTGAAATGTTGTTCAGTCACCCAGTCCTGTCCAACTCTTAGCAACCCCGTGGACTGCAGCACACCAGGCCTCCCTGTCCCTCAGTTCAGTTGAGTCACTCAGTCGTGTCTGACTCTGTGGCCCCATGGATTGCAGCATGCCAGACCTCCCTGTCCATCGCCAATTCCCAGAGTTTACTCAGACTCACCTCCATTGAGTCAGTGATGCCATCCAACCATCTCATCCTCTGTTGTCTCCTCCTCCTCCTGCCTTCAGTCTTTCCCAACATGAGGGTCTATTCCAATGAGCCAGCTCTTCGCATCAGGTGGCCAAAGGATGGGAGTTTCCGCTTTAACATCAGACCTTCCAATGAACACTCAGGACTGATCTCCTTTAGGAATGACTGGTTGGATCTCCTTGCAGTCCAAATGACTCTCAAGAGTCTTCTCCAGCACCACAGTTCAAAAGCATCAATACTTTGGTGCTCAGCTTTCTTTATAGTCCAGCTCTCTCATCTACATGACTACTGGAAAAACCATAGCTTTGACTAGATGGACCTTTGTTGGCAAAGTAATGTCTCTGCTTTTTAATATGCTGCCTAGGTTTGTCATAGCTTTTCTTCCAAGGAGCAAGCATCTTTAAATTTCATGTCTGCAGTCACCATCTGCATTGATTTTGGAGCCTAAGAATATAAACTCTGAGACTGTTGCCACTGTTTCCCCATCTATTTGCCATAAAGTGATGGGACTGGATGCCATGATATTCGTTTTCCAAATGTTGAGCTTTAAGCAACTTTTTCCCTCTCCTCTTTCACTTTGATCAAGAGGCTCTTTAGTTCTTCTTCACTTTCTGCCATAAGGGTGGTGTCATCTCCATATCTGAGGTTATTAAATTTTTCCCGGCAGTCTTGATTCTAGCTTGTGCTTCATCGAGCCGAGCGTTTCTCATGATGTACTCTAGATATAAATTAAATAAGCAAGGTGACAATATACAGCCTTGATGTACTCTTTTTCCGATTTGGAAACCGTCTATTGTTCCATGTCCAGTTCTAACTGTTGCTTCCTGACCTGCATACAGATTTCTCAAGAGGCAGGTCAGGTGGTCTGGTATTCCCATCTCTTTCAGAATTTTCCACAGTTTATTGTGATCCACACAGTCAAAGGTTTTGGCATAGTCAGTAAAGCAGAAATAGATGTTTTTTTGAAACTCTCTTCCTTTTTCCATGATCCAGCGGATGTTGGCAATTTGATCTCTGGTTCCTCTGCCTTTTCTAAAACCAGCTTCAACATCTGTAAGTCCATGGTTTATCTATTGTTGAAGGCTGGCTTCATGACTTCTCAGCATTACTTTACTAGTGTGTGAGATGAGTATAATTGTGCAGTAGTTCGAGCATTCTTTAGCACTGCCTTTCTTTGGGATTGGAATGAAAACTGACCTTTTCCAGTCCATGGCCACTGCTGAGTTTTCCAAATTTGCTGACATATTGAATGCAGCACTTTCACAGCATCATCTTTTAGGACTTGAAATAGCTCAACTGGAATTCCATCACCTCCATTAGCTTTGTTCCTAGTGATGCTTCTTAAGGCCCACTTGACTTCACATTCCGAGATGTCTGGCTCTAGGTGAGTGATCACACTGTCGTGATTATCTGGGTTGTGAAGATCTTTTTTGTAACGTTCTTCTGTGTTTTCTTGCCACCTCTTCTTAATATCTTCTGCTTCTGTTAGGTTCATACCATTTCTGTCCTTTATCGAGCCCAACTTTGCATGAAATGTTCCCTTGGTATCTCTAATTTTCTTGAAGAGATCTCTAGTCTTTCGCATTCTGTTGTTTTCCTCTATTTCTTTGCACTGATCACTGAGGAAGGCTTTTTTACCTTTCCTTGCTGTTCTTTGGAACTCTGCACTCAAATGGGTGTATCTTTCCTTTTCTCCTTTGCTTTTGGCTTCTTTTCTTTTCACAGTTATTTGTAAGGCCTCCCCAGACGGCCATTTTGCTTTTTTGCATTTCTTTTTCTTGGGGAGAGTCTTGATCCCTGTCTACTGTACATTGTCACAGACCTCCATCCATAGTTCATCAGGCACTCTGTCGATCAGATCTAGTCCCTTAAATCTATTTCTCACTTCCATTTTATAATAATAAGGGATTTGATTTAGGTCATACCTGAATGGTCTAGGAGATTAGTTCTTACCATGTTCAGTCATGTAGCCAAGATATAAATGGAACTTCAGAGTCATATATGAACTTGAAGACTGCATTTACTGTATTCATATTTTAAGATTCAACAGGTTTCTGTTACTTTTATTAGATTCCATATTTCTGTATTACCCTATTTATTAGCACAGTCTTACCTACTGAACCTAGTCTGGTTCTCCGTTACAGTTGTGAGCAGCCAGAAAAACGATATTATGACGGATATTTTGTTAGCTTTCATAAGTGTTTTGGTTAGTGGTGTATTAGGAGAGCAGTATAAAACTAATCTTTGATTCTGTAAGAACTCAGACTTTCTCATGTGGTAGTGGCATATCTGGCAGGAACGCCTGGACCGTGTTGTTCAGCCTGTTTTGGTACCGAGCAGCATGCATGGGTGTGCGCACTTTCTGTGGATGTTTTAACAGTAAACAGTGCAGAACAGGAAGATAGTTTCTTCAAGGTAAATCTTACTGATCTTGATCTCTTGCTGTGAATCACAAAAGAACAATGTATGCACAAGCTCATGGGACAGTAATAAAATTGGTATTTTTCAGGTTGAAATGGTCCCTACTTTCTTCAGTTTAAGTCTGAATTTGGCAATAAGTTCCTGATCTTAGCCACAGTCAGCTCCCGGTCTTATTTTTGCTGACTGTATAGACCTTCTCCATCTTTGGCTGCAAAGAGTATAATCAATATGATTTTGGTTTTGACCATCTGGTGATGTCCATGTATAGAGCCTTTTGTGTTGTTGGAAGAGGGTATTTGCTATGACCTGTTCCTCACCACCTCCTAAAATTTGCCCAAGTTCATGTCCACTGTATTGGTGATGCAATCAGGGAACCTTATTTTTCTATAGCAGAAATAAAGGAAAGACTTTGTGGTTGTACCTTTTTTCTCTGGGTTTAATAGGCGTAAAGCTTTTGGGTGAGGTAAGGCTTAGAGTTGTGAATCAAATGTCTTACTACCGACTTTACAGGAAAAGGAAAAAGTAAGTGCTGACCTACTAAACTAAAATGATGGTGAATTATGGGTTCCATTTTGTCTCAGTAAGTCTCTCAGGAATCTGGCTCACCCGAGAATAGTTAGATGTGCCAACATTGAGGGTCCCCTATAGCCTAGGATACAGTCATAGTCCAAGTGAAGCTGGTTCTCAAATGGAGGCGCTTAAGCAGAGTCAGACACTACTGAGCGACTTCACTTTCATTTTTCACTTTCATGCATTGGAGAAGGAAATGGCAACCCACTCCGGTGTTCTTTCCTGGAGAATCCCAGGGACAGGGGAGCCTGGTAGGCTGCTGTCTATGGGGTCGCACACGACTGAAGTGACTTAGAAGCAGCAGCAGCAAGCAGACTTGGAGGAGAAATTAAACAGAAATAAAGGACTCACTACCTTTATTCCCACCTTCCTTCTCCATGCTGCTTATCCACTTGATTAAGCAAGTGTAGTTTCAGTTGGGAGTTCTGATGTTAATTTTTTGAAAGAAGTGTCCAGTGTTCAGTCATCAGGGAGACACCATCTACATTTTTGTTTAAATGGCAGAGCCAAAGAGAATTTCTTTTATTTAAAGATGAATTAACAATACAGATAAATAGACAAACACAGATCCTTTGAGGATATTTTAGCGTTCAAAAGAATGGCAATTAACACTAGGAAGAATGAAATTTTTGTGGATAAAAGAGAATTTTAGACATATGTTCTAAGCTGCCAGGAAAATTATGCAGTAATTGACATCTGGGAAAAAAGGAAGAAAAATAATATACTGTAAAAAGAGAAATGACAGAACTAAGGATAAAGAAGAGCAGGAACATATTTCTGTTATGGAATGAAATTTATTATAAACAGCAAGGAGCAGAGTAAACAATATTGAAAATGTAATCAGGAAGGTTTCTGTTGAACTTAAGGAAACCGCATAGATCATGAGTATAGTGGGCAAAGAAATAAACGCAGTTAAAGAGAATTGCAGATGATGGAAAGTCATGATTGGTTTCTGTGAAGACAACAGTATAATGGAAAGTGGAAAAAATTTTTAAATAATAGTAATGAATAATAAACATAATGAATGAAAGCATGAATCTGGAAATGAGTACTCATGTTTTAGGAAGGTATTGATAGCTTACTGTGAATGGTGTTGGATTTGTGATCTCCAAAGAAGATTTTAACTTTGGTACCAGGGACCAGGCTTGATCACTCAAGAGCTTTTGTGCAGCAGAGTTTTATTAAAGTGAAAAAGGACAGAGAAAGCTTCTGACATATTCATCAGAAGGGGGACAGAGAGTGCCTCCCCTCAATAGTCTTATCAAGGCCTCATATACTTTTCCCAGACCCACTCTCACAACATATATCTTAAATTAGCAAGATTAGAACTAACAATAGAAAGGTCTTAAGAGACCCACTCCCGTAACATACACATCTCAAGGTAACATGAATAATCAGAAGATTGCTGTTAAGAAGAACAGACATATCCTCAGGCAAGATACATTGTTATATTGAGTAAGACAAACAAAGTGAAAGTGAAGTCGCTCAGTCGTGTCCAACACTTTGTGACCAGTGGACTGTAGCCCACCAAGCTCCTCCGTCCATGGAATTCTACAGGCAAGAATACTGGAGTGGGTTGCCATTTCCTTCTCCAGTAAGAGTAAGACAAAGCACTGTAGAAAAAAGTTTCTCCTTTTCTTCTCCTTGAAAGCCCCAGAACCCTTTCTCCTTCTCAAGAGCTCTGGACCTCTTCATCACTAATAGTCCTGGACTCCTTATCAACCTACCTCAGAATTTGCTCTCTCAATATCCTAATGAAATTGACTGAATTTTCAGAGATTCAGTTCCGTTCAGTTCAGTCGCTCAGTCGTGTCTGACTCTTTGCAACCCCATGAATCCCAGCACGCCAGGCCTCCCTGTCCATCACCAACTCCCAGAGTTCACTCAGATTCATGTCCATCGAGTCAGTGATGCCATCCAACCATCTCATCCTCTGTCATCCCCTTCTTCTCCTGCCCCCAATCCCTCCCAGCATCAGAGTTTTTTCCAATGAGTCAACTCTTCGCATGAGGTGGCCAAAGTACTGGAATTTCAGCTTTAACATCATTCCTTCCAAATAAATCCCAGAGTTGATCTCCTTCAGAATGAACTGGTTGGATCTCCTTGCAGTCCAAGGGACTCTCAAGAGTCTTCTCCAACACCACAGTTCAAAAGCATCAATTCTTCGGTGCTCAGCTTTCTTCACAGTCCAACTCTCACATCCATACATGACCACTGGAAAAACCATAGCCTTGACTAGACGGACCTTAGTCAGCAAAGTAATGTCTCTGCTTTTGAATATACTATCTAGGTTGGTCACAACTTTTCTTCCAAGGAGTAAGCGTCTTTTAATTTCATGGCTGCAGTCACCATCTGCAGTGATGTTGGAACCCCCAAAAATAAAGTCCAACACTGTTTCCACTGTTTCCCCATCTATTTCCCATGAAGTGATGGGACCAGATGCCATGATCTTCGTTTTCTGAACGTTGAGCTTTAAGCCAACTTTTTCCCTCTCCTCTTTCACTTTCATCAAGAGGCTTTTTAGTTCCTCTTCACTTTCTGCCATAAGGGTGGTGTCATCTGCATGTCTGAGGTGATTGATATTTGTCCCGGCGATCTTGATTCCAGCTTGTGCTTCTTCCAGCCCAGCGTCTCTCATGATGTACTCTGCATATAAGTTATAAGCAGGGTGACAATATACACCCTTGACATACTCCTTTTCCTATTTGGCACCAATCTGTTGTTCCATGTCCAGTTCTAACTGTTGCTTCCTGACCTGCATACAGATTTCTCAAGAGGCAGGTCAGGTGGTCTGGTATTCCCATCTCTTTCAGAATTTTCCAGTTCATTATGATCCACACAGTCAAAGGCTTTGGCATAGTCAGTAAAGCACAAATAGATGTTTTTTGGGAACTCTCTTGCTTTTTCCATGATCCAGTGGATGTTGGCAATTTGATCTCTGGTTCTTCTGCCTTTTCTAAAACCAGCTTGAACATCAGGAAGTTCACAGTTCACGTATTGCTGAAGCCTGGCTTGGAGAATTTTGAGCATTACTTCAGTAGCATGTGAGATGAGTGCAATTGTGTGGTAGTTTGAGCATTCTTTGGCATTGCTTTTCTTTGGGATTGGAATGAAAACTGACCTTTTCCAGTCCGTGGCCACTGCTGAGTTTTCCAAATTTGCTGGCATATTGAGTGCAGCACTTTTACAGCATCATCTTTCAGGATTTGAAATAGCTCTACTGGAATTCCATCACCTCCACTAGCTTTGGTTGTAGTGATGCTTTCTAAGGCCCACTTGACTTCACATTCCAGGATGTCTGGCTCTAGGTAAGTGATCACACGATCATGATTATCCAGGTCGTGAAGATCTTTTTTGTACAGTTCTCCTGTGTTTTCTTGCCACCTCTTCTTAATATCTTCTGCTTCTGTTAGGTCCATACCATTTCTGTCCTTTATCGAGCCCAACTTTGCATGAAATGTTCCCTTGGTATCTCTAATTTTCTTGAAGAGATCTCTGTTCTTTCCCATTCTGTTGTTTTCCTCTATTTCTTTGCATTGATCGCTAAAGAAGGGTTTCTTATCTCTTCTTGCTATTCTTTGGAACTCTGCATTCAGATGCTTATATCTTTCCTTTTCGCCTTTGCTTTTCGCTTCTCTTCTTTTCACAGTTATTTGTAAGGCCTCCCCAGACAGCTGTTTCGCTTTTTTGCCTTTCTTTTCCATGGTGATGGTCTTGATCCCTGTCTCCTGTACAATGTCATGAACCTCTGTCCATAGTTCATCAGGCACTCTATCTATCAGCTCTAGGCCCTTAAATCTATTTCTCCCTTCCACTGTATAATCATAAGGGATTTGATTTAGGTCATACCTGAATGGTCTAGCGGTTTTCCCTACTTTCTTCAATTTAAGTCTGAATTTGGTAATAAGGAGTTCATGATCTGAGCCACAGTCAGCTCCTGGTCTTGTTTTTGTTGACTGTATAGAGCTTCTCCATCTTTGGCTGCAAAGAATATAATCAGTCTGATTTTGGTGTTGACCATCTGGTGATGTCCATGTGTAGAGCCTTCTCTTGTGTTGTTGGAAGAGGGTGTTTGCCATGACCAGTGCATTTTCTTGGCAAAACTGTATTAGTCTTTGCCCTGCTTCATTCTGCATTCCAAGGCCAAATTTGCCTGTTACTCCAGGTGTTTCTTGACTTCCTACTTCTGCATTCCAGTCCCCTATAATGAAAAGGACATCTTTTTTGGGTGTCAGTTCTAAAAGGTCTTGTAGGTCTTCATAGAACCGTTCAACTTCAGCTTCTTCAGCGTTACTGGTTGGGGCATAGACTTGGATCACCGTGATATTGAATGGTTTGCCTTGGAAACAAACAGAGATCATTCTGTCCTTTTTGAGATTGCATCCAAGTACTGCTTTTCGGACTTTTTTGTTGACCATGATGGCTACTCCATTTCTTCTGAGGGATTCCTGCCCACAATAGTAGATATAATGGTCATCTGAGTTAAATTCACCCATTCCAGTCCATTTTAGTTCGCTGATTGCTCCTAGAATGTCGACGTTCACTCTTGCCATCTCTTGTTTGACCACTTCCAGTTTGCCTTGATTTATGGACCTGGCATTCCAGGTTCCTATGCAATATTGCTCTTTACAGCATCGGACCTTGCTTCTATCACTAGTCACATCCACAACTGGGTATTGTTTTTGCTTTGGCTCCATCCCTTCATTCTTTGGAGTTATTTCTCCACTGATCTCCAGTAGCATATTGGGCACCTAATGACCTGGGGAGTTCCTCTTTTGGTATCCTATCATTTTGCCTTTTCATACTGTTCATGGGGTTCTCAAGGCAAGAATACTGAAGTGGTTTGCCATTCCCTTCTCCAGTGGACCACATTCTGTGAGACCTCTCCACCATGACCCGCCTGTCTTGGGTTGCCCCATGGGCATGGCTTAGTTTCATTGAGTTAGACAAGGTTGTCCTAGTGTGATTAGATTGACTAGTTTTCTGTGAGTATGGTTTCAGTGTGTCTGCCCTCTGATGCCCTCTTGCAACACCTACCATCTTGGTTTTTTCTTACCTTGGGTGTGTGATATCTCTTCATGGCTGCTCCAGGAAAGCGCAGCTGCTGCTCCTTACCTTGGATGAGGGGTATCTCCTCACTGCTGCCCTTCCTGACCTTCAATGTGGGATGGCTCCCCTAGGCCCTCCTGCGCCCGCGCAGCCCTATGGAAGTGATTTCATAAACATCAAGGGAAAAAAAAAAGGTAAATCCTGTATGGCAGAACAGTAATGGGATTGACATTTCTTTTCAGCCACTTAAGATTTCCACAGTTAATGATACAACAGTTATGAAGTTTGATCAGAAAATGAATGTAACTAAAGATTTTCCTAATTAGCTAAGTTGTGCTAGGGCAAATGAAGGAGTTTCTTTGGAATTCAAGGATTTAGAAAACGTGTTATCCCCTTTTTATTGTGAGGTTGCTCTTTCTACCAAGTTGTGTGCCGTTTTCCCTTTATTCACTTTTACTTATGCCCTTAAATCAAACTTTTTGTTTTCTTATTTACATATCTAGTTGTCTTTTCTCACCATTTTAATTTCTGTATTCAAATTTTAGGTGTGGCTATATCTATGTTTTAGAGATCTGAAAATCTTAATTTTTAAGGGTGATGTAAATAAATTGGTTCAGGAAGAAGGAAGGGGAAAAAAATCCTAATAGGCTATAATTATAAAAGAATTTCAGAAAATTACCCTGTAATAATAATAAGGGCCAATAAAAGCTATGTTAGATGGGGTATTTCAAATATATAAACTACATAGAAATTCTAAATCTTTTTAATTGTTCCAGGCATGAGGGGGAAAGGAAAGCATTTAGATATAAAGCCAAGGTAACTAGTAGGAATGCTGCTGCTGCTGCTAAGTTGCTTCAGTCATGTCTGACTCTGTGTGACCCCATAGACGGCAGCCTGCCAGGCTCCTCCATCCATGGGATTTTCCAGGCAAGAGTACTGGAGTGGGGTGCCATTGCCTTCTCTGAGTAGGAATGCTAAAACCTGATAAAAGATATCTCTCCAAAAGAAAACTGAGACAAATTTTATTGATATTGATGAAAATTGAATGCAAAAAGAGAATTTACTATAGTAAAGCAAGAATACAATATGGCCAAATGTTGGTTAATTCCAGGAATACGAAAAGGGTTGCTATTAGGAGAGAACCCAATGTTCATGTTATAATTCATTATATAAATGAGTAAAAGGGAGAGGCCACACAATAGATCTTTTTGACAGATGCTGAAAGGGCTTCCAATAAAAAGGAAAATCAGTTTACTTACAGTTAAACCCAGCAAAACAGGATTTTAATGGCCTTCATACTTCTCAAAACAGTGGAAGTGAAAGTGAAGTAGCTCAGTCTTGTCTGAGCGACTCCGTGGACTGTAGCCTACCAGGCTCCTCCGTCCATGGAATTTTCCAGGCAAGAGTACTGGAGTGGGTTGTTCTTTCCTTTTCCAAATATCTCAAAGTAATATCTACCAATATCTACCATCATATGATAAAACGCAAGCATTCCCAGTAAAATCAGGAGCAGGATGAGAAAATATGCTAACTCTGCCATGATTTAACATTGTTTTGAAAGCATTAGCCTGTATAATTACATAAGAAAATAAAATTAAAAGGTGCAGTTGTTGGGAAAGAGGAAGCAAAGTTATCATATTTCTAAGAGAAAAATCCAAGAGAATCAACTGCAGAACTACTAAAAACAAGATGGCTATAACGAGTATCTAGAAATCCAAGGCTCTCTTCATATCCCACTAATAATCATTTAGAAAATATTATAGGAGTGAAAAAATCAGAAGATTTAACAGTCAAGAGTATGAGAAATTTACAACACTGTACTATCCCTATAGTAGTGAGAAGTATAATATTTAACAAAGAAATTAGTCATGAAAACTTAAATCACTGAATAAGTAACTGGCAAGCAGTTTTAAAAAGAAAAAATAATGTAGACTACTTACTTGATATTACATATATTCTGGATGAGCCAGAGTTTCTTTATTTAATAATCTAAGATTTTATTTAAAAACTTTTAAATTTATGATGATTTTATATATATATATATAATGAATTATTAAAAGGATTAGTAATCAGTTCTTTTTTTTCTTTTTAATTTTATTATTGAAGGATAATTGCTTTACAGAACTTTGTTGTTTTCTGTTGAACCTCAACATGAATCAGCCATAGGTATATATATATATCCCCTCCCTTTTGAACCTTCCTCCCATCTCCCTCCCCATCCCACCCCTCTAGGTTGCTACAGAGCCCCTGTTTGAGTTTCCTGAGCCACACAGCAAATTTCTGTTGGCTATCAATTTTACACATGGTGATGTAATTGCCCATGTTACTCTTTCCATGCATCTCACCCCCTCCTCCCCTCTCCCCATGTCCATAAGTCTCTTCTCTGTGTCTGTTTCTCCATTGCTGCCCTATAAATAAATTCTTAAGTACCATTTTTCTAGATTCTGTACATGTGTGTTAGAATGCAATATTTCTCTTTCTCTTTCTGGCTCACTTCAGTCTGTGTAATAGGCTCTAGGTTCATCCACTTCATCAGAACTGACTCAAATGCATTTCTTTTTATGGCTGAGTAATATTCCATTGTGTACATGTACCACAACTTCTTTATCCATTCATCTGTCGATGGGCATCTAGGTTGCTTCCATGTTCTAGCTATTGTAAATAAATAGTGCTGCACTGAACAATGGGATATATGTGTCTTTTTCAGTTTTCATTTCCTCAGGCTAATATGCCTAGAAGTGTGATTGCTGAGTAATATGATGGTTTTATTTCTAGTTTTTTAAGCATTCTCCATACCATCTTCCACAGTGACTATCAATTTACATTCCCACCAACAGTGCAAGAGTGTTCCCTTTTCTCCACACCCTCTCCAGCATTTATTGTTTGTAGACTTTTTGATGATGGCCATTCTGACTGGTGTGAGGTGATATGTCAATGTAGTTTTGATTTGCATTTCTCTAATAATGTGCAGTGTTGAGCATCTTCTCATGTGTTTGTTAACCATCTGTATGTTGTCTTTGGAGAAATGTATGTTTAGGTCTTTTTCCCACTTTTTGATTGGGTTGTTTGTTTTTCTGACATAGATTTGTATGAGCTGCTTGTATATTTTGGAAATTAATCCTTTGTCAGTTGTTTCATTTGCTATTATTTTCTCCCATTCTGAGGCTTATCTTTTCACTTTGCTTATAGTTTCCTTTGCTCTGCAAAAGCTTTTAAGTTTAATCAGGTCCCACTTGTTTACTTTTGTTTTTATTTCCATTACTCTAGGAGGTGGGTCATAGAGGATCTTGCTTTGATACCTGTCGAGTGTTCTGCCTATGTTTTCCCTCTAAAAGTTTTATAGTTTCTGGTCTTAGGTTTAGGTCTTTCATCCATTTTGAGTTTATCTTTATGTATGGTGTTAGGAAGTGTTCTAATTTCATTCTTTTACCTATAGCTATCTAGTTTTCCCAGCACCATTTATTGAAGGGAATGTCTTTGCCTCATTGTATATTCTTCCCTCATTTGTCAAAAATAAGGTTCCCATGGTTGCATGGGTTTATTTCTGGGCTTTCTGTCTTGTTCGATTGGTCTGTATTTCTGTCTATATGTCTTGGAAGATTGGTCTTTTCTAAGAATCTGTTTCTTTAGAGTTGTCCATTTTATTGCCATGCTGCTGCTGCTGCTAAGTCGCTTCAGTCGTGTCCAACTCTGTGCGACCCCATAAATGGCAGCTCACTAGGCTCCGCCATCCCTGGGATTCTCCAGGCAAGAACACTGGAGTGGGTTGCCATTTCCTTCTCCAGTGCATGAAAGTGAAAAGTGAAAGTCAAGTCGCTCAGTCGTATCCGACTCTTAGTGACCCCATGGACTGCAGCCTACCAGGGTCCTCCGTCCATGGGGTTTTCCAGGTACTGGAGTGGGGTGCCATTGCCATATAGTTGTTCGTAATAGTCTCTTATCATCCTTTGTTTTTCTGTATTGTTTCTTGTAACCTCTCGTTTTTCATTTCTAATTTTGTTGATTTGATTCTTCTCTTTCTTTCCTGAGTCTGGCGAAAGGTTTGTCAATTTTGTTTATCTTCTCAAAAACCAACTTTTAGTGTTATTAATCTGTAGTATTGTTTCTTTCATTTCTTTTTCATTTATTTCTGCTCTGATCCTTATGATTTCTTTCCTTCTACTAATTTTGGTTTGTTTTGTTGTTGTTCTTTTTTCCCCAGTTGTTTTAAGTGTAAAGTTAGGTTGTGTATTAGACATTTTTCTTGTTTCTTGAGGTAGAATTATATTACTATAAACTTCCCTCTTAGAATTGGTTTTGCTGCATCCCATAGGTTTTGTATTGTCATGTTTTCGTTGTCATTTGTTTCTAGAAATTTCTTCGTTTCCCTTTTGATTTCTTTAATAACCTGTTGGTTATTTAGAAACGTGTTGTTTAATCTCCATGAGTTTATGTTTCTTACAGTTTTTTTCCTTGTAATTGATACGTAGTCTCATAGTGTTGTGATCGGAGAAGATGCTTGATAGGATTGCAGTTTTCTTAAATTTACTGAGTCTTGATCTGTGACCCAAGATGTGGTCTATCCTGGAAAATGTTCCGTGTGCACTTAAGAAGGTGTATTCTTCTGTGTTTGAGTGAAATGTCCTGAAGATATCAATGAGATCTGTCTCATCTAATGTATCATTTAAGACTTGTGTTTCCTTATTAGTTTTCTGTCTTGATGAGCTGTCCATTGGTGTGAGTGGGGTGTTAAAGTCTCCAGCTATTAATGTGTTACTGTCAGTTTCTCCTTTTATGTCTGTTAGTGTTTGTCTCATGTTTTGAGGTGCTCCTGTGTTGGGTGCATAGGTATTTACAATTGTTATGTCTTCCTCTTGGATTGATCCCTTGATCGTTATGTAGTGTACTTCCTTATCTCTTGTAAAATTCTTTATTTTAAAGTCTATTTTGTCTGATATGAGGATTGCTGCTCCAGCTTTCTTTTGCTTCCCATTTGCGTGGAATATATTTTTCTATCCTCTCACTTTCAATCTATATGTGTCTTGAGGTCTAAAGTGAGTATCTTGTAGACAGAATATACATGGGTCTTGTTTTTGTATCCATTCAGCCAGTCTGTGTCTCTTGGTTGGAGCATTTAATCCATTTACATTTAAAGTAATTATTGCCCGTGGTGGATTCATGTCAATGTATGGCAAAACCAATACAGTATTGTAAAGTAAAATAAAACAAAATAAAATAAAATAAAAAAATAAAACTATAAAAAAAATAAAGTAATTATTGATACATATGTTCTTATTGCCATTTTCTTGTTTGGGGTTGGTTTTGTAGATCTTTTTTCTTCTCTTGTATTTCTTGACTATAAGTCCCTTTAACATTTGTTGTAAAACTGGTTTGGTGATACTGAAGAACTTTTGGTGGTTTTGAAGACCTTTCTGCTGTTATCTTCAACCCATTTTTCTGTGATACTATTGGTATTTTCATTATCTGTTTGTAGGTGTTTGCACTTCATGGATATTTACCATTTCTCTGTAACAAGAAATACAAAATTTCCCTTCAATTGGTCACTTGTCTTTTTATTATATTTTACTGTTATCTTTTCTGTGACTGCTATTATTATAATGAATTATTTATCTCTGATTGTCTTTTAAACTGGGGCACTGAGTTGGGCAAGGAGAATTCAGAAGTTATTTCCACTGAGAAATAAATGCATAGTTGAACTAAGAGAGAGAGGATTTTAAGTTTTTATATAATGAAGTTATACGATACATCAGTGTTCTTCCAGGTAGCCTGATGACTCATTCCCTGCCTCTTTGAGAACTGTGGTCAAGTGTTGCTTTACTAGAGTGATCTTCTGTAGGCACCATATGTAAAATTGTAACACTGTCACAAACTTAGGCCTGTTCCCTATGCTGTCCTCTTTTTCTTCTCTCCCACCCCCCTCCCCCCACCTTATAGGAGTTACCACAGTTTAACCTAACAGATGTTTTGCTGACTTAATGTGTTATCATTTACCTTATCCCTAATATGCTGGTAGAGTGAATGCACCAATTTGGAACTTTAAATAATGCCTGGCATTACAGCAAGTACTCAATTTGTATTGATTAAATGATCAAATTTCCCCTCATGTAGATTTTTTGAGGATAGATTAAAAGATGAACTGAAAGAGGAAGAGACTTGAGAAAGAAGGAGCAATTTAAGTCCCATTATGGTGGTCTTACGTGTAAGGTAGCAAAAGCTTAGCTGAAGTAATAGCAATGATAATAAAATAGAAAAGGCTAATGGAAATGACATTCAAAGAAGAAATGGGTTACCATTCTTGTTTGTATTTATAACAAATAAAAAGGGAAAATTATTTGTATTTGTATTATATTTTAATATAGATGTTTATAAAGCAAAATTATAGATGATTGAAAATGAGTGAGTAGATGCTGTGACTTTTGTTTCTTTGGTTCTTACAAAACATTACTTTAAAAATACAAGCGTTAAAGTATCTAGTGAAAGTCATAATGATTTTTCTGGTGTATTGTTTTTCTGTAATTTTTTTTTTTAGAGCTTTGCTTCCTGTTTTACATCACAAATCTAAAAAAGGACCCCCCCGTCAAGCCAAATACGCTATTCATTGTATCCATGCGATATTTTCTAGTAAAGAAACCCAGTTTGCACAGATATTTGAGGTAAAAAGAAAACATTTTTTTTGCTTCATGTTATTGTTAAAAAAATATGAATGAGTTTACAGAATGTTCACGTTTGGAGATGTATCATTTTGTAATTTTCCAAATTTGAATCAGTATATCAATATTAATGATTGGTTAAAATTTGAAAATATCTGATGATTCAGCTTTTTAATGCTAGCTCATTCAGAAATCAAGCAGTTGTATAATAGTTTTAATGTTACTTTATACATTTAGTATTAGGAAACTTTTTTCATTAGTAAGTAATTACATAGAAAATCATAGTTACTCATAGTAGGTAATAGGTGATTATTCTGTCAGTTTACAGATTTTAGAAGTTTGATTTCTATATATGAAATACTACTAAAGTGTGTGGGGTTTTATACATGAATAATAATTTATAATTAAGGTTAAATGAATTTGTGCTTTAATGACTGACCTAATTTCATATTAGATTAAAATGTGCCTTTTCCTTTGCAGGGCACATGATCCACACCCAAAGATCCTTGATAGTTGGTGCTCTCCAAAACACCCATAGCAGTTTAGGTCCATGCCAGATGGTTTTGGGCAGGACCAAATATCAAGGACCTTTTGGTGTGGTCCAGATGTCTCTTGGAATCTTTTGAGCAGGACCAAATATGAACAAATATCAAGGACCTTTGTGTGTAGACCAAATGTCTTACTGGGTGTATTGGGACAGGACCAAATACCTACTGACTGTCTTTTCAGCATGTTTTTTATTTTTTCTATACTTTGAATTACCAGTACCCTTTCTAAGTATGGCAATTTCACTATAAGCTATTATAAATCTAGCTTTAGCCTTCTTACTGCAAATAGAAGCTAAACAGAAAATTTCTAAAAATCTTGTAGTTATAGTCTAGGAGCCTTGAATGAAGTCAAAACAATTTGGAAATTATGCTGAAACTAACCCACCATAAATACACAGACTTGCTGTCTATTTTAGAAGTATTTATACTAATTTTGTCATATTTTCATGATTTATATTAAAGGTGGAGTAAAAGAGGAAGAAAGGTTTTCTGTATCAAACAGCATCTTAGCTGTAGATACTTAATCATAATATAATTTAAAAATTGAGGTGGAGGTATATTCTATAGTTTTAATTTTTTAATAAGAGGATGACTTCAGTGGACTCATGTTAATTTCTAGAAAGCTTTTTATTTTTCCTTGAATAATCTTTTTGTTCCCTCCAATGATGAGGAGGAAAATGCTGATAATAGCTTGACTTTATTGGTTACTTTTGATTTTAATATCTATAACTTCATCTTTATAAGAACCTACCTGGTAATCCTTCTCCTATAACATAGAAGATTGGCTGGCTTTCTGAGAAAAGGTTTCACAGACACATCTAATCTTTATCAGATTACTGTTAATCCAGAGCTGCTGCTGCTGCTAAGTCACTTCAGTCATGTCTGACTCTGTGCTGCCCCATAGACGGCAGCCCACCAGGCTCCCCTGTCCCTGGGATTCTCCAGGCAAGAACACTGGAGTGGGTTGCCGTTTCCTTCTCCAGTGCATGAAAGTGAAAGGTGAAAGTGAAGTCACTCAGTCGTGTCCAACTCTTAGTGACCCCATGGGCTGCAGCCTACCAGGCTCTGTCCATGGGATTTTTCCAGGCAGGAATACTGGAGTAGGGTGCCCTTGCCTTCTCTGGTTAATTCAGAGACTGATCATTAATTTTGGTTTTTCAGAAATGATTTTAATATCTTATTGTGGAAAATTGTCACGCAATATAATAAATGAGCTGGAAAAAAGTACACTGTCAGTGATGTGTTTCTAATGTAAACAAGTTATCACTTAGATGTGCAGTGGAGGTATTGAGGGACGTCATCGAGAACAGCAAGAAGTACTGTCATTACTTTTGATTAAATGAAACTTTTCATATTGCCCCAATGTGTTGGAAAAGAACAGTTTTGTGTTGTTTTTTAAAGCCTAGAATGCTTGGTGTTCAGTATAGGAGGATACCTACATGTTAATGTCAACCCCACTTCCCCAGCCACCCAGTTTCTTTTCTCAGAGGCAGCCAGTGTTACCAGTTTCTAATGTACTTTTCAGGAGATATTTTATTCTTATACAAGTAATATAAATACACAAAACACATCTTTTGTCCCCTTCCCCCTCTCCTTATGCCAATGATAGTGTGCTATAGCCACTCTTCTGATTATCATATTTTAAAAACTGAGCAATATATTTTAGGTATCAACTTATGTGAGTAAATAATCAGTCTCCTTCTGTTATAGCAAAATGAATATAAAAATAATATTTTTATTTTACTATGAGTAATAAAATAGTTTTATTAGTTATAGTACTTAATATTTGATGCTATAAAAGTCCACAAAAACACTTGTAACTATCCATAATGAAAGCTTATTTCTTGCTCGTCATAAAAGTCCACTTGGTTGTTTTGATTGCATTCTATTCAGTGTTTTAGCCATGCAGACCCTTTTTGACTAGTGGCTTCTCTTTCCTGGTGGCTCAGATGGTAAAGCGTCTGCCTGTAATGTGGGAGACCTGGGTTCGATCCCTGGGTCAGGAAGATCCCCTGGAGAAGGAAATGGCAATCCACTCCAGTACTCTTGCCTGGAAAATTCCATGGACAGAGGAGAATGGTGGGCTACAGTCTGTGGGGTCGCAGAGAGTCAGACATGACTGAGCAACTTCACTTTCTTTCACTTTTACTTTTTCTCTTTGCGTCCCATTGGATCCTTTGTATTAAGCCACCAGTGAGTAAAGAGAAAGAGAATGTGGAGAAGATACACTGTTCATGTCTGCCTCAGTTCAGGCATGGCATACCTTACTTCCATCTCCATTCTGGTAACCAGAACTTCTGACTGCACATAGAAGCATCCTTATGCCCAGAAAGTAGAATAGAAGTAGGTATTGGTGAGCCGAAATGGCTACCCACTCCAGTTTCTTGCCTGGAGAATTCCATGGACTGAGGAACCTCATTGGCTACAGTCCATGCAGTCACAAAGAGTTGTACATGACTGAGCAACTTTCAGCAGTTGCTGACATATGCAGTCATAAAATATATGATATGTGATTCTTCATATTGAAATGTTTCTTTACCTACCTCTAAAATATAATTTGGGAAAAACTGAAAGTACTTAAATATGATGCCTTCTAGTCAATAAAAGTTGTCAGTAAAAGTTAAATGTAACTTGAACCAGTGCTTATACCATGTATTGGAACTTGTGTGGTTTTTAGCATTTGTAGATGATACATGTGACCAGTTTATTTGCATGTTTATGGAGTTAATCATTTTCCTTTCCTCACTTTCAGCCTCTGCATAAGAGCCTAGATCCAAGCAACCTGGAGCATCTCATCACACCACTGGTGACTATTGGTCATATTGCTCTCCTTGCACCAGACCAGTTTGCTGCTCCTTTGAAGTCTTTGGTAGCTACTTTCATTGTGAAGGATCTTCTGATGAATGATCGGGTAATTTATGTTTTCTAGATGTGTATTCTTCATAATGCTATCTTCTAAAATTTTATGCAACAAAGAGAGAAGTGGAATGATGTAAATAGCACTTCAATTTGGTTTATATGTTTTTAGCTTTTCCCATCTTTTTACCATACTGCATCTTCATTATAAGTGAAACAACATTGAAACATCTCTTTAGTTGAGCACAAGGCTGTGACCTGGAATGCTTTCCTTGATAAATACAAGATATCACTGGATTCTGTCTCTTTCAACTTTATAGGGATGTAAGTTTTCTAATGACATCTATTTTTTAAATATGTGAAGATTGGCAGGTTAGTTTGCAGTATGGTTGTCATGATAGTAGTTGTTGCATTTCATACATACTATAGAGAATTAAAAGATCCCTGAGGGAAAATACTAGGGAAAAAAATAGTAATTTTCTGTCTCCATTGTGTGAATATTTGGGGCAGGGTATGTTTGGGTGTCTTGGAGAATTGACCCTTACAATCATGTGGAGTTTTATGCATGGGTTTGTGTATTTTTAGATATACATATGTGTAAAAAAGAATACTGTAAAACTAGGATTTTCAGAATGGTAAATGAGCACTGGTTTCAGATTAAAGTTACCAGCTGCGTTAGCCCCTAATAAAGATAGTCCTGTTCTATGATGCTTTGAGGCAAGCATTGACTTCTCTCTGGCTGTGAAAGTTCTACAATGCATCTTCTTCCAATAGGAGATTGTTTGCTGTGTTGAAAATTTGTTTAGCATAGCCACCTTATCTAAGCTAAATGTTCTGGATAACTTGCTGCAACTTCAGCATAAGTACTTGCTGCTCCACCTTGTACTTCTGTATCATAGAGATGGCTTCTTAAGTATTATGATCCAATCTCTTCTAGCCTGAGATTTTCCTTCTGGAGCCTCCTTAGCTCTCTCAGTCTTCATAGAATTGAAAAGAGTTACAGCCTTGCTCTGGATCAGGCTTTGGCTTAAGGGAATGTTGGACTGATTTGATCTCCCCTCCAGTCTATTAAACTTTCTCCATATCAGCAATAAGTGTGTTTTGCTTTCTTGTAATTCACATTTTCACTGGAGTAGCACTTTTAATTTCCTTCAAGAACTTATCCTTCACATTCACAACTTGGCCCAAGAGGTTTAATTTTCAGCTGGTAGTAGCTTTTGACATGCCTTCATCACTAGGCATTATCATTTCTAGCTTTTCATATGAAGTTGAGAGATGTGCAGTGCTTGCTTTCACTTGAACATGCACAACCCATGATAGATTTGCTAATTTTCCCAATTTCTATGTTGTTGTATCTTAGGGAATAGGATGGCCTGAGGAGAGAGGGAGAGATGGGGAAAAGGCCAGTCTGTAGAGCAGTCAGAACACACGTGTTTACTGATTAAGTTCATTGTATTAATGGGTGTGATTCATGACACCTCAAAACAGTTACAATAGTACCATTAAAGATCTCTAGTCACTTATCACCATAACAGATGTAATAATAGTGAAATCATTTGGAATACTGCAAGAATTATGAAAATGTGACAGAGATAGGAAGTGAGCAAATGCTGTTGGAAAAATAACACTGATAGAAACTTGACACGAACCTCCAGTTTGTAAAAAATGCAGTATTTGTGAAGCTATTGAGACAATTTCTGTGTGTATACAAAAACTATGTCAGACAGCTGGATTACAGTAAAAATAAAATTTGTATATTTAGAGTGTGTAATTAGAACTGCAGTAAAATAGGAAAGAGAATATGAAACAGAAACAGTATTTGAAGTGATAATGCCAGAAAATTTTTCAAAATTTATGAAAGACATCAAAGCTATACATTCAAAAAGAGATACAAACCCCAAGTAGGATCAGTATAACACAAAGCTCACTAGATATATCACAGTAAAACTAGAACCAATCAAAATAGAAAGGATTAAAAGCATTTATGCAAAAAGACAGAAAGCCTTCCAGGGAACAAGACTGTCATCTGACTTCAAGAGAAAAGATTAGAAAATGGAAGATAATGGAATAATATCTTCAAATTATTGAGTGGAAGAAAAGTACCAATCTGGAATTCTAAACCTGGAGAAAATATCCTTTAAAAAGGGAATGCAACATAAACACATTTTCAGACAAAAACTGAGAGAATGAGAGAAAATATTTGCAAATCATGTATCCAATATGTCCATATTGTATAAATCACATGTAAAATAAATAAACAGCAGAAAAAGAGTTTGATTAAAAAATAGGCAGAGGTGACGTTTTTCCACAGAATGCAAACAAGTCATCATTAATTGTATAAAAAGTGCTCAACATCAGTAATCACCAGAGAAATGCAAATCAAAACCATGAAAAGATAGGACTTTCTTTTCTTAGAATGACTAATATAAAATAGACATAATAAGTGTTGGTGAAAATGTGAAGAGAAAGAACCCTTTTGTACTGTTGGTGTGAATGTAAATAGATAACAGCCACCATGAAAAACAGTATGGAGAATCTTCCAAAAAATTAAAAATAGGAAAGAAAAATAAACAGAAGCACCACATGATCCAGTAATAAATACTTCAGAGTATTCATCTGAAGGAAATGCGAACACTAATTCAAAAAGATCTCTGCACCCACATGTTCAGTGCAGCATTATTTATAGCAGTCAAGACAGGGAAGCAACCCAGGTGTCCATCTAATGGATGAATGGATAGAGAAAAAGTGGTGGATATACACAATGTAATATTGATCAGTCATTAAAGAAAAGGAGAAAGTCCTGCCATTTGTGACAGCATGGATGAACCTTGAGGACATTATGCTAAGTTAAATAGACAAAGATGAATACTGTGTGATGTTCCTTACATGCAGTATCAAATTTAAAAAACCCCAAATAACAGCAACAAAACCTCTCAAACTCATAGTTACAGAGATCCGGTGGCAGTTGTCAGAGGCTAGGGATGCAGGATGTGTGAATTGGGTAAAGGAATTCTAAAGGTACAGACTTCCAGTTAGAAAATAAGTCAAGCAATGTAATGTACTGCATGGTGACTATTGTTATTAATACTGCCTGATAAAACTGAAAGTTTCTGCTGAGAGTAGGTCTGAAAATGTCTCATCATAGGAAAATAATTGTAGCTGTGTTGTGATGGGTGATCACTAGACTTACTGTGTTGATCATTTACAATATATAGAATCATTGTACCTCTAGAACTGATTTGTCAAATGCCAATTATATCCTTTTTAAAAAAATTATTAATTTGAAAAAAAATGAAAAATGAACCTGCAGAATGGGAGAAAATATTTGAAAAATCATATATCCGATAAGAGGCGTAAAACTCAACAACAAGACAAACAGCCCAGTTTTTTTTAAATGGGTGAAAGACCTGAATAATCATTACTATTAATAGTTATTATAGCTTTTTTGTTTATATTTTTGTATTAAGGTTTGTTCGTTGTTTTTCTGGACATGATGCTATGGCACACTTAATAGACCAAATTATCATATAAACATAACTTTTTGTACAGTGGAAAACCAAGACATCTGTGTAACTCGCTTTATTGCAATACTTGCTTTATTATGGTTGCTTGGAACCATACCTGCAGTATCTCCGAGGTATACCTGTTTCTGCTTGCTCATGCTTCATTTTTGCTTTCTTCTGACCCATCTTTGAATTTACTCATCCTCTCTTCAGACTTGTTGAGTCTTATGTTAAACCCATAAAATTGAGTTCTTAATTGCAATGTTTATATATTTTTTCCTGTAATTTCCTTAGAGTTTTTAAATAAAATTTTTAGTTCCCTGCCAGAATTCTTTTTCTTACCATTTAATTTTTCAGCACCTCTAATTATGTTAAAATTTATGTGAGTTAGTCTCAATATCTGTATCTCCAGTGGCTCTTTTTCTCTGTCTGGTTTTCACTTGATTGTTGGTCAGGTCTTACCTTGCACATATTATTGTTGATTGAGTTGCACACTTTGTGTATGAAAAGTTATAGAGATAATTTGAAGCTCTGGATAATTTTATAACTCTTCCAAAAAAGATTTATTTTTGCTTCTGATAGGCAGTTGAGCTGCTCTGAAATAATTTCATTCAATCAAGAAAGCAATGATTGGAAGCTGGGCTTTAGTTTTTGACAGGCTGATTGTTTTTCTGATCACTTTTATGTTTAGGGTGTTTTTATTTGGGATCCACCCAAAAGTCTAGATTGTTTAACAAGTCAGTCAGTCAGTTCAGTAGCTAGTCATGTCTGACTCTTTGCGACCCCATGAACCGCAGCACGCCAGACCTCCCTGTCCATCACCAACTCCCGGAGTCCACCCAAACTCATGTCCATTGAGTCGGTGATGCCATACAACCATCTCGTCCTCTGTTGTCCCCTTCTCCTCCTGCCCTCAATCTTTCCCAGCATCAGGGTCTTTTCCAGTGAGTCAGCTCTTCACATCAGGTGGCCAAAGGATTGGAGTTTCAGCTTCAACATCAGTCCTACCAATGAACACCCAGGACTGATCTCTTTTAGGATGAACTGGTTGGATCTCCTTGCAGTCCAATGGACTCTCAAGAGCCTTCTCCAACACCACAGTTCAAAAGCATCAATTCTAAAGCATCAGTTCTTTGGTGCTCAGCTTTCTGTGTAGTCCAACTCTCAGATCCATACGTGACCACTAGAAAAACCATAGCTTTGACTAGATGGACCTTTGTTGACAAAGTAATGTCTCTGCTTTTTAATATGCTATCTAGGTTGACCATAACTTTCCTTCCAAGGAGCAAGCGTCTTTTAATTTTATGGCTGCAATCACCATCTGCAGTGATTTTGGAGCCCAGAAAAATCAAGTCAGCTACTGTTTCCACTGTTTCCCCATCTATTTGCCATGATCTTAGTTTTCTGAATGTTGAGCTTTAAGCCAACCTTTTCACTCCCACTTTCATCAAGAGGCTCTTTAGTTCTTCATTTTTCTGCCATAAGGGTGGTGTCATCTGCATATCTGAGCTTATTGATATTTCTCCCAGCAATCTTGATTCCAGCTTGTGCTTCATCCAGCTCAGCGTTTCTCATGATGTACTCTGCATAGAAGTTAAATAAGCTGGGTGACAATATACAGCCTTGACGTACTCCTTTCCTGATTTGGAACCAGTCTGTTGTTCCATGTCCAGTTCTAACTGTTGCTTCCTGACGTGCATACAGGTTTCTCAAGAGTCAGGTCAGGTAGTCTGGTTTTCCCATCTTTCAAAATTTTCCACAGTTTATTGTGATCCACACAGTCAAAGACACTACTCTTTATTGGACTCAGAATTCCGTTTTTTTTTTCTCCTTCTAGCTCTGTAACACTGATGCAAAACATTGCTCAACCTTTAAACCTCTTTCAATTTCAGAATCAGCCATCATTTATATATCAGAAAAGCAATTTTAGTGCCAGGCTTACATCTCAGTTATTCTCTTTTCAATACCCATGAACTGTTAGCATCTGGTGATGTTACTCTCCAAATTTTCTTTTTTTTTTCCTGCCCCAGCTAACCACAAAGCACCATTTTACTGTATATTTATCTCAAAACAATGTACTTGTTTAGTTTTGCTTGTTCCTAGGCTTTATAAATTATTTTATACCATATATTGATATATTTTTGGGTGACTTGCCATCATTATTACGGATTTGTTTCTTAGAATAACTCTTGATGTTGAATCTAGCTGTAGTTCATTTATTCATTGCTCTGTATTATATCATTGTGTGGAGTATATCTCATTTTCTTAATGGACACATGGTGTCTTTCCATTTCTTTCTTGTTCTAAACAGTACTATTGTGATTTTTTTCTTCTTTATAGAACCATCTGATGCATATGAGTACAGATTTCTCCAGGTTACATTCACAAGAGTGGTATACTTATGACCATCAGTCTGTACATTTTTCAATTTATTGCTGAAGTATTTTTCAGACTGGTTGTAAAACCTTATTTTCCTTTCGTCAGCATATGACATTATTGTCACATTTCTTAATTTTTGTCCATCTAATTAATACAAAGTAATATCTCTTAATTTGCATTTTCCTGGTTACTAAGAATGTTTATGTCAAGTCATCATTCATGTTGCCTCTTTTCTGAAATTCCTCTTGATGTCTTTTGCCTTTTTTCCTTTCTTGGGTTGTTTATGTTTTACTCACAGGTAATCTTTACACACTTAATTTTTTTTTCAGGTACATGTTAAAATGTGTTCATGAAATCTCATTTATGGTGTGTCTTTCTATTCCCTTCA
Source organism: Capricornis sumatraensis (assembly GCF_032405125.1). Lineage (NCBI taxonomy): Eukaryota > Metazoa > Chordata > Mammalia > Artiodactyla > Bovidae > Capricornis > Capricornis sumatraensis. The sequence continues at coordinate 38,136,984 of NC_091080.1, read as the reverse complement.
TAGTGTCTTTTGAACAAAAGTTATTAATTTTAATGTAACTAAATTTATCATTCTTTTCTCTTATAGTTAGTGCTTTTTATATCTTGTTTAAGAAATTATTTCCTATCCCATTGTCATAGTCTCTCATACGTTGTTTTAAAAGTTTTAAGGTTTTCTTTTCACACATAAAAATTTTAATCCATCTGGTTTTGTTTTTTCTTTTTTTGCTTTTTTTGTATGCTGTGACTCAAGATCTCCCTTTCTTTCTATTCTCCATTAGGAGAACCAACTTTCCCAGCATAATTTATGGTGTGATCTCTCCTTCCAATCATCTGCAGTGCTATTATCATTCTTATACAGCCTCTATTTTTTCTCATTGCTTAGTTTGCTCATCTACAATGTCTTTCAGTAAAATTTTATAGTTTTCTCTGTAAGCAGATTTAAATATTTCTCTTATACAGCTTTATTAGTTATTTCAGTTTTAAGAATTATTTTGTTGGTGGTGAATTTGGGAAGTTATTTTATAGTTTTTATCTTACTATCTTGTGCTAAACTCTTTTTCACTTTTCATCATGAGACAGGCCCATTTTGATTGTTTCCTTATCCATGAGTATTTTATTGCTACATATTTTCTTATATTTCAACATGTATTTCCTATACTTATCTTTTTTTATCTCAACTTCATCTATCAGTTTTTGAAAGAGGTATATTCAAGTATTCTGCTCTGATGATGGTTTTTAATCTTTTTAAAAAAATCATTTTTGGTTATTTGACATTATCCTGCTGGTTTTACAGATGTTCATAATTTTTTATATTATAAGATTAAAGGAAAATATGTCAGTATCCTTTTTATTAAAATATTAGTATCCCATTTAACTCCATACTCCATTTATATGCTTTTTCATCTTGACTAGTATATTTGTCCATTATTTTTAGATTTTTTGTTTGTTGATTTTAGTTTTGTTGCATCTATTATGGTTTTTTTATTTTTGAACCTGTCTGTTTACCTTATGATGTTTTTTATTTTCTATTTGTAATAATTTGTGCTGATTGAATTTTCTTGTGAATTAAATATTTATGTGGAAGACATCTTTGAATAATTCTTTCAAACTGGCTTGTAATTTGAAAGATTTCTGAAAATATTTTTCTCCCTGTTCTTAAATATTAGAATTCTGTTTTTCAACTCTCTTGGCTGTGGAAAATTCAGAACATTGTTTTTTGGCATGTAGTCTTGCCACCAAGAAATCTGAAGTTGATGTGGTTCTTATTTCTTTTTTGGTAGGTTCCTCCATGGGAGCTTTGGGATTTTGGGGGATGTTCTTAGTTCAGAAATTTCATCAGTATGTTTCTAATGAGATTCTTTTTTTCATTATTTCCACTTCATGCTTTGAAGGCACTTCTGTCCTGAAGACTTGGTCCTTAAACTATTTGTAAAAAGCTTTGTGTGTTTGGGGAACTTGCCTTCTGTATTGGAACTACCTATCCTGTTGCCAGAAGGTCATCTGAGGTGCTCTTTGATTTCTATTTCCAACTAGAAATTACACATGTCAAGTTGAGGTAAAAATGGGATCTCCTGTGTTCCAAGATTGGGTTCAGCTCTTTGATCACCTTACTTATTGCCTGGCTGCTACTGGCAATGAGTAAATTCCACCTCTCAATACATTCAGTTTATCATCTCAGTATAACTCTATGATTGTTCTAAAAAGATGACTTTTTGGAGGGTGTTTTCTGTGTTTTTCTGGAGATGTCAGTCCTCTTGCTCTGTTTTTTTTGTTTGTTTTCTTTCTGTTTTTTGAAACTTTTCTATAGTTTTGGTTTTGTTTTCTGGGCTTCCCTGGTGCTCAGACGGCAAACAGTACACAGTGCAGGAGACCTGGGTTTGATCCCTGGGTCAGGAGGATCCCCTGGAGAAGGGAATGGCTACCCACTCCAGGATACTTGCCTGGAGAATTCCTTGGACAGAGGATCCTGGCCGGCTAGTCTTTGGGGTCACAAAGAGTTGGACATGACTGACTAACACTTTGACTTTTTTGCTTCCCAGCCCAGCTAACTGGGTAAGAGGGATGGGTGTGGGGTGGGGTGTGTGGGTGTAAGTGTGTGTTGCCTTTAAGTAGGAAGATACTAATGTATATTTTCTGTTACTTCAGCTGCAAACCTTTATATTTGTTCCCTGCTCAAGACTTTTGCAGCTACCTTCCCCCTTGTTTATGAACTATAGCTGACCATTGAGCAAAATGAAAGTTAAAGCTGCCAACCCTTTGTGTTGTGGAAAAATCTTTTTATAATTTATAGTCAGCTGTCTGTATGTGGTTCCTTGGGCATTTGTGATTCAGTCAAACATAGATTGTGTATAGTGTATCACTGTAGTATATATTCACTTAAAATCTACATGTTGGTGGACCTGCACAGTTCAAACTTGTCTTATTCAAGGCTCATCTGTATCCTTTTTGGCTCCATTGATTTTTATCCTATTCTTTGCCGACTGCCTTAAATAAATGAAACATTAGTCTTAAAGGGGGTTAAGTAAGGAAGTGTACATAAGTTGTTAAAGTCAGTCCTGTCTCATACCTGCAAAGAACCCACTGGAGCTGGAGGCGTAAGGTTCATTTTGGTGCTAGTGAAGACAGGTCTTTCAACCTTTTTGCATAAGTAACAGAAAACATATTCATATATAATGACTGTTGTTGTAGAAGGTAAAAATTTCATTCATTCTCTAAATATTAATTACACATGAGAATTTGTATCTCAAAGTCCTTAATTTTTGTTTAGCTTCCAGGAAAAAAGACAACTAAGCTTTGGGTTCCAGATGAAGAGGTTTCACCTGAAACAATGGTCAAAGTGAGTGATATGCACAGATCTGCTGATTTTAATCTACTTAATATACCCTATTATTATTATATTATAGGTGCTAATGGTTCCTGTTATAAAGATATGGCTATTGAAATAACTCAAGGTTTTATGTTTATTCTGTGACATCCTTTGGGCCATGAGAGTATAGGGCAAAACTGAGAAACCTGAGACTTTGGACAGCTGCACATAATCTAGTTTGGAAAATAAAAAGAGTTTGAAAACTCCTTCCATGTTACTTTTTCTTAGATATCAATATCTTAATGGCAAAAGACAATGCTGGCCTTAAGTACCTTCTCCTTTCAGTAACGATGGTCATCCAGGTTTTAAGATTGTTCAGCAGGGCTTCCCAGGCGGCTCTAGTGGTGAAGAATCACCCTACCAATGCAAGAGAAAGAATCTGCCTGTCAGTGCAAGAGACAAGGGTTCGATCCCCGGGTCAGGAATATACCCTGCAGGAGGAAACGGCAACCCGTTTCCAGTATTCTTGCCTGGGAAATCCCATGGACAGAGGAGCCTGGCAGGCAACAGCCCATACAGTCACAAAAGAGTTGGCCACAACTGAGCATGCACGTACATCTTTTCCATGGGATTTGATAAACTTTTTTATTTAAAAAAATTCAGCCTGTAATTTCTTGAGTTAGAAGTCATATGTAAAAGATTGCTTATCGCTTCTGTAGGAGTATTACTTCTCTAAAACCATATGTAGTCTGTAATATAGACCTCAGTCTGCTGCCCAAGGTATGAAGGCCAAGAACAAATACATTAAATATTGTTTTACTAATTATACTTTCTTAGAAATAATTTTGTTGTATATTTATGTTTCATACTGTGAACTACTTTTTCACATTATTGCAGTTTCAGATTCTAATACTATTTCTCCAGACCTGTAGGGCAGTCTTTCTTTAGCATCATTGAATGATGCTGGTTTTGAGTTCTAGTATGAACCAGTTTTCTCTGCATTGGTCTCAAGCAGCAGTTTTGTATAGTTGGACAACACTGTGTTAGAAGGCAGGCAGCCTGCACTTAAGTTCATGGTTATGAAGTGGCCAAGGAAGAGAATCTGAAGAGTGTAAGCCACATACCACAGTCTAAAACCCATTTAGCTCTGAAGCTTCAGATCTATAAAAGTAAGGTAATATGTAAAAAAGAGAAAATGTGTTGCACCCCTTCAGAAAGGGTTGTTCCAAATATTAGAGGCAGTAACAGGTATTAAAGTACCTATATTGATAGTAAGTACTTCATAATTATGAAAAATACAGTACAAATGTAAGGTGGTATAAACTCTTAGAAAAGATGGAATATGATTTGCATTTGGGAACTTTATGGATTAGGGAAGTTAACATGATTTTACTGTGGATTCTAAAGGGTAGAGTGTTGGAGAAACATTTTTTTAAAAAGCAGGAAGAACCAGTTTTTAGGTAAATCATTCATTTGTCAATTACCAGGAGGTGGAATGTGAGACATTTTTAAAACATTCAAAGTTATCTTCACACATGCAAATAAAAATAATTTTTTCTTTCCTTTTCTTAAAATGCATCTATTAAAAACATTTCTTCATTCTTTTTCAAAGCTAATGTAGAGTTTCTTTGGACAGTAGCAATGTTGTGTCAATTTGTATTTTAAATAGATTCAGGCTATTAAAATGATGGTTCGATGGCTACTTGGAATGAAAAATAATCACAGTAAATCAGGAACTTCTACTTTAAGATTGCTTACAACAATATTGCACAGTGATGGAGACTTGACAGAACAAGGGAAAATTAGGTATGTAATTACAGCTTCAGCATTCTTTGGATTACACAATATGTTAACATCTGATGTAATATTTGAATGATTGTTTCTTTTTAAATAAAATACAGATTTGTAGATTCGCATATACTTTTATTGTAATAGGCTTTTGTATAGTGGTTATTTCAAAATGACAGTCCCATGTCTAGTGCAGATTACTGCTGAACGCTTTAAAGTATTTTTAACAGTAGATGTTTACTTTTTTTAATACCTCATATGAAATTGTTAATGTACCAATCAGTAGCTGGTGTTTCACATTCTTGTTAATATCTAAATGCAGAAGAACAGACCGAATAGAAAGCAACTTACCTGAATCTGTTTCCAGAAGTATTGTTGTTGTTATTCAGTTGCTAAGTCATATTTGACTCTTTGCGACCCCATGGACTCTAGCACACCAGACTCCTCTGTCCTCCACTGTCTCCTGGAGTTTGCTCAGACTCATGTCCATTTAGTTGGTGATGCTATCTAATCATCTCATCCCCTGCCACCCCCTGCTCCTTTTGACATCAGTCTTTCCCAACATCAGGGTTTTTCCCAATGGAATTGGCTCTCCAGAAGTAAAAATAAATGCATATGTGGAAAACGCACTTGACACAAAGTATTAAAAATACACATACTTTTTTGTTTGTTTTGTTTGAAAGATGTATAGTCTAGTGACTGAAAACATGAACTGCGGATTCCAGATTCAAATCCTGGGACCACATCTTAGCAGCTTGGTACCTTTCAGCAAGTTACTGTAACTGCTCTGTACCTCAGTTTCTTCAGCTGTAATACAGAGATGGTGATTAATAACTATCTCATCTAGCTATTATGATAGTCAAAAAGTTAGTATATTTAATGTATTTAAAACACTGCCCAGCACATAGTAATTAGGTATATTGATGGTAGTGATTATGTCAGAATTAGCCAAAATTTAGAAGTTCGTCCTCTGTGAAAATACAGGTGCCATTTATAGCATCTTATTGGTAGTTAAAAATATGAGAGTAACTTCCCCCACCTTTTATATATATACATGTGTGTGTGTGTGTGTGTGTGTGTGTATACACATCTAGCTTAAAGTCTTTAGGACCAAATATAAATGGTAATTGTCAACTGCTTAATACTTTGCTATCTTTGCTTCATTTCTTATATGTTTTGCTCATACAGTACTTTTTGCATAGAATATTAGCATTAACACATTCTTCTCAAACAGATCAAAAAAGAAAATTCTGTAAGGTATTCCACATGTATAACTCATTTATTACCTTTTCAGTAAAATTAGTTGTCTCTACCTTCTACTCTTATAATTTATGTTAGCATCCAAGAGTTACATAATAATTAGAAAAATTTCCTTAGTATTGATACGTTTTGTCTCAAATTTACTAATTATATTATTTATGTGCATACTTAGGTCTCATGCCACCTGTTTTATTCATAGTTTTCTTTAACAAAATCACATGTGTTCTTGAATTCTATAAGCGTGTGTGAATTACATTGGATCTGTCTGCAGTTTTAAAAAAAATTTAATGAAGTACAGTTGATTTACAATAGTGTGTCAATTTCTGCTATGCATCAAAGTGATCAAGTTAAATACATACATATATATATATGCCTTTCCATATTCTTTTGCATTGTAGTTTGTCACAGGATATCGAATATAGTTCCCTGTGGTATACAGTAGGATCTTGTTGTTTATCCATCCTATAGCTAAAAGTTTGCCTCTGCTAATCCCAAACTCCCAATCCTTTTCTCCTCTACACCTCTGCCCCCTTAGCAACCACATGTCTTTTTTCTATTTCTGGTTTGTTTTTGTTTTGTAGATTTGTGATTTGTGTCACATTTTAAATTCCACATATAAGTCTCGTTCTGACTTTGCTTAGTATGATAATCTCTAGTTCCATTCATGTTGCAAATGGCAGAATTTCATCTTTTTGATGGCTAAGTAATATTCCACTGTATACACATACCATATCTTCTTTGTCCATTCATCTGTCGATGGACATTTACGTTGTTTCCATGTCTTGCTGCTGCTAAGTCACTTTAGTCGTGTCCGACTCTGTGACCCCATAGATGGCAGCCCACTATGCTCCCCCGTCCCTGGGACTCTCCAGGCAAGAACACTGGAGTGGATTGCCATTTCCTTCTCCAGTGCATGAAAGTGAAGTCACTCAGTCATGTCCGACCCTCAGCGACCCCATGGACTGCAGCCCTCCAGGCTCCTCCATCCATGGGACTTTCCAGGCAAGAGTACTGGAGCAGGGTGCCATTGCCTTCTCTGGTTTCCATGTCTTAGCTATTGCAAATAGTGAACATAAGGGTGCGTTTATCTTTTTAAGGTTAGTTTTGTCTTGGTGTATGTCCAGGAGTGGAATTGCTGGAACTTTGTTTTTAGTTTTTGAAGAACCTCCATATTGTTTTCCATAGTGGCTGCACTGATCTACATTCCTACCAACAGTATAAGAACAGTGTCCTACCGAAAGTGAAGGAACTTTTCTTCACACCTTCTTCAGCATTTGTGGTTTGTATGCTTTTTAACGATGACCATTCTGACTGGTGTGAGGTGGTACCTCATTGTGGTTTTGATTTGCATTTCTCTAGTAATTAGGAACGCTGAGCATCTTTCCATGTACTTATTGGTCATCTGTATGTCTCCTTTGGAGAGATGTATATTTAGATCTTCTATTTTTTGATTGGCTTGATTGTTGTTGAGTTTTATGAGCTGTTTCTGTATTTTGGAAAAAAAGCTGTTATTTGTCACATCATTTGCAAATATTTTCTGCCTATCCCTAGGTTGTGTTTTCATTTTGTTTGTGGTTTCCTTTGCTGTGCAAAAGCTTGTAAGTTTAATTAGGTCCCATTTGTTTATTTTTGCTTTTATTTCTATTGCCTTGGGAGCCTGACCTATCTATGAACACATTGTGTGATCTGTGTCAGAATATTTAGGCTTTCTTCTGTGAGTTTTATGGTGTCGTTTTGTTTTTAAGTCTTTAAGACATTTTGAGTTTATTTCTGTGTATGGTGTGAGAGTGTGTTCTTACTTGATTGACTTACATACAGCTGTCCACCTTTCCCAGCACCACTTGATGAAGAGACTGTCTTTTCCTCATTGAATATTCTTGCTTCCTTTGTCAAAGATTAATTGTTCACAGGTTTGTGGATTTATTCTGGGCTCTCTATTCCGTTCCATTGATCCAAGTGTCTGTTTTTGTGCCAATAACATACTGTTTTGATTATGGGAGCTTTTTTGTATTGTCTGAAGCCTGGAGGACAATGCCTCCTGCTTGTACTTTTCCTCAGGATTGCCTTGGCAATTATGAGTCTTTTTTGGTTCCATTTACCTTTTAGGATTATTTGTTTTAATTCTGTGAAAAGTCTCATGGGTAAATTGATAGGTATCGCCTTAAATCTGTTGGTTGCTTTGAATAGTATGGCCATTTTAATAACAGTGTTAACTCTTTCAATTCAAGAGCTGGGATGTTTTTCCATTTTTTGAATCATCTTCAGTTTTCTTTATTAATATTTTGTATTTCTCAATATATAAGTCTTTCATTTCCTTGGTCCGATTTATTCCTAAGTATTTTATTTTGGTGGTATAATTTTAAAAGGGATTGTTTGTTTACACTCGCTTTCCAATATTTCATTGTTCCTGTAAAGAAATGCAGCCTGTTTCTGTATATTAATCTCATATCCTTCTACCTTGCTGAGTTCATTTATCAGTTTTAGTAGTTTCTGTGTGGTGTCTTTATAGAGTTTTCCATATTGTATCATCTGCATATAATAATAATTTGTACCTCTTTTCTACCAATTTGAATACTTTTTATTTCCTTTCCTTCTCTGCTTTAGCTGGGACTTCCAATACTATGTTGAAGTGAAGTGGTGAGAGTGGGCATCCTTGTCTTTTTCCAGAGTATACTGGGAAGGCTTTCAAGTTCTTACTGTTGAATATTATATGCGCTGTGGGTTCATCATAAATAGCTTTTATTATGTTGTTATGTTCCCTCCATACTCATTTTCATAAGGGTTTTGTATCATGAATGAATATTGACTTTTATCAAGTGCTTTTTCTGCATCTATTGACATAATCATGTGGTTTTAATCCTTCCTTTTGTTGATATGGTGTATCACATTGATTGATTTGCATGTGTTGAGCTATCCTTGTGGCCCTGGGGTGAATCTAGCTTGGTCATGGTGTATGACCTTTTTTATGTGTTGTTGAATTCAGGTTGCTGATACTTTAAAAACTTTTGTGTTTATTCATCAAAGATATTGACCTGTAGTTTGCTTTTTTGATGGTGTCTTTGTCTGGTTTTGGTAACTTCATTACCAAACTTTAGGGTAATGGTGACTTCATAGAATGTCTCTGGGAGTGTTTTCTTCCTATTCACTCTTTTGGAAGAGTTTAAGAAGTTCTTTTTTGTATGTTTTATAGAATTCCCCAGTGAAGCCATCTGGTCTTGAAGTTTTGTTTATAGGGAGTGTTTTTGGTTTGCTTTTTAAAATTACAGATTCTGTATCATTTCTAGAGATTGGTCTGGTTATCTGTTTCTTCTTGCTTTTTAGTGGGTTGTATGTTTCTAAAAAGTTGTCCTTTTCTTCTAGGTTCATAGTATTGTTCATAGTAATTCTCTTTCGGTTTCTTTGTATATCTGCAGTTTGAGTTGTGATTTCTCCTCTTTGATTTCTTATTTTGTTTATTTGGGTCTTTTGTTCTTGGTGAGCCTGGTCAGAGGTTTGTCAATTTTTGTGTGCCGTGTCAAAGAATCAGCTCTTGGTTTTATTGATTTTTTTTTTTTGGTATTGTTTTTAAATCTCTTTTATTTATTTCCTCTGTTTATTATTCCTATCTTTATTATTTCCTTCCGTCTGCTGACTTTAGGTTTGTGGTTTGATGGTTTTCTTTTGTATTATTCTTGTATTCTCTTCTTTTTGATTTTTGTTAATCTGCTTTTACATTTTTGATTTGTGCTTGCCCTGGTTTTCAAATATATTAAACCCGTTTGTATACCTACTTGCTTTAGATTGGTAATCATACAAACTGAAACACATTCTAGGAAAAGACAAATCTATATTTTCTTACTCTCCTCTCCCACATTTTATAATTTTGTTGTCCTTTTACATCCTCATGGTGACACTTTTGCTGTTCATTTTGGTAATCATTGCTTTCACAGTAATTTTATTCTTTTAAATAATTTGTGTACTTATTTCAGTGATTTACTTTCCAATTGTGATTTTCTCTTTCTTATAGATTCTTGCATGTTTTCTACTTAGAGAGGAGCTTTCAATATTTCCTTGAAGATAGGTTTAGTATTGTATTCTTTAAGTTATTGTTTGTCTGAGAAATTCTTTATTTCTCATTCTATTCTAAAGGATAGTCTTGCTGGCTGTAGTATCCTGGGTTGCAGATTTTTCACTTTTGGACTTTGAATATATCTTATCTTGCTACTCCCTTCTGGCCTACAGTGTTTCTGTAGAGAAATGAGCTGATAGCCTTTTGGGGGTTCCCTTGTAGTTAACTCTTGTTCTCTTGTTGCCTTTAAAAATCCTCTTTAAGATTATTATAATGTGTCTTGGTATAAGTCTCTTTGGATTTATCTTGTTAAGGGTACTTTGTGCTTCTATTTGGATATCTATTTCTTTCTTTAGGCCTGGTTAGTTTTCAGCCATAATTTCTTCAAGAACATGTTCATTCCCCTTTCTCTTTTTTTCTTCCAGAATCCCTATCATGCATAGATTTGGATGCTTCATATTATCCCATAGGTCTCTTATATTGCCTTTTTTTAGGGGGTGGTTGTCTGCTGATCTCCTTGGGTAATTTCCATTTTTCTGTCTTCCAGATCACTTATTCCTTCTGCTGTCTATAGCCTTTAGTTCAGCTTTGGTCTCTTCTAATGAATTCTATGTTTTTTCCTTGGCCCCTGCTTATAGTTTGCAATTCCTTTTCACAGTAATCTGCATCTCTATCAGTGGCCTTTCTTAATTCCTGTAGTATTTTCATTCATTTTCTCCATTTTGAATTCAGTGTCTGTTAGACTGAAGAAATGTTTCATTGTTCTTTCAGGGGAATTCTGTCTTTTAATAGGGAGTGCTTTTTCTGCTTCTTTATTTTACTTTTATTTCTTTTGCCCTGTGAGTCTAGAGCAGTTGTTTGCTGTGGTCTTTGAGGGCTGTTTTTCTGTGGGGATTGACCCTGTGTAGCCTGTGTAAGTTTAATATGTTTTGGTGTGAGGGCTGTTTTTCAGTATGAAGGCCTGCAGCCTGTTCCCTCCGTGTATGCTGGCCAGTATCCCCTTGATAGGAGCTATGACAGATGTTGCAGTGACCAGAGCCTGCACAGGATAGTGACTGGGACTCCTCTTTGGTCTTTGGTTGTCATTGCCCTGTTGGGGCAGGATCTGCTCCCAAGTTGCTGGGAGTAGAAGCCCCCGATCTGTTTCTGATCTGTAGTGCAAGGGTGGTAGGATTGGAAGCCCCCAGCAGAAGAAGAGCCACTGAGTATTGCTCCCCTGGAGCTGTGTGCCTGTGAGTGTGCTCTGTTGCATCACCTTCACCTTTTGTGTGAGCTCACAAAGTGCACTGTTGCTGGCACTGCCTTTGCCTTACTTTAAGCGTGGATATGCTGGCAGTTGCTCTTGGTGTCTCTCAGGAGTTGTTTTCACAAGGTCACCAGTGCAGATACACTGAAGTCAGGTCCCAAGACTATAGTAGTTGCATACCTGGACCTGCTGTGGGAGCTATGGAGGCACTGCAGACCCTAGCCTAGCCCAGTCCCCGAGTGTACGTGCCCGCAAAGCCCACAGCTGCTAAGGCCAGACCTGTCCCACCTGCGGGAGCTCTCATTGGGTCTGTGTTCTCAAACTAGTCTTCAAAAACATTGTTGTAATGGACAGAGGAGCTTGGCAAGCTGCATTCCGTGGGGTCACAAAGAGTCAGATATGACTGAGTGTGCGTGTGTGTGCACGTGCACACACACACACACACACAGAGTATTTTAATTAGTTACTTTTTAAATTTTACTAAATAAATTCCAACAAGGAGTTCAGACTTTCCTTAGCAGTGGTTGAGTGATTTATCTTATAATAACTACTTGGAATATTGCTATTGATGAACTGAAAATATCTCTGCAACCTGTAACTTCAGAACCTTATTAATGTTGGCATACAGTCAGGAAATATTTTTACATAATTGTTAGATAAAGAAAGAGCCTTAAACCAACTAGATCTTTAGATCTTGGAAGATTAAGATTTGTCTCTTTTGCATCCTGGAAGATTAATTAAGATTTACCTCTTTTACATCCCTCTGAGTATGGTGTATTTTTGTATGTATAGCAAATAATAATGTTTTACTGTGGAGCTACATAGGGAGTCCTAATTAAGGAGTTGCAACTTCCCTCCTTACAATATTTCAGTGAATCAGTAATTCATCTGATATCTCTCTGTATTAGGAAGGATTATTTAAATATATTTACTAGTCAAGAATTTCCTAATTGCTGAAGTACATCCCATTTTACAACAGATTTTCTTCCCTTAAAAAGAGGCTGTTGATAATATTTCAAAATTGAATACTAGCTAAAAATAGTAATTTTTTAAATCTACTGTACCTGCTTTTATGTTAACTTCTTTTGTACTTAACACCATAGTTTTAGTTGAATGATCAGTAAGTTTTGACATTTTGTGCCTAATACATAAGTAAACACATATCCCCCAAAAAATCCATAGTGGAAGACTTGAGACCTAACAACTGAACATACAAATAGATTTGTCCTAGGCTTGGCTGAAAGCTTTCTGTGTAGAACAAGAAAATTCAATGACTAGCTTAGACTTGTGTTCAAGAGAAGAATTTTGTACTATTGGACACCATCTTCCAAGCATAATATAGTGGTCAGCATCACTGAAATGTTTTCTGCCCTTTTTTTTTATTGGCCAGAGGAATTTTTATATAATTAGATATACAAAGTAGGAATGTTCTTATGCAGATGTTTAGAAATCTAATTCATATTCTTTCTTGCTTATTTTTCAGTAAACCAGATATGTCACGCCTGCGACTTGCTGCTGGGAGCGCAATTGTGAAGCTGGCCCAGGAGCCCTGTTACCATGAGATTATCACGTTAGAACAGTATCAGCTGTGTGCTCTAGCTATCAATGTAAGGAAAATGGTTGGTTGTACAGAACATGATTCTTTGTGTTCTTTGACTTTTAGTACTTGTGGTACTCCAGTATTTAAAACATCTGTTTATTATGATTTTAGTTTTGGTTCAGATACTTGACTAGGCAATATGAGAAACGAGATTTTTGCAAAGCCCATGATTTTCTGGTTTACTATTCCCTCTTTAATTTTGGAAATAACCTTATATTGCCATAAAATGAGAATTGTTTAAAAATAGCATATTAAATTTCTTAGGAAACAACATATGTAATTAATTTTTCAAATTGGTAGTACTTGCAGTCTATCAATTTATTGGCTTCTTGGTCTGATATTTCTTAGGGTATTAGTGGTATTGGTTGTTAAGTAGAAATTTTTTTAAAAAATTAGGGCAAGTATTGATGTTAAGAGAGATGGACTTTGTTTGGAACTTGCTGTGTATAGTAAGTTTGTGCAGATCATTAGTTAAATGTCCACTCTGTCCAGAGAACATCCATGCTTGTTAAATTCTAGAGACTTTCTTTTCTAGCATACTGTATGTGTTACTATCTCAGTCACCAAATTCCCAATGTGAAAGTTCAAATTACCTAAGTTTAAAGGTTGTTTCAGAATTCTGTTGACTGTGAAACATGTAGTCATTGTAAAACGTTAATTATTAGCACATTCTCACAACTTACAAATATGGGATTACCCTATTGTAAACAAAGCTTTTTCCTAATTTTGTTGTTCCTTTCAACCACAGGCTTGTCTCTGCTCTCTTATCCTCTCTAAAATGCTCACATTTTAGCATTTGCTTTCCCTCTTTTCCAAAAATGATCTAACTAAGTCCCCCAGTCCAATGATCTTAATCTTTATTTTACATGTCCTTTTGGCATTATTTGACACAACTCATTGCACCTTTATTTTTGAAATACTTTTTTTTTTGGCTTTTGTCTCCTGATTTTTGTCATACTTCACAACTACATTTTCTGGCCCTTCTCAAGTTTCTGGACCCACTTCCAACACCAAACAGAACTTTCAAACTTTTATTTTCTGAGAGTGTAAGACTGAATCTCTCCCAAATCTACTCTTTCCTGACACACAGAGAACCTCAGGAAACATGAAGTAAAGGTGAATGGCTTTCTTAGACCTAAAAGCATGATTTATATTTGACTATTTGCTTGTGTTTGTACCTTGTCTCAAAAGTACAGATAATTCTGTCCTTTGATATCTATTACATCTTTTTTATTCATACCTTCTTTTGATTGCTTTACCCATTGTTAGCTGTTATCTGTGCTGTTGGGAGACTTCTCTATGGTGGGTTAAATTTTCCTATCAAGTTCTGGTCATGTTATGCCCCTGTTCAGAAATATTTATGGGCTTGTACGCATAAGAAAGAAAAATTGCATATATTTTACCTTGCCATTCAAGCCCTTCTAATATTTGGACCCACATATACATTTAAAAATTCTGTTTAGCACACCACCCTTTACCTATGTTTATTTCAGTGAAGCTGAACATTTTTTTTTCTTTTATGTACCTGTAGTTTGCCTCCCTCTAATTTTATTTTCACCCTCTTCATTTCTACATACCCAAATCCAACCCTTTTTGCAAATCAAGGCTCAAACACAATCTTCTCCACAAAACTAGCTCTTATTCTTACGACAGATCTCCTTTGGATCCCCCTACAGATTTTATCTACAGTCCTGATACATACTTGTTTTGTGCTTAGTTACATGCCTATGGTTTATTTGTATTTACTTGAGTTGTGCTCGTTAAAGGCAATGTTGTATCTCAGTGGCCTTTGTCATGTATTTGAATAGAAAGTAAATCTGGAGGAATAAAAATTCAATAATACAAATCTTGAAAGCAAAAGTGGCCCAGTTGTGTCCAACGCTTTGCAACCCCATGGACTATACAAGCCCATGGAATTGTCCAGGCCAGAATACTGGAGTGGGTAGCCTTTCCTTTCTCCAGGAGATCTTCCCAACCTAGGGATCAAACCCAGGTCTCCCTCATTGCAGGCAGGCAGATTCTTTACCAGCTGAGCCACCAGGGAAACCCTTGAAAATCAATCAGTCATGTCTGATTCTTTGCGACCCCATGGACTATACAGTCTATGGAATTCTCCAGGCCAATCTAGGTATTTTAGAATGTGAATACACTTCATGAAAATGTACTGTGTACTTCTATGTGCTATGCGTTGTTCTAGGTTCTTCAGATACAAAGGTGAGTCATGGCTATAGCCCTTAAGATAACCTCTTAGGAGAACAGAAAATATAAGTGCTGTTAATACAGTGCAATACACACAATAATTGAACTATTTACAAGATACTACAAATAACTCTGAGAATAGTTTACACTTAAAAAGTATACTTCACTGTACAGCAGAATTAATACAAAAGTTTATTTAATATGCAGACTAAAATGAATTTCTTAGTAGTGAATAAAAGCTTCGATTGGAACTTTATTTCAGAAAAATATTTGGTAGTATTAGATACCATCTTCCTTATGTTGAACCAATTACTGGTTATAACCGTAAACATGAAAGTATAAAGTATCTGCTTTTTTGAGAGTGTATTTTTCCTGATAAAAATTGTATCACTCTATCCTCTGCTTCACATGTTTTTATAACTTAGTCAAAGTGTAAATCTTTACTTCTATTTTTAATAGCCTTTGTTGTTCAGTTGCTCAGTTGTCTCTGACTCTGTGACCCCATGGACTGCAGCACGCCAGGCTTCCCTGTCCTTCACCGTCTCCTGGAGCTTACCCAAACTCATATTTATTGAGTCAGTGATGCCATCCAACCATCTTGTCCTCTGTCATCCACTTCTCCTCCTGCCTTCAATCTTTCCCAGCATCAGGGTCTTTTCCAATGAGTTGGCTCTTCGTATCAGTGGCCAAAGTACTGGAGTTTCAGCTTCAGTATCAGTCCTTCTAGTGGATATTCAGGGTTGATTTCCTTTAGGATTGACTGGTTTAATAACCTAGTTGAAAGGATAAATCTGTTCTTTACTTCATATTATTTTTTATAAACTAGTGAAAAGGGTAAATCTTTGCAAAAACCAGAGCAAACATTGGAAGACTTCCTCATTTCCCAGGAGCACATCTTTTAAATCTTTATTTAGGTGATTCTCTTTTGCTGTACCCATTGTATCATCATTCTTGTCAATTTTCTCATCTTTTGTTGTTAAATATGTCAATTGCCTCGCATATGATTTGACAGTTTTTTCCTAACATTATCTTAATGACCTTTTGAAACTCTCCTACCTTTGCTGTGATTCACAGTTGACGTAATTAATTTGCATCGTATTATTAGATTGTCAGTGATTACTGAAAGAATGACAAAAACATGGCCTTGGAAATGTATCTAAGTAGTGTGGAGGGATATTTGAGTGTTCTTCAGTATTTTGTTGTTTGTTTGCTTGCTTTATTGAGGTATATTTGATTTACAGTATTGTGTTAGTTTTAGGTATGATGAGCATAGTGATGCCGCTTGCTTCTGCAGGTTATGTTCCACTATAGCTTATTATTATTAGATAATAGTATTGAGTGAAAGTGAGAGTTGCTCAGTCATTTCTGTCTCTCTGCAACCCCATAGACAGTAGCCCCCCAGACTCCTCTGTCCATGGCATTCTCCAGGCAAGAATACTGGCATGGGTAACCATTCTCTTCTCCAGTATAATATTGACTAGTTTGTATCTATAATATAGTCTTAAGAATAGCGTGTTCATTTGTGAATATATTTGTGATATTTTGACTTCTACTTATATTGTTTGCTTGTAATTGGATATTTTCATAATGAATAATTGGATACTGAAAATTCCTCTCCCTCTAGGGGTGATAATGAAGAAGGGGTGATATAAGTTTAACTTTGTTTTGTGGAATATAAGGATAGGTAATAGACAGTAGTTCTGTCTATTAATTACTATTTTTTTTAAATTGAAGTATAGTTGATTTATAGCGTTGTGTTAATTTCTGCTATATAGCAAAGTAATTCAGTAGTGTGTATACACACACACACACACACACATTTTTTATATTCTTCTCCATTATGGTTTATCACAGAATACTGAATCTCGTTCCCTGTGCTATCCAGTAGAACCTTGTTGTCCATTCTGTGTATAATGCTTTGCATCTGCTAACCTGAAACTACCATTTCATCCCTCCCCCACTCTACCTTCCCCCATGGCAACCAACCATAAGTCTGTTCTGTGTGTCTGTTCTGCTTTGTAGATAGGTTCATTTGTGTCTTATTTTAGATTCCACGTATAAGTGATAGTATCTGTCTTTCTGACCTGCCTGCTTCACTTAGTATGATAACCCACAGGTCCATTCCTGTTGCTGCAGAATGGCAGTATTTCGTTCATTTTACGGCTGAGTTGTATTGTCATTCATCTGTGGATGGGCCTTTATGTTGCTTCCAGGTTGTAGCTGTCATAACCGGCACTGCTGTGAACGGGGTGGAGCAGGTCTCTTTCTGAACTATGGTTTTGCTGATTATGTGCCCACGAGTGGGATTACTGGGTTGTATGGCAACTCTACTTTCAGTTTTTTGAGGAACCTCCATACTATTCTCCATAGTAGCTGCACTTGACTACTTTTTTTAAAAGTGGGTATTTCGTATTGTTAACTGAAGTTTAAAGTAAATGAAAGAAGATGCACAAAATAAAGATTTAAAGATAAGGGCAAGATGTTGCAACCTGGGTTTTGAAGAAAAGCGAAATTAGCATTCTAGATACAAGAAATAAACATAAAGTTGCAATAATATGAAACATACCACACATTGTGTTCATTGATGGAGTATAATAATGAAAGTCTTTGTATATCTCATATATGGCTCAAAAGTCATATCGAGCTTTTCCCTGTAGTTTAGAAAAAATTCTCATAATCTGTAGCAGACACTGTGTTAGGTTTTGAGGCACAAAGAGGAGTAAAATCACAGGGCTTGGCTTCAAGAAACAGCACTGCATAAGACAGATAAACCAGTCCTTTTCATACTGTGTACTAAATATTAGGCTGGAGATTTGCACAGAGTACCAGCAGAGCACAGTACTAGATATGCATAGAGGGTTCAGAATAAAGATTTACACAGTGATTTCTAGAAGATATGGGAGCTGTCCTTTTTTTTTTTTAACTTTATTTTACTTTACAATACTGTATTGGCTTTGCCATACATCAGCATGATTCCACCACAGGTGTACACGTGTTCCCAATCCTGAACCCCCCTCCCACCTCCCTCCCCATACCATCATATAAGAAACGAATTGCCAGTCTAGGTTCGATGCAAGATACAGGATGCTTGGGGCTGGTGCACTGGGATGACCCAGAGAGATGGTATGGGAGCTGTCCTTGAAGATGAGGACGGGTTAGCTACTAGAGTGGAGGTGGGTGGTTTAGGAGAGCGAGTAGTGTGAGAAAAGCAGGCACAGTGATGAGCAGTTCATTTATAGAACTAAGAGGAACATGATGTTGCTGAAATGGATTAGTAACTCCTGCCTTGGAGTTGTGTGTTTTAATCTGAACAATTTTTTTAAATGATAGAACTAAATATATAAATTGGACAGAGTTTTATCTTGCTCAGTAAATGAAAAAGGTAAATAAGAGATAGTATTCAGACTTGTTTTTATATATCTCATTTAAGTTAAGGTGGACTAATATTTACTAGTTTTTATCTATTTTAAGAGTACATTCAATGTGTTCTCACACAGGTAGCTGGTAGTCATTTTAAGGTCCAAGTTATCACTCTGGCTTCCATATTAACTTGTCACATCTCAGTCCTGTGAACTGGAGCACGGGTTGTGGGTACACATGCT
Organism: Capricornis sumatraensis; assembly: GCF_032405125.1. Lineage (NCBI taxonomy): Eukaryota > Metazoa > Chordata > Mammalia > Artiodactyla > Bovidae > Capricornis > Capricornis sumatraensis. The sequence goes on along the minus strand of NC_091080.1, from coordinate 38,118,454 downwards.
ATGTTTATTCTTCTGATTACCTGATATAGTGGATTTCCTGTCCAAAGTTGTTACTTCCTCTTTGATACCATGTAGGTAACATGGAATAATTATGTCTTCCAGGATGAATGCTATCAAGTAAGACAAGTATTTGCTCAGAAACTTCACAAAGGCCTTTCTCGATTACGGCTTCCACTTGAGTATATGGCAATTTGTGCACTTTGTGCAAAAGACCCTGTAAAAGAAAGAAGAGCTCATGCCAGGCAGTGTCTGGTAAAAAATATCAATGTGAGACGGGAGTATCTGAAACAACATGCAGCTGTTAGCGGTAAGCTTGTGTGAAAATGAAGAGTGTACTTTCCTATCTTGCCAGTTTCAGTTTTGTGGAACACAAAATGACGTTACTGTTGTTTATTATATTCTAATCAGCCCTCATTAAGTAAGTTGTTATTACTGTTTTTCAGTAGCAACTTTTCCTCATAAAAGGTCATTTTTAAAATACAAATGCATGGGTATTTAAATATCAACCCATAGTTCTTTATGCAACTGACTCAAAGACCAAGGGGAAAAAGCAGGAACTTTGGAGGTAAATGAAACAGTAAGAGGTACATTTATAAAGATTGTCTAAGTACTCTTACTTTAAAAAAGTCCAGGTCTCTAAACTTTATTGGTTGTTCTCACCTGTAGCTGACATTAATATCAGGGTCCTGTGTGCCTTTTGAAAATCTGCTCACATCACTCCGTCCACACTATTAGTTTTTGTGTCCCTGACTTCTATGACTTGATCAACAGCATTAAAAGCCATCCATTTATGCAAGTCAGAAGTCACAGGCATTCCTCATGCCTTCTTTTTTCCTCTCATTGGTCACTAAATCCTCTTAATTCTTCTTTTGGGTGTCTTCACTGTTTCTTCCCAACTCCCCTTCCTGCTGTATTTCACTTGGATTATCATATCTACTCCTAACTAACTCCCTGTTGTAAATGTTCCACTGCCTCAAGTCGAGCCACACCACTGTCAAAATTATCTTCCTAAAACAGATCAGCTCACATCATTTCCTTGCTTGAAACCTTGGTTGGCTCCTTTCTGCTCAGAGGATCAAGTAGAAGCTCATTAGCATGACCCTTTGCAGTTAACTCTCAGCCTGAGTTTTAAACTTTCTCTCTAGCTACTCCTGAATGTAAATTCTTTGCTCCTTGTACTCTGGATTATTTGAAATTTGTCTAGCCAGCTTTTTTTTCTCTGTTGTCAACTGTTTGGAAATTTTGCCTCCCCCTTCTGGCCGAACAAATAAACAAAACCAAGGAGAGAAGTTTGCCCCTTTTGAATCCTTACAGTTTTGAGACCCTCTTTCTTTCTTTCTCTTCCTACTTCGCCTTGAGGGTTCTGGAGTTAAATCTCACCTCTGCCACCTCTGCCATTTACTGGTTGTATTTGGGCAGGTTGTTTATGCAGTCTGAGCCTTAGTTTCCTTTTTGTAAGATTGGTATAGTTTTACTTGTATCTTATGGTGGTTATGATTAAAAAGTTATATATATAAAGCACCTGGCATAATGCATGGTCCAAAGAAGTACTCAGAAGTTATTAGCTGTTCTTATTTTAGGGTACTATTCATGGTGAAGTGGGGCTTCTGTCCTGGTCCTGCCTGTGCTCACTGTGAGGGCTTTGTCTAGTCTTGTGTGTGTGTGTGTGTGTGTGTATGTGTGTGTGTGTGTGTGTCTAGTCCTACACATCTTTATATTTAAAATAGTAAGCCCTACTAAAATAGTAGGTCTGGAAAAGAGTAAGCACTCACTACATGTTTGATAGACTTTAATTCAAATTTCACTGAATTTTGAACCTTGTTACTTTTTTCTTCTGTACGTACCTTGAAATGAATATTACACACACGCTTATTCTCTTTGAGTTCAGTGATAGGAATAAAGAAAATTTGGTGCCTTGTTGACACATACATTATTTTACTCTAGACTGAACATCTGATTTAAAATTACAAGAGTAGGAAATATAAAAAGAATTGCTCAGAGTATGAATCTTGGTCTTTTGGGTAACCTTTATTAAAACTAGTTAGGATTTCCATTTCTGTGTGTAATGGACTGTACTGATCTCAGTCAAGAAATTAAAACATTTGAATTTAAACTGAAAAGATACTTCATTGTTATTTAAAATGCCCTAGAAACAATGTTCTTTTCTATCAGTTTTTATGTTGTAAATTGTATTAAATAGTATCAACCTTTACTTTCTATTTTTGTGCCATACTGACTGAAAGATTTACTAGTTGTTTTCCTTTTGCGCAGCAACTTACAAGGGAGTGTTGAACCTAGAGTTACTAATAAGAAGAAAAATAGATTTTATGTTCCTTAGTCTTGAGTATAATTTGGGTCACTTTTTCTCATATCTGTTGAAAATTGAAATATTCATCTTTGTAGGCTCAGCACAGGGTGCATTTAGTAGGCATATCAGTATTGGCCATGATGGATAACTGAATAAACTTTATGATGTACCTCAGCACTGGACCTTTCAGTGTATTTTTCTTCCAGTGATATTGTGGTATATTATTGGGATGCAAGAAATAGAGTATCAGAGAGAGAAAGAGAATGAGTCAGATTTGGTTTTCTAATCTAGATGTTTTTGTTTTATTTCTTTTTCAGAAAAATTACTGTCTCTTCTACCTGAGTATGTTGTTCCATATACAATTCACCTTTTGGCGCATGACCCAGATTATGTCAAAGTACAGGATATTGAACAACTTAAAGACGTTAAAGAGTAAGACTTTTTCCATCCCATTTTCATATTTTCTGAAGTTTTTTCCCCTTTCCTGCTGATAAATTTATTTCATTTCTTATTTGTTCTCTTTTTTTCCCCTACCGTCTCTTCATATTTCATTTCTTATATAATTCCCAAAACAACTTAGCATAATTACTGTATTACTGTCCTGTTTCTCTATCAGTCTGGCATTTCTTTTCTATTGAAGTTATCCATTAAAGAGTTTGCTTTGTAATTCTTATCTTTTCCTACTTTCTTCTGAAGCACTGTATAGATTTTTATGTGGAGTGAATTAACACTCTTATTCACATGGTAAGCATATTTCCTTTGCAGTTCCTGTCTTTGTCCATAAGGAAGAAAGATAGTCTAATTTAATAATGGGCCAAGTTGATAACCAGGGTACTGTTCCCATACTTCACTGTTGATTCTCTGACTAAATTAGGCTTATAACAGTTGTAGTTCTTTAAAAGATTCTTGTTGAGATGCCAGAAGAATATACCTGCCAGGGTGTGGGATGGGGGAATATAATGGTATTTAGAGAAGTCTTTGTAAGACTTCCTTAAATAGAGATGAGATCCTATTTCTGTTATAGTAAAGGGTGACCTCTGTGGTTTTGAATAAATTAATTTCTTATGCTTTTAGCTTCTTATTAAAGGAAAATAACTCTTGGTTTCTTGAGTCATAGAAATATTTTACAGTTAAGTATTTGTGGTGTTTCAAGAGAATAAAATTACTGGTAATTTTCTCATGACAAGAGAAAAGGCTTTTGCCCTCTTTTTGCCATAGTTTCTAGTTTTAAAAAATAAGCAATTAGTTTTCCCAAATGAATTCTGTGTTAGTATGATTATACTAAGGAAAACTTTTTGCCATTCCTCTTTCTCAGAACACTTTTTTTTTTTTAAATGATAAAATATTCCTTGAAACTTACTAAATAAATATTTGGGGCTGTATTTATAAATGGTCTAGTACAGCCCTGAGTGATCTCCTTTCTCTCAGAGAAAAGAAACTGTAACGTATGCCTGCGGTCTCAGAGGTTACTTTTTTCCCTTCCAGAAGGATGCCTTGTTTCACATTTCCCTCTTCTCCCATTTTCTCTGTACGATCACTCTGTCCCATTCTGTATGCATAATACAGAGACAAAGGACTTTCATTTTTTTCTTGCATAGAATTAATATAATTACCCTGAAACTGAGATACTGAAACTTGTTTTTTCCCTTAAGTATGTAAAGTTGTCAGCCCTGACTTTTCCCTCAATTTATTGATGAAGACTCTCACGATTGTTCGTGTTTCCTAAAGACTGCAGTCAGAACCACAATCAATCTTAGCACATGAGAGTCTTCACTTTATGACCCAGTTACTGCTTCAGGCAGCCCTCCATCCCTGCCACAGCTCAGGATTAAGATCATTGCTTTATTTCTACCATTTCTGTTTCTTTTTAACTTTTCTGTCTACCTAGGAAAATTAGTGAGACTTTGAGAAAGGATGTTATGAACTCATACCTACCTTGCTGATATGTTGTAATATGTATGTGACATACTTTTTTTCTCTATTGATTTTTAGCTGTTTCTTTTAAATTTTTTCTGCTCTTTGAGTTCATTATATTTAGAATTATATCTGTATTTAATAGTGAATTTTTTTCTTGGTATTTTTTAGGTGTCTTTGGTTTGTTCTGGAAATACTAATGGCTAAAAATGAAAATAATAGTCATGCGTTTATCAGAAAGATGGTAGAAAATATTAAACAAACAAAAGATGCCCAAGGACCAGATGATGCAAAAATGAATGAAGTATGTAATTCTTTGTAAATAGTTATGATTCTGTATTGACTTTAAGCATTTGAGCATAGGGTATAAGACTTCTGTAGACAGCATCAGTCTTTTCTACTAGTAGTAAATAGTAGTATTCGTGTTAATATAGAATCAGTAGAGAATGGTAGTAATGCTGTTACTAGTAAACTAATTACAATAATAGAATAAGTATATTAACTTACACTGTTGTCCTGAAAACTACGTACTAAATGCATGTTCTGGAATTACTCCTAATTCACAGATTCTAGTTTGCCAACTTAAGTACCTGATTTTTTCTTTTTGTTTAATACCCATTGCAGAAACTGTATACTGTATGTGATGTTGCCATGAATATCATCATGTCAAAAAGCACCACATATAGTTTGGAATCTCCTAAAGACCCAGTACTGCCAGCTCGTTTTTTCACCCAGCCTGACAAGGTAGTTACTTTAGGATTTATTTGTGTAAGTTGAAATAAAATGTATTGTCACCGCTAGGTTGTGGGAAGATCAGGAAGAGTCAGTGTCAAGAGTTGAGCCACTACTTATGTCATGGGGAAAGGTCGCCGTGTTCAAGATCAGAATATGGGCCAAGCTGGAAGACACAAATAGGTTCAGAAATGAGTTAAAATGATATAGAATTTTTATTGTTTTCTGAGTTTTATGCTAGTCTTAAGAGCACTGGCAAAAATGTGATCAAAGCTGGTAAATTGCCGAGTTAATGGCCATTGATTCAAAACGGGAAGGAGAATGCTGATACAGTCTGAAATTATAAGCCCTTGAAATTTTAACTGGTGTGAAAGAATCAGAGAACTGACATTGGAGCATGCTTAATATCTGGGAAGCATTACAGGGATCTTCCCAAACCACTCTCAGAAAACTCAAGTGTAGTATTAATCTAAAAAAGGTATTTTTAAGAATCTCTTGGAGGTTTATAGTCTACCTAAGTGAGAGGAGAACAGTCATTACCCTTTTTTTTTTTTTTAAAGCAGAATACCAGTTAATATCTTAACCCCAGTGTATAGAGATTGGAACAGGCCTTGTAGGTTCACCTAAAAAGGGACTGTCTGCATTTAGGCATTCACTTTTTTGTGATTAAGATAAAAAGACTATATATATGTGGTCTCTTCCCTGGAGAGTATTATTGTATAACCGTGTTTTTGTTCAGGTCCTCTTACAGCTCTAGCATATTAGAGCTCAAAAATGTGTTAGTATGAGAGTTAGTACAAGGTTAGTTTTAGCTATTACAGCATTTAAAGTCAGTGACTGAAATTTTGTGTTTCAACTAATTTTTAGTTTCAATAAGTATGTATTTTATAATGCACTTTAAAACAAAAGGAAAGTGAAAGTAAAGGAAAGTGAAGTCACTCAGCCATGTCTGACTCTTTGTGACCCCATGGACTGTAGTCTACCAGGCTCCTCTGTCCATGGGATTTTCCAGGCAATAGTACTGGAGTGGATTGCCATTCCTTCTCCAGTGGATCTTCCCGACCCAGGGATGGAACCCAGGTCTCCCGCATTGTAGGCAGACGCTTTACCGTCTGAGCCACCAGGGAAGTCCAAAAGCTGCTCTGATTTAAGCTTTGTTGACTTTTGAATTGCTTTGTAGATACAGTGTTTCAGAAGTTATTGACTGTGTCTTTTTTCCCTTGCTTCCAGAACTTCAGTAACACCAAAAATTATCTGCCTCCAGAAATGAAATCATTTTTCACTCCTGGAAAAGTATGTTTTGAAAATTGTTTTAATTTTTATGTGGTAGTTTATTTTAGTGTGACTGTTGATATAATTATATTATTTTGTATTTCTTTTAAATTGGTATATCAAAAGAAAATAAAAATATTCAGTATCTTCCATTTAGTAAGAAAAAGTTATTTTTACTATATAGATATAGGTTGAGATATAGAAAATATTTTTTAGCTTATGGTAAAACCCTGGATATCTTCTTTCTTAAATTTCTCATTCTGTAGTATTAAAGTAAAAAGACATGTCCTTCCTTAGCAAGAGTCTGATTGTCAGTTTTCACTATTGACTATACATTTTTTGTGTTCTCACTTTCTGTGTAAGCCTTCTTACTGTAGATAACTTAGAAACTTAACTGTTATTCTGTTAATACAGTTTTTTATTTATTCAAGTGATACTCAGTTTATAATTCTTATTTTGCTTAAGGATAGGCTGGCTTTTCATGATTTATATATGGAAATACTTTGGCAGGTGTTATTTGTGATTCTTTACATCTAAATTTCTTTTGGCTTTTATCAAATAGAAAAAGATATGCATTTTTCATTTCAGCCCAAAACAACCAATGTTCTAGGAGCTGTTAATAAGCCGCTTTCATCAGCAGGCAAACAATCTCAGACAAAATCATCACGAATGGAAACTGTAAGCAATGCAAGCAGCAGCTCAAATCCAAGCTCTCCTGGAAGAATAAAAGGGAGGTAAGTACACAAGAAATACCATGCTTTACGTTAAGGACTCCACCAAGGCTATGCTATCTAAAATAACATCTTCTACCTTCAATGTCAGTGAATGAAAGTCAGTGCATATCTGTACATTCCTATTTTAACACTGGTAGCCATTTACAGGGTAAATGTATTTGCTTACTCACTTAGATGGGTACTCCATATCCTTTCATATTTTAGCTTCCCGGGGCAATCTGTTGTTAGACGTAAACTGGTTTCCAAACTTAGTGTCCAGTGAATGTAAACTTTTAAATTACAGCTCATCTATACAGTGGAATACATAGTCCTTTAAAAAATGACATTGAGCTCATATGAAGAGTTTCCACAATACATGATTGAGTGGAAAAGCCAAGAATAGAACAGTGTAAAGTATTTTGGGGTTTTAGGAAGAATTTGTATTTACATGTACTTGTACATGCATCAAAAGTTTTAGGAAGAATACCCAACATCTTCGTAGCATATACAGTAATCCAGTGAAGGAGGGAGATGCTCTGATGTGGTTTTGAATTTCTTTTACTGAGCAAGTATATAACTTTTTTGTTTTAAAAAAGTTTAAAAATGTGCTTTCAAATTGTGCTGTGTACTTTCAATTTTTTATTTTCCAAAGAAAAAAGGAAAATAATTTACAATTTAACTAGTTTTAGCATTCTTGTTTTGTTGTTGTTTAGTTTCTGAGTTGTGTTGTTTTTTGTTCACCAGGACTCTTTCTAAGGGAATGGGCTAGGTGTGTGTGAGAGATCGCTTTGGTTGGAGAGTAGGGATTAGAGAATAATGGTCAGGGATGAAGTTGAGAGGTAGCCAGATTATGTTTGGCCCTTGTGGATAATGTAAAGAATTTGGTTTGACTTTCAAGTAAAACTGGAAGATGTAGTAGAGTCTAGTGATCTAATTTGTGCTTTTAGAAGATTACCTAGGTTACTGATGGAGAATAGAGGAGCTGCTGCTGCTGCTAAGTTGCTTCAGTCGTGTCCGACCCTGTGCGACCCCATAGATGGCAGCCCACCAGGCTCCGCCATCCCTGGGACTCTCCCGGCAAGAACACTGCAGTGGGTTGCCATTTCCTTTTCCAAGAGGAGCCAGAATCAGCTAATAGTAATCTCAGGCAGGCATGAAAAGGGAGAAGGTTGGAAAATAGCCAAAATGGTATTAAATATATTAAAGTGCTTCCCTTGCAGCTCAGTTGGTAAAGAATCTGCCTGCAATGCAGGAGACCTGGGTTCAATTCCTGAGTCAGGAAGAGCCCCTGGAGAAGGAAATAGCAACCCTCTCCAGTATTCTTGCCTAGAGAATTTCATGGACAGAAGAGCCTGGTGGGCTACAGTCCATGGGATGGCAAGAGAGTCAGACACGACTTAAGGACTAAACCACCATGAAAATAAAATGGATACTTTTTGGAAAGAATGAAACTTTTTGTTTATAAAGCTATAAAGCTACACTGGGAACAGGAAGAACTTTTAAGGTTTGATTGTAATAATAATAACAAATATCTGTATTAAAAGGCTTGATAGTTCTGAAATGGATCACAGTGAAAATGAAGATTACACAATGTCTTCACCTTTGCCGGGAAAAAAAAGTGACAAGAGAGACGACTCTGATCTTGTAAGGGTGAGATATTTCATTTGATTTTATAATAAGTACAAGAATAGTAATTCTTTCTATATAAATAATAATTTTTACACGGAAACCAGTGAGTGTTACTTTCAAGTTTGACATATGATTTTACTTCAGTGGTTTTAATCACAAATTTGAGTTTATAATTATCCTCTACCATGTAATTTAAGTATATTGAATTTCTTGTGCGTCTTATTCTAGTAAGCAGTCTTTATTCTTTAAAGCTTTGGACTCCAACATGCCTGTTCTGTACTCAGAACTGTTTGGCTTTTGTGTTTGTTTTCTTTTTCTTTAAACACAATGAGTTTAGACTTAGCCTTAGAGAAGAGACTAGAATGGGAATTCTTAAAGGTTCTTGCATCTTAGCTGATCTCCTGAGCCTTTAATTACTAAATATGATTCCAGTGAATGTTGGAAATGCTACAGTTTTCATAAAGTCCTTGTTAAGTTTTTAAATCTTAATAGCAGTGATACTGATATGTGTTATAGACATAATTTATAATTATCATTTGAAGACAATTTGGCATTTTTATTATGGATATAGAATGCAGTTATGTATTCCAGCACAACCCAATGACATTAATAATGGAGTACATTTTGACTTTCTAGGTTAGCTCTAAACATTTCTTGAATAACCTGTTAGATTCCCTGAATTAATTTCTTTATTAGAAATTAATAAGGTGCTGGTAAGGTTTATCAGAATAAATGAATTAGCCCAAATGAAAGGTGGTTGCTGCTGTTTCACTGTTATCAAGATTAATATTTTTTATTAATGATTATCATCATAATAAAAGTTAATGTGCTTTCATCTACTTGATTAATAGAGGGAAAAATTATTAATAAACACATTGCTTTTTCTGAAATAGTTCTTATACTTCTTGTCTTCCAGTGGCCCAAACTTACATATCCCACAAAGTTTAAATGATTTTCAGTTTTTTTCAGGTTTCTCCAGTAATTTATTTTAGCAAGTTGTTTCTCTTTCTACTTAAAACTCTAAAATTCTTACTCAATCCTAACTATAGTATTAATTCTGATTATTATTGGCTGTTTAAATATTTCACCCAAGCAGAATTAAAAATTGATTGCTTAGCCAGAAAGGAACCTTGTTATCTGGATTTATAGAAGAATCCTTGAGTGAGAAAAGTTATTAATGTCTTCTAATCTGACCTCTCCCTTAGTGTAGAAATTCCTTCTTTATAATTTATGAGAGTTAGATACCATATGCTTGAAAATGTCTTAAGTGGAAAGCCTGTAATTTCTCCCATTTGTTGGAGACCTCAAGTAGGTTACCCACACCCACATATACTGCTCTTAGAAATTAGAAAACATGGTTAATATTTTGTTATCCTATAAATTCCATATCTAGTCTACATTTTGGAGCAATGCAGAATAAACTCTTTGTTTTCATAGAACAGTTCTGAATATAAGCTTTTGAGATTGATACATGTAGTTAATAAGGCTTTTGCCATCTTTTGTGTAACTTTGCATCCATTTTCAGAAGCACCTTATTAATAAGTTTGTTCCAACTGAAATGTCTTTAGAGAGTTGACATTAGAAGACAGAAGTTCAATTTAAAGACCAATAGATAGTGGAAAAGTATCGTCTTTTTTGTATACTACCAGCTTCACATTGAAATTTCACTGCAAAGGGATTACTGTTCATGTACATTTGTATTAAATATGGCCACAGGACTGCAAATAGTCAGTTTTCATTCCAATGCCAAAGAATGTTCAAACTACCATACAGTTATGCTCATTTCACATGCTATAAGGGAATGCTCAAAATCCTATTAGACTTCAGCAGAGCATGAACCTAGAACTTCCAGATATACAAGCTGGATTTAGAAAAGGCAGAGGAACCAGGGATCAAATTGCCAACATCTGTTGGATCATAGAAAAAGCAAGGGAATTCCTAAAAAACATCTACTTCTGCTTCACTGACTATGTTAAATCCTTTGATTGTGTGGATCACAACAAACTGGAAAATTCTTAAAAGAAATTGGAATAGCAGCCCACCTTACCTGTCCTGAAAACCCTGTATACAGGACAAGAAGCTAACAGTTAGATCAAACATGGAACAGTGGACTAGTTAAAAGTTAGGAAAGGAGTATGACAAGGCTGTATATTGTCACCCTGCTTTTTTAAGTTTTATGCGGAGTACATCATGCAAAATGCCAGGCTTGATGCATCACAAGCTGGAATCAAGATGGCCAGGAGAAATAACAACCTCATACGGAGATGATATACCGCCCTAACAGCAGAAAGTGAAGAGGAACTAAAGAGCCTCTTGACGAGGGTGAAAGAGGAGAGTGAAAAACCTGGCTTAAAACTCAACATTCAAAAAACTAAGATCATGGCATCCAGTCTTCATGGCAAATAAATGGGAAAAAAATGGGAACAGTGACTTATTTTCTTGGGCTCCAAACACTTGCTCCTTGGAAGAAAAGCTATGACAAACCTGGACAATGTATTAAAAAGCAGAGACATCACTTTGCCAACAAAGGTCCATATAGTCAAAGCTATGGTTTATCCAGTAGTCATGTATGGATGTGAGAGTTGGACCATGAAGAAGGCTGAGCACCAAAGAATTGATGCTTTTGAACTGTGGTGTTGGAGAACCACAATAGTTGGGATTCTTGAGCGTCCCTTGGCTGCAAAGAGATCCAGCCAGTCCATGGTAAAGGAAATCAGTCCTGAATATTGAAGGACTGATGTTGAAACAGAAACTCCAATACTTTAGCCACCTGATGCGAAGAACTGACCCATTTGAAAAGACTCTGATGCTGGGAAAGAATGAGAGCAGGAGGAAAAGGGAACAACAGAGGATGAGATGGTTGGATGGCATAACCAACTCAATGGACATGAATTTAAGCAAACTCCAGGAGATAGTGAAGACAGGGATCGCAAAGAATTGGACATGACTTAGCAACTGAACAATAGTAATTTAGTTTTACAATTAACATTTTCCCCATTTCTTACTTCTAATGTCAATTTTACACCCACTCTGTTCTGAAAACAGTACAGTACAAATGAAAAATTAGAGAATTTAGTGCTTTAGGAAGCTAGATTATTTTATGATACTGTCAAGAAAACAGACATTGAATTTCCTTTTTACCACCAGCCTTTTCCAAAACATTAAGATTTCAGCCATTTTTTTCAGATCTTTGGACATCAAAATGAATTGTAATATTTATACTTAGAAACTTTATTTTAATATTTTTCTTCTCTAAGTAATGACAATTAATTTTTATGTTCAAAACTCTAGAAAAATAGTAACAAATTAAAACCAAACATTTATATGTCTTTTTTCTTCCCAGAATACAAGGATAATTTAAATGCTAAAAGATCTTTTTAAATAGCAAGTCAACATCCTAAATAAAAGATGCTAACAAGATAATCTCAGATCGTGTCAAGCAGATATAAATAAAATTTCATTCTTGGCAAATGAATGAACTCATTGTAAATTAATGGTAGAAACGTACTTCATCATATGCTAAAAGTTTTATCTGTTTAAATCAGTAGTCAGTGATTTGGTCAAAATCATTATTATTAAAGGCAAAATACTTGAAGCATTTTTATTAAAAATCAGGAACAAAACAAACAACCAGTTATCACCACTGTTATTGTTCTAGAATATTTGGCCAGTTCTGAAAGACATGAAATAGGAACCAAAAGTATGACAATGAAAAAGAAGAGACATTTATTTTTATACTCTTAAAAAAAATAAGGGGAAGCAATAGAGAAACTAAATTTAGCATGGTAGATGTATGTTTGTATCTATATATATAACTAACTTTACTCTGGTTATTTTACTTTATATCAGATAGACACTAGGGGGAAAACAGATTTACTTTACAGCAATAACTGTTACAGTGAAATTAGAGGGATCTAAACCTAACCGTAAAAAGAAGTAGGAGGAACCTATATGGAGAAAACATTAAAACTGAGAAATATAGGAGAGAGAGAGGACATGCCATATTCTTTCATGGGATAAATGAATTTTTAAAAAATGACAGTTCTGAGTGAAAATATCATTGTAAAATCCCAGTGTGATTTTAAGTCCACGGTGAAGAATGTTGTTTAGCTGCCAAGTTGTGTCCAACTCTTTGTGACACCATGGCCTATAGCCCCACCTTTCCCCCACACCCCCTCCGCCCAGTCTCCTCTGTCCGTGAGATTTCCCAGGATTTCCAGTATTCCCAAGAATACTGGAGTGGGTTTTCCTTTCCTTCTTGGGATCTTCCCAGACTAGATATCAAACCTGTGTCTTCCTGCATTAGCAGGTGTATTTTACCACTGAGTCACCAAGGAAGCTCAAGGGTAGAATAAATGGATGCAAAGAAGGAGTAATGATAAAATCAGCCCAACCAAACACAAACATACTTAGTTATAATTAGTAAAATACCATGCTTTTGTTGCATAGTATTTTACTAATACCTAGAAGCATTACTGTCTTTGAAAAATAATGCAAAGTAAAGGAAGCATAATACATCATTGAAGTGATTAGATGTGTCTTTGGCAGTGGGAGTAGGTAAAACAGTTTAGAACCTCAACTCACATCCTATTCTAAAACAAGATATGATAATGTGTTAGTCTGTTCAGGCTACCATAACAATACACCATAGACTGGAAGGTTTGAACAACACAAATTTTCTCATATTTCTGGAGGTTGGAATGTCCAAGATCAAAGTGTGGGCCAGTCCAGTTGCTGATGGGATCTCTGTTCCTGGTTTGCAGATGGCTACCCTGGGTTCGATCCCTGGGTTGGGAAGACCCTCTGAAGTAGGAAATGGCAACCCACTCCAGTATTCCTGCCTGGAAAATGACATGGACAGACCAGTGTGGCGGGTTACTGTCCATGTGGTCACAATGAGTTGGGCATGACTGAAGACACGTACACACACCCTCACACACCCTCCCTTCTTACTGTGTTCTTACCAGTGGTAAGAGGATATGAGTTTGAGCAAACTTCTGGAGATGGTGAAGGACAGGGAATCCCAGTGTGCTGCTTTTCACAGGGTCGCAAAGAGTCGGACATGACTGAGCAACTGAACAACAACAAGCTGGTGGAGAGAGAGAGACAGTGAGATCTCTCTGGTGTCTCTTTTCCTAAGGACACTTATCCTATCATGAGGGCCCCACCCTCATGACTTTAGAATTACCTCCCAAAGATCCCATATCCAAAGAATATCAGAATACTTCAGCTTGTGAATTTTGTGGGAACACAATTCAGTTCACAACAAACAGGAATATTTGTTTGTTATACACGAAATACACATGAAAGTGTAGAATATTGTAGATTAAAACTCAAACTCCAGTAAACAGACAAGGGGCATAATTAGGCAGTTCACAGATAGGAAACACAAATGACTAACTAAACATGTGAAGAATTATAAGTAATCTGATAATTTTTTTAGTCACTGATGTTTTAAGAATATAAATTGGAACAAACCATTTGGAAATTAACTTAGTACTACAAACATGGCTCAGACGGTAAAGTGTCTGTCTACGATGCGGGAGACCCGGGTTCGATCCCTGGGTCAGGAAGATCCACTGGAGAAGGTAATGGCAACCCACTCCAGTACTATTGCCTGGAAAATCCCATGAACAGGGTAGCCTGGTAGGCTACAGTCCATGGGGTCGCAAAGAGTCGAACATGACTGAGCAACTTCACTTCACTTCTTCAAACCTATGGAGAAAATTACAAATTCATACATACTCTTCCTTGTTTCTTTGAAGAATTTCTTTAAAGAATCTCCATCTACGAGTCAAGGCTTAAATTCTGTGACTGTAGACTGGGATTTTATGTTAAATTTGGAAGTCACTGATTTTTATATTGTTGTATCTGGGAAGAAGCGATATCTTTGATTCAGAAATGTTTTCAGAATTTTTAATAAATGATGAATATGTTTAACTTTTGTATCTTGCAACCTCCACTTTTGAAATAAAATAGTTCTTTTATGATGTGTATGCATTATGCATTACCTAGTTAATATTTCTGTCTTATTATATACACTGAGTGGTAAAATTAGGATTACTTAAATTGACTGTCAAATGCAGATGCACTATACTCAGTGTAGTTGTCTATTATTTAAGCATTGAATTTGGCTTTTTTTTTTTTTTTTTAGTAGACCAGATGGATTTTTTTTTTAAGAAAATATATTGATTTTATTACTGAAACAGTATAGACATTTGTGAAATATTTGAAAGTAAGTTGCCAATTAAAACTTGGTAGAGACAGCAGATACTAATAAGAACTACAATTCTTCATAATGAGTACTGAACTGACTCCTTTTAAGTGTTGAATTTAGAATGTTCTTTTTAATGGACTAGCTCTTCATCAAAAATTTATCATCTGTTCATCTACTGAGAGGTTTCATCTGAGGCTCTTTAGCTTGAATAAGAATAAAAATTTACCCTCTTACCCCCAGATTATGTTTTATATTAGAAAATTGTTAATAAAAGCAAGTAGGTAGTTATGGTTCCAACATGCTTAAAACCTCTAGACCTTATTAGGTACATTCTTATAACTGAAGTAGATAACAGATTTTGTTCATTTGTTTATTCTTGAACATATATATACACACACACACACACACACACACACACACACTAAATAATGTATACTAAGTTTTATATTTGAAATCGTGGCTTTTATTCCTAGTCTGAATTGGACAAACCTAGAAGCCGGAAAAAGACACCTGTAACAGATTCAGAAGAGAAATTAGGCATGGATGACCTTTCCAAGTTGGTACAAGAACAGAAACCTAAAGGCAGTCAGCGTGGACGAAAGAGAGGCCATACAGCTTCAGAGTCAGACGAACAGCAGTGGCCTGAGGAAAAGAGGCTCAAAGAAGATATACTAGAAAATGAGGATGAACAGAACAGTCCACCAAAAAAAGGTAAACGAGGCCGACCACCAAAACCTCTTGGTGGGGGTACACCCAAAGAAGAGCCAACGATGAAAACATCCAAAAAAGGAAGCAAAAAAAAATCTGGACCTTCAACAGCAGAAGAGGAGGAGGAAGAAGAAAGACAAAGTGGAAACACAGAGCAGAAGTCAAAAAGTAAACAGCACCGGCCTTCAAGGAGAGCACAGCAGAGGTAAGTGTGTGCCACTCTGAACTGCATGCATTTAGTTATTGTACTGTAAATCATAACTTGATGCTGTCTGCATCTGGGTCTTCCCCAAAGCAGAGCAGAGTCTCCTGAAACTAGTGCAGTTGAATCCACACAGTCCACACCACAGAAAGGACGAGGAAGACCATCAAAAACACCATCACCATCACAACCCCCCAAAAATGTGTAAGTTGTAAATAATATTAAGTTTCAAACCAGTTTCAAATTATTTTGCAAGAGTTCATAAATTTCTAAGTATAACAATACATAGTGAAAGTGTTCGTTGCTCAGTCGTGTCCAGCTCTTCGTTACCCCCTGGACTGTAGCCCACCAGGCTCCCTTGTCCATTCTCCAAGGAAGAATTCTTCGGGCAAGAATCCTGGAGTGGGTTGCCATTCCCTTCTCCAGGAGATCTTCCTGACCTAAGAATCGAACGAGATCTCCTACACTGCAGGCAGATTCTTTACTGTCTGAGCCACCCATATATTTAGCCCATTATACTAGGTAAGATAAAATTTTTGTAAACTTACCTAGGTGATTAATATCCCAATCATCCTTTGGCGACATTTGTACATTTTTATAGGCTTTAGAGAAATGGTTATAAACAAATACCAAATAGTTTATTTCCAGTACACACTTTATGGTACCTAAAGAGATGATGGTGTATCTTTAAATAATCACGCATAGATCACATTTTCTTGTTACTCCACACCACAGGTTTTCCATCTTTCCTCAGCAGCTTTAAAAAAATAGCTTATACACTTTTGCTTTCATTCTTTGATCAGTGTAGGAAAGTAACAGGCATCATTTTTCCTAAGTATGTTGGTGGAAATTATCACATAGTGATCTCAAGCTTTTGATGTCTTGATATTGTTTTCTAAGTAAATTAACACATCTGTATCTACATATAGATAGTTTTGGATGTTCACACAAGTACATGTTTATAGGAGAGTTATAGTAACAAATCTGTGTCCAAAATTATTAAAGTGGCAGGGGCATCAATGTTGTAATTTGTAAATTTGGCACTTTTTTCCTCATTTAAAGCAAAAACAGAGTAGCATGTTGTCTGTTAGAAATTTTACAGTTTTTCTGAAAGTAATCTCATACTTCAGTGGCTTGACTTTTCAGAGTTGCCAGCACACCTTGGTTAAACACTCAGTTTATAGTTTCCTGTTCCTATGTATTCCATGGGAAAAGTTACTGAGTGTCTAGCCAGTACTTCCCACCTTTTTCCATTTAATTTTTCCTTCACGTAAAAAGTAAAGGTAAGTACATTTTTGCGGCAGCTTTATAAATGTGTTTGTATTCAACCATGGAAAAATAACTGTTAAAAAAAAATTACTAAGATAGCTTAAATTTCGATGATTAATTTTATAACAAAATAACAGGGTAAATATCTTTCATGCTCGTAACTTTAATTTATATTGGGGCATCATAAAATTAAGGGCTTATATGATTATCATGTTGTCTTGTAAAATTACACAAGTCCTCCTCATGGGAGTATTTTTAATGAAGCAAGTATTTTCTGTTAAAAAAAATCAACACAGAGAGAGAGAGTCTATGTCCTATCTTAACAGCCTAACTTCTTTTTACTAGAAAGCCCCTCTTTAGAGGTAGTATGATCACATATGTTACTATTTGCTTGTTTTCTTGTTCTGATCTTAGTGGAATTGAGCAAGATTATATTATTTTCCCTGTATTTTCTTCTGTTAATTCTGAAAAACTGAATCAAGTAAATTTGAGTAAATTGGTTTGAGTACAGATTAAACAGTATGTATTTCAATTGCTTATAGAAATGATGAGGAAATTCTAAATTAAATACCAACAGATATATACGTTTAATTAAATGGTGGTATCTGTTACATATTTTTGAGTATCTTCTATGTATCAGAGAGTACTAGGTGCTAAGGAATATAGTGACAGAAAACAGACATCCTTATAGTGCTTAGCATCTAAAAGGGAATGTAGTTATTAAATAATCACACATGAATGTGAAATAATAAGTTGCGAAATGTACTTTGGAGGACAAAGTTAGGGTGCTGTAAGAGAGTGTAATGAGAGGGCTGGGGAACTGGGGAAGTTTTCTCTTTGGAAAGTTGATTCCTTGAGAACAAGTTGATTCCTCAAGTTGATTCCTTGAGAACAGTAGGAGTTAGACTTCTAGAGAGTAGGGAGAGGAACATTTCAAGTGGAGGGGACCTTGTTTTGGAAGGTGCTGAAGTGGGAACAATCTCGACAAATTCAGAGAGCCGAAGGAAGGCAAAGTTTTTGCTGTATTGCAGTTTCAGGGAATTGGGGTATAGAAAGAGATGAGAACTGCAAGTAGGCAAGGCCAGTCTAAAGGTCCTTATGTCCTTATCAAGGAGGTTAATGCAGTTACTCTCAGTACAGTAGGGGCCTCTCTCAGGGGCGTGACATCAGCTGTTTTACATTTTTAAAAGATTACTTAGAAGCAAGAGATGAGAATGGTTTAGAAATATGTATGATGTAACAGTGAAGATGGAGAGAGTGAATGGATTTGATATTTCTTTACAAGTAGAATCTTTGGGTCAGACAAATTTTCTGGTTTGAGCAACTCAGTAGACATAGATGCCTTTTACAGACTTGGGAAAGATAAAAGGAAGAGTAGACTTTGGGTTATATTTTAAAATCCTTTATGGCGTTGGTTTCAGTCACCCTGACTTTTGTTATTTGTTAGATCTTTTTATATGTAACAATCTAGGGTTAAGTACTAGTTTAGGGTTTAGAATGTAAGAAAAATATTTCTTGGCTTACACGGTAATTGAGGGTAAAAATGATAATAAAGGAGAGTCTATTAAGTATTTAAAACATTTCCTCTTATGAAGTAAAGTAGAAAGTGAAGTTGCTCATTCATTTCTGACTCTTCGTGACCCCATGGAGTCCATGGGAATTCTCCAGGCCAGAATACTGGAAGGGTAGCCGTTTCCTTCTCCAGGGGATCTTCCCAACCCAGGAATTGAACCCAGGTCTCCTGCATTCATTCATCTTTACCGTCTGAGCCACCAAGGAAGCTCAAGAATTCTGGAGTGGGTAGCCTGTCCCTTCTCCAGGGGATCTTCCCAACCCAGGAATCAAACCCCTGATTCTCCTGCCTTGCAGGCAGATTCTTAACCAGCTGAGTGGTATACCAGGGAAGCCCTCTTATGAAGGTAAACTACCACTTAAAGATCACAATGTTCATTTTATTTTACCTGTGTTTTACTCTAGCCGTGTAGGACGCTCTAAACAAGCAGCTACTAAAGAAAATGACTCAAGTGAAGAAATAGATGTGTTTCAGGGTAGCTCTCCTGTCAATGATGAAAATCCACAGGAAGAAACAGAAGAAGATGAAGTCTCTACAGTAAATGTATGTGTTTTTTAAAGTGCCATGTGTGATAGTATGGAATATATTCAGTAGAATTAGAGTTGATAAGTGGTCAGATTCTTTTAGCACTTGCTGTTACTTAATAATTCTGAATATTTATGTATATATTTTTTCATTTGTTTGTAGTGTGTTAGTTCATCTATCAGCTTAGATTGTGGAGAAAATATCATTTATGAAAACCTGAAACCAAGTGAGAATAATAGACATAGCCTAGTGAAAGTGTAAATATCCAGTGTACAACTGAATACAGAGAAGAGCAAGTGATAGTCTCAGGACGACACCACATGCTCTTAAGTTTTCCCAGTATCTGTTACATATACTCTTGGTAGTATTTCGTATAAGTTTTTTGTTTGAGTTTCTCAGTAGCAACTAGAATTTAGTCAGTCATGTAGAATAAAGTCATGTCTTCAAATAAAATTAGCGTTTGGAATTCATAAAAATTGGCAATAGACCTTTCTTTCACAAAAGTAGGAATGTGATGCCTCCCAAGATACTTTTTAAAATAATGAATGGCTGCCTGTCACAGCTCCGATTTTTCTCTTTGGAAGAAATATAATTGATGCGTCTAAGTAAGAGCTGTGTATTGCTAATATTCATGCTGAATCTGTGGATCAGCTCAGCTAGTTTCAGTTTTTTGTTTGAGAAACATGTGTCCTGTGATCAAACCCCAGAGTTGACCCCTGCCTCTCTGTCTTATTTAATATAATCAGCACCTCTGTCTGCATCAGGATTCATTTATCTGAATTAGTTGAAGACCAGAGGAAAAAAATATGTTGAATTATGGTCTCAAACTAGTTTGGCTTATAAAGGGTTTTTATGGGGGGAAGGTATAAAAATAAGGCTGATGAGTACATAGTAACTGATGGCTTCATTAAAGGAAAACTAAACTATAAGTTAATTACATTAAAATCCTGTTCTGTTTGTATTCCTCTTGATAATACTAAACTTATTTTATCTGAAATTTTATGCTTTCATTAGTACTTGCCACATTTTTTATATCTTTTTGATAGTTATTATGATCCAAACTCAATAAGTAATTTCTGAGAAAGGTAGCTATAAGCCTAAGTTCATAAATATCAGATGTTTTCCTTTATTACCGACACATAAATAACATGGTAATATTTGTCATTGTTTTTTGCCATTGACATTGACTTCTGTTCATTTCTCTTTAAAATTATTAAACAGAAAAGTAAAATATTTTCTCTTTTTGCTAATCCTGGGAAAGGCTATTTATGAGCATTCATGTATGTGATGCTAAGGCTGAAAGTTAATGTTGGAGAAAGATTTTAAGAAAGGACTATCAGGAATGTGTTAAAAATAATAATTGGTTATAAAACAATGGTAATTACACCTGTTGATGTTTCTTTCAAGGTGCGGCGGCGAGGTTCTAAAAGAGAAAGGCGATGAACAGATGCCGTTAATAACTTTCTGTGTTAGAGCTTTGACAAAAAATGGTTATCAAGCTTCAGGCTGAGTAAAGCCTTTGATGCACAAAATGGGACTGCTGAAGAGTGGACAGTTGGACCTTACTCTGATGACCTCATGTGTCTGTGGTCACACGCTTTAGCCATGCGCATGGTGACAACATTGACTATGGAGTCTTATGAAAGAGTCTAATGTGCGATGGCTATGTAGACATAAACTAAAGAAGAAACTTGTAAATATATTTTTTCTTTTCTTTTTTTTTTTTAATGTTTCTGACTTCTAAAGTGCTTGTATAGCTTTTATCTGCGGCTTTAAACTGACAGTGCCCAGCTGTTTATTGGATCTATTGATTTGAAAAGAGTTTGTTAGGATAGATCTTAAGCAGTAATCTGTCAGTGTTTGTATTTGTATTCTCTGCAATTTACTGTGAAAAAAATTTTTTTTCAACAAATGGTGTCATTTTCTTGATGTCACTGTTTGTTGGAGAGTTGAAATGCTCTCTTTCCCGTACGTCTCTTAGCTGGTGTTTACTCCCAGGCATCCTTAATTTGCAGAGGTGCTAAGTGGTCTGCCATCACACCTGAATCATGCCTCTGATGGGAGGACGCCACACAAATGGTGAAACAGTCCTGAAGTTGTTTGATTATTTTACACCTCAGTATTGGTCCCAGAATTTTCTGGCCTGTCATGGCAATGAAAATTTTAAAAAGAGAGAGATTTAAAATATTTTAATTTTAAAGAGTGTGTTATTAAAATAATGTACTGAATTCCTTATCCCATTTTATCATCCCTTTTCAGTTTTTATTAATCTACTGTATCAATAAAATTCTGTAATTTGAATTAGTTTCTGATAGTCTAGAATGTTATTGTGTATAGATACTTTCTCTTGAACATTATGTTCAGAAAATGCAAATTATTACACTATAATATAAAATCTGATATATACACATTAGAAATGTTTCAGTTCTCCATAACAGTATAAAGTTAATCAGAAAGAAAAAAATTTTATTGATGCAGTGTGTCTTTATAAAGCTGTTCTTGAAAGCAAGTGTTTTGTATTTTATAGTGAGTTGCATGTTTATGAAAAAAAAAAAAGTGCTGAAAATGGGATGTGCTCTTTTCTGTAAATTCATATTTAGCCATAGTATATGATAGATTGCCCCATAACATAGTTTTTCATCAAGAGTTTATTATTGTACTTTATTTTGGAGCCAAAAATTGTTTTTTGGGGGGAGGGGCAGGGTGGGAGTGATATATCCAACTATATGAGCTACTGTAGGTACCACAGTCTTATGAACTTTGAATGAAATTCCACTTGTCCAGATTGAGAGAAGTGGAAATTTATTTGGGTTTAGAGCATATCTTTCTTCTTTTCTTTGTTGTAATCTACAAAATATAGAAACAAAGGCAGTATCCTTTATACAGTTTTATGAACTGTATTTTCAACCAAAACATATAGAGTATGACTTAATGCTTACCTAAATTCATTTTAGTATTTCAGGTGCTGTTCTTTCCATTTTTTTCATGGTTACCATCAGAAAAGAAAATCGTATTCTAACTTATTTATCACAGTGAATAATTGAGCATTTTCATTTAATATACCATTATGTTTAAGGTATATTTCCAAGGTTGGTTATAATAGATGGGGGATATAATAAAGAAACTACTATTTTGGAAAATGACGTTTACTATTTTCCAGTGTATACTCACAATTGATGTGATTATTTTTCTTTTAAAAATTTCTTCATGTTTATGAAAGGGCCTTTTATTTAAAAAAATAGTTTTGAATTGTGTCTTAATCTCTCAATATTTAACTATTCTTCATTTACAACAGTACTGACACCAGTGATAATGGGAGGCTGCTAGAAATCAAGGCAGCTAACGTTGGACCAATATACAGCTGGTTTTTAAACGTGTCATTAGCTCAATTCTCCCAAACACGCTATTTCTATTTCAGCAGTACAAAGGCATGTTTTTAAATCTATAAAATAAAGAATAAGGGATAGCTTTGTATTTTTGTCTTTGACTAAATTGCACCAGAAATGTTTATGGAAGTATATCCTTATGACCATTTTATAAAACATAATGAAGATTATGGAGGATTTTTATTTGCATGATCATAGTTAACCAAATTTCGTTGCACATTTAATTCTGTACATTAGTTCACACAAAATGCTCATTGTAGATTTTGTTCAATGCCAATGAGTCTGTGATTTTATAACTTGTCTGTTCACTTTTTGGGAGGATTACAATGTAAATTTTCCATTTTTCTGTAGAAAAATAGGTGCAATAATGATCAAAGTTTTAATGTCCTGAGTAATCTTAGGGGATTATCTTATTATTATGTTTAAACTTAACATTTCATGTACTAACATTTGGAGAGCCACATACGATAACTAAAGTAAAATTAAGTATGTGTAAAACATTAATTGCTAACCGTGGTTAGCAAACTCTTCAGTGATAATGTTCATTTTGAAAATATGTACTGTATAAAATTAAGAAAATATTTAACTCATTGTAACAAGTTCCACTATGAAAATCTTACGATTCTTCAGTGAGGTTATCTTGCTGCACTCTGTAGCAAATCCGTTTAATCTACATTATAATACAATTTCTTGCTGCAGTGCAACAGGAAGCTTTTTCAGTGATCTCCACTGTATATGTAAATTACAAATGTGGCTGTAAAACTTGTTCCAGGCATTAAAGGTTAAATTACTTTCTGTATTTTCTTACAAGTTGTTAAGTTTGATTTTTAAGATTTCCTTTTGCCCACTTAAAGAATGTCAGGAATTTAAGAATTTGTTTAACTTAGGCGTATGTCCCCTACCATATAGTATTATGTCACCATGATGAACAGTTGGTATTTAGGTAGATAACCAATTTTCAGACACATTTTTGGATTTTCTGTGAAGTTGAATAAACATGGAAGCTAATATATAATTGTATTATTTTATTTATGTGAATCTATATACATTTATATTTAAATGTTTACTAAGTGGAGGAGGTCATATTTTAATGATTTTTACTTTTGGAGCCTTTGGTTCATGAAGAGAAAAGTGTATTTCCTAGTAACATTTTTCAAACTTTTTGTTTGAACTTCTCATGCAAAATCTTGGCCAACAGAGATTTGCTAAGTATTATTTAAATGATTGCATAACTGAAGAAAAGAAATGTATCAACTTCAAAAGTAAGCACCAAGAAATGTAGTGGCAGTTTTGTTAATGTGTTCAGCAAATATTTATTGAATTCCTACTACGTGCTAGGCTGGTTACAAAAGTGTGATCAGGATAGTAAGTCTCTGCCCTTGCGGAGCTCACGTCCTCCACAGAGAGGTGGGGGAATAAGGAAAACAAGAAGCAGTATTTAATATCGTATCATATGGTAGAAAGTGTAGAGATTAGAAAAGGACAAATTGGATGGAGAGTAGAAATGATTGGAGGAGAAGCTGTTTTATACACTTGGAAGCTATGTTATTCAGTAAAATTTAGGATCGTTACATTTTTATGATGAAGTTGACACTTTTCTAATTATAAAATGTCACTTGTTGTCTGTATGAATACATCATGCTGGCTTTGATAATCGAAACAGCCATTACCAGTTTTGTTGTAACTATCCTTTGCATGACAGAACTTCTATCCTGTTATTTTCAACCTGTTTGTGTCCTTATGTTTAAAAGCGTGTATTATGTAAACATTTTTTCCTTTGGTCTTGTTCTTTTATCCAACCTTAGAATCTTTGTTTTTTAGTTAGAGTGTTAAGGCTACTTATTTTTGTTTAATCACTGATATGCTAGCTTTTTTTGGTATTTTCTCTTTTTGCCATTTTTTTCTTCATTCCTTTATGTTCTCCTTTTCCTACCTTCTTTTGGCTCAGTAAAGTACTTCTTGCTATATTATCTCTTTTACTAGCTTTTTAGTTACACCTGATTGTGTTATTATTTCAGTGGTTAACCTGCAGATTACAATATCTGTATTTTACTTATTATAGTCTACCCTGTATTAATGTTTTTTTAACCTTATGAACAAGGCAAGAAGTTGAAAACAGTTCAGCTTCATTTGCTGTGCCTCTACTTTTTGTTCTATATTTTTGATATTTTTTTGGTTTTAAATGTCAGAATATCAATGCTTTCAATAATCAGTGTTCTTGTTTACCCATAATTTTCTCTCTCTCTTTTTTTTTTTTTTAATTCGGATAGTTCTATGCTTCCACTTACTTCATTTTCTTTCGGCCTGAAGAACTTTTGGTATTGCTTATGTAATATAAGCAGTTGATATAAGCAGGTCTGGGACAGTTAATTCATTCAGCTTTTTTTTGTTTGTTTGAAAGGTCTTAATCACACCTTCATTATTGAAGGGTATTTTCCTTGGATGTGGAATTCCCAGATGGGCAGTTTTATTTGGCACCTTAAAAGTTAGCATTCTCTTGTCCTCTCATTTCTGTATTTTTTGTTGGAAAGTCAGCTTAAAACCCTTTTGCTCCTTGTAGGTAATGTGTCTGTCTTTTCTGGCTGCTTTTAGAATTTTCTCTTTTTATCTTTGTTTTTAGCAGTTTGACTGTACTGAGTGGTTTTCATTTTGTTTGTCATGCTTGGGGTTTCCTGAACTTTTGAAGCTGTGGATTGATGTGTTCCATCAGTTTTGAAAGATTACCCTCACAAATTACTTCTACTCTATTATCACTCCTCTCTTTCTGACACTCTGGTTATAAATATGGCTTCCCTGAAAGCTCAGTTGGTAAAGAATCCACCTGCAATGCAGGAGACCTGGGTTCGATCCCTTGGTTGGAAAGATCTCCTGGAGAAGGGAAAGGCTACCCACTCCAGTATTCTGGCCTGGAGAATCCCATGGACTTACCCCATGGGTCTCAAAGAGTCGGACATGACTGAACGACTTTCACTTCACTTTCTCTTTCCCTGTTCTTTCTACTTGTTTTTTCTCTGTGCCTCACTGTTTTGAATATTTTCTATTAACCCATCTTCAGATTTATCAAGCCTATTTTCTGCCCTGTCCAGTCTTCTATGTAACCCACCTGATTAGTTGATTTCAAACATTATACTTTTTAGTTTTAGAATGTTATATTTTATAGATTTCATTTCTCTGTTGAATGTCTCTTTTTATGCTTTTCTCTCATTTATAAAAATATGCAACTGGCAGAGATTGGAATTATATAACTAACTCTTCATCATCTGTGGACCTGATACTATTGCCTAATTCTCTTTTTTCTTCATTATCAGTCACATTTTTTCTGGTCACATTCCTTTCTCTCACCTTTCAGGGCTTTTAATTTTTTTCTCTATTGCAGGAGAATGTGCATAAAAGAACTGAAGGATTGAAGTTGATGTGATTCTGCACCCCCACCCCCCAGGAGAGAATTTGTTTTGTTTTCTGTTAGGCAATTGATTACCTCAATCCATGGAATTGGGCTTGGATTGCAGCTTATGTTAGACTCAAACTTGTTTCAAAAGTTTTGGGACTTGTGTTATGTGTTACGTGAAGGCCTTTCCCTTTAGCACAGCAAGACTATGATTTCATTCAGCTTTTCCCTCCAGCCCAGACTCTCAACAGGAGGGCAGTTTTACAAAGGATCATCAAAGAAGGTTCTCTGAGAAGGTGACATCTGATTGTGGACTTTGATGAAGCGAGGGAATAAAACCAAACCATATGAGGGGAAAAAAGAATACTACAGGCAGAGGAAAGAGTTACGTACAAAAAGTCCTTAGGGGAGAATGAGCACATTAGGGATTTCAAGAAGGCTGTGTTTCGGAAGTGAAAGTGACCAACGGATAAAAGGGCTGGAGGGAAACTCAGAAGCCAGCAAAGAGCTAGACCATACCTGTGTGCTCTTGGGAGTTTTGTTCAGAGTTTTGATGGGAATCCATTGACTTTGATGAGTAGGAGAATGGTAAGATCTGGATCTGCTTTTATTTATTTTTTAATTAAAAAGATGTTGGACTGAACATGTCTAAAACTGAATGCATAACCTTTCCTTCCGGGATCTAGTCATCTTCATACATCTGGAAGTAGAGCTAGCATTCAGCTAGTAACACAAATCAGAAACCTAGAGATTGCCCTCTTCCTCCTCCTCATCCTTATGCTTATATTCTCATCTGTCATTAAGTCCTGTTGATTTTCTTATCTGATTGCTCCTGGAATTTTTCTACTTTAAGTTCTCATGTCTTTGCCTCCAAACTTGTCTGTCACATTTGCTCTTGCCTGACCTCAAGTTGATGTTCACAGTGTAGCCAGACTATTGTGAAATAGAGTGATCCTCTCAGCAGCAGCAGCAGCAACAGATCTTGTAGTGTAAACCCTACAACCCCTTAATACTCCACCGTTGCCTTTAGGATAATGTGCCCTACACAGCTTTGCATCTTTGGTCACTCCTGTCTAGCCAGACCTTTCTTCTTAGTCTATGTCAGCCACACTCTTCCCTTACACCTAGTTGCCAGAGGTACAAGCTATTAGGGTGCATACAAAGGGATATGGACATTCAAAAGACAAAGTATAATCTATTCTTTGTGCCTGAAGCCCTCATCCTTTTTCTGCTTGCATCTAGTTGTCTCATACTCACACAACAAGAATTTTCCCCGAGGAAGCCATTGTAGGTTTCTGTGATGAGGACAAACCCTACTATTGTATGCCCTCTTAGTTTCCTTCTTTATAGAGCCTCTTGGCCCAGTTGGTATTTGGATCGTCTTACTGCCTCCAGCATTGTAAGTTACATGAAGACAGAGATGAGGTTTCTGTTCACTAGTTTAATCTCCAGCACACAGCACAGTGCCTTGTACTTAGTAGTCAAGAACACTCGTTGAGTAAATCTAAATTTACCTTATTAAAATGTAGATAAATAACATGACAAATTATTCTATTTAAGATGAAGTCAGATAATTTATTGTGCCAGATAGCCTTACTGAAGGCTTTCCATGTACTATTTCACGTAGCCCTCCCTCACTGTAGCTCAGTGTGGTAGTGGATGGTATGCCCCTTAACAGATGAGGGAACTTGAGGGTCAGAGAGTGGTTTACTCAAGATTCCTCGTCTTGGAAGTGATGCCAGAGGGGTTGATCACATCTGTTTTACTCCAGAGGTGTGCTCTCTTTCTGCTATCTCAGATATTAATCATCCAGCCAATTGATGGAATAAATGTTAATATAAGTCTTAAAGAAGTCATGATATAGTTCTCAAATTAGGCTGGAATTTCCCAGTCAAGATGATAATACTGGTCCACATTTTATTGGATACCCTATTACCACATCTCCCATTGTGAGAAATGTATATTTTCAACATTTTACAAAGCAACCTAGACTTGCCCAAAGGTCACAGGGTCGAGCCAGTCAGAGTTGATGGTCTGAAGTGGTCCTTATGCTGCTCATTTGGACTAGAATTCAAATACTAATAACTGAAACCAGTACTGCTTGCGTTTTACTGAAAGCATATACGATACTTCAGACTGAGATCCTAGAAAGTGACGGATAAAAATGTAAGTTTTATTTACGTGGCAGTTTCCTGTCTTGAATAGATGGGTTTAACTGGGTTCACTAGATAGTCTTCTGCACCCCCTGGGGGCCTGTAGGTATCATGAATAAAAATCCTGGAGAGGAGATGATGCTGTTCACCCCTTATAGATGGTGTGTGAATGTTTGGAGGGTGCTGCATACTAGAAGTGTTCATTTGGGAAGGGAAATCAACTTGGCTCAAGAGAGCTTTCTGAGTTGTGGTTGGGTAGTAGGGAGATAACCTGTGCAAAAGTAGCTTGAGAGAACACGGTGTGGGGCTTTGAATTACAAAGCCAGTTCAGGGAGCTACCCATGACTTTAGAGCAAAAGAAGCTATTAAACTATTAATATTAGGAGTTTTAATGCAACAGCTTTAGAAGGATCTGTGATACAGTTTAACGGGCTATAAATAGGGAGTGCAATTAGTTAACTCTTAAGATTAGCTTAGTAGTTTGCTCTGAAGAAGCAATTACCTTGTCATTAAGCCTCTAGACTGTTCATAATTAGTAATTGTTAGATGAGTTCTGTAGTTTCATTAGTCAGATAAAGACAGTGTTGACAGTAACTAACAGCCAGTTGAACATCTTTTTTGATTTGAAACCTTACACATGTACTTCCTAAATATTTTACCATAGAAAGGAGGTGGAAACACATTCAGAGCAAAAATATGAAAATTACCCTTCATCTGATCAGGATTTCAGTTACACTTCCTCATGCATACCTGTATAGCTTTTGTTTTTATGTAAGTGGGACCATGTTATACCCTTCTACAATTTTTTCCTCTACCTACAAAGCTATCAGCACGTATGGGTTTATTGCACACTTTTAACAGCTGCATAAAATTCATTGTGTAGTTATGATTTATTTAATCAATGTTCTATTGATGGGCATTTGAGTTATTTACACTTTTCACTGTTACAAATGAGGCAGTAAATGATCTTTCCTGTATGTCTTTGTGCTGAAGTGCCAGCTTTCCTGTAAGAAATAGATACCCGTGTAGAGGATTGTGGAGTTCCTTGAAATTTTAAGTTTTGCCAAATTGCTTTCCACAAAGTCTACCAGTTAATGCTGGTTTTAACTTCTGTCAGCTGATAAAAATTACTTTGTTTTCATTTGCATTTCTCCAATTAGAAATGAAGGACCATTGTCACATGTTTTCTTTTTGATTGGCTCTTTCTAGTCCATGAACTACTTGTTTGTATTTGCCTGTTTTTCTATTTAACTGTTTCTTTTTATCATTGTTGTTCCTCATCTCTGGGCTAAAAGGGAGGACGTAGGGATGGGTTATGGACTTTAGCTATACCAAGTTACATTTTGTTATAAAAGTACTGTAGGTTTTGGCTAGCATATATAATAAAGTGAGTTTACTTTTTATTCCATGAGCTCTGTACATATTCTCACATTATTCACTTCCTTGTTAAATCTGTGGAAGTTACCTTCTAGTGACTCACTTACCTTCTTAAGCTTTTTTTTTTTTTTTTTTTTTACTGTATCACACAAGTTGTGTGATCTTAGTTCCCTGACAGAGGATTCAATCCAGGCCATGGTTGTGAAAGCATTTGAATCCTAATCACTGGACTGCCAGGGAATCCCCAGTTGATGTCTTCTGTCATAATTTCTGTAATAATATGGGAGTTTTTCCTCTTCGTGAGCTCAAATCTGTCAGTATTTTTCACTGTGGCCTTAGAGTTTTGTGCTATCTATAAGATTTTTTAAAAATACTTTTCTCATATGTATACTTTTTTTTAACATTAAATCATTTACTCCATCTGGGGACTACTTTTGTATATTGTGTGTGATTGTGTTCTAACTTTATTTTCTCCTAAGTGTGTGGTTGCTTTTCTTAATACAGTTTATTGCATAATTTCTTTTATCTCCACTGGTTTGAAATGCCACAGGTATCATGAACTAAATAGCGTTGTCTACCTGGATATGATTTTGGACTCATGTGTCATTGATTTCTTTGTTTTTGCCTATAACCAACGTATAATGTAGTTACTATACCCATATGATAAGGTTTTATATTTAGTCTGAGACATTTCCCTAAAATGTAATTTTAACAGTGTCTTATTTGTTGTTCTTGGCTATTCTGGTTATTTTCTCTTATTCAGAATATCAACATCTTTACAATATTGAGTCTGCCCACTGAGATAGATTTTTTTAAAGTCCTTTCAATATAATTTTACTATTTTCTTCATAAGAATAGGCTTTACATCTTAAAACATATTTTACAAGTTTTTTTTGTCATTGCTAACGTTGTTGTTATTCTATTTTCTAACTGGTTATACCTGTTGTGTTATGTTTTCAGCCACTTTGCTGAACTTTTACTAGTTGTAAGAGTCTTTCAGTTAATTCTCTTGGATTCGTTAGGTGACACTGTCTGCAAACAGTTTTGTCAGTATTTCAGATTGTTTTGATACTTACATCATGTTTTTCTGGTCTAATTGTGTTGGTTGGCATCCCCAGAGCATTGTTAAATAGAAAGCATCCTGTCTTTTGCAGTTTAAGAAAGTTTCTGTTTCTAATCAGGGTTATTGAAAAATAAAATCTGGAATGTGTGTTGAATTCCATGTTTGCATGTCAGTTTATGTTTTTTAAAATATATAATTATCAGTGTAATCAATTACATTAATAGATTTCATAAATAGAATCATTTTTGCTTGCTTTGGCAGGATTAACCCAACTTGGTCATCCTACTAGATTCAGCATGCCAGCATTTTACTCAGTATCCTTACGTTCACGTCGAGTATTGAGACTGTAATTCTCTTTGTTGTGTTCTCCTTACTCTAGTATTGGTGTGAAGGGTTTTGCTAGCCTTTAAAATGAGTTGGAAAGCCGTCTTTTATTTTTCTATAAAACAGTTTATATAATGTGGGAATTATCTACCTCCTGAAATCTTCACGAAGCTCACATTTTACATTGTACTTGGTGCCTTTGAAAATTTTACTTTTTCACTTTTCCAGTAAAAAATATTTTCAGCATCTGGGAAATAATATAGCCGACCATCATGATCTCATTCTCCAAATATAAAAGATGTTAATACTTCACCGTATTTTGTGAGTGAGCAGTAAAGTCTCTCAGGAATGTTTAGCAAGCAATGTTTATTTACTCTATTTTAAGAGTAAACTCACTATGCAAAAGATGCATTCCTAATTTTTTTTAAAAGAAAAAACACTAAAAAGATATAGTTAAAACTTACAACTTCTTTCATTCTTCCCCTTTTCTTCACTAGGAGATAAATATCCTGATATTAATGTGTATCATTCACATGCATGTTTTCATCCTTGTTTTACATATGTATATTTTCAAAAATACATAGGACTATTTTGTATATTTTTAAACTTTATAGGGAAATGCACTGTATCTATAATTTTGAAACCTATTTTTCACCCAATACTGTGTCTTTGAGGAATAGGTATAGCCATGCTTATTACGTTGTTCTTTCTATTTTTTCATGATTTAACATCTCTGAAATTAGGATGCTTCTTAAATCGTGATGTCAGATTTGATAAGTCCAAAATTAATTCCTCTTAATTGCTTTTGTGAGACATTCTATATCGTTTGACTGTATACCACAGTTAATCCATTTTTATAGCACCAATAATCATTTTTCATATTTTTATTTTTACCCTTGTTATCAGATTGTTTACACTTTCACTATTACAAACCAGGGCCAAAGTGAACAACCTGTCTCACAGACGATTATTTTGAATGGAAATGTTAAACTTAATGAACATGCTTCATTAAAGCACGAGGTTGTTTTAGAGTCCCACCAGCAGTGCATAAGAGCTTTTGTTTGCTTTCAATTTTTAGATTTGAATCCTTTTAAAATTAAGTCTGTGTATGCTATGGGTTAGGGGTCTTATTTTATCTTTTTCAAATGCATAGCCATTCACCTCAGCACTGTTCCTTGCTAGTTTATTCTTTGTACTTTGATTTAAATACTATCATATACCAAGTGCCTTTATAGGTTGGGACTATAAAATAACATTTATATTTATAATGTTCTAGGCTCTCTTTTTGTGTTCCATTAGTTTATGCATGTTCTGCAACTAGTATATTTTCATTACTATAGTTTTATAGTAAGGCATCTTCCTTAATATTACCATTCAGAATTGTCTTGGCTATTTTTGTCTTTTTACACCTCCACATGAATTTTAAAATCAAGCTGCCAGATTCTGGGAAAAGTCCTTAGGATTTTTACTGGGATTGCACTGAACTAAAAAACTGTTCTGGAAAGAATGATCATTTTTACAATATTGAAATCTTTTCTATTTATGAATATGATTGGGTGGTTGGTATCTATCTTTAATATCCATAAGTAGTTTTGTACAGTTTACTTCGTAACAGTCTTGCAAACCCCATTTTCCTTTCAACTTACTCTTCCTTGTTGTTGCTGATGGATAAGGAACCCTGGCTGTCTGCCCTCACTCCTTGACTGTTACTCTTTGGGGGCCTAAAAGCTTTTTTAGGAGCTGCAACTTTTATCATCTTTTTAGCTTCCTGTGTAGTTCATCTACAAGTGTTCCACTTCTTCCTGAAGTGAAGTTTTGATAACTCATGTTTTCCCTGGCATGTCTAGATTTAAAAATTTGTTGGATTAAGGTTTCATGTAGGCAGTTTTCATGTAGGCAGTTTTGTTGTTTCATGTTGTTTCTGTAATTTCTGCAATAATATTCATTCCTTTTTTTCACCTTTACTTGAATTTTTAAATTCCTTTTTAGTCTCTTGGGCTGTATACCTATTTCATTTACCTTTAATCTTTCTTTAATGTTGCTCTTCTACCTACAGCTTGATTACAGTCCAAAGGTTTTGTTTTGTGGTGTTATCCCTTACTATTCACTTCTAAACAGCTTATAATTTTTGTTTTGAGTCTTAAGCTTAGTGGGGCTTTTTCTCCCTGCAGACTTGAAAAAAAAATTCTGAATGTTGGTAGGATTATGGGGAGGGGGTTGGTTTTTTTGTTATCTTTTTTGTGATTAACTTCTAACTTAACTAAATGTAGGCCAGGAATATCACTTGTGTAATTTTGATTCTTGGTCTGTGTTAAGAAATTTTTGTTGCATGTTTCCATATGTGTCTGAAAAGAAGGTTTGTTTAGGTTTATTCACAGTGCTTTGTGTACCAAATTTTGTGGGAGGGTGTGTGTGTGTGTGTGTGTACGAATGTTTTAGATTGAACATACTGGGTTATTTAAATTTATATATCTTGGTTTTATTGTCTGTCAAACCTGTTAGTTTAGGAGATACTCTTTTTATGTGGCCAATGAAGACCGTGAATTTATCCATTTCTCCTCTCAGTTTTAACTCATATTTCGAGGTTGGGATGTTAAAAGTTCTATGACTGATATAAGTATTTGATGCTCCCTTTCCCAGCTTCCCTCTGTCATTTTGTTTTTCATCTGATTTTAAAATACCATATCACTATCTTTACTACTTATTTTTTCCCCTTCATTTTCTCTGTTCTGTTTCTAGAATTCCTTTCAGATATTTAGAGATTTTCTAATTGTCTTCCACATCTAAACTTTACCCTTGCAATGCTTTTTCTCTAGCATGCATTTTAGGTTGTGTTTCTTGTTAAAGATTTTTTTTCTTGCCTGAGTTTGACAGAATTTTAAATTTCTTTCTCTTGTGGAATCTTGGAGTACATGTGCATGTGTGTGTTATCTGCTTTCATTTTATGAGGGAAGATAATTGCCAGCACTTAGTTTTCTGTCTGAATCCCATGGAATCCCATCTTGACTCCAGCACTTACGTTGTATTCCTACCCATTTTCTTTTTGTTTGCTTGGGGGATGAAAGTTTCCTAAGCTTATACTTTATGCATCATCTCAGAGCCTTCCAGAGCCACTTTAAAAAACAAAAACAAAAGCTAATTATCTTCAGCATGTCTGGTTGTGCTACTGCTGTTTATCATTGTAAGTTGGAGTCACTTCAGTTTCTCAGAGCTCCTACTGTCCAGAGCAGCTCATTTTATGGAATTATTATTGTAGATCAGCAATGACCAAATCTAATCCTTTCTTCTCAGTCTTCTTTCTTCAGGACTTCTCTGTATCACCTGCTTTTGACTGGCCCTTGTGATGCTGTTAAGACTAGGATTTTCTTCCTACCCTTCTGAATGTCTTATTTTCACTATAGTGGTTTTTCTTCCTTCACCCATTCCTTAACTGACATTATAACTTCACCTAAGTGTTATCAACTTTTCTGCCCTCTTCCTAAAGGCAAGAAGACAATTTTACTGACCGTTGCACACTAGAAACTGTACTTTTAATATCCATTGAGAAAGTTTATATAAAGCCGAAATACTTGAGTAGAGCCACATAATAAACATTTAACTTATACACTGATTTTAAAACCTGTCCCCATGAAAGATATGGAGATGTGACTCCACTAGCTTCTTTAACCACCTCAGCAACATACAGTATTAAAGACTGAGTAAGTAGAATTCCCTGGCAGTCCATTGGTTAGGACTCTGCACGTTCACTGCTAAGGGCACAGGTTCAACCCCTGGTCCGAAAACTAAGATTCTACAAGTGGCTTGGCGTGGCCAAAAAAAAAAAAAAAGAATGAGTAAGTGTATAAAAGGCAAATATTTAAATAAAATGAAGTAAATATTGCAAGAAGCAGTATCTACCTATTTTCCATTCATCAGTGTTTTCATAGCTATCCTAAAGGCAAAGTTGTTTAAATGCCCTGACATCTTAAATATATTGGGTTGGCCGAAAAGTTTGGGTTTTTCCATAAAATGTGGAAAAAGCTGAATGAACTTTTTGGCCATCTGAATACTCCCTTTAGTGCCTTTCATAGGTTCAGGACATTGATAACTCAAATTTTAGCATGCATGGAAATCACTGCTTTGGGTTATGTATATAAAACCAATGGAGATGGAAGGGATTCTTAAGGGTACTTTCAAGTATACCTAAAATTTATACGTCAATGTTAGATTTGCCACACACAATAAGTTTTTATTCCTATCTGTATACATTTGAATGATATTGCTACATACATGGAAAATACATTTATTGAAACTGTATGTAGATATGTTCATCCCATGTGATAACTCCTTGTGTAAAGTGGACAAACAGTGCTTTAATTTTACTGTCTCTGCAAATGTAGTAGAAGTATGATCTCAGTCAAGTTACTTTACGTATCTGTGCTGCAGTTTCCTATCCATAAAATGGCAGTAAATAACTGACTAACACCTCAAAGTATAGTCAATCAAATCAAATTGTGTGTGCAGAAAAACCCACAAAAACCCGTAGATGATGAAGTTTTCAGGTGTCAGTAATTCAGTTATTGGGATCATTACCCACTTTCGGACAAAAGGGTAATGGTTGGTCCTTAAAGAAAATATGTTTAACTGAAAAAGTGAGATACAGTCATGGGGAACTGAGAGTTACACGTGGGTGTGTGTGGGTGTGTGTTAGGGTATCTGTATTGTGTTTGCTGCCTTGGGACAGAGGTAGGGAATATACAAACTATGTTCCTGTCTTCAGTACTATCCACCTTTGGTAATTTCTCAAATTGCTGACCTTTGCCTACTGTCCAAATTATATTTCACCTTGCCCACTCATCTTGTTTAATTTTTTTTTTCTGATTTTTTCAAATGATGGTAAAATTCACCAAACAAAATTTACCATCTTAAGCGTTTATAAGTGCATAGTTAAGTGGTAATTATATTCATAGCGTATAGCCATCACCACCATCTATTTCCAAAACGTTTTTCTTTTGGGAAAACTGAAACGCTATACTTATGAAACACTGATTCCACACTTCCCCCTGCTTCAGCCCCTGGCAACCACCATTCGTGTCAATGGACTCTTAAGGTTGCTTCCACATCTTAGTTATTGTGACTATGCTGCTAGAACATGAATGTTGCAAATATCTCTTCAAGATCCTGCTTTCAGTTCTTTTGGGTATATACCCAGAAGTTGGAATTGCTGAGCCATGTAGTAATTCTTTTTAAAATTTTTGAGGAGCTTCTGTACTGTTTGCCACAGTGGCTGTGCCATCAACAGTGCACAAGGGTTCTGATTTCTCCACACCTCTGATTCTGTCTTGGTTCCTATTTATTCTCTCTCTGCTGTAATCCTAAACAAACCTGAATCTGAGACTAAGCCCTGTGCTTTCTGCTTATGATCTGTTAAACATTAGGTTATCCTTTTAAATGGCCCAACTTGATACTTTGGCTATAGCCCTTCATGAAATCTTGTTTACTCTACTTTTTAAAACCAGACTTTTTCTTTCTATACCAGTGTAACCACTGAAAAAAGGATTAAAATAAGTAGAAAACTAGAAAGCTTCATAAGAGCTAAGCAAAGAAACAGCCATAACTATATACCACAAATTATGAAGAATATCAATGTTATTTGATATTAAGATAGTTTTTAATTTTTATAAAGAATACATAGTTGGGAAAATCTAGTATTATGGATGATTTGCAATAAAATGTCCCAAACTCTCAGGAAAAAAATCTATTGAATCCCATCCCCACCCTACCCCCATGCTTAAACCTGAACCTCTCTCCTAGAGTTTTATCATTCTGTACAGCTCTCATTCTGGACTTTCCTTCTCTTAGGTAGAATCTGTTTCCTAAATCTCAGGTCTTCCTTTTATATAATTTCCTTATTTTGCTGGAATTCATCTTCAAGTAAATTCCTAAGAAAGGGTTATGAGAAGTATACTTTGTGAGTACTTGAATGTCTGAATAGAAGTGTAGTGAAAGTCACTCAGTCGTGTCTGACTCTGCAACCCCGTGGACTCTACAGTCCATGGGATTCTCCAGGCCAGAATACTGGAGTGGGTAGCTTTTCCCTTCTCCAGGGGATCTTCCCAACCCAGGGATCGAACACAGATCTCCCGCATTGCAGGTGGACTCTTTACCGGCTGAGCCACAAGGGAAACCCAAGAATACTGGGGTGGGTAGCCTATCCCTTCTCCAGTGGATCTTCCCAACCCAGGAATCGAACCGGGGTCTCCCTGCAGGCAGATTGTTTACCAACTGAGCTATCAGGGAAGCATAGTATGAAGTAAGAATGAATGAATGAATGAATGTCTGAAGATATATATTCTACATTCACACTTGCCATTTGTCCTGAATACAGCCCCCACTTCTTGTTGGAGAAGCATCAGTGATGTTGTAAGACGAGCCTGGGAAAGGGATGAATATTGATTGGTGTGGCTCTCCAGGAAATTCCACCTGCCACAGTGAGTGCCTTAGCAACAGGTGTGCTCGCCTTTTTAGTTTCTGGCTCCTGCTCCCTTGCCTGGCACCGACCCTCAATTACATTTTTTCTGTAAGCTCTGGAGCCCTTGGAAATGTTGACCTTTCTGACTCCTGTTCCTTGGCTCTTATTCCCTGCCTGTCAGCTTTCTTCTCTTTGGCTTTCTTTCTGTTCTCGGCTACCCTTGGTCTAAATATCATTGACACTTGGACTGATATGTCTGTAGAGCTGAAGAAAGAGAAATAATGTTTGCAATCACAGTAATCCAATCCAAAAGACAAATAAAACAGAAGTAATTATCCCTCTTCCCCTGTAAAATTTTATATTTCTCCTTTCCCCTACTTTAGTCTACAGTTTTTTCTGCTGCACAACAAAACAAAAACAAGACCCAAAAAACAACAAACCAGAGCATTCAAGTGCAGAGTGACTAATTTTAAAAAAAAAAGGTGGTTTGCACTTGAGATTATTTTCTTGGCTGAAGGATTTCAAATGTGGGACTTCATAGATCGATGTGTTTAGAGATAAGTGAATAAGGTGCACAGCTTTTTAGAGCTCAAGGATGTGGAGCCATAAC
Source organism: Capricornis sumatraensis (assembly GCF_032405125.1). Classification (NCBI taxonomy): domain Eukaryota; kingdom Metazoa; phylum Chordata; class Mammalia; order Artiodactyla; family Bovidae; genus Capricornis; species Capricornis sumatraensis. Next base: position 38,080,640 of record NC_091080.1, on the reverse strand, counting down.
CAGAGTAAGACTAGATTGACCCTCACCACCTCCAAGAAACGTGGTGTTAAAATGTGGTTTGAGAATGGGATAGAAAAGCTATCAGTTCAGTTCAGTTCAGTTCAGTCACTCAGTCGTGTCCAACTCTTTGCGACCCCAAGAATTGCAGCACACCAGGCCTCCCTGTCCATTACCAACTCCCAGAGTTCACTCAAACTCACGTCCATTGACTCAGTGATGCCATCCAGCCATCTCATCCTCTGTCGTCTCCTTTTCTTCCTGCCCCCAATCCCTCCCAGCATCAGAGTTTTTTCCAATGAGTCAACTCTTCTCATGAGGTGGCCAAAGTATTGGAGTTTCAGCTTTAGCATCATTCCTTCCAAAGAAATCCCAGGGCTGATCTCCTTCAGAATGGACTGGTTGGATCTCCTTGCAGTCCAAGGGACTCTCAAGAGTCTTCTCCAACACCACAGTTCAAAAGCATCAATTCTTCAGCGCTCAGCTTTCTTCACAGTCCAACTCTCACATCCATACATGACCACTGGAAAAAACATATATATAAGATCCCTGGTGGCTCAGACAGTGAAGAATCGGTCTGCAGTGCAGGAGACCTGGGTTTAATCCATGGGTTGGGAAGATCCCCTGGAGAAGGGAATGACTACCGACTCCAATATTTTTGCCTGGAGAATTCCTTAAAAAGCCATGCTTTAAGTTCTCCCCGCAACCCCTACTCTGCAACACATGTGGTGAACGGCTTGTAGGGTGTCTTGGCCCAGGCTAGGGAGCTGAAGGAGACAGCTGGAGGGAGGCTGCACATGGACAGTGCCCGGCAAGTAATTTCCCCCCAACCCCCTCCCCTTCTTGCTGGCCTGGCTGGTCCTCGGCACAGAATCTGGGCACCAGATGTTGAGCTTGGTTAAAGAATAGCTTGGGGTCATTTTTTAAAAAAGAGGTTTTGTCCAAGAAAGTCGCCTGCCAGGATAAGGACTGTGCATCCTTAAGAGATGTGTTGGATTCCAAGAGCCAAAGTTGAGGAGGGGGTTCCAGAGAACATCCAGAAAAAGTACTTTATTATTATCTCTTTGAGTCCTTCCAGAAATTCTGTGGGATAGCTATTATCTCCGAAACTCAGGGGTTCTGATAACAAATGTAATTTATTTGTAACCTGGTTCAGACGGCCTCTGGTGTTGGCGCCCGGGGTCATAGGAGACCCTGACCACAGAAAAACGTGACCCCACACCCTGGACTCTAGCCTTCGCTCCTCCTTCAAGAGTTCTTTGGGAGGGCCCTTGAAGGGTGATCACAAACAGGCTTCTTTTGCCTTCCAGGCCCGGTCCCTGGTGCCTCGGACTTCCCGCGTCCACATACAGGACTCCAGATATAGCTGGGTCACACCGTTGTCCCGCTGACCTCCCAAATCCCCTGCCTCCACTTGACGCCGAGCTGAGTGTTCCTCCCGGCCGGCAGGGGGCGCGTGCTGAACCGCGGGTGATACCACCATCAGGTGCCTCCCGATTGGGTGCTTTTCATCTCAGCACTGGTGATCCGATGGCTTTTTCAGTCGCAGAGCCCTACACAACATTCCAGGACAACCAAAAGAGATGATTTAACAACCCATTAATCTTGGCAGTGCCACATGGGAAATGGCAACCTGGATCTAAATTTAGGTCTGTCTGGGTCCCTCATCTAATCTGGCTCTGTTTCTACAGAGATATGCATATTTGTATGCATGGAATAAAGATGAAAAGAAAAGTCAACATCTTAACTTAGGGTAGGGAGTGGGTATTACTATTTATGGTTTTTAAAAGTTATTGAAAATAAAGTGAGCAGAAAAGTCAGAAAGTTTTTTAAATGATAAAATTGATACATGAGGAGTCTAGGCAAAATTGTTAAAGCAAAGGTCCAAAAGATGGGAATAACAGTTGGAAGACAATGTCAGTTGTTTTCAGGCAAGAGTGTTGGCTGACTGAGCCATAGACCTGTTGTCTTAGTTTTCATGTAACTTTGACTTCCTTTGACATGTAAAACTAACAAATTCCTTTATGTTAAAAAAAAATAATAATAACTTGAAATGTCTTTTAAAAAATCCTAAAATTTTATTATTGGTTTAAATGCTAAAAAATTCATTTCTTCCCTGACTCAGCATGAAACTCATGCTGCATTGAAAATTAAAAGATGGAAAGATACACCTGACAAATATTAACAAAATAAAAGCTGAGAATGGTATATAAGGAGGAGATAGATACCTTGAGACAAAAAACATTATCACTACATAATAAAAGGATCATTTTTACTGGGAACATATGTTCTAAATTTGTGCACTAGTAAAACAGCATCAAATTATATGAAAAAATAAAAGTAAGGGACAAATCCATTATAATAGGTAAGTTCATTCTCTCAATTATTAAGTTAAATGAAAAATTAGTAAAGATACAGAGTACTTGAACAAAATATTGATGTGTTGGGCAATTAGTGTGATGTGCAATAAACTTCAATAATACACATTTTTCTTGAGCACATGTGGATACTTTACAAAAACTGACCATGTGTTAGCCCACAGAGCAATTCTCAACAAATTTCAAAGAACTGATATTATGTAAACCACATTTTGTTTTCTGACTGAAATTCCAAAAAGATAAGATTAAATTCAGAGAAGGCAATGGCACCCCACTCTAGTACTCTTGCCTGGAAAATCCCATGGATGGAGGAGCCTGGAAAGCTGCAGTCCATGGGGTCGCTGAGGGTCGGACATGACTGAGCGACTTCACTTTCACTTTTCACTTTCATGCATTGGAGAAGGAAATGGCAACCCACTCCAGTGTTCTTGCCTGGAGAATCCCAGGGACAGGGGAGCCTGGTGGGCTGCCGTCTGTGGGGTCGCACAGAGTCAGACACGACTGAAGTGACTTAGCAGTTGCAGCAGCAAGATTAAATTTTCCATACATCTAAAGATTGAGAGAATATATTATAAGGGACATTTAAAATTTTAGTACCACCCATGATAATAGATATCAGCTGTTATGAGATGGAGCAAAAGTAATACTTAAGAGATTTATAGCATTAAAGGTTACATTAGAATAGTCTGAAAATTAGTAAGCAAAACTAACTTAAGATACTAGGATGGCTAAGAAAATGGCAACCCACTCCAGTATCCTTGCCTGGGAAATCCCATGGACAGAGAAGCATGATAGGCTACAGGCCATGGGGTCACAAAAGAGCTGGGCATGACTTACCGACTAAGCAACAAGATACTAGAAAATAAAATAATTCTTTAAAAAGTATAAGGAAGGAAGAGTAGAAATCAAAGAAACAGAAAACAAACATCTGACAGACTTAAAGCCAACAAAATTATAAAGAATCTATTTATTTAGATATATTAATGGAAGAGGCAAAAATAAGGTAGGGAATGAAATGGGGAACCTATGTATAGACAGAGGAAGGACTTAAAAGACAAGTGAATATCATGCACAACTCTGCCAATTAACTTGAAAATTTAGATAACATTGACAAACTTCAAAGAAAAAAACAGGAAAAAATAAAGTAAAACTAGAATTATAGAGAATCAGTAAAGATAGCACTAAAGAGAAGGCTCTAATTAATTATAGGCAAGTCCGATCAGTTTTAGGAAACTAAATCATGACATAAGCTATGACACTTATAAGTTAGATATCAAAACCACACAAATATAGCATGGGAAACCTCAGGTCAATTACATTTATGAGTGTAGATTAAAAATCCTAAACATTAACAACTGAGCCTAGTCATATATTCTAAAAAGAAGAAATAAACCAATGGGCTTTCAAATTTCTGGGTTTATTCCAGGAATGCATTTTAATAGAGTAAAAGAAAAAGAAAACATGATCATTTCAACAGAGGCAGAAAAAGCATTTGGTAAAATTAAACACTCTAAATAAAAACTCTTAGTGAAATAGAATTGCCTTAATCTGATAAAGAATATCTGCCAATAACAAATATTTTCCATAAGGAATTATTAGAAGCATTCCTTTTAAAATCAGGAATAAGAGAGTATAAGCATATGTGATAAAACTTTATATGTAAAAAAGTCAAGAAAATGAGAAAACTGACATTCAAGAAAGGTTATACCTGCTAGGAGCCCAAGCCTGGGACAGGAAAGGAACACGGGATAATAGTGGGTCTGTTCTACTTCTTAAGTCGGGTGGTTTTATAACAGGCCTTTCATTTATTATTACGCTGTGAGCACATTATATACATTTTTGTTTATGTAGTAAGGGTGTTAAAATGATATATAGAGGAGAAACACATGGCAAATATCTCTAATTCTGGACTCTGATGTCTCTGTGGGTATCTGGTGGATTTAGGGGGGAGGGTGGATATAAGAGCCCTGCGCTGGAGTCAAGACCCTTGAACCCAAGGACAATGAGGCAGCCCGTACCCTCCACCCTGGAGCCCTGGTTCCCGGAAGGAGAGGATTTCTGAGCACGGTTTGCGGTTTCTCACTTGACCAGCTCTTGGCCCAAGTCTGTGCACTAAAAAGAGGCCTGGAAGTAAGCAGCCAACGGCTCTGTGACCAAAACCCTGCAAGTCCCTGGTAGAAAAGCCGTGCTGATTAGGAACACCTCTGACTGAATGTCACCTTAAAAGGGAAGGAAGGTATTTCCCCCTCTGTGGAACTCTAAGTGCACTGTGAGGGTCCGAAGAGCGGCAACGGCAGACAGGAGGGTGTAGGTCCCCAGAGGCGGCCCTGGGCCCCTTCCACGAGGCAGTGCCCCTCGGACACTTAAGGTGCCAGCAGATGGAGGCTCAGTGCCCAGGGAGCCTGCATGGGAGCAGCCCTGTGTGTCCACAAGGGCAAGAAGAGACCCTTGGAAGTGCCTTGCAACACCTGGTGAGAGTTACTCCTCTGACTTCATCTATACCCACAACCCAGGTGACATTTCTGTTTCAGAGAATGAGATTTACACGCTGCTGCATTTTCCTTTATCGGAACGTAGTATCAGCATTAGTCCTATCTCTGTCTCTGCTTCCCTCCCTTCATCTCCCTGTATCCTTCTGATAGAAATGTTGGGCTAGCGTTGCCGACCTTTCCAGCCGGGTCCCAACCAGGCTCCTCCTGCTTGGGGTCCCTCGCACCAGCAGGAGACCAAATTTGGTTCTGAAGCGAAGGAAAGTCTTGTTAATTGATCAAAGAGGACAGGTGAACGCCCTGGCCTGAGGCCTCGCTCTCTCAGAAGGCCGGGCTACTATACAGAGATCCGGTCACCGGGAAGGGCCAGGGCTTCTCACGAGGGCCAGGGCTGTGCTGGACTTGCCTCAGAAACCGTGTCCGGCGCAGTCTCTCTGCACACGGCCCGCCGCCGCCGCCATCTTGGGCTGGGATGTTGCTCCTGATGCTTCTACACGCGGAGTTGTGTCAGCGTGTCATTTCGCACCGGGAATGCTGGACTGAACACCCGGACTGAAGTGTCGCGACCACGGCCTCTGCATGCGGCCCCTGCATGCGGCCCCTGCATGCGGCCCCCTGTGAGCAAGTGAGGCTAGACTAAGCACAAAGGAAAAGGGGGGGGGTGGGGAAGGTTAGACTAATTTATTTTATTACCTAGACTTTTTATTTCCCAGGAATTGTTAATAGGCTTCACCGGTGACACTAGCTCTAAGCACTAGGCCCCTAGTGGATACTGTTTGCTCTTGCAGGGGTTTCTAAATATTTTTCCAGAAATACATTGTACAGCTCCCCAGGAAGAATGCCAGTGTGCCTGGCCTTGCTTTCAACGTGTCTCCCCTTCCCCGTGGCTCCATGCCTCTCCCTCGGTCTGCCGGGTGGGTGTGAAGAGAGCACAATTCGCGTCTGTGGGGATGCTCTGCTGAACGGCTTTTGTTTCCAGAGCTGTGATGTGAGCAAGACCGCATTAGTGTTTTCATTTTGCCCTTTCTCTGGCATTGTGCTTCTTAGCTCGAAACATTCCAAACAAATCTCTTAAGAATCTTTACATAATTGTCAGTGTTCTGTGTGTAAATGCCAAGGTTGACAAACTGCTTCGAGAAATTTAATTAAAAACGGAGTAAGCTTGTTTGGAAATTGAGAAGTGGCATTTTATATGCTCCTAAATATATTTACCCATCTAGAGAATATAATAGGATGCCAGAGTCCAAGAGTCGCTGAGCACTTGCTAATTGATTCTCAGGGCAAAAGTGTTCAAGTGAATTCAAATGATGATGCTGCAAGCCAGTTAAACACCTCGAATCTCTGTACAGCTAACAGTTGTCAAGCCCTAACAATAGTCACTTGTGTCAAGCAAGAGCCTGTGACAAACTGTGAGACTTTCAGAACACCTCTTAGAGATCTTCCAATTGAGTTATTCTATAACATAAGGATTATTCTTCATCCAACATAGTTTTCAGTTAATCTTTCATAGATCAACTTGTAATGAGGTTGCCAGATCAAATCATTTAACGTTGAAATGGCAGTCTCACCATACAAACAATTACAGCTGGGTGTATAAAACTGGCAGTTTGTAAGGTCAGCTTTTACCATTGGAAGCCTGTGGAAATCCTTAAATTTTAGCAAAAAGCATCAGCTTCATTAATTACATGAGCTTTGTTGAGCTACTTATCAGATATGATTAGGATTGTCAACAGTATGTAAACATTAACAGCTGGCTAATCTCTGTGGACCTAGAGGACCTCTGGTCATATATACTTGTGTGGTGGAATGTGAAGTCAAGTGGGCCTTAGAAAGCATCACTACGAACAAAGCTACTGGAGGTGATGGAATTCCAGTGGAACTATTTCAAATCCTGAAAGATGATGCTGTGAAAGTGCTGCACTCAATACGTCAGCAAATTTGAAAAACTCAGCAGTGGCCACAGGACTGGAAAAGGTCAGTTTTCATTCCAATCCCAAAGAAAAGCAATGGCAAAGAATGCTCAAACTACTGCACAATTGCACTCATCTCACATACTAGTAAAGTAATGCTCAAAATTCTCCAAGCCAGGCTTCAGCAATACGTGAACTGTGAACTTCCTGATGTTCAAGCTGGTTTTAGAAAAGGCAGAGGAACCAAAGATCAAATTGCCAACATCTGCTAGATCATGGAAAAAGCAAAAGAGTTCCAGAAAAACATCTACTTCTCCTTTACTGACTGTGTGGATCACAATAAACTGTGGAAAATTCTGAAAGAGATGGCAATACCAGACCACCTGACCTGCCTCTTGAGAAATCTATATGCAGGTCAGGAAGCAACAGTTAGAACTGGACATGGAACAACAGACTGGTTCCAAATAGGAAAAGGAGTACGTCAAGGCTATGTATTGTCACCCTGCTTATTTAACTTATATGCAGAGTACATCATGAGAAATGCTGGACTGGAAGAAGCACAAGCTGGAATCAAGATTGCTGGGAGAAATATCAATCACCTCAGATATGCAGACGACACCACCCTTATGGAAGAAAGTGAAGAGGAACTAAAAAGCCTCTTGATGAAAGTGAAAGAGGAGAGTGAAGAAGTTGGCTTAAAGCTCAACATTCAGAAAACGAAGATCATGGCATCCGGTCCCATCACTTCATGGGAAATAGATGGGGAAACAGTGGAAACAGTGTCAGACTTTATTTTTTCCAGCTCCAAAATTGCTACAGATGTTGACTGCAGCCATGAAATTAAAAGACAATTACTCCTTGGAAGAAAAGTTATGACCAACCTAGATAGCATATTGAAAAGCAGAGACATTACTTTGCTAACTAAGGTCCGTCTAGTCAAGGTTATGGTTTTTCCAGTAGTCATGTATGTATGTGAGAGTTGGACTGTGAAGAAGGCTGAACGCTGAAGAATTGATGCTTTTGAACTGTGGTGTTGGAGAAGACTCTTGAGAGTCCCTTGGACTGCAAGGAGATCCAACCAGTCCATTCTGAAGGAGATCAGCCCTGGGATTTCTTTGGAAGGAATGATGCTAAAGCTGAAACTCCAGTACTTTGGCCACCTCATGCAAAGAGTTGACTCATTGGAAAAGACTCTGATGCTGGGAGGGATTGAGGGCAGGAGGAGAAGGGGACGACAGAGAATGAGATGGCTGGGTGGCATCACTGACTCGATGGACGTGAATCTGAGTGAACTCCGGGAGTTGGTGATGGACAAGGAGGCCTGGCATGCTGCGATTCATGGGGTCGCAAAGAGTCAGACATGACTGAGCGACTGAACTGAACTGAACTGATAGTGGTGCTAGTGGTAAAGAATCCGCCAATGCAGGTTTGATCCCTGGGTTGCAAAAATCCCCTGTAGGAGGCCTGGCACCCCATTCTAGTATTCTTGCCTGGGAAATCCAATGGACAGAGGAGCCTGACGGGCTACAATCCATGGAGCTGCGAAGAGGCAGACACGACTGAGTACACAACCATATTTATTAAATAAAATTTTTTGCTGTATATGTGAATATGTGTGTGAATGCACATTTACACTGGGGGAAGTGGTAATATATTTAATGGAACTGCAGGATCCAGAGCAGACAGCATTTTCTGCTACTGGTCTTGATTTTCTTTTATACTTCTGGATATATACCCAGCAGGATTTTAATGTAGTTAAATTAGCTCATAATGGCTAACAGGGGAAAAGAGCCTCCTGGTTAGCACATTATAATGTCCTTTCTGAGAAGAGTATTCCTGCAAAAGTTGGGCCTAATTGTAAAAACATTAAAGTTATAAAAGCATGAAATTGCATCGTAGGGTGTACAGGAATGAATATCCTCTTTGTACTGATGGTTTTTCCATCTATATCACTCAGGCTCAAACACACACAGAGAATGTTTTTGCACCACTGAGGACTGCATTGCAAAGCTGTATTGTCTTCTCAAAACAAGAGAAGGAAAGGAAAAGAAAAATACTCAGAATAGTTTGGGCTGGTCTAGGAGTGAAGGTAATTTATAAGATTGTCTTTCTTCTGGATTCTTGCTCTTGTGTTTTTATCTGAATGGAAGCTCAGCCATTCCTTGTTGACTGACAACCTCTGTGAATCCATGGGGCTTGCCTTTCTGGGCCTCCTGGTCCCAGATTCTTAAATCCAGAGGATCAGGGCTGGGACAGATGGTCTGACACCACAGAGACAACCATGTCACTGCCACTTAAACCCAACTTCAGTGTCGATTGGTTTGCAAAGGACTATCCAGTACTGCAAATGCCAGGCACCATTGCTTTGTGGAGGAAAGCGCCTCTGCACCTGTGGGTAATGAGCATGTTGCCTTGACAGTGTTGCAAGCCAGAGGGAAGAACAACTAGCTCCTGCTTATGGAGTGGTTATTTATTCTTTGGTTTTAAATATGAGTAACGTTTCTTTGGCCAGCTGTTTGAAAATGGCCCTTTCGAGATACAGTTTTCTAGCACGTGTAAATTGATGGTAACATTCACTTTGGGATGACCTGGAAGGACCTCCATCTTTCAGAGCTGGTGGAAAGAACATTGGTTCTGGAATCAGAAAGATTTCTAGTCTGAGCTTTGTGATCTTAAGCAAATTCCAGTTGATTCTTATTTTTCATGGCCATTCTTTTCTACAAAGTCATTGTGAACCCTGAATTAGCAAATACTGAACCACTGCTCCTGGGGAAATACAGGGTGAGGTTCCTGTGAGCCTCTGCTCACAGCATCTTTGTCAACAGATCAGTACATACCCTTGTTTTTTGTGTGTTTCTGTTTGAAGACAACTTATTTAATATATTGTTGATTCATTAATATTGAACTTAGAGCCACAGCACTGTAACTTGTGTCTGAAGAAAGCTTATTTAACGCATGTATTTTCTCTGTAAAGCACATTCCAGCCTTCTCGTACATAGGAACACCAGATAGCACCCCAGCACTACATTTGGGGGCCATATAAACAGTGAAGTCACCAATAAAAAGCAGAAAAAAGGAAAAAAAGATGGTACTAAAGACTATGAAAAGGATGCAATATTATGAGAACTAAAACCAGAAGGCTGAGCATTGCGTTGTTGAACTTCACTTGGAAGGAGCATGTCAGGTGACTCAAATTTTCTGTGGCTCTGCACGTGATCACAGATGAACCTGCAAGTGCCGTGAGTTTTAATTTTGGCTACAAATACATTTTTTAGGTGTAGGTGGGTTCCTAAATATGGAATCCACAGGGAATGAGGATCAACTGTATTTACCTACCATGGATGCTAGTTTTCTCATCTGTGAGTTGGGGCTTATACAGTTTATTCCAGATTGCTGCGAAGATTAAATGAGATGAGGTTTTTGAGCACTGGGCTCATATCAGAACCTTTGTTGTTGTTCAGTTACCCAGTCATCTCCAACTCTTTGTGACCCCATGGACTGCAGCACACCAAGCTTCTCTGTCCTTCACTAGCTCCTGGAGTTTGCTGAAACTCATGTCCATTGAATCAGTGATGCCATCCAACCATCTCCTCCTCTGTCACCCGCCTCTCTTTCTGCCCTCAATCTTTCCCAGCATCAGGGTCTTTTCCAGTGAATTGGCTGTTGCGTCAGGTGGCAAAGGTATTGGAGATTCAACTTCAACATCAGTCCTTCCGATGAATATTTAGGGTTGCTTTCCTTTAGGGTGGACTGGTTGGATCTCCTTGCTGTCCAAGGGACTGTGCCTCAATTCCTTCTTTTGTCTCTTTCCTGCATTCTCTCTAGGCTTGACTTAGGATCCATCCTGCTCCCACCTGCTTCTGTCCTTCTCTCAGGTACCCTTACTTGCATCCTGGTAATCCCTGTCTACCTTATCCCGTGAGGCTGGGTTAAGACTCAACTTTTCCAAGAAGATTTCCAGGTGATCTTGCTCCCATGCAGTCTGTACTACACAGACTTAAAGTGGTAACTCTTCGAATCTGGTTTTTGGGTCTTGTTTTCTCCTAACTTGTAAGCTTATGTGCCCAAGGACCATGCCTTCAATTTTTCCTATTTATCACCAAATAGATGCCACTGCTGGGGCTTTGAAGGTATTCTGTATTTAATATGTTGAATAAATAAATGAATAAATAGAAGAAAGAAAGAGACACATCAACCAACCAACCTGGGTTTTCTGTACAGTATGTGCTTGCCTGCTCAATGTAGTCTAAGAATAAGGTCTCTGTGACTGACAGTACTTGATTGACACCAGTATCCTGTGGTCTGAGGGTCACTTTTTACAGTTCCTCACAGCATCAGCTCATCAGAATAGAGACACAGCTCCACAGAGAAGCTGGCAAGGAGGAGAGAAGCAGCCACACGCATGATTCAATACTGCCATTCCCTTGTCACATCTTCCTTTTATTTCCATGTTAGCTCTTGCCACAGTCAGAAATTCTCTTCGACTTTTGTTACTTGTTTATTATGCAGTCCATGAGGCCAATAATCTTGCCTGCCTTGTTTTCTACTATGTCTCCAATGCCTTGGACAGTCCTGGCACATAGTGCTCAATCAATGTTTATTGAAAGAATAAATTCAGTTCCGCTATCATCTGTCTTTTTTTGAAATTTTAATTGACTCGCCTGTACCATCTGCACCTTTGGACAAAAATAGTTACTTTCTAGCATATGTAGATGGCCTTCTTGTGACTTTTTATTCATTTACTCTGTTATTCATCCGCTCACAGTTGTATCTGCTCACTTCTGTCGTCTGTGGGCTCCTTGAGGACAGACGGTTATTCAGCTTTGTGTTCCCAGCACATAGTGGGGATGCAATAAATCTTTCATGAATGAATGGGTATTTTCTCTAGAGAGTAGAGGTGAGAGGACAGTTGGTAAGGTACCCCATGAACAAAATGGAAAGTGAAGAGAGAAAAACAACTTAAAAATCTAATATCATGCTCTGTGGTGTTAAATCTGCTTTCTTATAGAGTTAGTTGTTTTTTTTCTCACAAACTCCTATAAACTAGAGCAGGTATTACTGTTCCCATTTAGAAATGAAGACATCTACTCTTGTGGATTTCAATCTGAGCTTATAAAGTTGGTAGGTAGTGAATCTGAGATTAAAAAGCCAGGTCATTTGATTCCAAGATCAGGGCTTTTTGCATTCAACTAGGGTGAGGGTGTCTGATAAAACACAGTGAGACAGTGTTCTTTGGTGGATGATAAATGTCTGAAGGTGAATCCACAAAGGAGAGCTGACTCTGCTATCGTATCGTTAGAATGAGTATAATCTCGAAAGGGCTATGATGGATAGGACCCATCTGGGTGTACAAAGCCTGGTGTGTGTGTTTTAATCAGAGTCTCACTATCACTCTTGTCTAGAATGGGAGCCAAGAAACAAATGAAGGAGAGCATATGGATGGGTGGGTGGGAGTAGGGAAAAGATACGTACGGTGGCCTGTGGTGGTGAGGTAGCAGCAGTGATGCTGCAAACTAGGGTTTTGATTAGCAGGGGGCTGAGTGGTACCTAAAGGAACAATGGACAGTTGGTGGCAGTGCCTCTGCAAAGGTGAAGCCAAAGTGAATGACCCGAGCCAAGATCAAATCTTGTTAAAGCCCGCTTGGTGTCCTGACCTTGGGGATCCTCTGAAGTGAGCCCTCAAACCATGGCTTGTGTGTTGTTCCTGTGGGCCCCTTTATTCCCTCCGTACTGCACACTCTCTCTTTAAACAGCTTAAATGTCTAAATTGGATTCTGGAAGAAAAATGCCATGAAATTGCCAACCTCATTCTTTCTGTAGGGGGCTCCTGTTGTGTTCTTGATGGGTCTTCACAGATAGCTCTTGCAGCAGAAATACTGGAGTGGCTTGCCATTCCCTCCTCCAGTGGATCATGTTTTGCCACTGTCGTTCTTCCAGTGGTCAGGTATAGATGTGAGAGTTGGACCATGAAGAAGACTGAGCCCTGAAGAATTGATGCTTTTGAACTGTGGTGCTGGGAAAGACTCTTGAGAGTCTCTTGGACTGCAAGGAGATCAAGTCAGTCAATTCTAAAGGAAATCAACCTGGAATATTCATTGGAAGGACTGAAGCTGAAGCTCTAATACTTTGGCCATGTGATTTGAAGAGCCGACTCATTGGGAAAGATCCTGATGCTGGGAAAGATCGAGGGCAAGAGGAAAGGGGAGTGACAGAGGATGAGATGGTTTGATAGCATCACTGACTCAACATACATAAGTTTGAGCAAACTCGGAGAGATAGTGAATGGCAAGAGAGCCTGGCATGCTGCAGGCCATGGGGTCACAGAGTCAGACATGACTTAGGGACTGAATGACAACAACATGGATGATGGAAGCAGGCTACTGAGAACCTGAGAAAAAGTCTCTCTGGAGCCCCCAAGGGTGTTCTGAGTAGAAACAGGCCATCCCTTCCAGTTCTCATGCAGCAGCCTCCCTGCCTTACATAAGACAGTTGAGGGATGCTCAGCATTTGTGGCATTTTCTGAGCACTGGCTGCTGCTGCAGGTGAACAAGATGTGTGGGAAATTCGTACTAGACCCTCCAGCTTCACCCATCCCTGCCAAGCTTCACTGTCCCCCCGTTGTCCCACTGTCCCCTTGGCCTCACCATTCTTGGCCACTGATGCTTGGACCTCCATCTCCTGTGTCAGGCAGCCAGGTCAAAGCATGGATGTTCTCTGTTCAGAGAACCCTGCTCTGAGAGACCACTTCACTCTAAATACTTGCCTCATTCATTGCCATAATTTTACTCTCTTCATCAAACAACCCTCAAACATACCACATTTCATGATCTCAGAGGCAGTTCTGACTCTTGCTCCTCTTTTCCTTCCCTTTGCGTCACAGAATGCCCATAGGAGTTACACCACCTATATCCATGACTACACCTTGAACTTGAAGGGGTTTCTCAAACTTGTTTGGAAAACAGTGACATATTATTCATTTAATTTTTAAGATCTAAATACCAAATGTTAGGCTAAAGCAGACATTGGGCTTAGTTGCTCAGTCATGTCTGACTCTTTGCAACCCCGTGGACTGTAGCCCACCAGGCTCTTCTGTCTGTGGTGATTCTCCATGCAAGAATACTGGAGTGGGTTGCCATGCCTTCCTCCAAGGGATCTTCCCAACCCAGGGATTGAACCCAAGTCTCCCACACTGCAGGTGGATTCCTTACCAGCTGAGCCACCAGGAAAGCCTAAAGCAGACATTATTTCACACTAATCTCTAGTGGGTGAACTTGAGGTAAAAAGATATCAGCAATATAGGAAAAATGTATTTTGAGAAATTTTAAATTACAAAATTTCATCCATGAACATAGTTCTCCCTCTTCCAAATTAACACTGGGGATTATGGAATTCTGGCAGCAGAGCTATTGCTGAACTGTTGGGATAGACAGTATTTTAAGGGGGGAGTGAATAAGGAGAGGGTCTTCCCAGGTGGCTCAGTAGTAAAGAATCTGCCTGCCAATGCAGGAGATGTGGATTCAACCCCTGGGTCAGGAAGATCCCCTGGAGACAGAAATGGCAACCCATGCCAGTATTCTTGCCTGGGAAATTCTAAGGACAGAGGCGTGTGGTGGGCTACAGGGTCGCATATTGGTCCCTAAGAATTTCCGTGACTGCATTCTTACTCTGGAGGAAAGCTGTAGAGAGATTGGGAAGAATACTAATAGCTAACACTCAAAATAATGACAACACCACACCCAGGTTTTTTAAAAACCACTCTGAGATATGATTGAGATATGAAAAGCTGGACATAATTAATGTATACAACTTGAGTTTGGAGACTGTGTATACACCCATCACCATAATCAGTACCATAAACATATGCATCACCTCCAAAAGTTGCTTCCTCCCCTATTTGTTTATTCATCATTCCAGCACTATTTTAAGTGCTTTACATATATTAATTCATGGAATTGATAAAGCATTCTTATGAGGTAGGTGTACTTGTACTGTTTCCATTTTATAGATGGGAAAAGAAAGTCACAGAGAGACAGTTAGTTGCCCAAGATGAGTTAGTAAAGGTGAGATTTGCAGTCTCTTCTTTTACCTTCTGTCTTTTTTTTTTTTTTTATACCTTCTGTCTTATACAGTCTTGTTGAGAACTTGCCCTGCATATTCCCCACTCACCACCAGCGTGTTGTCTCACTAAGTCCTGTGTGTGTGTGTGAGTCCAGGGGTTGGCATTAAGTTTCAACAGCACTGAGACTTTGTTTTGCTCACTGTTGTGTCCTTGGCCCCCAGCACTGTGCTCAGGATATGTTTGTTGACTTAATTAAGGACTAAAGTTCGATTCTTCTGAGTGCCAGGCTCACGTCGTTAGCAGTTATTTTGCGGCCTTCATTATGACCCAGTTTTCTTTTTTCATTTGGGTGAAAAATGATTTTGGCATTTTAACAGCACGACTTCATTATTGATACTTTTACTCTGCCCCCACCATCAAATTCCCCTTTTGGTATTTTGTCACTCCCAATATATTTAGGAACATTTGTCTTTGTCTTTTTCTCCTTCCTTTTGAATCTATGATGTATTTTAACACGGAGTATTCTATGAATGCAAAAATAGTTGTATTTTATTTTAGTTTATCTCCTTTACTCCGTAATAGAGGTTAAGAATATACCCTTTTGATAACAAAGAACTTTCTTACTATCTTTCTGATTGACTGAATAGTCAAAGAAAACACCATAATTGTGTGAAATGTTCTGATTTAGAAACCAATTACAAGGAACATAATTATCTACTAATGAAATATGCATGTAAGTCCTTGGTTTGCTGCTTCTAATGTCACTGTAGACAAATGTGTATCCAGCAGTAACTTGCATAAGGTAAATTGAAAGTCAACCATTTCTAGACTGTGTCTGAAAATCTCATGACAGCCAACAACTCAGAATCAAAAATATCTATTTTTCTCCTGCAAATGTCTCCTTCACTGTGTGTGTGTGTGTGTGTGTGTGTGTGTGTGTGTGTGTGTGTGTCTAAGGGACATTTTCTGGTCTGAAATTAAGATTTGCTTGCTCCTCCTTTCTGTCTACTGATGATTTTCAAAGATTTAATCTTTGGTTTTTCTGGGCTTCAAAGGTGGAGCTGGAGGAGATTCTTTTATAATTATTATTTATTTATTTACTTGTTTATTTATTTTCGGTCACATTATTTACTTATTGATGGTTGCACTGGGTCTTCATTGCTGCGTGGGGGCTTTCTCTAGTTGCAGCAAGTGTGGGCTACTCTTCATTGAGGTACATCGGCTTCTCATTGCAGTGGCTTCTCTTGTTGTGGAGTGAGCTTCAATAGTTGCAACATGCGGCCGCTAGCAGTTGTGGCGTGCGGGCTTTAGTTGCTCCACAGCATGTGAAATCTTCCCAGACCAGGGATCGAACCTGTGCCCCCTGCACTGGCAGGCAGATTTTAGGCACTGTACCACCAGGGGAGTCCTGAGGTTCTTTTCTTATCATAAGGATGCAAACAGACAAAAAAGGCCCCTTGTTTCCCTTAGGAAATGTATTGTTAAGAACAAGCTCTCGCTCTCCATGGATACATCAGGAATAAGCCTTCAGACACAGAAGTGCATGCACAACACCAGATGAGAGCAGACAGGAGTCCCTGAACAGCAGGAAAGAATATATGCTGCTGCTGCTGCTGCTGCTGCTGCTGAGCTACCTCAGTCGTGTCCGACTCTGTGCGACCCCATAGACGGCAGCCCAACAGGCTCCCCTGTCCCTGGGATTATCCAGGCAAGAACACTGGAGTGGGTTGCCATTTCCTGCTCCAATGCATGAAAGTGGAAAGTGAAAGTGAAGTCCCTCAGTCGTGTCCGACTCTCTGTGACCCCATGGACTGCAGCCTACCAGGCTCCTCCGTCCATGGGATTCTCCAGGCAAGAGTACTGGAGTGGGGTGCCATCGCCTTCTCCGAAAGAATATATAGACCCACGCAAAAGTCGGCAGTACAAAGGAACTAGGGGGGAAAAGGGACTGTTAGTAGGACTGGACCTGCCCTTGTAGAGTGGGGGAACTGAAGCAGGGGTCCGATCCCCACACTGGGGCAACTGCCTGAGTCAGAGGAGAAACATTTAAGGCCGAGAGAGGAACAGCTGATCTGTGGCAGTCTAAATGGAATGAGAATCTGACAGTCTTTGCCACAGCCATACGTACCCTAGATGGCAAGCTGGCTGGGAGCTGGAGTTTAGGGATTGTGGAGCAATCCCAGGGCGAGGGCTGCTGTCGACTGGGGAGAGACGGATGGAGGGGATGTGAGAGAGGAGACTGTGGTGGGAAATGGCTGTGGAGGAAAGCCTGGCAGCCATGGAAGCAAGGCGATACTGCTGAGTCATGTGTAGGGGGTGGAGTCATCGCCATAGCCTGTCTCCCCCCACATGCCTGCATTGGCAGCTGAACAATAGAGGGGCTGGCCCATCAAATGCCTGATGCCCTGATCTACAGAGTAGGACCCCAGGGGGTAGGGGTGGCCCCTTTATGTGCCTGATGTGCCCAACAACAGAGAAGGACCCCAGGCAAGGAAGCCCTCTAAGTGCCTCAGCGGGCAGAGCTACAGAGAAAGACTGGGCAAAGAGCCCCTCTGATCACCAGCTACAAGAGGCTCAAAAAAAGACTCTGATAGGGCCCTAACTCCTGCGATGGAGGCAGTCTGTGTCCCTGTATGCGTGGCGCTGCCAGGGCCCCCGCAAGCCAAGCAGCTGCGCTGCCTTCACGCTCAACTCTCACTGGGGCAGAGCTGCCACAGGCAAAAAAAGTCTTGCACATAGGGTCGCTTCAGTAGTGTCCAACTCGTGACCTTGTTGACTGTGGCCTGCCAGGCTTCCCTCAGGGAGGGGGTCCTCCAGGCAAGAATGCTGGAGCGTATTGGCCAGTACTGGTTGCCATGCCCTTCTAGAGCACTGTGTTTCCTGCTGCCCTAGCCGCCAACTCCCCTGAGTCCCTGGTGCTGCCAGAAGCCC
Source organism: Capricornis sumatraensis (assembly GCF_032405125.1). NCBI lineage: Eukaryota > Metazoa > Chordata > Mammalia > Artiodactyla > Bovidae > Capricornis > Capricornis sumatraensis. The sequence continues at coordinate 38,062,876 of NC_091080.1, read as the reverse complement.
TGTGCCTCAGGCAGCTGCACCACCTCCACACCTGGCCCTCACAGGGGCAAAATCAAGTCCTCCAGGGCAGCCTCAGGAGCAAACCCCAGTGGACGACCCATATCCAGAGGTGGGAATGAAAGCACAGTTGAAACCCAGGGGCAGTGTGACTAAGGAAGAAGACCCCAAACCCTCCCACCAGCTGTACAGCTACAGATTAAATCCACACGATCAACTAGGCAGACTGTCCATCTGTGATTCCACAGATGGAAGGTCATTGAGAGCTCCCACAAAAGAAAACACAGTAGTTCTGATAGCTGTGGACATTAGAGGAGTAGGAGCAGATTAGAATCTGAGCAGCCCCCACAGCAGGTCCAGAGATGAGCACAGTGTTAGAGGGGATCCTAGGGAGGTGAAGTGGACTGCAGTGACTCAAGAAAAACATTTATTGTTCTTATGTTTTGATGTGTTCTATGGATTCTTTTTTTCTTTTTTTTCTCAGTCACATTTTTTATTGTTGTTATAAACCTCTGCCTCTATATTGGGCTTTTGCTGGTCTGGGGAGATTTTTTTTCCTCTTTTTTTTTAAGTTTAAATTTTTAAACCTATTATTTTTTTTCTACATTTATTCCTTTGTTTGCTTTTCCTACTGTTCATTTTCCCTTGCAGTTAATCTTTAATATATATAAATCTTCTTTATCTATTTCTGTTTAACTTTTCATATCTATTCTTTTCGTCCTTTAGTCTCAACATATTTGTTAGTTTTATTTTAATTGCTTTATACCCCAATTGGCACCTTGCTTTAGTTTTGTTTTCCAGTTTGTGCTTTAGTTAGTTTCATTCTGGTAGCATAATTTTTTGTTCCCTTTGTTTGCCAGGTCAGTTTGCTTATGGGTGTATATGTATATGTATATGTATATATTCAGTCACACTTTTTATTGTTGTTATAAACCCCTGCCTCTACTTTGGGCCTTTGCAGTTCTGTGGAGTTTTCCTTTTTTTCTTTTTCTCTTTCTTCTTCCATTTTTTTTTCTTTTCTCTATTTTATAATTTTAATTTTTAATTTTCTTAAACCTATTATATTTTTCTACATTTATTCCTTTGTTTGCCTTACCTACTGTTCTTTTCCCCTTGCAGTTAATCTTCAATGTATATAAATCTTCTTTATCTACCTCTGTTTAAATTTGCATAGCTATTCTTTCTTTCTTTTCTTTCTTTCCTTTCCTCTCAATATTTGTTAGTTTTATTTTCATTGCTTTGTTCCCCAATGGCAACCCACTCCAGTAGCCTTGCCTGGAAAATCCCATGCACAGAGGAGCCTGGTAGGCTATAGTCCATGGGGTTGCGAAGGGTCAGACATGACTGAGTGCCTTCACTTTCACTTTTCACTTTCATGCATTGGAGAAGGAAATGCCAACCCACTACAGTATTCTTGCCTGGAGAATCCCAGGGATGGAGGAGCCTGGTGGGCTGCCGTTTATGAGGTCACACAGAGTTGGACACGACTGAAGCGACGTAGCAGCAGCAGCATTCCCTAATAGACACCTTGCTTTAGTTTTGTTTTCCAGCTTGTGCTTTAGGTAGTTTTGTTCTGGTAGGTATAATTTTAGGTTTCCTTTGTTTGCCAGGTCGAACTATTGTACTTTATTTTTGTTGAACTTTATTTTGTTTTGATTTTGCTTATGGGTGTATATAAATATGTGTATATTCAGTCACACTTTTTATTGTTGTTATAAACCTCTGCATCTACGTTGGGCTATTGCAGTTCTGTGGAGTTTTCCTTTTTTTCTTCTTCCATTTTTAAAAAATCTTTTCTCTTTTTTATAATTTTAACTTTTAATTTTTTAAACCTATTATATTTTTCTGTATTTATTCCTTTATTTGCCTTTCTACTGTTTTTTTCCCTTTGCAGTTAATCTTTAATGTATATAAATTTTCATCTACCTCCAACTTTGCATAGCTATTCTTTCTTTCTTTTCTTTCAACATATTTGTTAGTTTTGTTTTCATTGCTTTATTCCCCACTTGGCACCTTGCTTTAGTTTTGTTTTCCAGTTTGTGCTTTAGTTAGTTTTGTTCTTAACTGGTAAATATAATTTTTGAATTCTTTTGTTCTCCAGGTCAATCTATTGTACTTTATTTTTGTTGGGCTTTTTGGCTTTGCTTATGGGTGTATATGTATATGTGTATATTCTATTATTTTAATTGTTATTTGCATGATTTTGTAACTGCCATTTGTCTGGGGTTCATCTTTGGTTTCTCGTTTTTGGATATTTGTTTTAATCTCACTTAATGCCATAACAAACCACTTGTGGAATCTTCGTTCCTGACCAGAGATCAAGCCCTGAGCCTTTGGAGTGGGAGCACTGATTCCAAGACCCTAGAATACCAGAGGACTAACCCAAGTGGGTATCAAATAGTGAGAACTCACACAAAGGAAACCATTGTAATACAAGACCCAGCATCACCGAACCACCAATAGCATCTCTGTACAGGATGCCTCATCTAAACAACAAACAAAACAAAAATACAAACCCAATCATCAGCAGACAGGATTACCACCTCACTCAGCCTTGCCCATCAGAGGAAAAACAAACAAAAACTCAGCACAAATCTCACTCTATAAGAAGCTTACACAAACCACTGGACCAACCTTAGAGGGCAGAAATCATAAGGAAGAAAGAATTCAACCTTGAAGCCTGGGAAAAGGAGACCTTAAATACAATAAGTTAAAAAAAAAATGAAAAGGCAGAGAAATACTGCACAAAAGAAGGAACAAACTAGAAACACAGAAGTCCAGATAAATGAAGAAGAAATAGGCAAACTACCTGAAAAAGAATTCAGAATAATGATAGTAAAGATGACCAAAAACCTTGAAAGCAAAATGGAGAAAATGCAAGAATCAATTAACAAAGACCTAGAAGAATTAAAGAATAAACCTGCAGAGACAAACAACACAATTACTTAAATTTAAAATACTCTAAAGGAATCAGTAGCAGAAATCTGAAGCAGAACAAATCAGTGAGCTGGAAGATAAAATGGTGGAAATAACTTCTGAAGAGCAGAATAAGGTAAAAAGAATGAAAAGAGCTAAGGATAGTCCCAGAGACCTCTGGGACAATATCAAACGCACCAAGATTGCAATAATAGGGGTCCCAGAAGAAGAGAAAAAGAAAGGGTATGAGAAAATTTTTGAAGAGATTATAGTTGAAAATTTCCCCAACATGGAAAAGGAAATAGCCTATCAAGTCCAAGGGACACAAAGAGTCCCATACAGGATAAACCCAAGGAGAAACACACCAAGACACATACTAATCAAACTAACAAAGACTAAACACAAAGAAAGAATATTAAAAGTAACAAGGGAGAAGCAACAAGTAACACACGGGAGACCCCATATGCTTAACAGTTGATCCTTCAGCAGAAACTCTGCAGGCCAGAAAGGAATGGCAGGATATATTTAAAGTACTGAAAGGGAAAAATCTACAACCAAGATTACTGTACCCAGCAAGGAGCTCATTCAAAATTGATGGAGATATCAAGCAAAAGTTAAGAGAATTCAGTACCACCAAACCAGCTTTACAACAAATGTTAAACAGACTTATATAGTCAAGAAATACAAGAAAAGAAAAAAGATTTCAAAATCAATCCCAAACAATTAAGAAAATGGCAATAGGAACATATAAATCAATAATTACTTTAAATGTAAATGGATTAAATGCTCCAACCAAAAGACATAGGCTGGCTGAATGGATACAAAAACAAGACCCATATATATGCTGTCTACACGAAACCCACTTTAGACCTCAAGACACATATAAACTGAAAGTGAGAGGATGGAAAAATATATTCCATGCAAATGGGAAGCAAAATAAAGCTGGAGTAGCAATCCTCATATCAGACAAAATGGACCTTAAAATAAAGAAGATTACAGGAGATGAAGAAGGACACTACATAATGATCAAGGGATCAATCCAAGAGGAAGACATAACAATTGTAAATATCTATGCATCCAACATAGGAGCACCTCAATACACAAGACAAACACTAACAGACATAAAAGGAGAAATTGACAGTAACACAATAATAGTAGAGCTAAGGATAGTCCCAGAGACTGTCCACACCAATGGACAGATCATCAAAACAAAATTAATAAGGAAACACAAGTCTTAAATGATACATTAGATGAGATGGATCTCATTGATATCTTCAGGACATTCCATCCAAATGCAGAAGAATACACCTTCTTCTCAAGTGCACTTGGAACATTTTCCAGGATAGACCACATCATGGGTCACAAATCAAACCTCAGTAAATTTAAGAAAATTGAAGTTGTGTCCAGCATCTTCTCTAACCACAATGCTATGAGACCAGATATCAATTACAAGAAAAAAACTGTAAGAAACAAACACATGGAGATTAAACAACATGTTTCTAAATAACCAACAGGTCACTGAAGAAGTAAAAAGGGAAAACAAAAAATTCCTAGAAACAAATGACAGTGAAAACACAACTCAAAACATATGGGATGTGCAAAAGCAGTCCTAAGAAGGAATTTTATAGCAATACAATCATACCTCAAGAAGCAAGAGAAACATTGAATAAACAGCCTAACTTTACACCTAAAACAACTAGAAAAAGAAGAAGAAAAAAAAACCCCCACAATTAGTAGAAGGAAAGAAATCATAAAGATCCGAGCAGAAATAAATGAAAAAGAAATAAAAGATTAATAAAACTAAAGGCTGATTATTTGAGAAGATAAACAAAATTCACAAACCTTTAGCCAGACTCATCAAGAAACAAAGAGAGAAGAATCCAATCAACAAAATTAGAAATGACAAAGGAGGGTTACAACAGACAGTGCAGAAATACAAAAGATTATAAGAGAATATTCAGTTCAGTTCAGCCACTCAGTCGTGTCCAACTCTTTGTGACCCCATGAACTGCAGCATGCCAGGCCTTCCTGTCCCTCACCAACTCCTGGAGTTTACTCAGACCCATGTCCATTGAGTCGGTGATGCCATCCAACCATCTCATCCTCTGTCATCCCCTTCTCCTCGTGCCTTCGATCTTTCCCAGCATCAGGGTCTTTTCCAATTAGCCAGTTCTTCACATCAGGTGGCCAAAGTATTGGATTTTAAGAGACTATTATGAAAAACTATATGGCAATAAAATGGATAACCTGGAAGAAATGGACAGATTCTTAGAAAAGTTCAATCTCCAAGACTGAACCAGGAAGAAATCAAAATTATGAACAACCCAGTTACAAGCACTGAAATTGAAGCTGTGATCAAAAATCTCCCAAAAAGCAAAAGCTCAGGACCAGATGGCTTCATAGGACAATTCTATCAAACATTTAGAGAAGAGCTAGTGCCTATCCTTCTAAAACTCTTTCAAAAAATTGCAGAGGAAGGAACACTTCCAAACTCATTCTCTGAGGCCACCATCACCCTGATACCAAAACCAGACAAAGACAACACAAAAAAAGAAAACTATAGGCCAATATCACTGATGAACATAGTGGCAAAAATCCTCAACAAAATTTTAGCAAACAGAATTCAGCAACACATCAAAAAGCTCATACATCATGATCAAGTTGGGTTTATGCCAGGAATGCAAGGATTCTTCAATATATGCAAATCACTCAGTGATATACCATATTAACAAATTGAAAGATAAAAACCATATGATAATCTCAGTAGATGCAGAAAAAGCCTTTGAGAAAATTCAGCACTCATTTATGATTAAAACTCTTCAAAAAATGGGCATAGAAGGAACCTACCTCAACATAGTAAAGGCCATATATTATAAGCATACAGCAAACATTATTCTCAGTGGTGAGAAACTGAAAGCATTCCCCCTAAGATCAGGAACAAGACAAGGGTGTCCACTTTCACCACTATTATTCAACATAGTTCTGGAAGTCCCAGCTACAGAAGAAAAAGAAATAAAAGGAATCCAGATTGAAAAAGAAGTAAAGCTCTTACTGTTTGCAGATGACATGATTCTGTACGTAGAAAACCTTAAAGATTGTATCAGAAAATTACTAGAGCTAATCAGTGAATTTAGCAAAGTTGTAGTATACAAAATCAATACACAGAAATCACTTGCATTTCTATATACTAACAATGAAAAATCAGAAAGAGAAATTAAGAAATAAATCCCATTCACCATTGCAACACAAAGAATTAAATATCTAGGAATAAACTTACCCTAAAGGAGACAAAAGAACTGTACACAGAAAATTATAAGACACTGATTAAAGAAATCAAAGATGACATGACACAAACAAATGGAGAGATATTCCCTGTTCCTGTGTAGGAAGAATCAATACTGTGAAAATGACAGCACTACCAAATGCAATCTACAGATTCAATGCAACGGCATTTTGCACAGACCTAGAACAGAAAATTTCACAATTCATATGGTAACACAAAAGACCTGAATAGTCAAAGCAGTCTTGAGAAAGAAGAATGGAGCTGAAGGAATCAACTTTCCTGACTTCAGATTATACTACAAAGCCACAGTCATCAAGACTGTGGTACATCAAGTACATCAAGTATGGTACTGGCACAAAAACAGAAATACAGACCAATGGAACAAGACAGAAAGCCCAGAAATAAACCCTTGCACCTATGGGTACCTTATTTTTGACAGAGGAGGCAAGCGTATAAAATGGGGCAAAGATAGCCTCTTCAATAAATGCTGCTTGGAAAACTGGACAGCTACAGGTCAAAGAATGAAGTTAGAACACCTCCTAACACCATACACAAAGATAAACTAAAAATGGATTAAAGACCTAAACCTAGGACCAGAAACTATGAAACTCTCAGAGGAAAACATAGGCAGAACACTCGATGACATAAAGCAAGATCCTCTATGACCCACCTCCTAGAGTAATGGAAATAAAAACAAAAGCAAACAAGTGGGACCTGATTAAACTTAAAAGCTTTTGCACAGCAAAGGAAACTGTAAGCAAGGTGAAAAGACAACCCTTGGAATGGGAGAAAATAATAGCAAATGAAACAACTGACAAAGGATTAATTTCCAAAATATACAAGCAGCTCATACAACTCAATACCAGGAAAACAAACAACCCAATCAAAAAGTAGGGAAAAATACCTAAACAGACATTTCTCCAAAGAAGACATACAGATGGCTAACAAACACATGAAAAGATGTTCAGCATCACTCATTATTAGAGAAATGCAAATCAAAACCACAATGAGATATCACCTCACACCTGTCAGAATGACCATCATCAAAAAGTCTACAAACAATAAATGCTGGAGAGGGTATTGAGAAAAGGGAACGCTCCTGCACTGTTGGTGGGAATGTAAATTGATATAGCCACTGTGGAAGTCAGTATGGAGATTGCTTAAAAAATATAGAAGTAAAACCACCATATGACCCTGTAATCACACTCCTAGGAATATACCCTAAAGAAACCAGGACTGAAAAAGACACATGTATCCCAATGTTCACTGCAGCACTGTTTACAATAGCTAGAACATGGAATCAACATAGATGCCCATCAACAGATGAATGGATAAAGAAGTTGTGGTACATAACACAATGGCATAATATTCAGCCATAAAAAGGAACGCATTTGAGTCAGTTCTAATGAGGTGGATGAACCTAGAACCTATTATACAGAGTGAAGTGAGTCATAAAGAGAAAGATAAATATCGTATTCCACATATATGGAATCTAGAAAAATGGTTCTGAAGAATTTATTTACAGGGCAGCAATGGAGAAACAGACATAGAAAATAGACTTATGGACGTGAGGAGAGGAGAGAAGAGGGTGAGATGCATGGAAAGAGTAACATGGAAACATACATTACCATATGTAAAATAGATAGCCAATGGGAATTTGCTGTATGGCTCAGGAAACTCAAACACGGGCTCTGTATCAACCTAGAGGGTTGGGATGAGGAGGGAAATGGGAGGGAGGTTCAAAAGGGAGGGGATATATGTACACCTATGGCTGATTCATGTTGAGGTTTGACAGAAAATAACAAAATTCTGTAAAGCAATTATCCTTCAGTTAAAAAAAGAACAATCTCAGTTTTCATAGTCTGAGGACAATGAAACAAGATAGCCCCACAGGCCAGTGGGGATGCTTCTGAGTTCCCACCTTCCTCTCTGTAGGGGTTCATGAGAAGCTTGCTATAGTCTGGATAGGGGGCAGCACGGCCTGAGCAGGGTAGAGCACTAGTCTCCTTGGCTCTAATTGTCTAAGGAAAGGATACTGGACTATGAAGGCTCCTAGCCCCAAATGGTTGCCTCACTCATGCCTATAATGTCAGAGCAACTCTTGTTGTTCTGAGGCCAATTAAGCTCATGTCACTGAAATGATCTTTTATGCTTCCTTCTCCCTAATACACTGCTTCAGTCTCCTCACTTACGGTATTTTGTCAGCTCTAAGACACATTTTGGGGGGATTATATTTTAGCATCTTTGAAATTGTGGTGTATCTTACCATCAACATTTTGTCGCAGTTTAATTTGCTGCTCTGGGACATAAAGTAACCATGTACTACATAAAGGCTTCCCAGATGGCCCTGGTGGTAAAGAACCCACCTGCCAATACAGGAGACATAAGAGATGTGGGTTTGATCCCTGGGTCAGGAAGATCTCCTGGAGGAGGGCATGGCAACCCACTCTAGTATGCTTGCCTGGAGAATCCCATGGACAGAGGAGCCTGGCGGGCTATGGTCCATAGGGCCGCAGAGAGTCAGACATGACTGAAGCATCTGAGCATATGCTTCAAAATCTACAGTGTCTCAAGTTGGATGAAATATCAGTCATAGCAAGCCTATAGGCTTTGCAAGAACGTCCCCCTTTCCAGCCTTGTCATCTGCCACCATCTCACACAAACAATCCTGAAGGACATGCTGTGAGTGACTTCTGACCTCCAAATGTGTGCTGTACTTTCTTACCAGGCCATCTTTGCTCCTGGTTGTCCTCTGCCTTTCATGCTTTTTCCATCACTGTCCATGGAAATCGATTCCATTCTTCAGGGTCCATCTCATTGACTTTGGCCAACCTGGACACTCCTCTGATTATTCCCAACCAGAAATCATCCCTTCCTTCCCTAAAATCCATATAGAGATCTATGTGCATGCATGTATGCCTGCGTGCTCTATTGCTAAGTTGTGTCCAACTTTTTGTGACCTCATGGACTATAGCCCACCAGGCTCCTCCATCCATAGAATTTTCTAGGCAAAAGTACTAGAGTGGGTTGCCATTTCCTTCTCCAGGGGATCTTCCCCACCCAGGAATCAAACCTGGGTCTCCCGCATTGCTGGTAGAGGCTTTTCCATCTGACCCACAGTGAGTCCCTAAGAGAGTAAAGGATGAGTTCATCTGGGTCCCCAAAGAAATCTGAACTGATGTACCTTTAACTGAAGAAGTTGCTTAAGCTGTTATCAACCTGTCCACCTCAGTGTGAATGAGTCTGGGATCCTTTCCGGAGAGCAAGTTTTAGAAGAGTGGATGTGGGGCATCACTGAAGCCCTGAGAGCAGTGGGGCATTGCGGGGGGTGAGCAGGGGACTCCTTCCCATCTTCCCAAAGCTGCCCAGGAAGAAGAGATGGAGGTGCAGGCCTGCTCTGGCTTTCCTGGGGCCAAGGGCTGCCCTGCCGGGGGTGGGGGTTGAGGACTGTGCAAAGCCCGGCTCCACCTCTAGCACTTGCTTGCAGGAGTGCTTGTAGTGCCTGGGCGGTGGACAACCTGCGCTTGCCTCTGGCTGCTCTGCCCACCGCAGAGTCTTTGCAGCCGTGTGACTTGCGAGTGCTAGGTTTGGCCTACTCGCTGCTGTACCCATCTTTCCACAGCTCCGTAAAGTCTTATTTACCCCAGCGATGGTTACACAAAGAAAGATGGGTGAGTCACCAGGGCATGGGGAGAAAGTGGCTTTCTGTCATTCTCCTGAAGACGCAGAGTTAATATTGCACCGCAGGGAGGAAGCCTTTGTTATCAGACAAATAGGTATTCCAGTGTGTTCTCACTGCTTGTCACTCAAGATTCATCTCTGCAGGAAACTTTCAACCCAGCAGAAGGATTGTTTTCTTACTCCTTTAGGTTTGAGGAATATTGAATCATTGCATTAATATGTCTTCTTATAGTTGGTTTTGTGTCTTTTAAGTGAGATCTGTGGCCTTACTGTAGATCTCAAGAAGCTTGCTTTGTTTTTCAGAGCCATCATGAAAATGGTAGCATACATATACTGCTCACAAAAGACCTTGTCCTCTTCCACGGGAAGGTTTATTGGCAATGTGATTTCCACGCCAAAGCAATTACACATCTGTTCAGCATCTACAAAGGACCAAGCTTTGTGCTGGGCACAGGGGATGGGAAGTTGAATAAAGAGCTATCCTCACCCTTGAGTTTTATTCATTCATTTATTGAACAAATCCCTGTTCTAGGCACTGGCAATACCACAATCAGTAAAATAGAAAAAGTTCCCACTCTTGGAGAGCTCATATCACAGTGAGGGCAAGAAACAAATAATACAGTAGCGGTGGTGATATGTCTTGGGAAGAAGGATAAAGCAGGTAACCACGGAGCTTGTGTGTGCTGTTTTAGAGTTTTAGAGTGGTCAGGAAGAATGTGGGCGTGTGGGTAGCATTCTGAATAAGTCAGGGAGTGAGCCTCAGTTGCCTGGAGGAGGAACACGCCAGACAGAGAGGGGAGCAGAGGCCCAGAGGTGTCCGAGCAACAAGAAGACTGTGTGGTTGTGCTTAGTGAGCCAGGCAGTAACTGCAGAAGGTGAAGGTCACAGAGCCAGGGCAGACTTGCAAGACTTAGAGGCCACTTATGGACTTGGATTTGATCCTCTTTCATTGTAATTCTGCATTTGAATTATTTTTAATCACATAGGATTTTAAAATAGAAAACTTTTTTTTTTTAAAACTAAAAGATAACACACAGAAACATACAAAAATTAGAAGATACCTGTGTACCTGCACTCAGGTTGAGAAATAGAATTTTACCTGCGCCCCACACTAGAGACTTCTCCCAGTCAGAGAACCACTATCAGACTTCTAGAAACATAGAATTATTCTGAACTTCCTATAAGTGAATGTGTTACCGAACGGTTTGGGCTGCCTCCACCTGCTTGCCTCAAAAGCCAATAAACAGGTCAGGTTAGTGGAAAGTTTGCTTTATATCTGATGCTGGCAGCCATAGTGGAGGGCAGATGTCTGTCCAAAGGCTGACTCACCCACTGAAAATCAGTGGGTTAGAGAGTTTATAGGCTGAAGAGGGGACTGCGGGCAGAAACAGCACAATCAGCTCTGACAGTCATCTTGAGATTGGTCTCTGGTGGTCTGACCAGTGTCATCTTTATTGTTTTAGGTACAGTTAATCTTCACTTCCAAGGTTGGTTTGTTTCCATTTCGTTGAGGGCAGTTCTGGGCACTGCAGCAGCGTTTGTCACGGCTAGAGTCTAGGCGCTATGTAGTTAGCCTCCATCTGGTGGGAGTTTCAGTATCAGTGAGACAGCTCGTGGGATATGGCTCAGAATATTACCTATAGCTCTTGAGAAGGACCTAAAGGTTCTTGACTATGCTTAATGACTACATTATTATTATTGGTCTCCTTTGACTGTTTTCCTTTGTTTCTGCATGCTCTCATTTCTCTGATTAAACTTGTTCTTTGACTAAAGTTTTCCACAGACAAAAGGCAGGCAGAGGATGTTGTGAAGGCAAGGACCAGAGGGTCCCAGACCAGAGGGTCTGGGATACAGTGGGGCAAGGACCAGAGGTTCCTGCTCCATTTCAAAAGCATACAGTATATAGTTTTTTATGTCTGGTTTCATTCACCTAACATTATGCTTGTGAGATTCTTCCATGCTGTTGTGTGTTATAATGCTTGTTCATTCTTGTTGCTGTATAATATTCCATTGTATGAATACTTGACAGTTGATTTTATGTGTATTGTTTCCAGCTTTGGCTGTTATAGATACAGTTGCTACAAGTACTGATGTATGTGTCTTTCAGTCTATCTATATGTGTTTCTGTTGGGTATAAATCTAAGAGTGGAATTGCTGGCATATGTATATGTTTGACTTCAGTAAATAGTGTCAGTATTCCAAAGTGTGGGCTTCCCTTGTGACTCATCTGGTAAAGAATATGCCTGCAATATGGGAGACCTGAGTTCGATCCCTGGGTTGGAAAGATCCCTGGGTTGGAAATATCCCTTGGAGAAGGGAAAGGCTACCCACTCCAATATTCTGGCCTGGAGAATTCCATGGACTGTATAGTCCATGGGGGTCACAAAGAGTCGGACAATGACTAAGGGACTTTCACTTTCACTTTTCCAAAGTGCATGCTTCATGTTTCACTCCCACTGGCCTTTTGTGAGAATTCCAGTGGCTTCATATTCTCACCAACAATTGAGATGGTTTGTCTTTTCTGTTTAACCATTCTGGTGTGTCTGTAATGGTATGCCGCTGTAATTTTCATTTTAATTTTCCTGATGACTCATGAAGCTACGTTTTCATACATTTGTGAGCAATTTGGATATCTTCTTTTGTGAGGAAAATCTCTCTGCCTGTATCACTCATCATATTTGCATTGTAATTGTATGTAGCAGGGAAATGGAAAGATAAAAAACCTAACTCAGTTTCATTCCTCTTTCTAGAAAGTGTGCATGTGTGCATGTATGAGTGTAGGTATAAGTGTGTGAGAGTGTGCATGAATGTATGTGGGCAAATGTGTCATGAACCAAAGTGTGGATAAGGAAAATCTCTACTATATCCTTCTTCAGAGAAGCTCTCAGGTGAAGAAAACAGCTGAAAGACTGTAATTTGTACTGCCCACAGCTGGAACTCGCCACAGATTTATAACAAGACTTGGAGAGACAGGCAGGCAGGGGAAGAACTCTTCATGATAAAGTGGGGAAAAGTCAAGTTTTTCTGCCAGAGAGAGACAGGGAGCCAGGCGGAGGTCCTCTCATAGTGACACAGGTAGGGTGGTGTCCAGAGTGGGTCACAGGATGCAGATGGCCCGGGGACAGCTCACACAAGTGGAGCAATGAAGGGAGAGAACTCAGTAGGTGCTGAAACTCAGAGCCAAAGCTGCTGCTGCTGCTGCTGCTGCGTCGCTTCAGTCGTGTCCGACTCTGCGACCCCACAGACGGCAGCCCACCAGGCTCCCCCATCCCTGGGATTCTCCAGGCAAGAACACTGGAGTGGGCTGCCATTTCCTTCTCTAATGCAAGAAAGTGAAAAGTGAAAGTGGAGTCACTCAGTCGTGTCCGACTCTTAGTGACCCCATGGACTGCAGCCCACCAGGCTCCTCTGTCCACAGGATTTTCCAGGCAAGAGTACTGGAGTGGGGTGCCATTGCCTTCTCCAGAGCCAAGGATGAATAGTAGACAAAACAGAAGCTTTGGAGATGGGAGGGGGCCCCACTGGGAAAGGCCATTTTAAGTCTTACAGAATAAATATGGCTTCCCAATGCTGCAGCGTGGCATCATGGACACCGAGGCAGTCTGGCTCAATTCATATGTCTTTCTACACACATGGGAAGTGAGCTCCTTGGCTCATTAGAGTTTGTGGACAGCCAACACAGTCTGGGCCTTTATTGTTGAGTTAATCAATGACTGAGATTAATCAATAAAGATGGGAGATAACGAAGTGAGAATAAAGAGACTGGAAGTGCTGGAGCAGACCAAACAAGTGATTGAGGAAAGGAATTAGATAAGAAACCAATAAGGTGAACTTCAGCTGGTCTAATATTTTCAATATTTCCAATACTTTGGCTGCCTGATGCGAAGAACTCCTTAGAAAAGACCCTGATGCTGGGAAAGATTGAAGGCGGGAGGAGACGGGGACAACAGAGGATGAGATAGTTGGATGGCATTGCTGACTCAATGGACATGACTTTGAGCAATCTCTGGGAGTTTGTGATGGACAGGGAAGCCTGGCGTGCTGCAGTCCATGGGGTCACAAAAAGTTGCACATGACTGAGCCACTGAATATTTTCAGCATCCATGTTCCCTGAGAAGCCAGGGGGGAACCTCAGCTCCTGTTGGCGGTGAGGAGTAGCCTCCATGTGTGAGCCCTGCAAGTAGAACCACCTGGGCTACAGCTGTGATACAGACAAGGAGACTTTCCTCTGGCTGGGGATTGTACTGTCAAGTGTTTTTTTTTGTTTTTGTTTTTTATTTAGTATAGCCATTGACAGTTTACCTTATTATAAGAAGCGTTGCTTGAGAACCTTTGTTGTGTTTGGATAATACTAAGCAAAGCAGTGATTTATGGGCAGCTATCGAGTGTAGCCGTAGACCTGGGCTGACAAGGTAATACTGCTATCTTCTCTGGAAGATCCTCTCCTCAGGCTTTATTACTCTTCTTGTGGCTGTAGTTGAATAAAGTTACATTTTTATAAATTGAACATGCTTATCTGAGTTGTCTCCTTACAAACAACAGATATAGTGACATAAATATGCCGCGCATTGTGGAGATAAGGCGGAGGGGACCACGTGCAGCTGAGATTGAGTAGATTATGTCCTGGGGGATGGGAAAATCAGGGGAAAAGGGACAGCTAACAGTCACGCTCCTAAAGCACACCTAAAGATTCACCTGGAAGTGAATCTTGATTCATTTCACATACAATTCCGGTGTGCCCCAGCAGCTGAGACCCTTCTGTGTTTGCTTATTTGTTTAGTAAAGGGAAATGTCCCCAGCCTGGCAGCCTTCATGAGTTGTTTGCCTAGAAAGGATCGCAACTATTGAGCCATCCTGGAAGGGAGGAAATAGGGCTCTCACAGTAGGATGTTTATTTAGAGGGACATTTTAAAAATGACTATGAAATGTTCCATCTGAAAAAAAACAGCAACATATTTGTTTGGACTTTATCTGTTTTGTCACTCCTGGTTCCTCAGTGTCACGTAGTAGGCATTCAATAAATATGGCTTCAACACGTTTGATGGGTTTCCAATTTTTATCTTTATGAACAACACTTCAGTAAACATAGGTATCTGTGCATCTTATGATTTCCTCAGAATAAATTGTTATGACTGAAATTACTGGTCTAGAGTAGTGCTTCTTAAGGTGCCTATGAATTTTCTGGGGCTTCCCTGGTGGCTCAGATAGTCAAGAATCTGCCTGCAATGCAGGAGACCCCGGTTCAATCCCTGGGTCAGGAAGATCCCCTGGAGAAGGAAATAGCAATCCAGTCCAGTATTCTTCCCTGGGAAATCCCATGGACAGAGGAGCCTGGCAGGCTACAGTCCATGGGGTTGCAAAGAGTCCAACACAACTGAGCAATTAACACACACACACACACACGTGAATCTTCTGGGGAGTCTTGTTAAACTGCAGGACATGATTCTTCAGGTGTGAGATGGGGCCTGAGAGCCTACATTTTTACTAAGTTTCAGGTCACGCTGACATTGCTGGTCCACAGACTACACTTCGAGACTTGAAGCACTAGATAAGCAGCAGGCAGGGCCAGCCAGTGCAGCAGTTCACCTCCAGGAGGCAAATTTGAGTGAACCAGGTCCCCTGTGTATTAGGAGAAAAGAGAAAACTAACCTCTGGTCACCAGACTGTTCAGAGTGAATTTCTACTCCTCCCTTAAGAAATATTAGAAAGGGTAAAGAAATCTCAGTGCTGATTTTTGTGATCTATTTGGAGTCAAATAGATACACTGGCAGCCCAGAGGAATTACCAATGAACTGATAAATGGGATGTGGGCAACTTGCCAATTCTTATTAGCATCCCTCCAGGCCTCAGGGAGGGAGCAGATCATTGGAGTGGTCAGCTCAGAGGCAGCCTTTGCTGAGGACAGACCTGCTGCTGTCTGCTCGGCTTTGCGTGGGGCAGACCACAAGTTACTCTCGCCCTCCTGCCTCTGCCGTGGGAGTGATGCTTGCCTCAGTTCTGCCCTGGGTCATCAGAAACACTTTCTCAGAAGAAACTTGACCCTCTATGCCTATTTTCCTTTTATCTGTGGTTTTGCCTTTTTATGTTTATTTCCAGGAACTGCTTTTTTCAAAGTAGCACCCAGGGACCCAGAGAGAAGGGAGGAAGAACGTACCCCCCTAGAACTGGTGCAGGAGATTTACAAATGGAGTTTGAGCTTGGGCTTGTGATGTGGTTGACCTCCAGGGATGGTTGGAAAAGCTGCCATGATTTTATCTAGTCTTATTAACAGTTTCATTTGGAGAGATTTGCCCCTGAGGTGATTTTGTGAAATGCAATCTAAAAACTGAGTAAAGAAATGATTCACCAAAAGCCTCACTTAGCTTGCTAGGGGAAAGAAATAATTTTTTCCAATGAAGGCCTTTGTCTGCTAAGAGCCTAGTGACTTTAAAATGCTGGAAGCGTATTTCAAATGCTGCAGTTATTCTCAGGCACTCTTCTGTGTCCTGTGTTTCTGCTAGTTAGACGATACAAGAGGAAATTTTGTCTTCAGCAGGCAGTTCCAGAGAACTGGCCAACGTGGGACATCATCTGGGCGCCAAGGAATGTAGGAAGGGTCTCGAAATTATGGGCTCTGCCTTCACTTAGCCACGTGACCCAGCTGGGGACAGAGGCACAAAAACTGTGCATGGCAATAAGAGTTAAACCCATAGACTGGCCTGATACAGAAGCCTAATTTTCCCAGGAGAAGCAGTCTCTCCCACTGCTATTCTATGGCTCCCATCTCATGTGTACCACTCTCCTACCACTTATACAATTAATTATATATGAATTTGTCTTAACTTCCTAACTTGTAAGCTTCTTGGAGACTCTGTGATGAACTAGTATCTAGTAGAGGATCAGGTATAGCCAAATCAGTCTAAGAGGGCTTCCTGGAGGAGGTGACTTTCCTCCTAGATTTAGAAGAAAGTGATAATCTCTGATTTGGTGAAATTATCATCTCAATTTTCCTTTGTCCCATTTTGTAGTTTTCTCTACCTCTCTGTTCTCATTTTTAAATGTGAATGATCTTGCAGGCAATATATACATACATACATACACAAACATATTATATATGAAATACTCTTTCCTTTTAATCATCTAACCCTCGTCTCCGTTTAGATGAATCTTCTCTTGTTCTTAAACTTCAGTTCCACAATCCTCTAAGACAGAGCCCAGTGATCCATGCCTCCTGGTACTCATTATTGTGTATAATTGTACCCTCCTGAGTAACCTGCTTCTGACAGATATCATGTAACAATATTGAAGGGTATCACTTTTGTGATTAGTGACAAATAAGTGTGACCTTCACCTTGTTAGCAGACTCTTCCTCTTGCCTTTATAGTTTGCACAGTTTGGTGAAGATGCCACATAGGGAACAGGCCCATGTGGCGAGGGACTGAGAGTGACCTCCATCCAACAGCCAGCAAAAACCTGGGGCTTCAACACACAACAGCCCATGAACTGAATCCTGATACCAGACACTGGAATAAGCTTGTAAGTGCCCCCACCCTAGTCCCCACCTCAAGTCTTCAGATGAAAACCCATGTCAGCTGACTCCTTGAGCACAGCTCTGTGAAAAACCCTAAGGAGAAGGACTCAGCTGTGCCCAATTCCTGACCCTCAGAAATTGTGAGATAATGAAGGCATGTTGTTGAAGCCACTGAGTTTTGGGGTAATTTGTTACCTAGCAATAGATAACTGATACACTCCCCGTGACCTTTGTTGCTAGAAAGTCAAGACTGAACTCTTTACCTTCTCTCTAGATCCCCCTAGTACAGCTCCTCTTGCTTAGTTATCTCCTCTTTGTCGCTCTCTAATCAGCCCCTAGACTTGGGATCCCTTCTTCATTCTTTCTGCCCCTTCATCTGTTATTTTCAAGTCTCAAGTTTTGCTCATTTTCCTTGGTGATGCAGTTAGCTAAGTGGAAAAAATGGTCCAGGTGGCAGGAACCACACAGGTGAAAGGTCTAACATGGGAGCCAGCAGTTTCTCAGTTCTCACTTCCATCTCCTGGTTTCCTTGCCAATCAACTCTGTTCTGCACAATTTAGCAATTAATTTAACATTGCCTAATATCATTCTCTGACATCTCATGGACTAACCTTGTCTTCTTAATTAAACTAGAAGCTGGGCTCAAACTCATAATTATTTTTTCTTTCAGTTCAGTTCAGTCGCTTAGTCATATCTGACTCTTTGTGACCCCATGAATCACAGCACACCAGGCCTCTCTGTCCATCACCAACTCCCGGAGTTCACTCAAACTCACGTCCATTGAGTCAGTGATGCCATCCAGCCATCTCATCCTCTGTTGTCCCCTTCTCCTCCTACTCCCAATCCCTCCCAGCATCAGAGTCTTTTCCAATGAATCAGCTCTTCACATGAGGTGGCCAAAGTACTGGAGTTTCAGCTTTAGCATCATTCCTTCCAAAGAAATCCCAGGGTTGATCTCCTTCCAGAATGGACTGGTTGGATCTCCTTGCAGTCCAAGGGACTCTCAAGGGTCTTCTCCAACACCACAGTTCAAAAACATCAATTCTTCAGTGCTCAGCTTTCTTCACAGTCCAACTCTCACATCCATACATGACCACTGGAAAAACCATAGCCTTGACTAGACGGACCTTTATTGGCAAAGTAATGTCTCTGCTTTTCAATATGCTATCTAAGTTGGTCATAACTTTTCTTCTAAGGAGTAAGCGTCTTTTAATTTCATGGCTGCAGTCAACATCTGCAGTGATTTGGGAGCCCCCCAAAATAAAGTCTGACACTGTTTCCACTGTTTCCCCATCTATTTCCCCTGAAGTGATGGGACCAGATGCCATGATCTTCGTTTTCTGAATGTTGAGCTTTAATTCAACTGCTAAGGACACAGTGGATTAAAAAGGCTTGGACTGAGATCTAAGGCTGCACGTCCCATGGAGCTACTCAGTGTGGGTGGGCACTGGGGTGACTGTAGATGGAGATGCAACTCGGGGCAGACAGTTCCCGCTCTTCGAGTGTAGCTGCTCCATGGGGGTGAAGGTGGGGTTCCTTCTCCATGGTCCCTATGGTACTGTTAGACCTCCTGGTGCAGAGGGGTTATTCCCACTCATGTTACTGTGCTAATCAGCAACACGTCTGCAGATTCCTGCTGCTTCCTTTCATGCCTTTAATCTCAGGATAAGATTTTACTGACAGCCTTAGTCTTTTTGTAACTTCTCTGCTGAACTGTTGACTCAGTTTTCTCACTGACTGTAACTCAAGTCATCTGTGACTGATGGAATGACAGCAAGCTCGAGGTTCAGGGGGAACCTCATAGTGGGCAATGTGCCCACTCTCCTTGTTTGTGAGGACACTTCAGATCCAAATTCAAGAGCTCTCACCTTTGCCTGAGACTGACTCATGAACTAATTAGTCACATTTGCAGCTAATCAAGGGTGAGCTCTGGGAACAACCTGATTTATTTTCTCTTTCAAGAATCTTTTGGCTCTGACCACATATGGAGCAAGGGGTCTGCTCCTGTATCAGCAGCTTGAACTGAAATATTTGTTGAACCACAGACATAGGACTTGAGGGCTAAGAATTTACAGTGAAGGGCAAAGGCCTCTGGGGCAAGGCTCCTTTGGTCTTCAAACTCACTTCCAGAGCTTGACAGGCAGGTATCCGGGGAGCAGGGGATGGCAGTTAACTTTTGATCCCCAGGCCAGTTTGGCTCTGCTCTCTTCTGGGTTTCCTGCGGTTCATAGGAAGTCTCTAGGGGCAGAACCAGAGGCAGGAGGAGAAGCAGGAAGCTTCCAACAACCTGACCTAAGGGAAACAGCAGGCAGAGAGGAGAATGTCGGATGTATGGCTGCATTCAGTGCACATCTTATCAGGCAACAAGAATGTGAGCATTCGGTGGGGGCAGTGGTATAGGAGGAACCCAGCACTTAGCACTGCCCACTTGTACTCAGAGAGGAAAACCTGGCATCAGGCGAGAAGCACTCAGCATCGCACAATCCCAGCTCAGTACCAGGATGAGGCTTTGATCACAGGCTGTCCCCCTAGCACGGGTCCAACCTCCTTCCTCCTTTGTCCTCTGCATCACACCTTTTCAGCACCTTGCCTTTCTCAGCTCTGAGCTCAGACCGCAGACACACCTCGTGTAATGTGTGCATCAGGTAAACACTGCCTAACTTAAAGGGCTCACCTGACAGATGATTTGCTTCTCAGCAGTGCCTCTTATACCTACCGAAGGAGAAAAGCTCCGGAAATGCAAATAAAAACAGAGACCTTTTGAAAGTTCCCTTGTCATAACTCTCTTCCGGTTAAGACACTAGTCTTGTGAGCGTGCGTGCACACGTGAGGTAGAGATGAACACAGCGTTGTTTTGAATGTTTATGTCTTTATTATGATGATGTGGTTAAGCTAAGCACCACAAATGTGCCCTCTTGCCTCTTCCCCTTTCTCTGTCCCCTCCCCCTCCCCCTTTCCTCCCCCTCCCCTCCCCCTTCCCTTTCCCCTTTCCTCCCCCTCCCCTCCCCCTTTCCTCCCCTTCCCCCTTTCCCCCTTCTGCCTTCCCTCCCCCCTTCCTCTTTCCTCCCCCCTCCCACTTTCCCCTCCTCCTCTCAGTGGAGCATATTTACAAAGGAGGCATACACCTGGCAGGGTTTGATCCCCAGTGTCTTGAGATCTGGGTTAATTTGGTGATGAAGGACTAGAATGTCTGGTGAAAAGGGTGTATTCACCTGAACATCTCTAACTAAAGGTTCCCAATTCATTGAGCTCTTTAACATCTGCCAGATGACTGCAGGATTTTGCTGTTAGTGGAATTATTCTGGGGTCCTTAACTGTTAGTATCTAAAGAGTAAATGGCAGCTGGAACAGGAAGCATGGGGTTGATCTGTGTTCCATGTACTGAGGCTGGCTGGGGTTTAGAAACCCGTCTGCAGCAGGATTGAGTAGCTCACAGCCAAGGGCTGGCTCTCCTGGTAGGGAAGAGATGACAGGGAAGTTAGAAAGCTTAGTTGATGGCATCTTTCCTAAAATCAGCCCAGATTTGAACATTTGTAGGTGGGTGTGACAGAAAAACAGTGGAAATTGCTTCCTAGACATTCTTCTAATTAATAAGGCAGATAAATCTCTATGCATGTCCCACTAAGGGAGAAAAATACAGCCCTTAAAAGTTTATTTCCCCTAAGTTGGCCCTTATGCAAAACAGTTGCCTCCCCTCTGCTATGGAGACTGCTCACCCTAGAGTTTGCTTTCAAAGAAACTTCCAGGGGCCCTAGGTTTGAATTTCAAGGAGCTTTCAGATGGTTCCAAGGTTCTGTAATTCTAGAAACATTCAGAACAGAACAGAGCATAAAGATGATTATTTTTCTCATCTGTACAAATAATTTCTTCTCTCCACCCCCAGCTTTATAGAGGAAAAATTGACAAATAAAAGTTGTATATATTTAAGGTGTGCAGTGTGCTGTTTTGATATATGCTGAAATATTCATCAGAGTCAAGCTAATTAACATATCCATCAACTCACAGTTACATTTTTTTTGGTAAGAATAATTAAGATTATTCTCAGCAAATTTCAAGTATAAATACAGTATTGTTAACTATGTGCAAATAATTTTTAAAATCTCCAGTGGGTCAGGGTCATGGCCAAGTTTGGAAAGGAAATACATCCCTGAAATGCAAATATGGGTTACCTACAGGAGTGTTGTGCCCTTTATACTCCATAAACTCCTGCTTTCAGAGTCTAGGGAGGAAGGTGTGGGGATGGGAAGGCAGCCTGGGACTCAGGAGAAAGAGGAGGAGGAAGAGAAAGATGGTGAGTCATGTGTTCACCTACGCCTTCATCATCAGCTCTGTTATTACTGACCATCTTGAATGTACCCAGTGATGTGCTGGGCTCTGTGGGGTGTAACAGTCATTGACTCAGTCCCTCCTGCCTAGATTTCAGAGTCTGGCTGGGGAGCCCTGTGGAGACACCGATTCTTGAACACAAGATTGTTGTGTAATAATAGAGGTTTAAAAAAGCGTTCTGGGAAACCAGAGGAAGGAAGGATTAATGGTACTGGGGCCAGAAGGGAAGACCTGGCAGAGGAGGAGGAGAGGGAAGGTGGCTTTTTACAGAAGGTCTTCACCCATGCCTGCTGTCTCCTCTGAGAGGGCCAAGTCCAGGGAGACCTTGAGAAATAGAACTCTTATTGGAATGCACCAAGGGCCTGAAATAAATTCAGGATCCTGTTGGCATTCAGTGATAAACAGAGAGTAGAAAAGATATTCAGAATATTTTCTGAATGTAGAGGAAATACATATACTGTTATGCCCAAGTCGCGAAATCTCCCAATGACCACCAGGGAGCCTATATCCGATGCAAAAGCGAGTTTTTATTACCAAGCTCGAGCTGGGGCTCCCACCGATACCCACGCAGCAGCTATAGGGAGGAGCCCTGAGCTCTGGGTTACATTGCCTATATAGGGTATTCTTGTGCTAAAAACTTGAAAAATGGGAGTCTCCGGGTCTGATTGGTCATCTTCTGGTGAAGGGTTAGGTGTTGAGTTCTGATTGGTTCTCATTTCCCGGGCTGGCCACGGGTGCTGATTGGTTCGCAGGTGGTGGGGTGAGGTCAGAGGATTTCCAAAGGCTCTTGGATTTCCAAAGGCTCTTTTCCCGGAACCTTTCAAAATGGAGTAGCTTAGATTCTTCAGTACTTTCCCAGCACTGGGACAAGTTCCATTAAACCTGGCAGGATCCAATGAATGATTGCTTCCCTTTCACAGGGAGGCTAATGAGCTTGACAACCTAGGAGGTCTTTCTCAGTCCTCAGAACTCAGCACTCAGAGCTCAGTTCTCAGTACTCAGAGCTCAGTGCTTGGTGCTTAGAACTCAGTGCTCAGAGCTTGGTGCTTGGTTCTCAGTGCTCAGTACTTAGAGCCCAGTGCCTGGTGCTCAGTGCTCAGAACTCAGTGCTTAGTACTCAGTACTCAGCAATCCACATTTACACAGCCATGAAGTGAGCAGAAGCCTTACCAAGGACAGACACTCCTCTGGGATGTCAATCACTCATGGAGTCTACTGGCTTCTCAATAGCCTAAAAATACTTGGAAATGCTTCATTATGACTCTTTGTGTAGGAAAATCCAAAGAAAACAATTCTTTGGGCTATCAGTTCTTTCTGCATTTTCCAGAAAGAGAAAGCCTATAATGAAAGAAGCAGATATGGTTCCTGACCCTACTTTCTCTGTGGCCTCAGTATCTTTGTCTGTACCAGGAAAGGGTGGGGCTGCTGGGGCATGAATGCTCCTCCCTGCTGGACGTCCTGTTAGATTGAGCTTTGTGCAGACTGGCAGCTGTTTGCAGTTCCTTAGCCAGGCAGTCAGAGGAAGTTTTCTCCCCACTATGTCTCTCCATCTGCCAAACTAAATTCTTTTCTGGGCAACATCTGTTCACATTGTCTCAGCTGACCACAAAAATAATTACGTACTTATTCCAGAGTAATCAGTTCATCTGAGTCCTTTTCAACAGGATAGCATACTTCACTGGGAAAAGTGACATCCCAAGAACGGAAGTCCTCCAGTGTGCCACAGATCAGGGAGCTTACTAATCAGTGCCCTTGTCCTTAGGGGCAGTAGCGGGAGGCAGAGATGGCTCTGCCACTTGGAGCCGCACTATACCTGAAGTGTCAGCCCCTTTTCCTTCCTCACTCTTTCTCCTTTGGAACTGAGCTGTAGGAGTAGAGTGTGGGGAGGGTTTCTCACAGACTCTGATACGAAGTTTATGGTAGGGTAGAAAAAGAGCAGAGGGTTTTATTACAGCCAAGAATGACACAGTTAAATATATTCTGTTTCCTTTGATATACATGTAAAAGGCATGAAGTAAGCCAGCAGTGAGAAACAAAGGTAAACAGTGTGCTTATGACAAACTCATCTCTTTTTGAGCTGTTGTACATAACCTGAGTAGGGGGGTTGGGTCAAAGGGTGATAATATGAGATGCATAATGATTTGGGGGAAACAAGGTTTATGGAGCAGAAAACCACATTGGAAAGGCCACTTAAGTGTTAGGTCTTGGATGACCTTGAATGACGGGCTGAAGCTTTGGAATACATTTTATGGCAAGTCATGGGAGGGTCACCAACATTCATTTATTAATAATTGGATTTCACATCTTTCATATCTCAGGCTGTCCCCTGTGAGGACAGGGAGTATAGAGTGCTATCTGTCCCTGGGGTGTAGTGTTCTGAGCTTCACATACTTCCCTCTTCTTCCTCCAGTGGTTATTTTGCATATAACCATCTTGTAGGATATTGGAAGCTTTTCAGGTTTCTGAGGGGACTACTAAACCTTTTAAAGGCAATAATTATGGAACTGGTCTGTGTTCATTTATTCAGCTAACTAAGGTGTCTGGTAAAGAATCCGCCGCCAATGGAGGAGATGCAGGTTCAATTCCTGGGTCGGGAAGATCCCTTGGACAAGGAAGTGAAAACGCACTCCAGTATTCTTGTCTGGAGAATCCCATGGACAGAGGAGCCTGGTGGGCTATAGTCCATGGGGTTGTGAAGAGTCAGATACAACTTAGCAACTGAACAACAAAAACAAATGTGTCGGATACTAGTTTCTGGAGATACAGTGAGTAAATCATGGTGCTAGACTTCAAGGATCTTAAATGGGGAGGGAGACACTAAAATATGCTTTCATTATAATGTAGTCAGACAGAAATCAGCACCAGAATCTGTGGGATGACAGAGGTTTCAAGGAAAGGCTTCTTAAAGAAGATGAATGTGCCCTGCAGAGGTTAATAGATAACTGAGAGTTGAGTAAACAGGTCAAGAAGAGTACAGGGGCATTTGAGGTCGAGGGATTGGTTTGGTGTGTGCATTTTGGCATTATCAGAGTGGAGTGCTCTAGACAGAGAGGAGCAAAAGCCAGATTGTCATAGCTGGGATCTGAATGGAACTGGAGGAAACCAGGCAGGGAGTGAACACTCCTGTTTTAGTGACCATGCTGGTTCCAGACCTGTAGAACTGGATGAGCTCAAATCCATCTGCAAATATCTAGAAATTCTGGACAAAATATGGCAAAGATCTTTTTGAAAGACTAGCTAGCTTTGAGAGAAAGAGAAAACCCCGTTGCTCTAGAAACTTGGATTTTAATGCCCACAAGGGGATAGGATATGAGGCCATGAGCTGATGAAAAAGAGCTGGAACTGAAGCTGGAACTTAGCTCCTCCCTAAACCCACTTGCTCAGATGGTTATACCCTCAGTGACAGAGTGGACTAGGAAAGTCTGCATTGGCACAGAAGAGAACAGAAAGCTTGACTATTTTGGGGTGGGAAAAAAGAAATCCCTTCTCCTTCTGTTCGACCAAAATTCATAACCACACTGTATGTTTGACCTGAGTTTTGGGTAGTGAGTTTATACTATCCATATGGTTTGGCCATTGCCAAACCAAAAATTTTTTTAATAAAGATTGTCCCCAGACTGAGGATACAAAGAGCTAGGACTCTTTGTAGGAATGAATGCAAAGATGTTCTGAAAGGGCAGTGTTTTCCCAGCTTGGGAGGTAAAAGATTTGTACAGTGGAGACAAAAAAAAATCAAGTTAGACCCTTAAGAACTTTAGATAATTAAATGGCAAAATTAACATTTTTATAATGAAAATTAATATTTTGAAAATGAAGATTCATATTTTGATAATAAAAATTCATATTAAGTTAATATAAGATGAATATATTTAAGTGACTAAAAATATGAAAGGGTTTAAAACTTATAAAGCAAGACAGCATGAGGAAATAACTGTCAAATTTGAAAGAATCACATAGAACTTTTAGAAAAATATCATTGTAAAAAATTCTGTGAATAGTTTGAACAGCAGAGTAGACAGTTGAATAGAGAAATAGTCAACTGGAATTTCTGAAGAGAGTTCCAAGAATGCAGAGATAAAGAGATAGAAAAATACACAAGTGATGCTAAGAACCATGGATGATGGAAAGAAAATATATGAACTATGTCTACCAAGAATTCTCAGAGGGAAAAATGTAATAAAAGGAAAAGAAATATTAGAAGAGCTAATAACTTTGAACTTAGTATTGGTAAAAGCTATCAACCCTCAGTTTCAAGAAGCACAATGATTCCTGAAGAAAACAATAATTCCACTTCCAGACAAATCTTATTGAAGATTCAAGATTCCAAAGGCAAGAAAAACATTCAAAGAAACCAGGGAAAAAAGATGGATTACCTAAAAAGGAATTAAGGTCTGCAAATATCCTGTTTCTCCACGTAGTTTTGCCCGTAAATTTTAGCATCTAGAAATATTTATTTATTTATGGCTGCTCCTAGACCTTCTCTGGTTGCTGTCCTTGGGCTCAATAGTTGTGGTACATGAGCTTAGTTGTCCTGCAGCATGTGGAATCTTCCTGGACCAGGGATTGAACCCATGTTCCCAGCATTGGCTAAACCACTGGACCACCAGTGAACTCTCCAGCATCTATAGAAAATTTTTGTTTGGGGAAGGTGGGGAATCTTCCTGTCTTGACTGGGGTCCATTCAAGGCTTACCCACTCTCCCCAGCCATAGGGTGAGGAAACAAGCTCTTCTTCCAGGTGGGCTGGGTGAGAGGTCAGTGCAGACAGCCCAGCCCTTTCACACCTGTGGGAACTAACAGTGGACCAGAGCCCAGCTGGACGCCACTATCAGAGTAGCCAAGATGAGAGGGGAGATGTGACCATTGAGGAATTATAAACTGTTTGCAGATAGGGACTGAGTTTGTCCCCTTCATGGGTGTAACCCTAGGCTTACCACAGTGCCTGGAGGTGGTGATGCTTATTAAGGTTGAATTGTGTCATCCCACCTCCCACCAATTTATATAATGAATCTTTAAACCCCACCCCCAGTACTTCAGAATGCAACTGTGTTTGGACATAGGGCCTTTAATGAGGCCAGTAGGGTGGGCCCTAATCCTACAAGACTGATATCCTTATGAGAGGAAGTAATTAGAACACAACAGAGAGATACCAGAGGCTCATGTGCACAGAGGAAAGACCATGTGTGCTCATAGCAAAAAGACAACCGCCTATAATCCAAGGAGAAACCAAACCTGCTGATATGTTACCTTGGACTTCCAGCTTCTGGGACTGCGAGGAAATAGATCTCTGTTGTGTTCTAATTACTTCCTCTCATAAGGATATCAGTCGTGTAGGATTAGGGCCCACCCTACTGGCCTCATTAAAGGCCCTATGTCCAAACACAGTTGCATTCTGAAGTACTGGGGGTGGGGTTAAGCCCCCTAGTCTTGATGTTTTCTTGTGACAGCTGTAGCAAATGGATATATTGCTTCATAGACATCTTCTGTGGAGAAGGCAATGGCACCCCACTCCAGTACTCTTGCCTGGAAAATCCCATGGGCGGAGGAGCCTGGTAGGCTACAGTCCATGGGGTCATGAAGATTCGGTCATGACTGAGCGACTTCACTTTGACTTTTCACTTTCATGCATTGGAGAAGGAAATGGCAACCCACTCCAGTATTCTTGCCATCTATGGGGTCGCACAGAGTCGGACACGACTGAAGTGACTTAGCAGACATCTTCTGAGTCAGTAAAAGAATGTGAAGTCTACTGACCTGTGACTCAGAGGTCAAGGGTAGACTTTCGTTTTATTTATTTATTTATTTAACTTTATTTTACTTTACAATACTGTATTGGTTTCGACATACATTGACCTGACTCCACCATGGGTGTACATGCGATCCCAACATGAAGCCCCCTCCCACCTCCCTCCCCACAACATCCCTCTGGGTCATCCCCATGCACCAGCCCCAAGCATGCTGTATCCTGCATCAGACATAGACTGGTGATTCGATTCTTACATGATAGTATACATGTTTCAATGCCATTCTCCCAAATCATCCCACCCTCTCCCTCTCCCTCTGAGTCCAAAAGTCCGCTATACGCATCTGTGTCTTTTTTGCTGTCTTGCATACAGGGTCATCATTGCCATCTTTCTAAATTCCATATATATGTGTTAGTATACTGTATTGATGTTTTTCTTGCTGGCTTACTTCACTCTGTATAATTGGCTCCAGTTTCATCCATCTCAACAAAACTGATTCAAGTGTATTCTTTTTAACAGCTGAATAATACTCCATTGTGTATATGTACCACAGCTTTCTTATCCATTCATCTGCTGATGGACATCTAGGTTGTTTCCATGTCCTGGCTATTATAAACAGTGCTGCGATGAACATCGGGGTACATGTGTCTCTTTCAATTCTGGTTTCCTTGGTGTGTATGCCCAGCAGTGGGATTGCTGGGTCATATGGCAGTTCTATTTGCAATTTTTTAAGGAATCTCCACACTGTTTTCCATAGTGGTTGCACTAGTTTGCATTCCCACCAACAGTGTAGGAGGGTTCCCTTTTCTCCACACCCTCTCCAGCATTTATTGCTTACAGATTTTTGGATCGCAGCCATTCTGACTGGTGTGAAGTGGTACCTCATTGTGGTTTTGATTTGCATTTCTCTGATAATGAGTGATGTTGAGCATCTTTTCATGTGTTTGTTAGCCATCCATATGTCTTCTTTGGAGAAATGTCTATTTAGTTCTTTGGCCCATTTTTTGATTGGGTCATTTATTTTTCTGGAATTGAGTTGCATAAGTTGCTTGTATATTTTTGAGATTAGTTGTTTGTCAGTTGCTTCATTTGCTATTATTTTCTCCCATTCAGAAGGCTGTCTTTTCACCTTGCTTATATTTTCCTTTGTTGTGCAGAAGCTTTTAATTCTTAACAGACCCATCACAAGCACGGAAATTGAAACTGTAATCAGAAATCTTCCAGCAAACAAAAGCACAGGTCCAGACGGCTTCACAGCTGAATTCTACCAAAAGTTTTGAGAAGAGCTAACACCTATCCTACTCAAACTCTTCCAGAAAATTGCAGAGGAAAGGTAAACTTCCAAACTCATTCTATGAGGCCACCATCACCCTAATACCAAAACCTGACAAAGATACTACAAAAAAGGAAAACTACAGGCCAATATCACTGATAAACATAGATGCAAAAATCCTCAATAAAATTCTAGCAATTAGAATCCAACAACACATTAAAAAGATCATGCACCATGACCAAGTGGGCTTTATCCCAGGGATGCAAGGATTCTTCAATATCTGCAAATCAATCAATGTAATTCACCACATTAACAAATTAAAAAATAAAAGCCATATGATTATCTCAATAGATGCAGAGAAGGCCTTAGACTTTCTAAAGTAGTGCTTCTCACACACTTGAGCACATGCAGACCACTTAGCCTCTTATAGGACTGCAGATTCTGACCCTCCAGCTCCTGGAAGGGGCCTCAGTTTCTTTGTATCTGACAAACCCCCAAGGCAAGTGGCAAGTCCAAAGACCAAACTGTGAGCAGTGATGCTTGGAGTCCTCAGGCTTGCCTTTGAAAATTGGATGATCTTTCATGATTTTAGAGGAAGATAGGGAGGCTTAATGAGCTCAATTCAGCAACTACTCTAAGCACTTTCCAGATGCAAGACCCTGTGCCAGCTCGTGGAGCACACCCCAGGTGGGCCAGCAGGCTCACCCCACTGGGAGGAGGACACGCAAGCCAGAGTGTGTCCAAACTGCCAGGGTCTCCTTTGTCTCTGGGAGAGCCCATTTTATTCCATTGTCGGCAGAGAGGATGAAGCTTCCCCATCAGTCATGCAGGGCCGCTGGGAAGACAACTTTTCCATCAAGGCTTCAGGAAAACTAGATGAGTTTTTGAAAAGAGTGGGAGGCAGCTGAGAGTTATTTGTTGACCTTGTAATTGTAAATGGGATTCTCTTTTGTTTTCCTGCCCTTGGGTCGGGATTCTGCGGGGGCATCATTCTCCTCCTGTGCCTGCTTGAGAAGGCAGCCTGCTCATGATCGTGGACAAAATGTCAAGGGTGCCCCCTGCTCCCCACCCGTGTCTTTTTAATGTACCTTTCTCTCAGCTGAGCAATCAAGACTCCTTTAGGAGGCAAGGGAAGAACAGTTTCTACTGTTCACATGAATAAATAACCTATGCTTCACGTGGCTCTTTTCCCAGTGCCCTGGGGAAACAATTTGTGATGCAAATTAGGTACAAGCCATCGCTGAAAATTACAGAGTGATTGAAGTATTATTATTATTAATTTATCAATTATAAATAGCCTCAAAAATATCCAGGTGGCTCGGCCTGAGAGGGATGAGATGGGGTTCCATTTGATCTCATTAACAAACCCTCACCTGCATATAGAACAGGAGGTGGGGAAGGTGCGGGCCAGGCCTGGGAGGGGGGCTTGCCCGAGATCTTGCAGGGCAGGGCTCTTTGGGGGCTGGTTTGGGTGGAAGTTAGAATGTCTCTAAGGAATTATTTACAGAGAGTGTTGAGGCTTCTCAGGTGATTCAGCGCAGAATTCACCTGAGATGTGAGTTCGATCCCTGGGTCGGGAAGATCCTCTGGAGAAGGAAATGGCAACCCACTCCAGTAGTCTTGCCTGGGAAATCCCATGGACAGAGGAGCCTGGCAGGCTACAGTCCATGTGGTCACAAGGAGTCAGACACGACTGAGCATACAGGGATCCACTGAGTTTTTGTTTGCTTCTTTCAATAGAAAGGATCCACACTTATGATTTTTGCCTTTCTCCTGTTCCTTCGGATAGCAGGAGGATGGGTACCAGTGTCACAGCACGAGACGTCTGAATGTGTGCCCTCCTTCTCCACCACTGGCTGTTTGAAGGAGCAGCTCAGGAACAGAGCTGCAGCCCTCCGGGTGTGTGCCAGGCTGCTCTCTCTGGAGCCTAAGTGCCCCTAGGAGAGCACCTCTGGCACCAAAGGGCATGGAGCTGAAAAGTCCTTGTTGCTTTTGCTATATTTCATTACATTTTATTTTCTAGCTTTATTGGGCTGTAATTGGCATACACATTGTATAAGTTCAAGGTATACAGTGGGCCTCAGCAGTAAAGAATCTGCCTGCAATGCAGGAGACATAAGCGATGTAGGTTCAGTCGCTGGGTTGGGAGGATCCCCTGGAGGAGGGCATGGTGACCCACTCCAGTATTCTTGCCTGGAGAACCCCATGGACAGAGGAGCCTGGTGGTTTACTGTCCATGGGATTGCAAGTATTCAGATACAACTATAGTGACTAGGCATGCAAGGTATACAGTGTGTTGATTTTATACATTTATATAGTGCAAAATGGTCACCACTACAGCATTAGTTAACACCTCCATCCCATCTCATAATTACCATTTCTTGGGCCTTCCCTGGTGGTCCGGTGGTTAAGACTTCACCTTCCAATGCAGAGGATGAAGGTTCAATCCCTGGTTGAGGAGCTAAGATCCTACATGTCTTGTGGCCAAAAAAACCTGAAACATAAAACAGAAGCAATATTCTAACAAATCCAATAAAGACTTTAAAAATGGTCCACATAAAAAAGTCTTTAAAAATTACCATTCCTTTTGTTTTTTTGATGGTGAGAGCATTTAAGAACTATGCTGTTACCGCCTTAAAGTATGTAACACAGCATTTTATGTACCGTACGTTAGATGCCCAGAACTTGTTACTCTTATAACTAGAAGTCTGTATCCTTTGACCAATATCTTCCCATTTCTCCCACCCTCCAGCCCCTGATAACCTCCACTCTACAGGCTTTTAAAAATTCCACATGTATCAATAAGCGACGCCATATAGTATTTGTCTTTCTCTGTCTGACTTATTTCTTAAGTTATAGCATAATGCCATCGAGATTCATCCAAATTGTCACAAATGCTAAAGTTTCCTTCTCTCTCATGTCTGAATAATATTACACTGTGTGTATGTATATATCTCACATCTTTATCTGTTTATCCTTTGATTATTGTTTTCATATCTTGGCTATTGTGAATAATTCTGCAGTGAACAAGGAGTAAATATCTTTTTGAGATCCTGTTTTTAATTCTTTTGGACACATTGCTGGATTGCTGGATCGTATGGTCATTCTATTTTTAATGGATTGAGGAATGTCCATACTGTTTTCCATAGCAGCTGTACCAATTTGCACTTCTATCAACAGTGCACGAGGATTTCCTTTCGTCCGCATCTTTATCAATACTGTTAATCTTGTCTTTTTGATGACAGCCATTCTAACAGATATGAAGTGATATCTCACTGTGCTTTTGACTTGCATTTCCCTGATTATTAGTGATGTTGAACAACTTTTCATGTAACTGTCTTTTGTATGAAAGAAAAGACTTCTCAGGAAAAATGTCCATTCAGATCCTCTGCCCATTTTTAAATTGTGCTTTTTTTTTTTTTTGCTATTGAGTTGTATGAGATCTTTATACATTTTAGATGTGAATCCCTTATCATGCATTCATTCGATATGATTTGCAAATACTTTCTCTCATAGATAGCCTTCTTATTTATTTATTTTTGATAATTTTTTTCTTCTGTGCAGAAACTTTTTAGTTTGATGTAGTCTTATTTACTTTTTCTTTTGTTGCTGTGCTTTCTGTGTCATGTCCAAGAAACTGCTGCTGAGTTCAACACCAAGGAGCTTTTCCCTACACTTTATTCTAGGAGTTTTATAGTTTGGGCTTTACAGTATAAGTCTTTAATCCATTTTGAGTTTATTTTTGCGAGTGATGTAAGCTAGGGGTCAAGACAATGTTCTTCCCTAGAACCTTTAGGGAGAGAACAGCCCCGTTGACATCTTGACTTTGGACTTGTAGCTTCCAAGACTGAGAGATGTTAAAATCTGTTTTTTTAAAAAATTCTGTTGTTTTAAGCCACTCATTTTGTGTCCTTTTTATGGCATCCCACAGAAACTAGATCATATGGCTTAGTTCTAAATCTGAATCATAGATCATTTCATGATCTTCATATACTTGTCCATTCATCTCTGCCTTTTTCCCAACTACAAAGGAAAGCTTCCTGCTTCTGGAATTTGACATACCGTACTATACTGTACTTTGCCCCTGGTCCTTTGCTCCACGAAGTCTCCTTCCCTAGCATGCCCATGTCCACCAAACAAACTCCTGCTTTTATCATTTTGGACAACTTTAGCCTATCGTCTCGCACTCTTCCCCATCTTTCACAGAGTTCTTCTCACGAGCTCATATCCCTCAGGATACATCTGCCCTAGAACATGAGTAATATTGGATTGGATAGTGATTGTTCACTTGCACTCTCCACCCCCCCACCACAAACCCCACTAGACACTGAGCTCTTTAAGGACAGGGACAACCAGATCTTTTTATCTTTTGTATTCAGAATAGTGTCTGAAAGATAGGTGCTCAGTGCTTTCTGAGCAAAGATCCTTTGATACCAGGTCACTGGATCATATTTTTGAGACATTGCATTCTAGAATAGGTGACATTTTATACTAAGCTTAGAGGCAGGGAGTGTCAAAATGTGGGCTGCCCAGAGTGAAGGCATTGGCAACCCTTGTCTCTGTGCCATCCCTGAAAAAGTGAAGGGTATTAGTGGCTCCCTGATTGAATGCCCCACTGCTTCCAAGGTACTTCAGCATTCCGGAACATGCTCTGTGCCAGAAGCTCAGGACGGGCCATGCATTACATTATGCAGAGTGTGAGAGAGCATTTATACTTTATGGGCTGTCCCTGGAGAAAATGGATTTTCCATCCTAGGCTCCAATCTGATATTTCCAGGATGGAAGAGAAAAGAATGAATGCCAGGTTGCCAAGAGTTCATTTTAACCCAGACCAGCAGCTTTATGACGAGTTCAAGTTTACGTGCAGATAGTTTGAATCCTACTGAAAATGAAATATGAATAAAAGAGGTGTAAGTATGGGACTTCCCTGGTGGTTCAGTGGTGAGGAATCTGCCTTCTGATGCAGGAGACATGGTTGGGGAATTTAACCCCTGGTTGGGGAATTAAGGGGTTTCCCTGGTGGCTCAGATGGTAAAGAATCTGCCTATAATGCAAGAGATTCTGGTTCAATCCCTGGGTCAGAAAGATCCCTTGGAGAAGGGAATTGCTACCCACTCCAGTATTCTTGCCTGGAGAATTCCATGAACAGAAGAATCTGGCAGGATACAGTACCTGGGGTCTCAGCTGGAGACGATTTAGCAACTAACACTTTCACTTTATGTTTCACTGGAGAGCCAGGATCCCTCAGTTACAGGGAGCCCACAAACCTCAACTAGAGAGAAGCCCCCTGAACTGCATCAAAAGATCCTGCATGCTGCAACTAAGACCCAACGCAGCCCAAAAATAAAATAAATAGGGATTTAAAAAAAAAGAGAGGTGTAAGTCTTGGCATCTTTTGCCTTGAATCTGTAATACCTTCCCAAGTGTTCTCCATGTTACTAACTTCTCTCCTCTTTAGTCAGTTTTCTGTGCTTCTGTTGCTGTTTTAATCATGCCACTCTCTGCCAAAATCACTGAAAACTCCTCATTTCACGCTGGACAAAGTCCAAACTCCACACAGTGTCCAGATCTTTCCTTTCTTCCGCTTCACTCTAGTTTCCAGGCTCACAGCTGGCTCCCAACTCTTTTCTCCTGTTCTTGGGGAAGGACTTCCACTTAAGCTCAGCTCTTGACTTGCTGGTTATTTCCCCAGGTTTCTTTCTCTTTGGGAAGCCTTTTGGTTTCTTGACTAAAGCCATTGCTTCCTTTTTAGGATGTTCATAGAATTTTGTTGTTATAGCCCACTCTACCTCAATACTGATTTCTTTAATGAGAATTTCATCAAGTGTGACTGGAAATGGGGAATAATTTCAGTATAACACAGACATTGTGATGTTCCCTTGTGATTTTTTTCAACATGCTAATTTTTCTAGAAATCAAGGTCATGCTTTCCCATAGAGAGCACACCTCGGCAATATATGAAGACTTAATGGAAACAGCTAAAAATCTACAGATGAGCCTTGCTTTAGTGCAGATATTGGCTGGAGGAGTGAATGGCCTCAAGCACCACTATCCTTTCCACCATTTGCTGTTTGGTGAAGTTGTGCATGTGGGTGAAACTCCAGAGACATTTAAAAAAATATATATTTATTTGGCTGTGTCAGGTTTTAGTTGCACCATGCAGGATCTTTCATTGCAGTGCATAGACTCCAATTGTGTGCAGGCTCAGTAGTTGCCATGCTCAGGCCCCGTTGCTCCACAGCCTATGGAATCTCAGTTCCCCGACCAGATATTGAACCCATGTCCCCTGCATTGCAAGGCAGATTCTTAACAACTGGACCACCAGTGAAGTCCCCAACCTGCAAAAACATTTATACCCATGTTAAAATGGGTTCGGGGCTTCCCTAGTAGTCCAGTGGCTAAGACTCCACACTCCCAATTTTGGGGGGGAGGCCTAGGTTCAATTCCTTGTTGGGGAACTGACTGGATCCCACATGTTGCAACTAGAGATCCTGCATGTGGCAATGAAGATCAAAGATCTCATGTGCTAACAGCTAAGATCAGAAACAGCCAAAATAAATAAATACAAGCAAACAAACAAAACACCCCCAACCAACCAACCAACCAACCAACCAAGTTCAGTTCAGTCACTCAGTCGTGTCTGACTCTTTGCGACCCCATGAATCGCAGCACGCCAGGCCTCCCTGTCCATCACCATCTCCCGGAGTTCACTCACACTCACGTCCATCGAGTCCGTGATGCCATCCAGCCATCTCATCCTCGGTCGTCCCCTTCTTCTCCTGCCCCCAATCCCTTCCAGCATCAGAGTCTTTTCCAGTGAGTCAGCTCTTCACATGAGGTGGTCAAAGTACTGGAGCTTCAGCTTCAGCATCATTCCTTCCAAAGAAATCCTAGGGCTGATCTCCTTCAGAATGGACTGGTTGCATCTCCTTGCAGTCCAAGGGACTCTCAAGAGTCTTCTCCAACACCACAGTTCAAAAGCATCAATTCTTTGGTGCTCAGCCTTCTTCACAGTCCAACTCTCATATCCATACATGACCACTGGAAAAACCATAGCCTTGACTATGGACCTTAGATGGCAAAGTAATGTCTCTGCTTTTGAATATACTATCTAGGTTGGTCATAACTTTTCTTCCAAGGAGTAAGCGTCTTTTAATTTCATGGCTACAGTCACCATCTGCAGTGATTTTGGAGCCCGAAAAAATAAAGTCTGCCACTGTTTCCACTGTTTCCCCATCTATTTCCCATGAAGTGATGGGACCGGATGCCATGATCTTCGTTTTCTGAATATTGAGCTTTAAGCCAACTTTTTCACTCTCCTCTTTCACTTTCATCAAGAGGCTTTTTAGTTCCTCTTCACTTTCCATAAGGGTGGTGTCATCTGCATATCTGAGGTTATTGATATTTCTCCCAGCAATCTTGATTCCAGCTTGTGTTTCTTCCAGTCCAGCGTTTCTCATGATGTACTCTGCATAGAAGTTAAATAAGCAGGGTGACAATATACAGCCTTGACGTACTCCTTTTCCTATTTGGATCCAGTCTGTTGTTCCATGTCCAGTTCTAACTGTTGCTTCCTGACCTGCATACAGATTTCTCAAGAGGCAGGTTAGGTGGTCTGGTATTCCCATCTCTTTCAGAATTTTCCACAGTTTCTTGTGATCCACACAGTCAAAGGCTTTGGCATAGTCAATAAAGCAGAAATAGATGTTTTTCTGGAACTCTCTTGCTCAACCAACCAAACAAACAAAAAAACTTAATACATTGATGAAGATCACACTCTAAGTCAGATGTTTGGTTCTGATAAAATGATTTCTATTCAAAGCAAATGGCTGAGTGAGTCCAAAAATGTAGAAATAGTAACACCAACTTCCCTGGATGACCTCAAGATTAAATGAGACAATATATGAGAAAGTACCTAACCTAGGACTTTGTACTTAATCACTCAGTTTCCAGTCACCTATTGACCTCACCCAGTTAAATTTTCACTTCAGATATTAGCCTTTTTATAATTTCTACTTGGCCTTTTAAAATGGTTTCCAGTCAGACAGCCAGGATAAATGTGGGGCTCACCTCATGTGGTATTTCCTTTCTCTCAAGGATTACAGTCCTGCTTTACCTCTGTCCAAGGTAAAGAAACAGTTCTTGCAAGTAACTGTTTTGTGTATTTTATGCAGTTTTATATGCAGTTTTATAGTTGTTCATTGTAGGAGGGAAAGTTCAGTGCCAATTACTCTGTTGTGGTCAGAAACAAAAGTCTCCTCTTTTGCATGTACTTAACTTTTAAAATATTTACAGTCATGTGAAATAGACATTATTTTACGTACTTTAAGGATGATGAAACTGATTCTGATAAATCACAAATAATATGACCTAGATCACATAACTAATAAGTGGTAGAGTTGTGATTTGAACCCAGATCTTTTTGGTGGTCAAAGTCATGCTTTAATCCCTATATCAGATTTCTAAAAGGGCTTTGGTTAAGAAATGATGTTTATAGGTTCTTTTAGACACTGTGAAGATCTATCTTTATTTTTTGTGCTTAGTTTCCTATGAAGTTTTATTTATATTATTGGCATTTTTAAAAGGAACAGTTTAATAAAGGGTCAGGTGTAAGTTATTTCATAGTAGAAACAATTTTCTGTGGGCCAGGATCGTACAACTTCCATGGAGGGGACCTCCAGAGCATTTTTGGCTGATAGATGAACTGTTGAAGTGAGGATGACAGCTGGAGTCCAAAGAATCCAGAATTGAGAGATAACGAGCAGGAAGCAAGTGAAGGTGGGAGCCCTGAAAGTAAACAGACAAAGACAGATGGGACTGGGTGGTCAGAGCATGACCAGGAGTCTGAGGGAGCCGAACGAGAATTCTTCAAGAGCTGGGAAAGCTATGGTAGCTTTAACGAAGCTACAGCAGTAGGTCCAACAGAATTGAAGTTGAGTGTCCTTGAGAAGGGCCTTAGGTTAGCATCTTTGCACCAAAAGCACCACTACTCCCTTGTGGTGCTGAGACTCCTGTCTGCATCCCCAAATTTAAACCATCTCAAGACTGAATTCATTACCTCTTCTATGTTACATATAGTTTGCACCCATGGTTTTCAATCCTGGCAGCACATTAGAATAATATAAAGAGTTTTTGAAGGTCTTTAAACATGAACCCTACCCCAGACAGATTAAATCTCTGGGAGTGTAGTCCAGATATTAGTTGCATACTGGAAGACACCGCAATAGAAATTATTTAATCTTAAGAACATGGAGAAAATGGATTTAAAAAAAGACACCGAGTCTCAATGCCCCACATGATGGTATTGATTGTTACGATATGCATATCTAACATGCATGTAACTGGAGCCCCAGAAGTAGAAAAGAGAGAGATTGGAAGAAAAAATACCTGAAAAAACAATGATGGAAGAGTTCTCAAATCCAGTGAAAAAAATCTGTAGATCCAAGAAGCTCAGTAGAACTGAATCAGGATAAATACATAGAAAACAATCACACTTAAGTACATTAAAGTAAAAGAGCTGAAACCAAAGAGAAAATCTTAAGGTCATCCAGGAAAAATGCATTTCATATAGAGAACGACAGTAAGAAGACTGAATATCTTTTCTTCAAAAACAACGGAGGCCAGAAGACAGTGCAACTAGTGTCTTTAAAGTTCTGGGGAAGACACAACAACAACAGCTATCAACATAGAATTGTATGTCCAAAGAAAACAGCCTTAAATGTCTGTGAAATGAAAATATTTTCAGAGAAACAAAAGCTAAAAGTCATCAGCAGAAGACCTGCAAAAGAAATGTTAAAGGAAACGTTTTCAAACTGAAGTAAAGTGGCTCCAAATAGGAATTGGGAGCTAGAAAATGCAATGTAGAACCCTTGAAGAAGGGGCTGTCTGGGGTGGTCCAGTGGTTGGTGCCTCTTGCTTTCATGGCAGGAGACGTGGCTTCAATCTCTGGTCAGGGAACTAAGATCCCACATGCTGTGTGGCCAAAAAAATGAAAAGAAATTTCAAATTTTTCTTTGAAAAAGAAATTAGGTAGGTAAATATAAAAGACTTTAAAAAATATTTTTAAATTTCAATTTATTTAAAAGACAACTCAGAGTTTAAAACAAAATATGACATTGTGTTGTGGGGTTTATAACATATGCAGAAGTAAAAACATATGACTACAGTAGCACAAAGAACAGATCTTTAAAGGGAACTTCCTCCCAGCTGTAAGCTTGTAAGATTTATACATTTACCTGAAGTGGTAAAATTTTAACTCTAACTAAACTGAACTAAAGTGAAGTCGCTCAGTCGTGTCCGACTCTTTGCAACCCCGTGGACTGTAGCCCACCAGGCTCCTCCGTCCATGGGATTCTCCAGGCAAGAATACCGGAGTGGGTTGCCATTTCCTTCTTCAGGGGATCTTCCTGACCCAGGGATCGAACCCAGGTCTCCTGCATTGCAGGCAGAGGCTTTAACCTCTGAGCCACCAGGGAAGCCCACATTCTG
This sequence comes from Capricornis sumatraensis, assembly GCF_032405125.1. Classification (NCBI taxonomy): domain Eukaryota; kingdom Metazoa; phylum Chordata; class Mammalia; order Artiodactyla; family Bovidae; genus Capricornis; species Capricornis sumatraensis. Next base: position 38,023,659 of record NC_091080.1, on the reverse strand, counting down.
AACTAAGTTAAGAATAAATATTGTAATCTCAAGAGTGATTACTTTAAAAAGTATATATAAAAAGCCAGTAATTAAAATTAAATATGAAAAGCATGCAATGAACCTACTATAGTAAAGAGCATCAGAGGAACAAGAAACAGACAGCAAAAATAGGAAACAAATAGCAAGGTGGTGGGCTTAAAACCAATACTATTAGTAATTGCATTAAATGTTGACAGCTAATTATTTCAGTTAAAAGAAGATATTGTTAGGCTATTTGAAAAATAAGATTAAATCAAACATTGTGTGTAAAAGATGTACTTTAAATATATAGATTGAATGTAAAGAGATGGGAAAAGATAGCATAAAAATAATAATCATAAAAATGGCCATATTAAAGTGAGACAGTGGTTTGAAGGTAAGGAGTATTATCAAAGATGAAAAGAGTCATTTCATAATTATAAAGGTCAATTTATAATAAATCCGTAGGTTTATGCATCTATTAAGAGAACTTCAAAATGCATGAGGCAAAAACTAAAGGGTAAAACAGACAATATATTCAGAGAGAGAGGACACAAATTACTGAATTCAGAAATATTAGGAATCAAAGAAGAAATATTTTCTCAGATCCTACAGACATTAGAAGAATATAGAGGGCATATTATGAGACTCTTTATGCAAATAAATAAAGCAACTTGTAAAGAACTGAGCAAATTTCATGAGAAACGTGGAATTTATCAAAACTGACACAACAATGTAGAAAATCTGAATGGCCCTATGTTTATTAAAGAAATTAATACTCCAGTTCCAGATGGTTTCACTTGTGAATGATATCATACATTTAAGAGATATAATCAATCTTACTCAAATTCCCCTAGAAAATAGAGAAGGGCGTATACCTCAACTTGTTTTATGAGGCCAAAATAGTACTGTTACCAAAACCTGACGAATAAATGGCAAGCAAAGAAAATTACAAAACGATTCCCTCATGAACACAGATGCAAAAATCCTGACAAAGCATCAACTAATTTGAATATAATAAAAGAATCATAGATCATAGCCAGGTAGAATCAATTAAAAGAATGTAAAATTGTTTTAACATTTGAATGTCAATCAAATTTTAATATAAAAGTACATACCACATTACCATCTGGATAAATGCAGAAAAGGTATTTGATAAAATTTAGCCCCTGTTCCTGATAAATATTCTCAGAACATTGGAAGTGGAAGGTATCGTCTTCACTCTAATAAAGTTCATCCATGCCAAACACGGCTAACATTATACTTAATGGTGAAAGACTGAATGCTTTCCTGCTACGATTCTGAACAAAGCAAAGGTGTTCCTTCTCAGGGGTTCCAACAATGACTATACACACGATTCTGGTTGGGTTACATTTACAATGGCTTTAGCAATGGTAGTATGGATAACTCCTGTCTAAATTGCTTTCAATTCTAGTTTTACTTTTTTGGCTGTGCTACATGGCATGCAGGATCTTAGTCTCCTCACCAAGGATTGAACCTGTGTTCCCTGCAGTGGAAGCTCCAAGTCTTGGCCACTGGACCACCAAAGGACCTGGGGAAGGAAATGGCAACCCACTGCAGCACTTTTGCTTGGGAAATCGCATGGGCAGAGGAGCCTGGTGTGCTACAGTCCACAGGGTCCCAAAGAGTTGGACATAACTGAGTGACTAAGCACACAGCACCACCAAGGAAAGTCAAGTCTAATTTTTTAAAAATTATAGACCATTTAAAAATATATGAATACATCAAATAATTCATGACAAACTAAATTGCCAATGATAAAGGCATAGTAACTGTAATTCATAATTATAAATAGTAATACTAGTTATTAAAAAAACCCAGCACCTGGAAACTCTAACCAACTGACGACAATACTTACAGTGCTCTAGTAGCAGAGGGAGCGTCCAGAAAACTGTGGAAATTACAAATCTCTATCCATGTGCTTTTTTTTTTTCTTTTTGCTAAAGATTGTGTGGCTGCCGGACTTACTAGGAGAATAATGAATAAGTGGCTTCAGTAAATTCCAGTCACATGCTAATTTTGGTTTCTACCCATAAATCTTTTAGTTATTACTACTGAGTAGTGTTAGAAGAGTGGCTGAGTGCCAGTTTGAGGGACCTATAAGAATGGAGGATAGGGTTTTCATGTTCAAATTAGTTTAAGACTCACTTTTGTTTGTTTGTTTTGTTTTTGTTTAATTGCTAAGTCATGTCCGACTCTTGGCGACCCCATGGACTGTAGCTCGCCAAGCTCCTCTGTCCATGGAATTCTCCAGACAAGAATACTGGAGTGGGTTGCTCATTTGGTAGCTCTAAGGGACTCACTGGAGAAAATATTGCTCTGGGAAAAGAGATGAGATGGGGTGGAGAGGTGCTGTATCAGAATATCCAAGAGGAAATGTGTAATTTGAAAACAATGATATATAATTTCTTTTGAATTTAAAATAATATGTTAAGTGCATGAAATTGTTTTTATGCAAACACAGAATGTATTAAAAGCTGTCAAAGCACTGAGCATAAATGAAATTTGTATAAGTGGAGTGGTGTATTCTTTCCCAAATTTATTTTCTTACTGAATCTGATTGAAATAGAATGGATGCTCTTGGTTGAGTCTCTTGCCTCAGGTCCATAACCTGTATGTTGTCACCCTGCTTATTTAACTTACATGCAGAGTAAATCATGCAAAATGCTGGTGCTGGATGAAGCACAAATTGGAATCAAAATTGCCAGGAGAAATATCAATAACCTCAGATATGCAGATAACATCATCCTTATGGCAGAAAGCAAAGAAGAACTAAAGAGCCTCTTGACAAAAGTGAAAGAGGAGAGTGAAAAAGTTGGCTTAAAACTTAACATTCAATAAACTAAGACCATGGCTTCCAGTCCCATCACTTTATGGCAAATAAATGGGGAAATAATGGAAACAGTGGCAGACTTTATTTTTTGGTGCTCCAAAATCACTGCAGATGGTGACTGCAGCCATGAAATTAAAAGACACTTGCTCCTTGGAAGAAAAGCTATGACCAACCCAGACAGCATTTTAAAAGCAGAGACATTACTTTGCTGACAATGTCCACCTAATCAAAGCTATAGAGAGTTGGACTATAAAGAAAGCTGAGCATCGAAGAATTGATGCTTTTGAACTGTGGTGTTGGAGAAGACTTTTGAGAGTCCCTTGGACTGTAAGGAGATCCAACCAGTCAATCCTAAAGGAAATCAGTCCTGAATATTCATTGAAGGGACTGATGCTGAAGCTGAAACTCCAGTACTTTGGCCACCTGATGCAAAGAACTGACTCATTGGAAAAGACCCTGATGCTGGGAAAGACTGAAGGCAGGAGGAGAAGGGGACCACAGAGGATGAGATGGTTGGATGGTATCACTGACTCAACGGACATGACTTTGAGTAGACTCCGGGAATTGGTGATGGACAGGGAGGCTTAGCAGGCTACAGTCCATGGGGTTGCAAAGAGTGAGACATGACTGAAGCACTGAACTGAGCTGAACTGAACTTTGGCTACACTGGCATTTTTATTGCTCTTCAAACACCAAGACATGCTCCTATGTTGTCTTGGGCCCTTTGCACTGGCTGCTCTCTCGGCCTGGAATGCCGTTCCCTTAAGTTTCATCATGGTTCACTTCCTCATTTAATCTGTCTTTGTCCAAAAACTCATTTTCATAATGAACTCTACCATGATTATCTTATTTAATGTGTAAACTGCCCTGCACTCCTTTCCCCTAACTGTGGAATGCCCCTATCCTGCTGTGTTTTTTTTTTTTAATAGCATTTTCTTTCTTTCTCTCTCTCTTTCTTTCTTTTTTAAGGTTTAACAAACATTTAATAAGCATCTATACAGTCAGATGCCTGTGGTTAGGCACCATGAAGGGCAAATGTATATAAGACTAGCTCTTGAAGAACTGTAATATAAATGAAGGAAGATGCTATCAAACAAATAATTAATAGCAGCAATGTAAGTATCTTAGCTTGCTTTGGCTGCTATAAGAAGGTTCTATAGACTGGGTGGCTTAAACAATAGACATTTATTCTGACAGTTCTGGAAATAGAGAAGTCCAAGATCAAGGTGCTGGCAGATTCAGGTACTGGTGAGAATCTGCTTATTGGATTTTAGACAGACAGACACACTGTCTATCCTGTGCTCATGTGACCTCTCCCTAAGCACTTAACCTTTTTACCATAAACTCTAAAATAAATAATTACTTGTTTGTGTTATTTATTGAGACATGAACCTGTAGAGTGAGATTTTGAAACTCAGGTCTTTAATAATATTTGGAAGGTATAATTTTGAACATTGTAGACCTTTTGGATTGGGCATAAGTAATGTTCCTCCATATTTAAATTGAACTGTTCAAAAAAACACAAATTAAATAAAACTTCTCAAGCTTTCTTCTGTTAGTGTTGCTTATAGCCAGTTCTGGTCCAGTTGGCTGTTAGGGTTGCAGATTTGTTTGCTCTTTCACTTCTCCTGGTGCCAGTGGAGGATGCTATGGTACACCATCCAGATGTCGTCTTCAGTGCAGAGACACTCATTTTCTCAGCTGCTCAGAGTATTAGCTGCAGATGGCTCTCTGGGTCTTGCCTTTAGCCTAAGGGAACCATCTCACCCAGAGGTATACCTCTCTCTAAGCATCCTACATTCACTGACAGGATGAAATAGGGTGCAAAAGCATCCTCGACTCATCTGAGGACAGTCCTGAAGGGCCAGAGCTAAGACCTTCATTGCATCTTCATGATAATTCAATTTCTCTCTCTGCCTAACCTGATTTTTTCTGAAACTCCCTTTCAGTTGTTCTTACAACATTCTCCAACAAAAAAATCTCCATCTCATAGTTCGTTTCCTAAGGAACTCAATCCAAGATATTTAGGACCAGAAGTAGGATTTTGGAACTGGGTTTCTTATTGGATGACTGGCAACAAGGAGCCCATCACTGGTAGATGAGGAGTTTGGAGAGTTTTTGGCAGGCTGTAGCAGGACAATTAAACTTTGTTAACCTTTCACTTGTGAATTAGAATAGGATACTGCAATACCACTGATAGAAGAGAGTGCACTGGTGGGAGCAACAATGATAACAAGGAGAGGATAAAATTCTGAGTAATAGAGTCTAGGTGGCACAGTGTTCTTTATGAGTAACAGAGGTGAATGGATGCCTTGGGGACATGACGTGTTGAGAGCCATGGAGATGAGTAATGAAACATGTCTGAAGGGCAAGATAGATGAGTTGACAAGAATATAGTTCAACTGGAGCAAGTAAAAGAGATCAAGGGTAGATTATTAGGAGGCCGAAGGCATCTCAGTAAAAAGTCAGGTCCTTGTCCTGTTTCTTCATCTAATCTGGTTTTTAAGCCCAGGGCCCACTGGCTGAAGGAGAAGGAGGGTTCCTGGGAGGAGGAATCCTGCAATCCTACAGCAAGTCCATATGGTAATGAGCCTCCTAGTCCTTTTCTAAAGGAACCTCCGGCAATTTGCTTTGGTAATTTTACTCTGGGGAGAGGAAAATAACCAGACATTTCAAATACTGTTGGGCACAGAGTTCTGTAATCACTGATACCTGTGACTAAAGCATCGTTATGGCCCCCTTGGTAGAATTGAGGCATGTGTGTGCATGCTGAGTCACTTCAGTCATGTCTAACTCTTTGTGACTCCATGGACTGTAGCCTACCAGGCTCCTCTGTACATGGGATTCTCCAGGCAAGAATACTGGAGTGAGTTGCCATTTCCCTCTCCACAGGATCTTCTTGACCCAGGGATTGAACCCTCATCTCTTACATCTTCTGCATCGGCAGGTGAGTTCTTTACTATTAGCGCCACTGCTGAGATATGGAGGCCAGATAATAAATGGAGTCCTGGTCAGGCTCTGTTTCACCATGGTTCCACTGGCCTGAAGACCTACTTTGTGGTCATTTCTCAGATTCCTGAGCACATATTTGAACTGGACATACTTGGTAGTTGGAAGAATTCCCATATCTGACACTAGGAGTATGCAGCAAGAGCTAATATAGTGGAGAAGCCCAGTGGAAACCTCTGAATCTGCATCCTTGCCGCAAAGGTGGTAAAACACAAATCATATTGTATCCTGGGGATACAGTATGTATACAATATGTATACAGCAGTATAGACGAGTGTCATGCCCCTTGCAGGCTTCTGAAGCTGCATTGTTGGTGTTTGGGTTTTCATCTAACCTCTCTTGAGCACATCTCCTTCAGCTTCTGATCCTCATGTCCAAATTCCCTGATAGCCCTGGTCAAATGAAAACATTCACATCCTCCCAAGAGTAAACAGGAGGTTTCCCGCACAAAGGTATCTCAAGTCAGTCTTAAAACTTAAAATGAAAAAAGTCTCTCTAAAGGCAAGTACATGTGTAGGGTGAAATGTGTATTTTATATATAGACAGTATTTTTCATGATGACACAGAGGATTTCATTCCTAAGAACCACAGTTCAGTTCAGTTCAGTTGCTCAGTCATTTCTGACTCTTTGCGACCCCAAGAATCGCAGCACGGCAGGCCTCCCTGTCCATCACCATCTCCTGGAGTTCACTCAAACTCACATCCATCGAGTCAGTGATGCCATCCAGCCATCTCATCCTCTGTCGTCCCCTTTTCCTCCTGCCCCCTATCCCTCCCAGCATCAGAATCTTTTCCAATGGGTCAACTCTTCGCATGAGGTGGCCAAAGTACTGGAGTTTCAGCTTTAGCATCATTCCTTCCAAAGAACACCCAGGGCTGATCTCCTTTAGAATGGACTGGTTGGATCTCCTTGCAGTCCAAGGGACTCTCAAGAGTCTTCTCCAACACCACAGTTCAAAAGCATCAATTCTTCGGTGCTCAGCTTTCTTCACAGTCCAACTCTCACATCCATACATGACCACTGGTAAAACAATAGCCTTGACTAGACGGACCTTTGTTGACAAAGTAATGTCTCTGCTTTTGAATATGCTATCTAGGTTGGTCATAACTTTTTTTCCAAGGAGTAAGCGTCTTTTAATTTCATGACTGCAATCACCATCTGCAGTGATTTTGGAGCCCGAAAAAATAAAGTCTGCCACTGTTTCCACTGTTTCCCCATCTATTTCCCATGAAGTGATGGGACCAGATGCCATGATCTTCGTTTTCTGAATGTTGAGCGTTAAGCCAACTTTTTCACTCTCCTCTTTCACTTTCATCAAGAGGCTTTTTAGCTCCTCTTCACTTTCCATAAGGGTGGTGTCATCTGCATATCTGAGGTTATTGATATTTCTCCCAGCAATCTTGATTCCAGCTTGTGTTTCTTCCAGTCCAGTGTTTCTCATGATGTACTCTGCATAGAAGTTAAATAAGTAGGCTGTTAGTATACAGCCTTGACGTACTCCTTTTCCTATTTGGAACCAGTCTGTTGTTCACGTCCAGTTCTAACTGTTGCTTCCTGACCTGCGTATAGGTTTCTCAAGAGGCAGGTCAGGTGGTCTGGTATTCCCATCTCTTTCAGAATTTTCCACAGTTTATTGTGATCCACACAGTCAAAGGCTTTGGCATAGTCAATAAAGCAGAAGTAGATGTTTTTCTGGAACTCTCTTGCTTTTTCCTTGATCCAGCAGATGTTGGCAATTTGATTTCTGGTTCCTCTGCCTTTTCTAAAACCAGCTTGAACATCAGGAAGTTCCTGGTTCACGTATTGCTGAAGCCTGGCTTGGAGAATTTTGAGCATTACTTTACTAGCGTGTGAGATGAGTGCATATTCAAAAGCAGAGACATTACTTTGCCGACTAAAGTCCATCTAGTCAAGGCTATAGTTTTTCCAGTAGTCATGTATGGATGTGAGAGTTGGACTGTGAAGAAGGCTGAGCACCAAAGAATTGATGCTTTAAACTGTGGTGTTGGAGAAGACTCTTGAGAGTCCCTTGGACTGCAAGGAGATCCAACCAGTCCATTCTAAAGGAGATCAGCCCTGGGTGTTCTTTGGAAGGAATGATGCTAAAGCTGAAACTCCAGTACTTTGGCCACCTCATGCAAAGAGTTGACTCATTGGAAAAGACTTTGATGCTGGGAGGGATTGGGGGCAGGAGAAGAAGGGGACAACCGAGGATGGCTGGATGGCATCACTGACTCGATGGATGCGAGTCTGAGTGAACTCCGGGAGTTGGTGATGGACAGGGAGGCCTGGTGTGCTGTGATTCATGGGGTCGCAAAGAGTTGGACATGACTGAGCGACCGAACTGAACTAAACTGAACTGCGATGAGTGCAATTGTGCGGTAGTTTGAACATTCTTTGGCATTGCCTTTCTTTGGGATTGGAATGAAAACTGACCTTTTCCAGTCCTGTGGCCACTGCTGAGTTTTCCAAATTTGTTGGCATATTGAGTGCCGCACTTTCACAGCATCATCTTCCAGGATTTGAAATAGCTCAACTGGAATTCTATCACCTCCACTAGCTCTGTTCGTAGTGATGCTTTCTAAGGCCCACTTGACTTCACATTCCAGGATGTCTGGCTCTACGTGAGTGATCACACTATCATGATTATCTTGGTCGTGAAGCTCTTTTTTGTACAGTTCTTCTGTGTATTCTTGCCACCTCTTCTTAATACCTTCTGCTTCTGTTAGGTCCATACCATTTCCTGTCTTTTATCGAGCCCATCTTTTAAGTTATGTCCCAATAAATCCATCCTAAGTTGAAAATATCATAAGGCAAAAATGCATTTAATACCCCTAATCTACTGAACATCACAGCTTAGCCCAGCCTATCTTCAGAATGCTCAGAACATTTACTTTGGTCTACAGTTAGGCAAAACTATCTAACACTGTCTATTTTATAGTAAAGTGTTGAATATCCCACACAATTTATTGAGCACTGTACTGAACACGAAAAACAGAACAGCTGTGTGGGTCTAGCGTGGTTTTAAGTGTGTTGGTCGTTTTCCCTTGTGGTCTTGTGGCTGGTTGGGAGCTGGGGCTCACTGCCACTGCCCAGCATCATGAGAGATGATGGGATGGTATATTGTTAGCTGGGCAAAGATCCAAATTCAAAATTCAGTGAGTGGCTTCTACTGAATGAGTATCTTTTTCCCACGTTGAAAAACCATTAAGTCGAACCATTGGAGGTCAGGGAGCACATGAAAAGTTTCAGCTTTATATTTACCTACTCAAATGGCCTATTTGAGTGGTTTGTCTAGAACAAAGGGTCTTCTGAAGGTACATTCAAGCTGTCATCTCTTTACAAACTAAATTACTTTGAAGTGACAATACTTTTCTTTCAGCACCACTTTCACCTCACACAGACTTCTCTCATTCCTATTATGTTTTCAGAATCTTAGGGTCATGTTTTAAGGGACCAGTGCTATCTGCAAGAGAACAGGTCTCAAGCAAGTGGCCTCAGAATGGAATATCTCTCCTTTAGCATAGGCAAGAGAATGTCCTGTAGCCTCCTGGATGGGCCTGAACATGAGTGCTAACCACTCCAGAACCACAGTTTGAACCTTTCACCATGTTCATGCCAGTTCGAGGTCAGCTTATAAACTCAGTGTCGTGTTAGCCTCTGGTCTCAGGCTAATGACAAGCAGTCTTTCTGGCTCCAAGTACAAGACTGTTCCTGATGCCTCTTAGAGAAGAAGTTGGGATTTTTTAGGATATCAGGGACCTCTCCAAGAGGGTCCTGAGGAGGCCAGCTCTGGGTAGCTGTGACCAACCACCCAGACAGGAAAGTAACCATCATAGATTCTCTTTTTGAAGAGGCTGGACTGTGTGAGGACAGTTGGGCAAAGGCCTACTCTTCAATGTGAGTTTTAAAGCCTTCAGGAGTCCCTCTCCCACTCCAGACTCTGCTAATAGAGGGGGAGACTTGGGAAAGCTGACTCATCCTACTTAGCTCGGCTCCGCTCTGCCTCCCACTCACTCATAAATTGCTGCACAGACTGTGCTGGATAAATTGACATTAAAAGTTATTAAAGGAACAAATCGACAGTTTAGAAGATGTGCATTCATGGCAGGCGTCTGCAGAGCTCTGGGAGAGCTGGAGCAGGGCAGAATGATGTGGTGAGTCACAGAGCTGGGGCCTCACAGCTCTGAAAGCTGGAAGAAATCCCAGTGCTCACAGAGGCCCAGCATGTCCCCTTAAGGAGACCACCTGAAGGAAACCCAGGGGTGACTCAGTATAGCCTTGTCTGTGGTCCTGGGTCTCACTGTGGGTTTATGTGATTATTTGGGTTTTACACAGATGTTTGCTTATTTATATCTTTTAAAAAATAATATTGCTCTTATTTTGGGCAGCCTAGTGGGAATTAATCTTGGTGGGAGTGGGATCCCTCCTGTCTCTATGTGGGCAGTTCTAGCTTCCTGCCTGCTGTGGCTCCGAGGGTCCCACACGTCCAGGAGGGGCACTTGCTTCACTTTCTCCTGGGTCACATCCAGCCTGGTGCTTCTCAGCATTCATCTCTTTAACTCTCTTGTTCCCACCGAAGTGTATAGTTTGCTTTCCTTCCCAGAAGTGAACTCCTGCTGTAGGTGAATATGTGGCCTTCCCCACTGTTTTTTGGAATAGAAACTTCCCAGGTGACTTGGTGGTAAAGAATCTGCCTGTCAATGCCGGGGGGACAGGTCTGATCCCTGGGTCAGGAAGATCCCCTGGAGGAGGAAATGGCATTCAACTCCAATATTCTTGCATGTAAAATCCTGTGGACAGAGGAACCTGGTAGACTACAGCCCATGGGGTCACAAAGAGTCGGACACACACTGCAGGGAATGAACACACACACTCCCCAAAGATTTATTTTTAAAACCTCATTTTGTTGATTTATTATCGTTGGCTGTGCTGAGTCTTTGTTGATGCACTGGGGCTGCTCTCTCGTTGCGGTATGCAGGCTTCTCATAGCAGTGGCTTCTCTTGTTCTGGAGCATGGGCTCTAGCGCGTGGGCTCAGTAGCTATGCACACAGGCTTAGTTCCCCCATGGGATGTGGAGTCTTCCCAGACCAGGAATTGAACCCATGTCCCCTGCATTGACAGGCAGATTCTTAACCACTGGATCATCAGGGAAGTCCTCCCCAAAAACATTTTGAGTGAGTGACTATGAAGCTGTTTCAAGGGCTGACGACTAGAGGAAGACATTAATCTGTTACTCATAATTTGCTGTATGGGGGGAGCAGAGACACATGTTAGCATTTAAAAGTCAGCTGATACATGCCTATGACTCAGGTGGTAGGTTGACTCAAGTGGTAGTGCCCAGGTCTTGTAGAAGGCTTCCTTGGGCATTTTTCCAAATAACAGTGGTTGCCAGAGAAATGACCTCTGATAGTATCCGTTAACATTTAATTACACATTTGCTGTGTGCCAGAGAATGTTCCACAGGCTCTGTGTGTATTAGCTTATTTAATCCTTATAACAAGAGTTTGAGCTAAGTTCTCTTATGATTTTACACATGAGGAAACTAAGGAACATAATAGATATTAGGTACCTTGCCCAAGATCACACAGCTAGCAAGTTATGGAGCTGGGATTTAAACTCAGACATTCTGGCTCCAAATGGCAAACCACTCCAGTATTCTTGCCTGGAGAATCCCATGGACAGGGGAGCCTGGTGGACTGCAGTCCATGGGGTTGCAAAGAGTTGGGCATGACTGAGCGACTAACACTGTTCTGGTTCCAAGAACTGTGCTGTTTAGCAGGACACTGCAGTGCCTCTCAGAAAGGTTTAAACACATGACACACTACCCCTCCCACTTACCTATCCACCAAAACTTTAAGTCCCCTTTGAAATAAGTGGCTTACATATAATGACTAGGTCTATGAGACATCCAGCAAATCTTTTCCATCTTTCTTCCCAAGCTTCTTTTTGGCTCTCAGACTTGGTAGAAGACATCCACAGTGAATAAAACTTCTGTCTAGGATTTTGAAAGCAATACTGAACACTGGAACTGATGACAGTAATTTGGAGTCCACCAAGTTTATTCTGGAGAAATCAAGATAGGGACTGGTTGGAAATGACTTGTGATATATATGAAAAATCCTAGGAATTATTTTGGTTTGAAGCACTAATATTAGGTAATATTCAGGGTGAGCCTTCCCAAGTTTTTCCCACTATGTTTCAAATGTCAATTTGTATTTTTATGTTCTATTCCCCCAAGAGCTCTGAAGGATGTTTATTGTTTATGGGTTTAATACAGTATCTGCCTCTCCTACTGTGAAACCTCTGGATGATTTGAATATTAACCTTTGGTTTACCTGTACCACTGTTGGCTGCTTAAAGTGAGAAAGGGGACAACCTGGATCCAGATCTGGTAACCCAGAAAACTACTAATCTCATTGGAACTCAATTTCCTCGCCTGTAAGGTGAAGGGAATGAATGAGATGAACTCCAAGGTCCATCCATGGTTCTGAGTACTTTTAGACATGTTTCTGGAAGGCTAAGCTTTCTACACGTTTTTCTTACAAGTGTATCAAACCTTTTTTCTTTGGCACTGGATTCTGGCATAACACCATCTTCAGACAAGCCTTCCAATCTTGGAAAATAGCATTCAGAAAAAGAAGTGATTTAAATTTTCACTCTAGACAAGTTAAAAAAAAATTTTTTTTTCTGGTCTTACAAGTCATTTTCTCATTACTCCTTTCTGTAACTATTAAGTAGGCAGGGTGCCCAGGAATCAAGTAACTTTTAACTTTAGAGGACTACCCTATAGCTTCATCACATTTCCTGGAACTGCCAATTAGCTTGATTAGATTCAGGTTAATTTTTAAATTCTTAGCAACAGTACTTTTGCAACAGAATTGCACCATGCAGTACGCATATAACATTTGCCTGTCTTACTTTCAGGGTTCCTACAGTAGACAGAGGGTTTCCCAGGTAGCTCAGTGATAAAGAATCCTGCTGCCAATGCAGGAGACTCGGGTCTGATCCCTTGGTCAGGAAGATCCCCTGGAGAAGGAAATGGCAACCTACCCCAGTATTCTTGCCTGGGAAATCCTGTTGACAGAGGAGCCTGATGGGCTACAGTTCATGGGGTTGCAAAGAGTCGGACATGACTTAGCGACTAAACAACAGTGTTGATGGAAGGGTTCTGATGGTCGCTGTCGGTCCTTTCCATATGGAGTTCCCCATTGACAGGGTGATGAGAGCAGTTTTCCTGGGTCAATCTCATTTTATGGTTGTTCTGCCTGTGTGCTGACCAGTTTATTGTTTGTTCTAGATTTTTCATTTCTAAACAAATTGTTTTTATTAGCAATTGCATTAAAACAAGCTGAGGTGGTCTTCGTAGACCTCTGCTACGTACATCTAGCTTCTACCTTATGCTCATCTAAAAGTTTGTGATGCAGTGAACACAATTCTTACATTAAAATGTGGTTAATCTGAAAAGTGATGAGCAAAAACCAGTTTCCTGATGCAGTCTAAGTAGCAGTTTCCTTTCAAGGACAGCATGCAGGGTGTTTGTTGATAAAACGTTTACTCAAGATATGGCTGGCTGAGGACAGGTGACCCTGTCCAGTTTCAGATGGTAGTGGGAGACTTATTCAGTGTTGCTGCCCTCATCAGGCCCTTGGTTTGCTGGACAGTTGTACAGTGGCCTGTACTATGGTCTGCAAGATGTATGAAGCCATACTTACACTCAAGATGTGTGAAGTCAGTCACTGGGAAATATAGGAAGTTATGTGATAGGTACACATAAATGTGAGTGGGAAGTAGAGGCTATCTTGCCATGGATAAAGCAGGAAGTACTCTGAATGAGCTTGCATTATCTCTTATTGTATCATTAAATGACTACAACTATTAATTAAAATTAATTTGGCTGTGCCAGGTTGCAGCACCCCAGATCTTCTGCCTTCACTGTGGCATGTGAGTTCCTTTAGATTCAACATGCAGGATCTTTAGTTTTGATATTCAAACTCTTAGTTGTTGTATGTGGGATCTAGTTCCCTAACCAGGGATTGAATCCAGCTCCTCTGCTTTGGGAGCAAGGAGTCTTAGCTACTGAACTACCAGAGAAGTCCCTTAGTTTGTTTTTTATTAACTCTCCTGCCGGCAAAAATCTAAAAAGCCGCCAGTCCATGTTTAATGGAAAATTAAATAATAATTGTCTACTTAAGAAAGTTGATGATGAATATATAACTTTGCCCAAAATATTTGTCAATATTTACCATCCACCGTGGGACCCATAGTGTTATTACCAACCACATGAAAACCAGAAGATACAAATCTCATGAAGAAACATCCACATCTGCTTCAAAAGCTAGTGGTTATTTTAAGAAGCCCTTGCCTGGAGAAAACCATAATTCGAAAGGATACATGCACCCCAATGTTCACTGCAGCACTATTTACAACAGCAAGGACATGGAAGTGACCTAAATGTCCAGCAACAGAGGAATGGTTTATATATATAAGGTGGGCATCCCAGGTGGCTCAGTGGTAAAGAATCTGCCTGCCAATGTAGGAGACACATTTAATCAATCTCTGGGTCATGAAGTTACCCTGGAGAAGGAAATGGCAACCCACTCCAGTATTCTTGGCTGGGAAATCCCATGGACAGAGGAGCCTGGCAGGCTACAGTCCATGGAGTTGCAAAGAGTTGGACACAATTTATTGACTAAACAATGACAACAACAAATAAAAAAAAGATAATTAGCAAGAACATATTGTATAGCACAGGGAATTCTATTTAGTGCTCTGTGTGACCTATATGGAAATGGAGTCTAGAAGAGAGTGGCTGTATGTATACGAATGGCTGACTCACTTTGCTGTGTAGCAAGAGCTAACACAACATTGTAAATCAACTAAACTCTAATAAACAATTGATTAAAAAAAGAAGACCACTGAAGATGACAAGCTAACATCTGCAGCTGCGGGTGGTGCTTCCACATATCACTGCCAATCATGACTTATCATTTAGATCAAATAACTATTATTCTAAATGAATTTTGCTCATTTTCAATTTCAAATTTTCTTCTTTATTTATGAATAGTGAAATAATAGCTGTTGATATCTTTGGCCAGTATTGGAGGAAATTCATAAACAGTTAAATAAAGATGCATTCATATTAATGCCACGAGAGTCTTCAAACAGAAGTCACTTAATTCCAATAGTGTGTGTGTGTGTTTATCTGCTCCATAGTATTAAAATGAAGCTTTTAGAAGTTCATTCTGTTGAAGGAAACATGATTGTTAATGCTATTATAAATTCAGATGTATGTTTAACATTAGAGAAAAATGCTATATTTTTATGGTGTTAATAACAAATACAAATTGTGGTGGGGCCAAGTAATGTAAAAACAATGCTTTTAGTAAATTAAGATGCTTATGGAGCATAAACATACTTGTGATTGATTGTGATGCACATATAGTTTATAATTTCATCCAAATAAGCTGCAATATCTTACTAATCAAAACAGAAGATGTAGTTGTCAAAAGTTACAAATATTTATACATTATCACAGTTGTTGTAATTGAGTGACAAAATTTTTGTGGTATTTTTGTGTGTGTGTTCATCAAAAAATGATGCATTTGATGAATATGAAACAATATTTTAGATGATCAAACATGCTTTCTCTCTTGGCTGCCAGCTATAAGCCATAGTTCATGTTTGCTCGAACCTTTGAAAATCAACCTGTGTGTTATACAAAGGTATTTAACTTTCTGCAAAAGATTCTGATAAATTTTGTTTGTATTTTGTTCAAAATAAAGTTGGAAGTTTTTAATTACTGTATTCAAAGGCTATGAAATACCAAAAACCTCAGCTTTTGAAAGCTTTTGGTAAAATTTAATTACTGAGGTGGAAAAAAGCTTGTGAATAGGAAGGCATTAAAAATTATCTCTATAAAAAGCAAGAGAAAAACAGAACAAATGAAACAATGAGATGGCAAACTATATTTAAAATTTAATTTTGAATTACTGCAATTGCACCTTGGAATATATTGAACTGTGGGAAGAATCTCTTGATGGAACCTTTACTTTAATTAAACATTTATGTTCGGTTTTAGAATGAAATTATTTTAGAAGGTCTTTGATTTTGCAGCGTCTTCGTTTGGTGAAACCTTGAACATAATCATAAATAGAGACCATGTATTTAAGGAGGTTTTTCTTGTAGAAATATTTGTTAAAAAATAGAGGCAAAAGATTCTTTTCAAAATACTTGAGCTAAAATGTTTATATGCTTCAAGATAAAGAATATTAGAGGATGAATTAAGCATTCTGCATGTCTGAGAAAGAGAGGCTAGCAGAAGTGCTGAGAGGGAAGGCAAATCCATACCCCGCTGCTGCTCCTAAGTCACTTCAGTCGTGTCTGACTCTGTGCGTGCGACCCCATAGACGGCAGCCCACCAGGCTCCCCCGTCCCTGGGATTCTCCAGGCAAGAACACTGGAGCGCGTTGCCATTTCCTTCTCCGATGCATGAAAGTGAAAAGTGAAAGTGAAGTCGCTCAGTCGTGTCCGACTCTTAGCGACCCCATGGACTGTAGCCCACCAGGCTCCTCTGTCCATGGGATTTTCCAGGCAAGAGTACTGGAGTGGGTCACCAGTGCCTTCTCTGATCCATACCCTGAATTGGAGTCTATTCACGTGAGGACTGATGTTATCCCTTCCATGGCGCTGATTGCTGCCTCCAGGTAATGATGCCATTTTGGCCTCTCAGCTTTGGCCTCTGTTTCTGACAGCTCAGGTACTGAGGAGTGGTGGCAGCCAGGTTAGATTTATTGAAGAGAAAACTATGTTGTGTAACCTCTTTGGATCAAGCTCTAGGGTGGCTGAATGACATGCAAAGAATGGGTTATCTTTTTTACCTGATTATTGAGGGCCTTCTCTATCATGGATGTCTCTGGCAGACTTGGACCTGGGCCGTTAACATCTTCATGCTCTGTAATTATTCTCAAAGATCCACCCACATGTCTTTACCCCAGAGTTCCCTGTCACCAGGTTTGCAAGTCTCTGAGCAAGCCGTCAATCATCAGGCATGGCTTATAAATAATTATAGATTTACATCGTAGGCCATTTCTCCTTCCACACAAAGTGGATGACCAGAGGTGTCACTTGAAGTTTTGCCCACCAGGATTATTTATTTATCACTGCTTTCCAGGGCCATCTCTGAGCGTGATGTCGTGGTGTAGGCTCCGCTCTTGCTGGTTCCAGCATATCACATAGATTCATCTGTAGACAAGGCATGTGCATTACCTTCTGATAATTGGACACGATGGGGTCACTCTGAGGCCATGGGTGTGTGGGAGGTGGTAAAGCCAGGAAGTCAGAGCCAGCTGTTGGTATAGTTTGCTTGAACTTTCTGTACCTTAGTTCTGGTCTCATTTATATTATTACCACTTTCAGTTAAGAATGGAAAGTTGCCACACATGTCCAATTTGATGGTTTGGTGGATTTAATTCTTGATGGATAATTAATACATGATGGACATAGCACATGACTGACAATTGAGTTGCACAGTCAACTTGGTATCCCTTGTGTGTGCTAAGTCTCTTCAGTCATGTCCGACTCTTTGTGACCACATGGACTGTAGCCCACCAGGCTCTTCTGTCCATGGGGATTCTCCAGGCAAGAATACTGGAGTGGGTTGCCATGCCTTCCTCCAGGGGTTTTTCCTGATCCAGGGATTGAACCCAAGTCTCCCGCATTACAGGCTGACTCTACTGTCTGAGCTACCAAGGAAGCCCTTGGTGAGTGTAAATCCTCTACCAGGTGGTAGTAGCCAGCCATAGGCTGCTTTTATAGTGAAAAGTGGTTGTCAGCAGAGGAGGGCTTGCCAGCTATTCTAATGGAGCTCCACTGACACTTTCCATACTGTTGGTTTAAGCTGCGGAACAGCTTGTACCACAACCTGAAGATGCTGCCATGTGCTTATTTTTTTAAATAATATTTCCCTTTAAAAAAATTATTAAAATATAGTTGACTTACAATGCTTCAGATGTATAGAAAAATGATTCAGGTATAGTGCTGCTATGAACACTGGGATGCATGTATCTTTTCAAATTAGAGTTTTCATCTTTCTTAGATATATGCCTGGGAGTGGGATTGCTTGATCATATGGTAAGTCTATTGTTAGTTTTTTAAGAAAACTTCATAGTGGCTGCACCAATTTACATTCCCAACAGAAGTGTGGGAGGGTTCCCTTTTCTCCACACCCTCTCCAGCACATATTAATAATGGCCATTCTGACTGGTGTGAGGTGATATCCAATTGTAGTTTTGATTTGCATTACTCTAATAGTTAGCAATGTTGAGCATTTTTCATGTGCCTGTTGGCCATCTGTGTGTCTTTGGAGAAATGTCTGTTTAGGTCTTCTGCCCACTTTTTGATTTAGTTGTTTGTTTTGATATTAAGCTGTATGAGCTGTTTATATGTTTTGGAAATTAAGCCCTTGTCGGTCACAGCATTTGCAAATATTTTCTCCCACTCTGTAGGTTGTCTTTTCATTTTGTTTATGGTTTCCTTTGTTGTGCAAAAGCTTTTAAGTTTAACTAGGTCTCACTTGTTTATTTTTTACTTTTGTTTCCATTACTCTAGGAGACAGATCCAAAAAGAAGTTGCTATGATTTATGTAAAAGAGTGTTCTATATTTTCTTCCAAGAGTTTCGTAATATCTGGTCTTATGTTTATAGGTCTTTAGTCTATTTTGAGCTTTTTTTTTTGTATGATATTAGAGAATGTTCTAAATTCTATTCTTTTACATTCAGCTGTCCAGTTTTCTTAGCACCACTTACTGAAGAAAGTGGTTTTTTTTTTTTTCTCCATTGTATATTCTTGCCTCCTTTGTCCTAGAATAGTTGACTATAAGTGCATGGGTTTATTTCTGGGCACTCTATCCTGTTCCATTGATCTATGTGTCTGTTTTTGTGCCAGTACCATACTGTTTTGATTACTGTAACATTGTACAGGATATTTTTTTTTATTTCTGCTCCACTCAACATTAGCAGCCTGTAGGTTCCTTGGTAAATGAACTATAGCAGCACATATCTATCTTCTCCAAACAAGGGAGGACTACCAAACATTGTTTTTTTTCCTTTTTAGTAGCTGGGACAGGTGCAGTGACTTGGTTCTTACTGTAGAGGGAAATCCACCCCCTTAACTTCATTTCACTCCACTGAACCCGTGTAGACTTTGCTATTGCAGGCTCATGTAAGTTTCCATGGCGATTATCTTCTGATCTCTGGCATGCAGATGTCTTATTTGGGCATCTAGGGTACTTGACATGACCTGTTAACAAGATTAGGTCGTCAGTATAATGAATCAGGATGATGTTCTGTGAGACATCAAGATGATAATAATCCTTTGAGTATCTTTTGGATTCATATATATATATATATATATATATATATATATAGTTGATATAGTTCTGGTGGGTAAGCAGTAAAGGAAGGACTAATGCTGAAGCTGAAACTCCAATATTTTGGCCATCTGATGTGAAGAAATGACTCATTGGGGAAGACCCTGATGCTGGGAAAGATTGAAGGCAGGAGGAAGAAGGGGACGACAGACAATGAGATGGTTGGATGGCATCATCGACTTGATGGATGAGTTTGAGCAAGCTCCGGGAGTTGTAAGACCCTGAGGCTTACATCAAAGAACTGTGGCCGTGGCTCACCCATGGACAGGTCTGCCACGAAGGAAGAGGGTGATGTTCATTTTCTGACTAACACTTAAGAACTTGGGCATGATGTCTAAATACATAATTAAAGTTAATCTTGTTGCCATTATCTTGTTCATTACAGTGATTTTTCTGGTTGCTTTTATGGATCATTGTAAAACTAGTTTTGAATGAGATATGTCTTTTTCAATCTTAATTTTTAAGAGTGCCTATATTCTTCAGTTGCTAAGTAACAAGCCTATAATGTGTTATCACAGTGGTTCTATCTGAATAATTTCTATAATCACTTAGGAGATTGCCTTAATAGTATAACATCTTAAATGGTGAGAAATGACTAATTCTAGGCTGTTTGGAGAAAACTGACAAGTATTTCCTCAAAGGCAGGAGGTTCATCAGCCAACCAACATAAATTCAGAGCATGCGATGTCTTCCTCGCCCACCTCAGCTCTGCTTCACGAGGTTACCTCTGCCTTCAGTGTCTCCAGATAGAACAGGCACTCACTAGGAACTTTCTCAAGTTTCAGAGAGCCAAGGGATCCAGAAGGGGAGATTTTTTTAAAAAAGGAATATTTTTCTCCAGTGACTTGCAAAATTGCATTTATCACAAATGAAGCATGACACAAAGTAAGGCAGTGTTGCTGCAGGTCTCTCAGGGCAGAAGCGCAAGCAGAGCTGAGATATGGGCAGACCATAACTGTCCTAATCAAGGGAGCCCTTGGTTGGAGGCCCATCAGTGTGACTCCAGATGACCCTCTGTGGCCCCGCTGGAACAGGTTGCCAGGAGCTCAGAAATCTGTTCACCCGGGTTTGGAACCAACAGGGTGAATGCTGTGAATCTGAGCCTCCAAACACGCTGCGTTTGTGTAGTTCTCAGGGGCAGAACCTACTCCAGCCCTGACTATCTTACAGAGGCCATGACTCAGGTCAGTGTGAATAAGCTCCACAAGGCACGTTTGGGTCTCTCCTCATAAGAAATGTTCCCCTCAACCTTTCCTTCCCTTCTGTGACTGACCAATTTCCTTCCTTCACCACTAGACTTTTAGGAAGACCTGTGTTGCTTTCCGGAGAAGGCTCTGGTGACCCACTCCAGTACCCTTGCCTGGAAACTCCCATGGATGGAGGAGCCTGGTAGGCTGCAGTCCATGGGGTCGCTAAGCGTCGGACACGACTGAGCGACTTCACTTTCACTTTTCGCTTTCATGCATTGGAGAAGGAAATGGCAACCCACTCCAGTGTTCTTGCCTGGAGAATCCCAGGGACCGGGGAGCCTGGTTGGCTACTGCCTATGGGGTCGCACAGAATCGGACACGACTGACGTGACTTAGCAGCAGCGGTGTTGCTTTCATTGTCTACAGTGTCTCACTCCTCCTTTTCTCTTCATCGCATTGCAGTCTGGGTCCCGACCTTCCTCCCTGAATAATCACTAAACTGCTCTTCCTGTGGTCATTCGCGATGCCCGCAGTGCCAGACTCTGTGTCCTATTTCAGTGCTCAGTCTGAGGGATATGCCTGCATGTTTGGCATGGGACACAGTCTCCTCCTTGAAGTTTGCTTCTCCAGAGGCCTCCGGCTTCTCTCTGTTGATCTGCCTGTTAACTCCATCTCCTAATACTTCTCCTATTTCTCTCCCTACACTGGCCCCCTTGGCTGGCTCCTCTTTTTCTTTCCATTCTGTAATTATTGGTGTCCTGGAGGATTCATTCCTTAGCCCTTCCTTCTCTTACCTCTTTCCTGTCCACCTCTTCCCTCCTTCTTCCCAACAAATCCAGAGTCATCATATCCATCCTACTTTGTTCCAGGCACTATGGTAGAGCTTCCCAGAAGGTGCTAGTGGTAAAGAACCTACCTGCCAATGCAAGAGAGGTAAGAGAGGCAGGTTTGAACCTGGGTCAGGAAGATCCCTGGAAGCGGGCATGGCAACCCACTCCAGTATTCTTGCCTGTCCATGGAATTCTCCATGGAGAATGGAGAATGGGCTACAATCCATGGTGTTGCAAAGAGTTGGACACTGCTAAGTGACTTAGCATAGCACACACACGCCAGAGATGAATAAGACCCAATCCCTAATGCACTGCGTATGCTAGAATCTAGAGGCAGCAACTTATGAGTAAATGTTAGTATACCAACGGGCAGGTTTGGACAGGGGCGTGGTGGGGGCAAGAGTCAATTCTACACGATGGGGAGGTACAGTACCCTCTGGAATACTTACAGTGCTGCATGTTCATTAGATGTGAAGGGCTGTCAGAGCTAAGTCATGGCTTTCCAGAGGAAAGGATATGTGTGTGTGTGTGTGTGTGTGTGTGTGTGTGTGTGTTATATGCACGTGTGCCCAGAAGGCTTGAGCAGTGGAGGAGCTGTGTGGAGAGAACCTGAACCCTTTCCAAGAAGGAGACCTTATCTTAGTGCTTCAGCTGTAAGTTACCAGGAGACTAGTTAGGGAATCTGGCTTTGCCCCAACCTGCAGATGAGTCATTAATTCTTCGTAGTCTTCCTTTGAACTTTATGTTCAGGCTACCAAATTATTTTTCTGTCTCCAAGGGTGATTTTAAAAATATTTAACAAAGATATCAACACGGGTCAGTCAGAATGAATGATCGAACATGATTCTGGAGGGATCTTTCTGTGCCGTAAGGGAAATCCTTTAGTTCCTGATCATAGAGATGTGTGTGAATGTCTGTACGTGTGTATATGTATGATGGGGGTGTCCTGAAGGAGGGGCTGGGGCAGTTGATAAAGAGAGGAGGAAATGTTTGGGAGTCTTGGGACAGTGCAGTTTCCCAAAGATAGGAAAGTACTTCAGTATTTTAACACCCTGAATACAGGGGCGTTACTGACTTCCTCCTGAGACTGCGAATTCTCTGAGGCCAGGCTACATCTTAATCAATTCTGTGACCCTCGCTCTGAGTGTAGCACTCTGCCTACAGTGAGTGATAAGTGCTTACTGACTAGACAGAGGGGAATTAATGATCTAGTTTAGTAGGGCTTCCCTGCTGGCTCAGACGGTAAAGAATCTGCCTGCAATGCAGGAGACCCGGATTTGATCCCTGGATTAGGAAGATCCCCTGGAGATGGAATGGCTACTCACTCCAGTATTGCCTGGAGAATTCCATCAGTAGAGGAGTCTGGCGGGCTACAGTCCATGGGGTTGCAAAGAGCTGGACTAGCACTTTCACTTTCAATGGTTTAGTAAAATTTGGTGAATGAGTCATGCAGACCAGGTTTTGCCATGACAACAAACAGCCTCCAAATCACAGTGGCTTATTGCATAAAGGTTCATTTCTTGTGTATATGACTTGTTTGTTGCAGGTCCCTGGGGCTCCCGCTGCAAGTCTTCTCCCTCTGGGACCAGGTTCCTGGGAAATGGGGGTCCCTGCAACAGAGGGAAAAAGGAGAAAGTGACAAAGTGTGTCCTGACTCGCTTTCTTAATGAATGAATGAGTGAATTTATATGTTTATTTTTGGCTGCACTGGGTCTTTGCTGTGTGTGGGCTTTCTCTAGCTATAATGAGTAGGGGGCTGCTCTCCCCTGTGGTGCACGGGCTTCTCACTGCAGTGGTTTCTCTTGTTGCAGAGCATGGGCTCTAGGGCGCAGGCTCGGAAGTTGTGACACACCCACTTAATTGCTCTGTGGCGTGTGGGATATTCCCAGACCAGGGATCAAACCCTTGTCCCCAGTATTGTCAGGTGGATTCTCAACCACTGGACCACCAGGAAATCCCTGCCCTGAGTCTTAAAGCTCAAGCCAGAAGCGTATGACATGTCACTTCTGCTTGCGTTTCATTGGCCAAAGCAAGCCTCATTTGATGACAACCATTTTATTTAAAATGAAAGACCACTTCATAGCTGTAACATAATTGCTAATTCTGGACCCCAAGATGTGTCAGGGAAACAAAAGGAGATAAACTAGAGTCCCTGCTCTGGAGAGGATCGCACTCTGGTAGGAAAATAGGTATGTAAACCGACATAACACAGGAGGAGCTGGCTTTAATGGCCTGGGAAGAGAGGCCTTCTGTAAACTCCATGAGTGGTTGAAGTTCCCTGCCAGCCTGTGCATGTCTGTATCCAGTGAGTATTTTTATAGTCACAGTTATCAAGCTTTGCTGGGATTATTTGTTATGCTCTGTGTCTCCTCCCACCCTCCCACTGGGGAGCAAAGATGTTAAGCCAAACACACAATTCTGTCAGGAAGGAATTAGTCTTACTGGTCTGTCTTCTCAGAGTTAGGCTCTTTGTTGTTGTTGTTCCGTCACTAAGTTGTGTCTGACTCTTTGTGACCCCATGGACTGCAGGCCGCCAGGCTTCCCTGTCCTTCACTATCTCCTGGAGTTTTGCTCAAATCCATTGAGTTGGTGATGCCATCCAACCATCTCATCCTCTGTCATCCCCTTCTCCTCTTGCCCTCAGTCTTTCTCAGCATCAGGGTCTTTTCCAGTAAGCTGGCTTTTCACATCAGGTGGCCAAAGTATTGGAGCTTCAGCTTCAGTGTCAGTCCTTCCAATGGATATTCAGGGTTGAGTTCCTTTAGGATTGACTGGTTTGATCTCCTTACTGTCCAAGAGACTCTCAAGAATCTTCTCTAGCACCACAGTTCAGAAGTATCAATTCTGTGCGCAGCCTTCTCTATGATCCAACTCTCACACCTGTACATGACTAGTAGCAAAATCATAGCTTTGGCACAAAATAAATGAATGAGAGGATGAATGAATGAATGAAATAAGACTCTTGTTAGCTTCTTGAGTCTGGTCTTACTCAGGAGCCTTATCATCATCTTTAGCTCCAGGGTACACTTGCTGCAGTTGCACCTATTTCATTGACTACTGTTCCACTTTTCCTCTGCTTCTCTTCCTCGCACATGGCTCCTGGCACATGGTGATATGGTAACCCATGCTATATCAGCCTTTGTCTGTGTTGCAGGGTTTCTCCACCTCCCATGTTGTCTTGCCTTCTCTCAGTTGAGGCGATTCACACTATGGAGTTTATTCTAAGAAGCATGTGGCAGCTGTAAAATCTGTGTAGCTTTTGTTGTTGTTGTTGTTTGTACTGGATTGAATAGTGTCTCCCCCAAATTCATATCCACCCAGAAACTCAGAATGTGACCTTTTAGGAAATATATCCTTTAAAGATGTAATTAATTAAATTAGGATGAAGTCATACTGAATTAGAGTGGGCTCTAATCCATGAACTTGTGTCCTGAGAAGAAAAAGAAACAGAGACACCGAGACACACACAGGAAGGTCGTGTGACAACAGGGCAGAGATTGGAGTGATATGTCTACATTCCAAGGAGGGCTGTCGATTGCCTGCAACCCCCAGGAGCTAGGAAGAGGCAAGGAAATATCCTCCCTTTGAGCCGTTATGGACAGCATGGCTCTGCCGATTCAATTTTGGACTTCTGTTTCCCAAAGTGTGAGAGAGTAAATTGCCGCTGTTTTAAGTCAGGCAGGTTGCAGTGATTTGTTAAGGCTGTGCTCTCAGTACTAGTAAATGACAAGGGTGCTTCTCTTCCTTGTGGTTCTTTACACTTCTGCACCTGGACAGGTGTTCAGCCTCCTTTGCTCTGGAAAAGAGAGGAGTGAAGCACAGTTTTGCAGTAGTCTTCCACCAAAATGTCCATCCCCTGCTGGCTGTGCTTGCCCAGGACGGCTGTGTTTGTTGCGCTTAGGGCATTTCAGGTCAGGCTGGAGCCAATAAAGAGACAATAAAGAAATCTTAGGTCTGTAGTGGTGAGGCCGGGGGAATGAAGGGTCAAGGGGGAATTCTCTCTTCCAGCCCTGCTCTCTGGAACCTGTGTAGGTGGTCAGTGAAATGGTCACAAATATAATAAATGATCTTCTCCAATAAGTCTGGTCGTTTTTATAGCTCACCTCTTCTCTCTGCTCTCCATCATGCCCACCCTACTCCCAGCTACCACAGCTCCTCAACTACAGAATTGGATCACTCTCCTAATAATGGCACTGCTGCTGCTGCTACTAAGTTGCTTCAGTCATGTCTGACTCTGTGGGACCCCATGGACTGCAGCCCACCAGGCTCCTCCGTCCATGGGATTTTCCAGGCGAGAGTACTGGAGTGGGGTGCCATTACCTTCTCCAAATAATGGCACTAGCTCCCATTTATTCAGAAGTATTGTGTGACATGCAGTCTATTTAATGATTTACATAACTTCTTTAATCCACACAACAGCCTAATGAAGTAGGTAATATTGCCCTCAATTTACAGATGAGGAAATCAAAATCCAGAGAAGTTAAATAACTCGCCCAGGGTCATATAGCCAGCAAGTTGCAGAGATAAGATTTGAACTTAGATGGTGAAATTCCAAAGCCTGTGCTCTTAAGCACCACTTGTAAGATAAAGAGCACCATTCAGTCCAATTCAACACACATTCCGTAGAGTTACCATAAACAATTTCCAACATGTGGCTATTTTTGAACTACAAAAGGACAATTTCATATGGTTCAAAAGCTAATATATGCCAAGAACACTGGACTAGGTGCTGTGTGTAATCAGTGCAAGGTGCCTGGGATGTGTAATTCATTTTTTTTCCCCTTAGGCACCATGCATAGCATCCTTACAAATTAGGTGTCATGTGATGAGAATTAGTTCTGGAGTAAGACAGACTTTGATGTGAATCTAGGCCCTGCCACTTGCTGACCATGTGCTTTTATGTAAAACTTATTTCTTTTCTTTGAATGTCATTTAAACTTCCATCCCGTTTTCCATAAGATAGTGGATGTGGGTGCATGCTTAGTTGCTTCAGTTGTGTCCAACTCTTTGCAACTCCATGGACTATAGACCACAAGGCTCCTCTGTCCATGAGAGTTCCCAGGCATGAATACTGGAGAGGGTTGCCATTTCCTTCTCCACAGGATCTTCCCAACCCAGGGATTGAACCTGCATCTCTTGTGTCTCCTGCATTGGCAGGGGGCTTCTTTACCATTGAGCCACCTGGGAAGCCACCTGGGAAGCCACCTGGGAAGAATTGAAGACCTTTTCCTAATTAGCTGTGTAACCTTGAGTAATTCACTTACTTCTTCATGTTGCAATTCCCTCTCCTGAGAGGAGGCATTTAACTAGACGATCTCTAGGGCTTTAGCAGTTCTAACATTGACTCTGAACATACAGTCAAGTTTCTGTCTGCCACAGCTAGGAAAATATTCACAGAGGATTTTGGAGAACTGCTAATTATGACCTAGGAAAAAATTGAGAAAAGTTGTTCCTTAGCAAATGTTTAGCTCTGGGCTTGTAAATCATGAGTTTCTTTTTCATTGCTGAGTTTGTGTCTAATAGAAGTCTTACCTGCTCTAGGGGACTTATATCCGATGTTCATTAGGTATCTAATTTATAAAAAAATGATTTGCAGGCGAGGAACAAATGCTTCCTTTTCAGGAGCAGATGTTGTGGGATGAGGCAAAACATGCTGGCTAACGCCTTGTCATCCAAATTCACAGACATCTCTGGGACTCTGGGCAGCTCTGACAGCATTCTAGGGAGGGAACTAAGAGGACACAGCTTCTCAATAAACTAGTCTGTTTATTCAGTTTCTGGTTCTCCACAATAGAGCTTTGGCCGAATCACAGAGAGGCATCAGCAGGGAGGGAAAAAAATCACCTTATTTTTGGCCAATAGCATTTTCCTTCCCAGGCTCTGCAAAATGGACGTGATTCGCTTTGCAGGCTCTTCCAGCTGTTTCGATTTCTCTCTGGCCTTCTGGTTTCACATGTTCCTGGTTCAGTCAGACTGCTTCCGTTGTTTTTTTTCCCCCTGCCAATCATTTTTTTAAAATTTCTCCTTGCTCTTTACCGCAGTGATATCCAGTAAGCGTTTCCCTTTTCTCCCATGTCCTCCCACTTTCTACTATCTATATCACCCTCTCTTCCTTTCTCTTTCTCCTGCTATGTTCTGAAAGGCGTCTTCGAGTTTTGAATGTTGATGTCCCTAAAATCAAATGAGAATTTTGGGAGTCATGATCATCTGAGGTAACCACACATAAGGATTTTACCAGCTACTATTTGCTGTTCCAAGAGAATTGTGTAGCTACGGTCCTGCTCTGTTTTCCTTATAGTATTATGCAGTCTGACTTTTAACTCTGTAAACATGTTGGGTAAAAGTGGAATTTGGGAAGAAGGGTAAATTCTAGGGCATAACTGAGGTAGAGCAGCGGAGACCACTCGAGCCTGTGAATGCCGTTTGTTTAGTGTTGTTTACTCTCTGTTGTGTCTGACTCTTTGTGACCCCGTGGACTCCAGCACGCCAGGCTTCCCTGTCCTTCACTATCTCCTGGAGTTTGCTCAGGCTCATGTCCATTGAGTTGATGATGCCATCCAATCATCTCATCCTCTGTCGCCCCCCTTCTCCTCCTGCCCTCAATCTTTCTCACCATAGGATCTTTCCCAATGAGTTGGCTCTTCGCATCAGGTGGTCAAAGTAATGGAGCGTCAGCATCAGACCTTCTAATGAATATTCAGGGTTAATTTCTTTTAGGATCGACTGGTTTGATCTCCTTGCTGTCCAAGGGGCTCTAAAGAGTCTTCTCCAGCACCATAGTTTGAAAGCATCAGTTCTTCGATGCTCAGCTTTCTTTGTGGTCCAATTCTCACATCCATACATGACTACCAGAAGAACCATAATTTTGACTATATGGACCTTTGTCAGTGAAGTGATGTCTCTGCTTTTTAATATGCTGTCTACGTTTGTCATTGCTTGCCTTCCAAGGAGCAAAGCCTCTTTAATTTTGTGTCTGCAGTCACTGTCATTTGTTTACTACACATTTTACCAACCTCCATTGAAGATGCATGTGAAATTTTAAAGCACTGAGCTAAGGACTATAAAGGGAGATAAATTACCTTATGCACAAAGGTGTCATATATGGAGCTTTTATAGAGGAGGAGCAGGCAGGAGCAGTAAAAGGAAAAATTTCCACTTACAGCAAAACATGCCCAAGGAGATATCAAGATTAAAGGTTATGCTTCATCATAACTGATTTTAACCAGCTGAAGTAGACCCAAACCCTAAACCTCTGCTGGAACCATGTAAAGACTGGACGTTAGAAATGGATTTGTGTGAACCCTGCAGGGACAGACCTTTAGATTAATTTCCAGAGTGCTGGTTTTCAAGCTTTAATCACTGTGAACTCCACTTTCTAGATTTATCCCTGACTTTCCCCCTCTCAACTCACTATTCAGTGAATTTCTTACCTTGTGTGTGCTTCGTTTTGCCTGGCAAGTCAATAAACTGGGCTTTGTGGGTTTTATTTTGTTATTTATAGATCTGGTAGTCTTCATTTTATTATTTTCCAGAATATAGGCTGCAAGGAAGCCAACTAATGCTTAACATCTGGCAGCAGCATGCACAAAATTCTGAACAGCAAGAACAACTAAAAGGAAAACAAGCAAAGCAAACAATAAACCACCAACAGCAGCAGTAGCATAATTACAGCAAATCTCACTCACTGGACAGGGCCTTGCTGGAAATGAGACCCACAGTAACTTCCCAGCTTGGGTAATTTCTAACTAGGCGTTGGTTTCAACTGGACTAAGCCAGTTTCATCTGTGAAACTGTTCAATAGCTAGACCTGAGTATTGCTTCTGAGTGTTTGTGTGGCCTCTTTGGTTTCACATTCAAAGTTTCGTAGACTGATAAGGAACAAAGGCCATCATTTTAACAAAAATTACTTGCCTGCTAGTTTTTAATGACTCAGCAAGTATTGCTGCAAGATTTGTTTGTTTGGGTTGTGCATCTTTGACTCTTGTGTACTGATACTTGTTTTTTCTCAGAAGAATCCAGAACCTGAGTTCATTTTGTTTTGCTATTTTCTTTAAGAAACTCGGGAGATTTCTAGTTGCAAGTGGTAATCTGCAGCACAACTTTCAAACTCTGAAAATTACTGGAGTCCTGTACATCATTCTTCATGGAAAGAAACAGCTGGCCTTTCCCCCATAAGTGTACTTTCCTCCTACATCAAGATGCTATTATGATTTGTCTTACCCCTCATGGAATATTACTAGTGTACTACACATTTGTGAAGGGAATTTATTGAAAATGTAGCAAAATCTATTTGATACTCCTTGCTATAGCCTTAAAGTGGTAGTTTAGTCTCTAAGTCATGTCCGACTCTTTGTGATCCCATGGACTGCAGGTCACCAGGCTCCTCTGTCCATTATATTTTCTAGGCAAGAATACTGGAGTGGGTTGACATTTCCTCCTCCAGGAGATCTTCCCCACCCAGGAATAGAACGTGGATCTCCTGCATTGCAGGCACATTCTTTACCAATCAAGCCACCAGGAAACCAGTTGGTTTTCTGCCTCTGGCTGTGCCTGTCTTTTAGAGGGTTTGGTCTGTAATATAAAGTATTACATAGTGCTTTGCTTGTCCTAAATAAGATGAGCACCCAATGTCTTTTATAGCGACCTTCCTGGTTCCTCCCTTACTGTCATCTTTAAATATTAGTAAGTGTTTATATATGCCTACCACCCAGGGCTTTATCCTGGGCATATATGAAATGTTTGAGTGCATTCCTTCTGACTTCTGGCCACATTCCTCCCTCCCTTCCTTAAACATTTGTTAGCAGGCAGGAGAATGAATGTTAAAGGATCCTTGGAAAATTCAGGACTCAAGTCAGAGCAAAGGCCCTACTCAAGAGTGAATACTAGTGGCATGTTTCCAGAATACAAAGAGCAGGACAGTGTAAGCAAAGTGGTAGGAGTAGGTCATTGGAAGGAGGGGAAACAGTAGTGATTTATCTTCCTTTTAGAGAAACGTTCCCATGAGACATGGTATTTTGGAGGATCTGTTATCATGAAATATAATTACCACCCCAAACTTTGTGGCTTAAGACGGCAATGATTTATTAGCTCTCAGAATTCTTAGGGTTGGAAATCTGGACAGTTCTCTTGCTTGTCTTGCAGTAAGAATTGAAATAGGGCCTGGAGAGTCTCAGGTGGCCTCATCACCATCAGGAGTTGATGCTGACTCTATGCTAGAATTCTATGCTGCCTCTATTCTCTTTCACATGACCTCTTGTCCTCCACTAGATTAGAAGGGGCTTGTTCACAGGACAGTGGTCTCACTAGGCTCTGAAGTTTGTACAATGTCACTTTCTACGGGTCCAAGCAGGTCCCAAGAACATTCCAGATTCAAGGCATGGAAAAATAGATTCCACCTTTTAATGGGAAGACCAAAGGGATATAGACTCAGGGAGACATGATTCATTGGGAACCTTTATTAAAACAACCTATCACTGCAGAAGTGGGTCAAAAGAGTGGGGATGAGGGTGGGACTGGGAAGTAGGAGGAGGACAAATTCAGAATTAATGATGAAGGGCTTCTCTGGTGGCTCAGCGATAAAGAGTCCACCTGCCAATGCAGGAGATATGGGTTCATTCCCCTGCCTGGGAAGATCCCACATGCTGCAGAGCAACTAAGCCCTGTATCACAATTGTTGAGTCTGTGCTCCAGAGCCTGCGTACTGTAACTGCAGCAGCCTGTGTGCCCTAGAATCCATGCTCTGCAACAAGAGAAGCCATTTCAATGAGAAGCTCTTGCAATGACAACTAGCGAGTAGCCCTGGCTCCCCACAGCTAGGGAAAAGCCCTCACAGCTACAAAGACCCAGAATAGCCGGGGTGGTGGAGGGGGGGGTGGCGGGGGAGTTAAGACTTGAAGATGAAGTCTTCCTCGGAATCTTTGTTCTTGTCTTCAGTTATGGAATTCTGTGTGTCAGCAAAGGGTAAATTGTTCCCCGTTGTTTGTTTCTGAGAATATAGACTCAAAGGCATGTATTAGTGAAGGAAAACATGATAGATGCCTGAAATTTTATGAAAATTTGGCATTTAGGGGATAATATGTGTGTGTGTGTGTGTGTGTGTGTGTGTGTGTATAAGCAGAAACAATTAGCATGTCAAAGATATGAGGGGAAACACAGGAGTTTATCAAGCAGTTACATTCACTTTCCAGGTTACACGTACATATTCAAACATATGAAATGCTTTCTGTTGTCAGATAACTTTAATTTTATGGTTGAAAGTTTTAAAGATGGTTTTCCTTTCTATAACCCTATGATTTAGGTAGGCTTTCACCAAGTTATGGGTGTGTGCTTTAACTGGGAGCCATGTGGGTTCTTTAAGTCAAGTCTCTTAGAGTTTTATGAATTTCTTATATATAATCGGGAAACATGCAAATCTTTATTAAAGGAATTGAACTTCAAAGTCATTTTTAGCTGATTTTTTTAAAAAGTTGAATTTTAGAAGTAATTTTTGTAGTACAATTTTATCCTTTTCATCAGTCTTCAACATCCTTTTTTTCGATTTGCTCTGAAACTAATTTCCATAGTCTTTCCGAATAGTTCCTCTTTTAGGAGATACTGTTATCTTTCTGTTGGAGCCATAAGAACACTGAAGAGGTTGTTGGACTCAAAGACTGGCTTCAGTTTACCTTTTCACATACTGCGTGTCTGTTTTCTTTGTCTACATGCAAAGTGGGAGAATGTAAAATGAAGCATGGAAATAAGATGCCACAGAGATCACAGTTGTGTCTTCATTTGCTGCTAGTTTACCCTGAGTTTTTGTTTTTGCATTACTTCCTCATCCTTCTCTTCTCTTAACTTCTTGAGCTGGAATCAGCATGGCCTACATGAACTATAGGCAGCTTAGTCTTTCCTTCCATTGTAGTCAACAACCACATCCTTATAAACTGCTGTAGCTTTAGGTTTCTATAGAAAATTTCCTGGTACACCTACAATAATTTTTAAAATTAAAATTTAAAAATTTAAATTTTTACTGAAGTGTGATTGAGACCAAGAGCACTTTTTGACATTTTGAAAACTAATCATCACAGATTTGCATAGTGACTTACACCACATTTATCATATAAACATCATTTTAATTTCTTGAACCAAGACAGCTCAGATAAATGAACAAACACATGAAAAACAAGAAAATAAAAATCACTTATTTAGAGATGATCACTCTTAACTATGTCCCAAGCTGAGTTATCCTTTTGAGAAGTATTCTTTGTTGTTGTTGTTCAGTTGCTAAATTGTGTCCGACTCTTTGTGACCCCAAGGACTGCAGCTCGCCAGGGTCCTCTGTCCTTCACCGTCTCTTGGAGTTTGCTCAGATTCATGTCCGTTGAGTCAGTGATGCTATCCAACCATCTCATCCTTTGCTCCCCTCTTCTCCTTTTGCCTTCAATCTTTCCCAGCATCAGGGTCTTTTCCAATGAGTAGGCTCTTCTCATCAGGTAGCCAAAGGATTAGAGAAGTAGTCTAGTATGGTTCTAGATTAGCCTACCTGATCCTTTTCCCCTCACAGTCCCTTCAAATTACTCAGACAGTTGCCCTCTTCACCTTTTAACCAAAGGCAGCAGTGGCTGTTCATCTCGAGTTGCCCTCTTGTTCTGCACTGGCAAGGTTTTTTTCTCCAGCTCCCTCTGTGTGGGTGTGGATGATGCTTCTCATCTCCCACTTCTCCAGAGGGAGTCTTGGGTGTAGTCAGCCTCAGCTGAATCTCAGTAAGAGAGTACAAGATCAAAACCTCAAATTGGCCCAGTACTGAAATACTGAAGTTGCCTGAGAGTGACGTTATTACTGGGTGCAGCATCTGGTCTTTGAGTCCCAAGGCCGCAAGCAGAATATTACAGTCTCAGAAGCGTAACAATTTCAGCATTTCATGTAGTAGCTTAAGTTTTCCACAGCCTGAACTCAATTAATCTCCAGTCCACTGGGGAGGTCACCATGGAAGTGCCACAAGTTTCTGCAGTGGACGCAATATCCTGCCAGTGCAGGAGATGTAAGAGACGGAGGTTCAATCCCTAGGTTGGGAAGTTTCCCTGTGGAGGAAGGCAAGGCAACCCACTCCAGTTCTCTTCCCTGGAGAATCCCATGGACAGAGGAGCCTGGTGGGCTGCTGTCTAAAGTGTTGCAAAGAGTTGGACTTGACTGAAGTAACTTGGCTCGCACCCTGTACCTGGGGTCAGCTTCCACAAACTGTGTCTGTGGGATTAGGAGTTAAGGCTGGGGGCTGGTAGCAGTTCTGGCCTCTTATCCTGAGCCTCCCTTGAGGGGCCCCACAGTCCAGAGCCTGGGAAGTCAGCCTAGCATGTCCTGTCTGCTATACTCTTCAGCCTAGGGTATGCAGAGGAAAAACTCTGGAAGGGAGAAAGGCAGCCCTAGCTTTCCAGGGGAGTTAGGAAATCTCACCAAGGCTCTGTCCCACAGAAAAAACAATCTCAAAAAACAAGGGCACTTGATAGTTTTTAGTTCTGATTTCTATCTCAGTCATTAGAAATCAAGCTTTAAAAGTAAGACCCTATCCACCATGTTTTAATAATCATCACCGGGGCTTAAAGTGATTAATAACAGAAGGCTTTGGTTTAAATATCAAACATTAATGGTTTTGTTCTGCTCTTGAGATCTGGAGGTAGACAGTTGGAAATGAGTTCACAAAAGGCTCTGCCCCTGGGGTCTGGGTTGATGACAAACGTGACCTCTGAGAGATGGTGCCTATAATCAGAGGACCCTTCCAGCCCACCATGGTCCTGGGCAGCACCTTCACCCTGGAAGCATGTGACTTCACAAAAGCCTTTTGCAAGTTTTGTTTCCCAAATGACTGATGAGTCTATAGGAGAGGAATTTTATTGTCGCTTGCTTCTTTCGTACGATGTCACATGGCTACACTAAGGCTCAAAAAGCCAAATCCCTTATCTTAATAAGAATAGCTATCAACTGGCACTGAGCTGACATTTTATATGCATTATTCTATTTGAAGTTGATAGTATCCCAAGGGGTATGTAATATTATTCCTATCCTCGATAACCATGAGGATATTGAGTCTTAGAAATATTGAATAACTTTCCAAGTACACCCAGCTTGTAAGAAAGATTTGGAAACCATCCTTGGGTGCGTGCTAACTCTTCAGTCGTGTCCGGCTCTTTGAAACCCTATGGACTGTAGCCCGCGAGGCTCCTCTATCCATCGGATTCTCCAGGCAAAAATACTGGAGTGGGTTGCCATGCCCTTTTCCAGGAAATCTTCCTGATCCAGGGATCAAACCCATGTCTCTTGCATCTCCTGCATTGGCAGGCAGGTTCTTTACCACTAGCACCACCTGGGAAACCCCAGAAACAATCCTTATCTGGTTCCAAATAACAGTCTTTTGCTCACTGTAGCTCACCTAAGTTTGGAGAAGGCAATGGCACCCCACTCTGGTACTCTAGCCTGGAAAATCTCAGGGACAGAGGAGCCTGGTAGGCTCCAGTCCATGAGGTCGCTAAGAATCGGACGCAACTGAGTGACTTCACTTTCACTTTTCACTTTTATGCATTGGAAAAGGAAATGGCAACGCGCTCCAGTGTTCTTGCCTGGAGAATCCCAGGGATGGCAGAGCTTGGTGGGCTGCTGTCCATGGGGTCGCACAGAGTCGGACACGACTGAAGCGACTTGGCAGCAGCAGCAGCAGCTCACCTAAGTTAATACTATTAAATATCTAGTGCAGTTCTCTTGAGACATGACTGCCTCCCAGACCTTAGACCATCTTCTTTTCATTTTTGAGTGAGCTGTGTGTCAGGATGACTTCAGAGCATGGAAGCAGAGGCACGAATATAGTAGGAGACACTGGCACTGGCCTTTACTGAGTGCTGGACACTGTTCTGAGTACTTTGTGAACATTAAATCATTGAAGCTTCACAACAACCCATCAGGTATCCCTGCGCTCAACACCCGAGTCACGGAGATGGTCAGATAACCAGCACGTGGGGAAGCAAGGACCAGGTGGCTGGCACCAGAGTAACCTGTGCTGTTACTCATAGGCATAGGGCCACCCGGACTAAAATGGGGAGCAGGGAGATTTCAGAGCAGGATGAGGGCCGGTGGCTATCAAGAGTTCTGCTTGAGCATGTTATATTTTAGGTGGAGTGTTAGGTGTCTGAATGGAGCTATCGAGAGGGCATTTGGGTACTAATGCAGCAAACAGGTGGTGTGTAAAACCCCAGGTAAGATGAAATCACCTCTAGAAAATGTACAGGTGAGAGGAGAGGCCCATGGCCCCTTATGCATCCCAAGCATGGGCAGAAGAGACAGGGTTGGCAAAGGACCCAAGGACCCCTCTCTTTCTCTTACACCTCACATCCCAACCCACAGTGGGACCTGCGGATCCCTGCCACCCCTTTCTGTGCCCTAGAATAAATCAACAGCAGGGCTCCTCGCTCCTACAGTCTAGAGTCCCAGCTGACAGGATGCTCCGGTCGCCCCACCCTCCTCACTAAGGTCCAGCCACTCCAGCCTTCTTGTTTTGGGGCACAGGCAGACTCCCCTCAGGGCCTCTGCACAGCTCTTCCCTTGCAGGCAGTGCACTTCCCTAGATGGTCCCAGGGCCCATCCACTGTTTTGTCCACTTCTTGCTCAAATGCCACCTCCTCATAGGGGTCTTTCCTGACCATCTTATCCAAAAGCACGCAGCCCCTCCCTTCCCTATGACCTGCTTTAGTTTCCTTCATAGTCCTCTTTGCTACCTACATTGTATTACATGCTCACTGATGACCTCTTCTCCATGATGGTAATTCCGTGATACTCTGTTGATTCTCTGCTGTGTTCCCAATGCCCAGAGGAGTGCCTGGCCCCATGGGAAACACAACAGATATCTGTGAATGAGTGAATGATTAAAAAAAAAAAAAAGAAGCAGTGGTTGAGGAGCACCAGGAGAAATGTGCTGTCACTGAAGGAACTGGAGAAGTGTTTCAAGAAGCAGAATGTCCCTCCATACCTGATGGTGATGATGGTGACCTTGGATTTGGGTGCTGGTGTTCCTCCCGTTTCACTTTTATTGGTGTGACAGAGACTCCTCTGCAAGGATGGTCATTGTAGCCTTGAGAGTAGCAGCAAAACAGTGACACGAATGAGGATGGATAGGCCTCATTAACTTAATGGTTGATACATTATTTTTTTCATTTTTTCTTCCAGGTTTATTGAGATATAATTGACATATGGCATTGTGTAAGTTTAGGGTATACAGCATAATGATTTAATTTACATATATCACGGAGTGATTATCACAGTAAGTTTAGCGAATATCTATCATCTCATATGGGTACAAATTTAAAGAAATAGAAAAATAATGTTTTTTTCTTGTGATGAGAACACTTAAGATTTACTCTTTTAGTAGCTTTCATATGTAACTTACAGCACTGTTAGTTATATTTATCATGTTGTACATCACATCCCTAGTACTTATTTACCTGACAAGACTGAATATATTATGACATTCATACTATGAACTATTATGCAACCATCCAAAAAGAGGGAAATGAAAGTGAAAGTGGCTCAGTCATGTCCAACTCTTTACGACCCCGTGGACTGTATAGTCAATGGGATTTTCCAGGTCAGAATACTGGAGTGGTTAGCTGTTCCCTTCTCCAGGAGACCTTCCCAACCCAGGGATCAAACCCAGGTCTCCCACATTGCAGGCAGATTCTTTACCAGGGAAGCATAAAAGAGGGAGCTCTATAGCATTTTCTGGAAAGATATCCACATACATAAAATTCAGAAAGTAGTTGGAATTCAGTTTGTAGTATGAAAAACTAGTTGTTAAAAAAGATATATATCTACTAAGAAAAAATTGGGAGAAGGAAATGGCAATCCACTCCAGCACTCTTGCCTGGAAAATCCCATGGATGGAGGAGCCTGATAGGCTACAGTCCATGGGGTCGCAAAGAGTCGGACACGACTGAGCGACTTCACTTTCAGTTTCAAACAAATTATTTCAGAAATTTTCTCTGTGGGGTTTGATACCTAGGGAGATTTTCACTTCTTATTTTATACAGCTGTTTTTTAAGTGGTAGGATTATGGGAATTTTTTTTCTTTTTGCAATTTGCACATATTTTCCCAGGTAATTTTAAAGAAATCCATAGGCTGATTTTATATCTATTTAAATAAATAGATGAAAAAGAAGTGGAGGGTGAATGTTGGAGACTCTGGGCCCAACAAGAGCCAGATGTCCCAGAAAGAGAGTTCCAGACATGAGTAGAAAGCTTTTTGCCCATTTGCCCCTGCTCTGAATACTTGAGACGCCTTATACAACTGGGCTGCTGGACAGCAGTTATCATGAAGTGTGCTGGTCTTGAGCTGGTCACCCTGCCTCTCCCACAGGGAGAACATTGTGGTATGTGCCAGTCAAGAGGGCTATGGAGAGTTCGCCTAGCTTACGCCGAAACTTCGTCACTTATTTTGCTTAAACTTTTTTTTTCTCCCCAAGACATCTAGGGTCTGTGAAGTGCACTCTGGTGAGAACAGGGCACGCAGATCTAGTTCTCCCTTCTTCAGGGCACATCATACATCCGGCTTGCTTTGACTGCTGAGCAGAGGGAGGTACTTGGCTTACTTCCTAGAGATGTCAAAGCAGAGAAAAATCCATGCTTTTTCAACAGGTAAGTGAGAGTCAAGGTTATCCTCTAAAACAGAGTTTCTTGGAAACTAGAAACTAGTAATTGACTCCATGGATTATATATATATGTCTATTTTATAATTTTACTTATTTATTTTTGGCTGCTGGCTCTCTGTTGCTGTACGGGCCTCTCTCCAGCTGCAGTGGACTGGGGCTCCTCTCTGCTAATAGTTGCGGTGCATGGGGTTCCCACTGCACTGGCCTCTCCTGCTGTGGGGCACAGGCTCCAGGGCTCGGGCTCAGTGGCTGTGGTACGCGGGCTCTGCAGTTGTGGCGGATGGGCTTTGTTGCTCTGCGGCATGTGGGATCCTCCTGGACCAGGGATCAAGCCCGCGTCCCCCTGCATTGGCAGCAGGATTCCCCACCACTGAGCCACCAGGGAAGCCCCATTGATTATATTTCCAAAAAATTAAATTCTACTTCACTAATGGGAATTGATGAAGGATGTTGATGCTCTTCCATCTTCAGTTTGTTCAGGGGTCTGGATGGAAGCCAGCTATGTGTGTTAGAGACTCGGGAAGATCTCTATCTCTTTTGCAGTCAGAGTTCCTCAGAGAGGAGCCCGCATTCTTGTCCCTTCCTCACTTCTCCGTCTTCCTCAGCTCCCTGTATGATGGCTTTCTTCCCCTGGCTTCTTACTGCCTGTCTCCATCAGCTCCCTCTCCTTGGTCACCCACATGCCAGGAGACTGTCTGTGTCTTCAGAGCCCAGCTGGGCCCTCCCTGTACAATATGCCTCAGGGCCCCAAGCTCCCACTCACCCTTTGCCTTCACCTGGGTTGTTCCCTTTGCCTGGCTCACCTTTCCCTCATTTCTCTACCTTTTGTGACAAACTCCACCATCTCTCCCTTGGGGATTCTTCACTGGCCACTTCCTCTCACCCTCGAGGACACTGGGGTCTTCCCCAGTCTATGTCCGCACAATTGTGAGCAGACTGCAGGTACAGAGCTCCCTGTGCCGTGTCATTGTGAAGCTCATGTCTGCCTCTTCCGTTAGACTGTGCTTCTTCATCCTTAGCTCCTAATACAGTCCTTGGGGTAGGGTAGGTGCCCTGCTCGTGCTGGCTGAATAAATGAATGAATGACTCCCATGGGAATATGAAAGGCAAGCCCTGTGATTTTCCTGGGGATTTGTTGTCCTGAGGATAATACTAAAGAGCCACATGCACACAATTCCCCCATCCAGGTACCATCTCGACTTCCCTTCTTCCAAGTTCACACGGAAGGTGGCCCAGGAATTTTAAAGCCCATTCCCAATTCTGTTTCTGACTCACTCTAGCCCTTTAAGTTACTCACTTCCTGTCTGTGATGGCATTTGCTCATTTGTAAAACAAGGTGACCTTTGAAAACTAACAACTGAGAGCTTAAAAAAGATTTCAGAGCACCGTGAGCTACGTGAATGCTAGACGTTGTGATGAATCAGTGAAGTGAGTGAGTGAACTGCTAAGCTCCCCATTGCATTGTTAACTACCGTATTTGTCAAATTAAAAAGTACTAGAACCACCCCAACAGGAGGAGAGTCTTGATAGTCACTCTTCCTCATGAATAATTTCTTATGAGGAACAGCAAAAAGGACATGAAGCCAGGACTCTGGAGGAAGCGGAGTGGGGTGGGAGGGGCACTGTCTCTCATTCTAATTCCCACTTTCGGTGTGTTTAAGTGTGTGCCTGCAAAGAGAAGGATGTGCAAATTATTAGTGCCCAAAGGCGGTGCCTGTGAAGGGAAGAGAATTTATAAACGTTGCTGTGACATTTCCTTCCGAGGGGTGCTGAGTGGATCCAAGGTCGTCTTGGATGTTTACCCCTGACTTCCCCTGCGGGGAGAGGTGTCCACTCCAGTGTCATTTATCGGCATCTTTGCAATCCCCCAGGGTGGAGGAGGGCCTTCCCTCTCTCATCCAGTCAGGCCGGGGTGAGCGGTGAGTGCGGCTGCACCCTTGGCCTCCCTCATGAGCACCTTACAGGTCAGAAATAATTAGCTGATTCATTCCATGGCCAGAGGAGTGAGGCAATGCCAGATGCCAATTAGCCTGGCATATAAACACGTCTCTTCCCAGCAGTCGGGTCTAATGTTGAGACGAGCACTGAAAAATGACAGGCGGTCGGGGGCGGAAGGTTCCTTTTTTAGAACGTGATTGGCTTCAGGCCTAAAAGTGAGGACCTTGCTATGCTGGCTTTTCTCTTGTGCTTTCATAATAATATATGGCATGTTGCCCGATATTATAGATGTGAGTTAAGCTTTCTATCTTTCTGGTTGTAGGGGGAAATGGTCGAGTGGGGGTGGGACACTCTTGTCCCTGTCCCCCTTAAAGATGAAGGCGGTGGTCTTCTTCCGGTCACCCTGTCGGGTGTTCAGGGTCCCCTTTGCCCTTACAAGTGTGCTGAGGGCCGTGGGAGAGGAGCCCATGCAGGTGGCAGGGCAGGGTGGCCAACAGCTCATCGTGCAGGGCTCGGTGGGGAGAGGGAGGGACAGCACAGCGTGTGAAGGCCGGACGGTCCACAGCTGCAGGTCTGGGTCTGGCCCATGTGCAGTTCTCATTTAGGCAAAAGGTTTTCATTCTCTCCTGGGAAGGACCAGGTGGGCCAAGTGTCTCCTTCCAGTGTTGAAAAAGTCCAAAAAGCTATAAAGCTGTATTCAGACATTTCTAAAAAGCTCAAATATTCATATGTAACCAAATATATAAAATATGTATACACAGTGTATAACTGTTTACAATATGTGTATATGTGTGTGTTGGTGTTATATTTTGTTGTTGTTGTTTAGCTGTTCAGTCATGTCGGACTCTTCTGTGACCCCATGGACGGTAGCCCGCCAGGCTCCTCTGTCCATGGGATTTCCAGGCAAGAATACGGGGGTGGGTAGCCATGCCCTCCCCTCCAGGGGATCTTCCCAACCCAGGGACTGAACCTGTGTCTCCTGCATCTCCTGCATCGGCAGGCGGCTTCTTTACCACGGAGCCGCCAGGGAAGTACACACACACTTACAAGCGTTTATACATATTATACATATATTTATATATGTGTGTATATTCTCAAGATAATACCATATCCTGAGAAGCTCTTTCTCTAACCATAGTTTTCCTGGGCACTATGGAAATCACCTTCTTAGTATCTGCTATCAAAGACTATCCCATAGGAGAAAAGCAATTCTTTCCAGCTAATGGTAGCCTCCATGAAATTAAAACTGGAATAGGCCACTTGAGATTTTTATTCAATTTATATTTCTTTTTAAAAGTTAATTTTTGTTAGAGTATAGTTGCTTTACAACATTGTGTTAGTTTCTGCTGTACATCAAAGGGAGTCAACTGTCGGGCT
The DNA here is from genome assembly GCF_032405125.1 of Capricornis sumatraensis. Lineage (NCBI taxonomy): Eukaryota > Metazoa > Chordata > Mammalia > Artiodactyla > Bovidae > Capricornis > Capricornis sumatraensis. Next base: position 37,982,366 of record NC_091080.1, on the reverse strand, counting down.
TCCCTGGTGGCTCAACCGTGAAGAAGCTGCCTGCAATGCAGGAAACGCAGGGAGCTCGGGTTTGACCCTGGGTCAGGAAGATCCCCAGGAGGAGGGCATGGCAACCCACTCCAGTATTCTTGCTTGGAGAATCCCATGGACAGACCAGCCTGGTGGGCTGCAGTTCATGGGGTCGCAAAGGGTCCGACCCAACTGAAACGACAGAGCAGCCGTGCGCCCATACATAGCTCCCCTCCTTTTTGGATTTCCTTCCCATTCAGGTCACCACAGAGCATTGAGTAGAGTTCCCTGCGCTATACAGTAGGTTCTCACTAGTTATCTATTTTATATGTAGTAATCCCAGGGACAGCGGAACCTGGTGGGCTGCTGTCTATGGGGTCGCACAGAGTCGGCCACGACTGAAGTGACTTAGCAGCAGCAGCAGCATCAATAGTGTATATGTCAATTCCAATCTCCCAGTTCAGCACTCCTCCCCTTACTCCCTTGGTATCCATAGGTTTGTTCTCTACTTCTGTGTCTCTGTTTCTGCTTTGCAAATAAGATTGATTTATATTTCCTTTTGAAGGTTGTATTGTATTAATATCTTGGAAAAGCACTTTCAGTACACTGAATGGCAAGAGCCTGTGTTTGGTCCTCTGGCTTGGTGCTGTGACTACACCTTGGGATGTGTCTACTGACATATGAAGGGGGCTAATTAATTCCAAGAGACTACCACCCTCCTCTCGTATCCAGTCCAGGCTAAATGTCTGTATGTTTGTATATTCCACCTGTATGACTACACCCAGAACACATTGCTGAGTCCACCACCCCTCCCCTGACAAATATCATACGCTTAAACAACCACACATACTCCATGAAGCACTAGGGGAAGATCTCAGATCTTCAGAATGTTTAGGGACCTCTGAGATTGGTGACCTTAAAACACTGCCCATTTACTTACCTTTTGCATTCTATAGGCACAATCCCAGAAGGTTAGTCCCCAAATGTAATCTGTCCCCATATTTAAAGGGCAACTCTTTGCTCTGACAAAATTATCAGCCTCTTAACTTCTTGGATATTCTATCTAAAATTATAATTGTTTCCTAAACTTCAAGTCTGAGCTTCTCAGGTTAATAAGGTAAGATCCTCAGACATGGCTATCATATGCTCAAGCACATTATACATTGAATAACTTTGTGAACAAATATGTTAGAAATTGCATATAATTATGGTAGTTTTCGACTATATCCTAGAGTCTATAGATAGTAATCGGTTATGAGATGGGCTGCAGAGCTCAGGAGAAATCCTTGGTAGTTGAATATAGTGAATATATTTCTATATAAACTGTTTCTAAGTTTTTTTAACAGGTAAAGCAACAATTTTTAAGGTGACACGGAGATGTACTCTCACCGCCCTCCTTTAAATTTATAGTTTAATGACTGGAAAACACAAACACACACACACCAGGGATAGCAAATAGGTGTCACTCTCTTTTGTTTTTTTGGCCTCACAGAGCAGCAGGCAGATCTTAGTTCCCCGACCAGGGATTGAACCTGTGCTCCCTGCAATGGAAGCACAGTCTTAACCACTGGACTTCCAGGGAAGTCCCAGTAGGTGTCATTTAGGAATGCTGACTGATTGGTGGAGACCACTCTGAATGCTATATTTCATAGACTTGTGAAGTGGTTAAAGGAAACACATGATAGTTGATTACACATCCACTAAGGGCATGGTGAGTGGCAGGGGCTGAGGGTTATTTTCTGTATAAATACTAGGGCTCTTTTAGTGGGGAGAACCTAATGTAGATGAAGAATCAAATATCACATTGACTTGGTGTTGACTCTGTCGGTTGCAGTTTTTATTTTATTTTTGGCTGTGCTGGATCTTTTTTGCTGCATGGGCTTTTCTCTAGTTGCGAGCGGGGGCTTTTCTCTAGTTGCGAGCGGGGGCTACTCTAGTTGCGAGCGGGGGCTACTCTAGTTGTGAGCGGGGGCTTTTCTCTAGTTGCAAGCAGCGGCTACTCTAGTTGCAAGCGGGGGCTTTTCTCTAGTTGCGAGTGGGAGCTACTCTCTAGTTGCTAGCGGGGCCTACTCTCAAGTTGCGAGAGGGGGCTTTTCTCTAGTTGCGAGCGGCGGCTACTCTAGTTGCGAGCGGCGGCTCCTCTAGTTGCAAGCGGGGGCTTTTCTCTAGTTGCGAGTGGGGGCTACTCTCTAGTTGCGAGCGGGGCCTACTCTCCAGTTGCGAGAGGGGGCTTTTCTCTAGTTGCGAGCGGGGGCTACTCTGTAGATGCAGTGCACAGGCTTTTCCCTGAGGTGGCTTCTCTTGTTGCAGAGCGCAGGCTCTAGGGTGCATGGGCTCAGTAATTGTGGCTTCTGGGCTGTAGAGCACAGCCTCACTAGTTGTGGCGCATGGGCTTAGTTGCTCTGTGTCATATGGGATATTCCCAGATCAGGATCGAACCCATGTTCCCTGCACTGGCAGGCAGATTCTTTACCACTAAACCACCAGGGAGGCCCCTGTCGGATGTATTTTTATTTCATCCAAGCTTGTTAAAACAACTGCAGCAGTCATTCAGTATGTAGTAATAGCCACCTCAAAACATCGAAAGTTCAACTAGAATTTGTATAGTGAGTATAAAACAAGTGACTCAATTTAAGGCAGGAAATGGGAAAGAAAATTGGTAAGTTCATCGTAAGCTAGTTATAAATGAAACAATTAAGTTAAATTCATACACTATCCTTAAACTCATATTTGCCATGTTTCATGATTCCTACTATTAACCAAAACATGTTTCACAAACCTTAACCTTCACAAACCTTAACCTTCACAAACACAGAAACTATATATTTCAATTGGGTAAAGATATGCTTTGTAGTAAAATAATTTTATAAGAGGGCCCTTATCTCTTTGTATTGGATAGCAGGAAAGAAATCTGTGACCTGCGAAGGAAAAGAGAGAACAGCCAAATATATTTTCCTTGAGACCTTTGCTTCAATCTGATTAGTTCACAAATAGTTTCCTTTTAATTGTTTAGTTCACTAGGCCATAAATTCAGCTTCCTTATCAGCACAGAGCAAGGCATTTTCTAGCACAGCATCCAGAATAAACAAAAGCTCTCTAAGCCCAAGTGATATGCTTCATAGTTTCCCTGTGAGAGAGACTGATAATTAAAGTTGACTCTCTTCTGATTTCCTAGTTCCCCCTTTGCAAGAAGGGCTTGTATTGTTCTATTCCTCCATAGAAAAAGAAAACAAATAACAAGACGCTTTTGGGCAGTGATTCTAAATGCATTTAGAAATTGCATTTGGCTGTCGGTCACACAGGCCTGACTATAGTGACTTGAGCAGATCAGATTATTTTCTCTGTCATTAGAGAAGGATGGACGTTGGCACGTGCACAGCAGCTCTGTGCACTGTCAGGGATGTGGGCTCCTCTTGACTCCGTGCTCTTCCATGTTTGGTATGCAGCTTTCCTCTCAAACTCAACTCATGGTGCAAGATACAAGGAGCTTCAGCAGCCATTGCATCTCCATTCCAGGAAGGAAGTAGGGGGCTGTCAGATCAACTGCTCTTAGAAGATCTTGGCTGCTGCACTTGTGAAGTGACTCAGGAGATTGCAGAGCTGGGACTGGAGACCATTTTCCCAAAGCTCTCAGCCTTGTGGAGGAGCCTGCTTACCTGATGAAACTCACCCTTTCTGAGCCTCCGTTCATCTGTAAACTTCACGGATTGGTTGTGATGAATAAATAATGCAATGGGCACGAGCTGTCAACCACACAGTGAACGTGCTGTAAGTGGTCTTAAGAGTATTTTCCATTCCTGGACTTCGATTCCAGAACATGAATTGTTTCTGCCATGGATGAAAGACTGAGTACAGAGGGAGAAGGGCAGCTGCATTGCCTCTGCTGTTAGGGAAGATACTCTTTCTGTGTTCGGTGCTAAAGCTCTCGTTCTGGCTCCTTTGTCAAAGCTGTAATCAGCCTATCTTCCTGCAAGGATTCAGGGATATTTCACCACACCGGCATTATAATTCTCTCTTTATCAGCCTTGCTACAACAGATGATACCTGGGCTGCAGAATTTAGACAGTAAATTAATGAGGGATTAAGCATGCAGACTGTGGGATCTCAGTCACTACAACTGCGGGGCTCCATGAGCTGGCCTGGCAGATAAAGACCTTTCAGTTTCTGATGCTTTCAGCATAGACCCTTGGGGACAGACCTGCAGGCCTGCAGCTACCCAGTGACTACCCTGTTACCACCTTTGGCTTCTCCAGGTCAGGACACGGAGTGGTCTGGCTAGTGGAGGAGGGTTTTTAAGAGTCAGATAATCCAATCTGCATTTGAACACTGGCTCAGTCACTTGCTAGCTGTGTGGCCCTGCGGAAGTCACCGAATACCTCTTCAGCTTAGTTGACTTATTTTTTCATCTGGAAAGAAAGTGCTATGGTCCAGCTGTCATGGAACATACATTCAGTAAGCCATAACTACTATTTATTATTAAACAGGGTTCATCTTTGCTATACTATATATATATATATATATATATATATATATATATATAAGTAGCTTTATTGAGGTTTAATTTGGATACAATAAAGATTAATTCATTTTAAGAGTATGGTTTGAGGAGTTTTGGCAAATGTATATCCATGTAATTGCCACCACAATCAAGACATAGAGCCTTTTTATCATCACCACCAACCCCCCACCAATTGATTCTTTGTAGTCAGTTCCTGACTGCTATCCCTGGCCTCAGACAATCAGTGGTTTGCTGTCATTATAGCTTTTGCCTTTTTGAGACTACATAAAATGGAATCACATAGTATGGTCTTTCGTGTTGGGCTTATTTCTCCTTGAATAGCGTTTTTAAAGTTAATTAGTTATGTACTTGACAGCATGGTCTTTGTTGCTACACGTGGGCTTTTTCTAGTTGTGGCGATGGGAGCTACATTCTAGTTGCATTGTGAGGGCTTCTCACTGTAGTGGCTTCTTTCGTTGTGGAGCCTGGGCTCTAAAGTGTGCAGGCTTCAGTAGCTGTGGCTTGCAGGCTCAGTAGTTGCGGCTCAAGGGCTCTATTTGTGGTGCATGGGCTTAGTTGCTGCGCAACATGTAGAATCTTCCCAAGTCAGGGATCAAACCTGTGTCCCCTGCATTGGCAAGTGGATTCTTAACCACCAGGGAAATCCTTTGAATAATGTTTTTAAGATTTATCCATATGGATATATTAGTAGTTTTTATTGCTAAATAGAATTTCATTTAACAGTTGATGGACTTTTGGGATATTTTCAATTTCAGTTCAGTTCAGTTCATTTCAGTCGCTCACTTATGTCCAAATCTTTGCCACCTGATGGACTGCAGCACGACAGGCCTCCCTGTCCATCACCAACTCCCAGAGTTTACTCAAACTCATGTCCATTGCGTCCGTGATGCTATCCAACTATCTCATCCTCTGTCGTCCCCTTCTCCTCCCACCTTCAATCTTTCCCAGCATCAGGGTCTTTTCCAATGAGTCAGTTCTTTGCATCAGGGGACCAAAGTATGGAATTTCAGCTTCAGCATCAGTCCTTCCAATCAATATTCAGGGCTGATTGCTTTTAGGATGGACTGGTTGGATCTCCTTGCAGTCCAAGGGACTCTCAAGACTCTTCTGCAACACCACACTTCAAAAGCATCAATTCTTCAGCGTTTCTTTATAGTCCAACTCTCACATCCATACATGACTGCTGGAAAAACCATTGCCTTGGCTAGATGGGCCTTTGTTGGCCAAGTAATGTCTCTGCTTCTTAATATGCTGTCTAGGTTAGTCACAACTTCTCTTCCAAGGAGTAAGCGTCTTTTAATCATGGCTGCAGTCACCATCTCCAGTGATTTTAGAGCCCCCCAAAATAAAGTCTGTCGCTGCTTCCACTGTTTCCCCATCTATTTGCCATGAAGTGATGGGACTGGATGCCATGATCTTAGTTTTCTGAATGTTGAGTGTTAAGCCAACTTTTTCACTCTCTTCGTTCACTTTCATCAAGAGGCTGTTTAGTTCTTCGATTTCTGCCATATGCCCATCTGCATATCTGAGGTTATTGATATTTCTCCTGGCAATCTTGATTCCAGCTTGTGTTTCATCCAGCCCAGCATTTTTCATGATGGACTCTGCATATAAGTTAAATAAGCTGAGTAACAATATATAGCCTTGATGTACTCCTTTTCCAATTTTGAAAAAAATCAGTTGTTCCATGTCCAGTTCTAACTGTTGCTTGTTGACTTGCAAACAGGTTTCTCTGGAGACAGGTTAGGTGGTCTGGTGTTCCCATCTCTTTAAAAATTTTCCACCCTTTGTCATGATCCACACAAATCCTTTAGTCTAGTCAATGGAGCAGAAGTAGATATTTTTCTGGAATTCCTTTGCTTTCTCCATGATCTAACAAATGTTGACAATTTGATCTCTGATTCCTCTGCCTCTTTAAAACCCAGCTTGTACATCAGGAAGTTCTCAGTTCATGTACTGCCAAAGCCTGGCTGAAGGATTTTGAGTATAACCTAGCTAGCATGTGAAATGAGTGCAATTGTACAGTAGTTTGAACATTCTTTGGCATTGCCCTTCTTTGGGATTGCAGTGAAACCTGACCTTTTCCCATCCTTTGGCCACTGTTGAATTTTCCAAATTTGCTGACTTATTGAATACAGCACTTTATGTGCACATATGCTTTAATTTCTCTTGGGTGAATACCTAGGACTGGTATTACTAGGTCATATAGTATATTAAATTTGATTAAAATAAAATAAAGACCAATTGTCTTCCAAAGTGGCTGTACCATTTTGCATTTCCACCAACAACACATAAGATTTAGAGTTGATTTAACTTCTCACCAGTCCTCAATATTGTCATTTCTTTTCATTTTGCCTGTTATAATATGTGGATAGGGATTTCTCATTGTTGTTTTAATTTTTTATTTCTCTGATAACTAGTGACGGCTGAATATTTTTTCATATACTCATTGGCCATTATTATATATTCTTTCATAAAATGCCCAATTTTTTTGGTCCATTTAAAAACTGGATTCTTTGTCTTTTTTAAATTTTATTTTTACTTTATTTTACTTTACAATACTGTATTGGTTTTGCCACACATTGACATGGATCTGCCACGGGTGTATACGAGCTCCCAATCCTGAATCCCCCCCCACCTCCCACCCCATATCATCTCTCTGGATCATCCCCGTGCACCAGCCCCAAGCATCCTGTATCCTGTATCGAACAAAGGCTGGCACTTCGTTTCTACATGATAGTATACATGTTTCGATGCCATTCTCCCAAATCATCCCACCCTCTCCCTCTCCCTCAGAGTCCAAAAGTCCGATCTATACATCTGTGTCTCTTTTGCTGTCTTGCATACAGGGTCATGATGGACTCTGCATAAAAGTTAAATAAATTACCATCTTTCTAAATTCCATATATATGTGTCAGTATACTGTATTGGTATTTTGCTTTCTGGCTTACTTCACTCTGTATAATCGGCTCCAGTTTCATCCATCTCATTAGAACGGATTCAAATGTATTCTTTTTAATGGCTGAGTAATACTCCATTGTGTATATGTACCACAGCTTTCTTATCCATTCATCTGCTGATGGACATCTAGGTTGTTTCCATGTCCTGGCTATTATAAACAGTGTTACGATGAACATTGGGGTACATTGTGTCTCTTTCAATTCTGGTTTCCTCGGTGTGTATGCCCAGCAGTGGGATTGCTGGGTCATAAGGCAGTTCTATTTGCAATTTTTTAAGGAATCTCCACACTGTTCTCCATAGTGGCTGTACTAGTTTGCATTCCCACCGACAGTGTAAGAGGGTTCCCTTTTCTCCACACCCTCTCCAGCATTTATTGCTTGCAGATTTTTGGGTCGCCGACATTCTGACTGGTGTGAAGTGGTACCTCATTGTGGTTTTGATTTGCATTTCTCTAATAATGAGTGATGTTGAGCATCTTTTCATGTGTTTGTTAGCCATCCATATGTCTTCTTTGGAGAAATGTCTATTTAGTTCTTTGGCCCATTTTTTGATTGGGTTATTTATTTTTCTGGAGTTGAGCTGCATAAGTTGCTTATATATTTTTGAGATTAGTTGTTTGTCAGTTGCTACATTTGCTATTGTTTTCTCCCATTCAGAAGGCTGTCTTTTCACCTTACTTATAGTTTCCTTTGTTGTGCAGAAGCTTTTAACTTTAATTAGGTCCCATTTGTTTATTTTTGCGTTTATTTTCATTACTCTGGGATGTGGATCATAGAGGACCCTGCTGTGATTTATGTCGGAGAGTGTTTTGCCTATGTTCTCCTCTAGGAGTTTTATAGTTTCTGGTCTTATGTTTAGATCTTTAATCCATTTTGAGTTTATTTTTATGTGTGGTGTTAGAAAGTGATCTAGTTTCATTCTTTTACAAGTGGTTGACCAGTTTTCCCAGCACCACTTGTTAAAGAGATTGTCTTTACTCCACTGTATATTCTTGCCTCCTCTTTGTCTTCTTATTGTCCTGCTATCATGGGTCTATTTCTGGACTCTCTATTTTTTTCCATTCGTCTATATGCCTGTGCCTATGCCAGTGTGATACCTACTTAGGTTTATCACAAGTATGAGGTCAGATAGTGTAAGTATTCTGTTTTTTCTCAAAGTATTTTGGTATTTTTAGGTCCTTTGTATTCCCAAATAAATTTTAGGACCAGTCTGTGATTTTCTACACAATGTCTGCTGGGATTTTGATTGAGATTGAATTGAGTGGATAGGTTAATTTGAGGATAAATGGCATCTTAATGAGACTGAATCTTCCAGTTCACAACATGATATATTTACCCATTTATTTCGGTCTTATTTAATGTTTCTTGGTAATGTTTTATAGTTTTCAATATAAAGATACTGTGAAAGTTTGATTAAATGTATTCCTAAGTGTTGTATTTTATTTTATTTTTGATGTTTTGATGTCTGATGTTTGATGGGGCTTCCCAGGTGGCACTAATGGTAAAGAACCTGCTTGCCGATGCAGGAGACTTAAGAGATGCAGGTTCCATCCCTGGGTCAGGAAGATCCCCTGGAGGAGGGCATGGCAACCCACTCCAGTATTCTTGCCTGGAGAATCCCATGGACAGAGGAGGCTGGCGGGCTACAGCCTATGGAGTTGCAAAGAGTTGTAAATATCTGAAGCAACTTAGCATACATACATAGATTTTCCCCCTAAATTTCATTTTCTAGTTATTTCTTGCTGGTATATAGAAATGCAATTGATCTTTTCATGTTGACCTCAATGCTTGTGAACTTACTAAATTCATTTATTGTAGCAGTTTTGCAGATTCTTTGGGATTTTACATATACATGATACGATTATCTTAAAAATATAGATGATCTAATTTCTTTCCAGACTGCATGCTTTCGTTTCCTTTTCTTGTCTACTTCATTGACTAGGACTTCCAGTAAGTCACTGAATAGAAGTAAGGGGAGCAGAAGTGCTTGCCTTGTTACTGCTCTTAAGAAGAAAGCATTCAATCCTTCATCATTAAGAACAACAATGTCAGTTGTAGGACTCATAAATTCTCTTCATCAGGTTGAGAAAATTTCCTTCTATTTCTAGTTTGCTTAGAACTTTTATTGTGGATGTGTGTTTAATTTTGTCAAATAGATTATGTGCATCTGTTAAGATAATCATAAGGTTTTCCTACTTTACTGGATTAATATGGTGAATTATATTAATGATTTTCAGTTATTAAACTAATATTGCATTCCTAAAATAAACCTTACTTGTTTTAATGCATTATTCTTTGCAATGTATATATTGCAAAATTCAGTTTGCTAATATATTTTAGAGCATTTTTGTTTTTATATTCTTGACTGATATTCTTTTCTTCTCCAAGCCAAGCTTCAACAGTACGTGAACTGAGAACTTCCACATGTTCAAGCAGGATTTAGAAAAGGCAGAGGAACCAGAGGTCAAATTGCCAACATCTGCTGGATCATCAAAAAAGCAAGAGAGTTCCAGAAAAACATCTACTTCTGCTTTATTGACTATGCCAAAGCCTTTGACTGTGTGGATCACCATAAACTGTGGAAAATTCTTAAAGAGATGGGAATACCAGACCACCTGACCTGCCTCCTGAGAAATCTGGAGGTTTGCAGGTCAAGAAGCAATAGTTAGAACTGGACATGGAACAACAGACTGGTTCCAAATGGGTAAAGGTATACCTCAAGGTTGTATATTGTCACCCTGCTTATTTAACTCATATGCAGAGTCCATCATGAAAAATGCTGGGCTGGATGAAACACAAGCTGAAATCAAGATTGCCAGGAGAAATATCAATAACCTCAGATATGCAGAAGGGCATATGGCAGAAATCGAAGAACTAAACAGCCTCTTGATGAAAGTGAACGAAGAGAGTGAAAAAGTTGGCTTAACACTCAACATTCAGAAAACTAAGATCATGGCATCCAGTCCCATCACTTCATGGCAAATAGATGGGGAAACAGTGGAAGCAGTGACAGACTTTATTTTGGGGGGCTCTAAAATCACTGGAGATGGTGACTGCAGCCATGATTAAAAGACGCTTACTCCTTGGAAGAGAAGTTGTGACCAACCTAGACAGCATATTAAGAAGCAGAGACATTACTTGGCCAACAAAGGCCCATCTAGCCAAGGCAATGGTTTTTCCAGCAGTCATGTATGGATGTGAGAGTTGGACTATAAAGAAATGCTGAAGAATTGATGCTTTTGAAGTGTGGTGTTGCAGAAGAGTCTTGAGAGTCCCTTGGACTGCAAGGAGATCCAACCAGTCCATCCTAAAAGCAATCAGCCCTGAATATTGATTGGAAGGACTGATGCTGAAGCTGAAATTCCATACTTTGGTCCCCTGATGCAAAGAACTGACTCATTGGAAAAGACCCTGATGCTGGGAAAGATTGAAGGTGGGAGGAGAAGGGGACGACAGAGGATGAGATTGTTGGATGGCATCACGGACGCAATGGACATGAGTTTGAGTAAACTCTGGGAGTTGGTGATGGACAGGGAGGCCTGTAGTGCTGCAGTCCATGGGGTGGCAAAGAGTCGGATATGACTGAGAGACTGAACTGAACTGTTTTTTGTAATAGTAAAATAGATTAATAAAATAAGTTAGGGAGTATGGTAAGTTAAATAAAGTCCTCATGAACTATAGCTTGCCAGGATCCTCTGTCCATGGAATTCTCCAGGCAAGAATAATGGAAAGAGTTGCTGTTCCCTTCTCCAGGGCTTCTTCCTAACCCAGGGATCAAACCTGCATTGCTGGGTCTCTTGCATTGCAGGTGGATTCTTTACTGTTTGAGCCACCAGGGAATCCCAAATAAGGTCCTCAAAGATGTGCTAATCCCCAGAATCTCTGATTGTTATCTTAAATATAAGTAGAATTTTGCTAATATGATTAAGTTGATGGAATGGGGAAATTGTCTCGGATTATCAAGATTGTCTGTAAATGCAATCATTAAATGTCCTTACAAATAAGAGGCAGAGGGAGATTTTACACAGATGGAAAAGGAGAAGAGAAGGAGGCAGTGAGACCATAGAGGCATAGATTGGAGTAACAGGGTCGGTCACATGCCAAGGAATGCTGATAGCCACTGGAAGCTGACAGAGTCCAGGAAAGGGTTCTACATAGAACCTCTGAGGGAAGCATAGTCCAACTGACACCTTAATTTTGGCCCAGTCATGCTATTTGGATTTCTGGCATCCAGAACAGTGAGGGAATAAATTTCTGTTGTTTTAAGCCAGCAAATTTATGTTAAATTGTTACACCAACCTCAAGGCAATGAATAGAGGAAGTATTCCCTTCTATATATTTGGAAAGATTTTGTGTAGGATGGGTACTATTTCTTCTTTAAATGTTTATTAGAATTCACCTGTGAAGTTCTCCAGACATACATTTTTTTAAGCAAAGAGTATAAATTATAATTTCAATTTTAAAGAATTAATATAGAACTATTTAGATTCTCTATTTTATCCTGAATTAGTTTTTTCTGTTTGTGTATTTCAAACACTTTGTCGACTTCATCTATATAGTTGGGTTTATTGACATAAAGTTATCAGTAATATTTCCTATCATCCTTTTAATTTATATGAGATATGTGGTAAAGTCCTCTCTTTCATTCCTGATATTGGTAATTTATTTCTTGTCTTTTTGGTTCTTGTTCAGTGTAGGTAGATGTATATCAATTTCATGAATTTTTTTCAAAGAACTTGGTTTTAGTTTTATTGATTTTCTCTATTGTTTAATTTTTATTTTTAAACTTACTATTTCTTTTATTTTCCTTATTTTGGGCTTTGCTTATTCTTCTTTTAGCTCTTAAAATGGGAATTTTAGATAATTGACTTTAGGCTTTCCTTCATTTCTGTTATTAACATTTGAAACTATATTTTCCTTTAAGCATTTCTTTCACTAAATTCTGTAAGTTTTGATATCTTATGTTTTCAGTTAAATTTAGCTCTGAATATATTCTAATTTGTTTTGTGATTTATTTTTCTGATCCTTCGAAGACTTAGAAATATATTGCTTAATTTCCAAATATATGGATATAGCCAGGTGCATTTCTGTTCTTAAGTTCTAATTTTATTCTTTTGTGGGTCATAAAACACATGCTATGTGAGTTCAGTCCTTTTATATTTACTGAGATTATTATTATTTTTTTTTTTGGCCTGGCATATGGTCTATCTTGATGAATGTTTCACATGCACTTGAAAATACTGCTGTTGTTAGGTGAAACATCAATAAATGTCAATTTAGTCATGTTGGTTGATAGTTTTGTTCAAATTTTTCATATTTTTACTGATTTTATGTCTACCTGTTCTATCAATTACTGAGAGGAGTGTGAAAATCTTGGCTCAGATTGTTGTCTATTTCAGTTTAGACAGCTCTTGCTTTATGTATCATGCAGTTCTTTTAGCAGGTGTTGTACATGTATGATTGTTATATCTTAACTTTTTTTTTTTGGTCTCTGAGAAGTTTCCTTGTCTTCAGGTCTTTCTTATCTGATATTAATAGAGACTCTATATCTTCCTTATGCTTACTGTTTGCATGGTATGTCTTTTTTATTTTACTTTCAATCTATTTGTACCTTTGTATTTTAAATGCTTCTGTGATAGAGCACATACAGCTGAGCGTTGCTTTTTATATGATATAAATATTTCTGTCTTTTAATCAGAGTATTTAGTCTATTACATTCAAAGTAATTAATCATGTGGTTGAATTTAGGTCCACTATTTTGTCATTTGTTTTCAATTTGCATCATCTCTTTTTGTTCCTCTGTATCTCTTTGCTTTGTACATGAAATGTTTTTAGTAACATTTTGATTTAATCTACTGGCTCTTTAGGTATATTTATTTGCATTTAAGGGGGCTTCCCTGATAACTCAGTTGGTAAAGAATCCTCCTGCAATGCAGGAGACCCCAGTTTAATTCCTGGGTCGGGAAGATCTGCTGGAGAAAGGATAGGCTACCCTGTCCAGTATTCTGGCCTGGAGAATTCCATGGACTGTATTTGCATTTAGCACTTGCTCTAGGGATTACAATATAGATCTTTTATTGATCACAGCTTATTTAAATTACAATAGGAATCTTGCCTCAGTACATGGATCCACACACATTTGTGTTTTAATATTCTTTTTGGTTTTTATTTGATGAAATACTTTTTTTTTTTAAATAGCTGCTAGTTACATAACCAAATGGTTGACCTCTTTTAAACATGACCTTACTGAGGCATTTGCCGAGAGAAAGTCTGAGGAGGAAATTAGAACGAGGGGTGAAGTGGTGTGACATCATACATGTAGATTATAAAAGGCAGAGGGGCTTCAGAGAGGTTGTGGCTGATGGAGAATGGGAGAGAGGAACATTGTTACAGAAGGTAAGACAGATCTGAGGTTCAACCATGCATGAGCTATGGCTTCTGAAAGATAAGGAAAGTTGGAGAGTGGGTGGGTGGGTAATATTTGGAAACTCAGTTGAGGCATTTACTTTTTTTAAAGATTTTTGTATGCAGACCATAAAGACTTTTTAACAGTCTTTATTGAATTTGTTACAATACTGCTTCTGTTTTATGTTTTGATTTTTTTGGTGGTGAGGCATATGGGATCTTATCTCCCCAAACAGAAATCGAACTCACAACTCTCTGCACTGGAAGGCAAAGTCTTAACCACTGAACTGCCAGGGAAGTCCCTGAGGCACTTTTAAATTAAGAGATTAAATTAATGAAAAATGTGTTAATATGGAAAAGTATATTTTACTAGCACCTTGAATATATACCTGAGAGTAAGCTGAGCTAGGAAAACTAGTGAAAATTCTTGAAGACATTTTTAGAAAAAAAAATAGAAAGAAATGAAATTAAAAAGAATGAATGGAACTTGAATGCTGCCCTAATTTAGAAATCTATTTATTAGCCTCTCTTTAAAGATGAGAAAAATGACTCTTCATGTTTTTTCATAGTATGTAAATTTAGGGTAAATTAACAAATTCTTTTTCTTGTTATATGTATTAAAATTTTTTCCCTGTAAAACACTATCAAGTGAATTGTACTCTACCCTGTTTTTTTTTTTTTTTAATGTTTGTCTCTTCCTGAGGAAATCTGAACTAGCATCTTTAATCACCTGACAGATGCGCCAGTGGCAAAGGAAAACATGAGGTCTTGAGCAGCTCATTAGATGAACCCTAGGATAGGATTGGTTATGTTGAATTCCAAAAGCCCTCATATTATATTTCTCTTTAAGGGCTGTTGCAATATAGTTTTTATGAGCTGGAAGGTTGTCATATCTTGGGAAATTTTAATATTTCATCTTGTCCTTTAATGTGCCTGCCAAAGTATTTAAAGAGTTGAGTAAGAATTATATGTATTAGGATGATGAAAATGTTTTAACCACTTTAAATGATTTAAATCATTTTCCATTGGAAATAAATTCAGAAAGATAAAATTAATAAAGAGGCCCAGATATGATGCCACGTGGTATTGACATGGTTGAAATCAGACATAGTGATACTCCAGCATTTAATGGTTGACAGTTGAGTGTAATCAGCTGCCTCACGCAGATTTCCAAGACTCATCAGCCAGTGACACTCAGGGGCTTCATCTCAATATTTCATCATCTGTTGTTCTCACCTGCTGACAGAGGACATCCCACCCTTGCAAATTCTTCCCAAAGTATGTTAGCGTGTTTCTAGGGGGTTTGCGGTGTGTTCCTGAAGAGTTTCTCCTAAGTTTGCAATGCCTCCTTCTCTTCTATGTCAAAGCCTGATGTACAGGGAGGGAAGGGGGAGTGCCGTCTTTCCACCCATAGCATACTCTGTGAGTATTAGTGGAACGCTGAGCTCATTGTACTCTCTGTGTTTTTCAGAGGCTGCAGGGAAGCAGCACTTTTATATTCCTTGCAGTCCTCTCTCTTTCTGGGATGCAGTCCAGGAAGATGAACATGGGATAGTCTGTAGGACAAATACTGCTGTACTCTAAATAGCTGTTCTCAGTTTCTAAGGATTCATTACTTGGCCAAGTGGGATGTTTTCTTGCTTCTTGTCCCTCTAAGGGGGATTTCCACAGAGTTAGTTAGGTTCTCGGTTCTGGGAAGGCAGAGACCATACCTGACTTATTCCTCTCTTTGTTGCCACAGAGTAAGTAAATGATAAAAACTTGTTCTCTCTCTGCCTGGGGCTCTTAGGTCTTTCAGCAAAGAAAATTCTTTGGGGGCTGACCCTGCAAGTTTTTCAGAGTTGCCCAAATTCCATCTTAGGTAAAAGTTAGAACCTTCACTACTTTTAAAATATCTCATAAAGTATCTTATTGTAGTTACTGGGCTCAATTGCCTTCTTCTTAAAGATCTTGGAAATTGTGACAAAATTTCATTGCCCATATTGATATCACTTCAATTCAGGTGTCTATTTATTTCCCTTATTTTGTTTTTGGTTAAAGTATAGACTAATGTGGGTGTTTCAATGATTGATCATGATGAAATGATTTCCTTTTGCCTTACCACTAACAAAATCTATTGGTCTAGGGTTGCCAGAGAAAACACAAAATATTCAGTTAAGTTTTAATTTCTAGTAAATATAATGAACAAATTTTTAGTATTATTAAATCCCATGCATTTTGGCAATGGAGCATAGTCTCAGATTTACCCTAGAGTTTATTGTTTATCTGAAATTCAATTTTAATTCAGTTCAGTTCAGTTGCTTAGTCATGTCCGACTCTTTGCAACCCCATGGCTTGCAGCACACCAGGCCTCCCTGTCCATCACCAACTTTCAGAGCTTACTCAAACTCATGTCCATTGAGTTGGTGATACCAATCAGCCATCTCATCTTCTGTCGTCCCCTTTTCCTCCTGCCTTCAGTCTTTCCCAGCATCAGGGTCTTCTCCAATGAGTTGGTTCTTTGCATTGGTAGCCAAAGTATGGAGTTTCAGCTTTAGCATCAGTTCTTCCAATGAATATTCAGGACTGATTTCCTTTAGGATTGACTGGTTGCATCTCCTTGCAGTCCAAGGGACTCTCAAGAGTCTTCTCCAACACCACAGTTCAAAAGCATCAATGCTTCAGCGCTCAGCTTTCCTTATAGTCCAACTCTCACATCCATACATGACTACTGGAAAAATCATAGCTTTGACTAGATGGACCTTTGTTGGCCAAGCAATGTCTCTGCTTCTTAATATGCCTTCTAGGTTGGTCCTTAACTTTTCCTCCAAGGAGCAAGCATCTTTTAATTTCATGGCTGCAGTCACCATCTGCAGTGATTTTAGGGTCCCCCAAATAAAGACTGTCACTGTTTCCACTGTTTTCCCATCTATTTGCCATGAAGTGATGGGACCAGATGCCATGATCTTAGTTTTCTGAATGTTTAGTTTTAAGCCAACTTTTTCACTCTCCTCTTTCACTTTCATCAAGAGGCTCTTTAGTTCTTCACTTTCTGCCATAAGGGTGGTGTCATCTGCATATCTGAGGTTATTGGTATTTCTCCCAGTAGTCTTGATTTCAGCTTGTGTTTCATCCAACCCAGCATTTTTCATGATGTACTCTGCATATAAGTTAAATGAGCAGGGTGACAATATACAGCCTTGAGGTACTCCTTTCTCCATTTGGAACCAGTCTGTTGTTCCATGTCCAGTTCTTCTTTTTTAAATTTATTTTAATTGGAGGCTAATTGCAATATTGTAGTGTTTTTTCCCATACATTCACATGAGTCAGCCATGGGTATACATGTGTTCTCCATCCTGAACCCCCCACCCGCTTCCCTCCCCATCCCATCCCTCAGGGTTATTCCAGTGCACCAGCCCTGAGCACTCTGTCTCATGCATCAAACCTGGACTGGCGATCTGTTTCACATATGATAATATACATGTTTCAATGCCATTCTCTCAAATCATCCCACCCTCACCTTCTCCCACAGAGTCCAAAAGTCTGTTCTATACATCTGTGTCTCTTTTGCTGTCTTGCATATAGGGTCATGGTTACCATCTTTCTAAATTCCATGTATATGCGTTAGTATACTGTATTGGTGTTTTTCTTTCTGGCTTAGTTCACTCTGTATAATAGGCTCCAGTTTCATCCACTTCATTAGAACTGATTCAAATGTATTATTTTTAATCGCTGATATTCCATTGTGTATATGTACCACAACTTTCTTATCCATTCATTTGCGGATGGACATCTAGGTTGCTTCCATGCCCTGGCTATTATAAACAGTGCTGTGATGAACATTGGGGTACACGTGTCTCTTTCAATTCTGGTTTCCTCGGTGTGTATGCCCAGCAGTGGGATTGCTGGGTCATAAGGCAGTTCTATTTCTAGTTTTTTAAGGCATCTCCACACTGTTCTCCATAGTGGCTGTACTAGTTTGCATTCCCACCAACAGTGTAAGAGGGTTCCCTTTTCTCCACACCCTCTCCAGCATTTATTGCTTGTAGACTTTTGGATCGCAGCCATTCTGACCATCTTGAGATGGTACCTCATTGTGGTTTTGATTTGCATTTCTCTGATAATGGGTGATGTTGAGCATCTTTGCATGTGTTTGTTAGCCATCCGTATATCTTCTTTGGAGAAATGTCTATTTAGTTCTTTGGCCCATTTTTTGATTGGGTCATTTATTTTTTTGTAATTGAGCTGCATGAGCTGCTTATATATTTTTGAGATTAATTCTTTGTCAGTTGCTTTGTTTGCTATTATTTTCTCCCATTCTGAAGGCTGTCTTTTCACCTTGCTTATAGTTTCCTTCATTGTGCAAAAGCTTTTAAGTTTAATTAGGTCCCATTTGTTTATTTTTGCTTTTATTTCCAATAATCTGGGAGGTGGGCCATAGACGATCCTGCTGTGATGTATGTCGGAGAGTGTTTTGTCTATGTTTCACTCTAGGAGTTTTCTAGTTTCTGGTCTTATGTTTAGATCTTTAATCCATTTTGAGTTTATTTTTGTCTATGGTGTTTGAAAAAGTTGATGTATGGCAAAACCAATACAATACTGTAAAGTAATTAGCGTCCAATTAAAATAAATAAATTTAAATTTTAAAAAAGAAAGTGTTCTAGTTTCATTCTTTTACAAGTGATTGATGTTTCCACAGTACCACTTGTTAAAGAGATTGTCTTTTCTCCACTATATACTCTTGCCTCCTTTGTCAAAGATAAGGTGTCCATAGGAATGTGGATTTATCTCTGGGCTTTCTATTTTGTTTCATTGATCTATATTTCTGTCTTTGTGCCAGTACCATACTGTCTTGATGACTGTGGCTTTGTAGTAGAGCCTGAAGTCAGACAGGTTGATTCCTCCAGTTCCAGTCTTCTTTCTCAAGATTGCTTTGGCTATTCGAGGTTTTTTGTATTTCCATACAAATTGTGAAATTATTTGCTCCAGTTCTCTGAAAAATACTGTTGGTAGCTTGATAGGGATTGCATTGACTCTATAGATTGTTTTGGGTACTATACTTGTTTTCACTATACTGATTCTTCCGATCCATGAACATGGTATATTTCTTCATCTGTTAGTGTCCTCTTTGATTTCTTTCACCAGTGTTTTATAGTTTTCTATATATAGGTCTTTAGTTTCTTTCAGTTCAGTTCAGTTCAGTCGCTCAGTTGTGTCCAACTTTTTGCGACCCCATGAATCGGAGCACACCAGGCCTCCCTGTCCATGACCATCTCCCGGAGATCACTCAGACTCACATCCATCGAGTCCGTGATGCCATCCAGCCATCTCATCCTCTGTCATCCCCTTCTCCTCCTGCTCCCAATCCATCCCAGCATCAGAGTCTTTTCCAATGAGTCAACTCTTCGCATGAGGTGGCCAAAGTACTGGAGCTTCAGCTTCAGCATCATTCCTTCCAAAGAAATCCCAGGGTTGATCTCCTTCAGAATGGACTTGTTGGATCTCCTTGCAGTCCAAGGGACTCTCAAGAGTCTTCTCCAACACCACAGTTCAAAAGCATCAATTCTTCAGCGCTCAGCCTTCTTCACAGTCCAACTCTCACATCCATACATGATCACAGGAAAAACCATAGCCTTGACTAGATGGACCTTAGTTAGCAAAGTAATGTCTCTGCTTTTGAATATACTATCTAGGTTGGTCATAACTTTTCTTCCAAGGAGTAAGCTTCTTTTAATTTCATGGCTACAGTCACCATCTGCAGTGATTTTGGAGCCCCCCAAAATAAAGTGTGACACTGTTTCTACTGTTTCCCCATCTATTTCCCATGAAGTGATGGGACCGGATGCCATGATCTTTGTTTTCTGAATATTGAGCTTTAAGCCAACTTTTTCGCTCTCCTCCTTCACTTTCATCAAGAGGCTTTTTAGATCCTCTTCACTTTCTGCCATAAGGATGGTATCATCTGCATATCTGAGGTTATTGATATTTCTCCCGGCAATCTTGATTCCAGCTTGTGTTTCTTCCAGTCCAGCGTTTCTCATGATGTAATCTGCATAGAAGTTAAATAAGTAGGGTGACAATATACAGCCTTGACGTACTCCTTTTCCTATTTGGAACCAGTCTGTTGTTCCATGTCCAGTTCTAACTGTTGCTTCCTGACTTGCATACAGATTTCTCAAGAGGCAGGTTAGGTGGTCTGGTATTCCCATCTCTTTCAGAATTTTCGACAGTTTATTGTGATCCACACAGTCAAAGGCTTTGACATAGTTAATAAAGCAGAAATAGATATTTTTCTGGAACTCTCTTGCTTTTTCCATGATCCAGAGGATGTTGGCAATTTGATCTCTGGTTCCTCTGCCTTTTCTAAAACCAGCTTGTACATCAGGGAGTTCACGGTTCACATATTGCTGAAGCCTGGCTTGGAGAATTTTGAGCATCACGTTAGTTTCTTTGGTAGATATATTTCTAAGTATTTTATTCTTTTCATTGCGATGGTGAATGGAATTGTTTCCTTAATTTCTCTTTCTGTTTTCTCATTGTTAGTGTATAGGAATGCAAGGGATTTCTGTGTGTTAATCTTATATCCTTCAACTTTACTAATCATTGATTAGCTCTAGTAATTTTCTGGTGGAGTCTTTAGGGTTTTTTATGTAGAGGATCATGTCATGTGCAAACAGTGAGAGTTTTACTTCTTCTTTTTCAATCTGGATTTCTTTTATTTCTTTTTCTTCTTTGATTGCTGTGGCTAAAACTTCCAAAACTATGTTGAATAGTAGTAGTGAGCGTGGGCACCCTTGTCTTGTTCCTGACTTTAGGGGAAATGCTTTCAATTTTTCACCATTGAGGATAATGTTTGCTGTGGGTTTGTCATATATAGCTTTTATTATGTTGAGGTATGTTCCTTCTATTCCTGCTTTCTGGAGGGTTTTTAAAAAATCATAAATGGGTATTGAATTTTGCCAAAGGCTTTCTCTACATCTATTGAGATAATCGTATGTTTTTTATATTCCAATTTGTTAATGTGGTGTGTTAAATTGATTGATTTGTGGATATTAAAGAATCCTTGCATCCCTGGGATAAAGCCCACTTGGTCATGATGTGTGATCTTTTTAATGTGTTGTTGGATTCTGTTTGCTAGGATTTTGTTAAGGATTTTTGCATCTATATTCATCAGTGATATTAGTCTGTAGTTTTCTTTTTTTGTGGCATCTTTGTCTGGTTTTGGTATTAAGGTGATGGTGGCCTCATAGAGTGAATTTGGCAGTTTACCTTCCTCTGCAATTTTCTGGAAGAGTTTGAGTAGGATAGGTGTTAGCTCTTCTCTAAATTTTTGGTAGAGTTCAGCTTTGAAGCTGTCTGGTCCTGGGCTTTTGTTTGCTGGAAGATTTCTGATTACAGTTTTGATTTCCGTGCTTGTGATGTGTCTGTTAAAATTTTCTATTTCTTCCTGGTTCAATTTTGAAAAGTTATACTTTTCTAAGAATTTTTCCATTTCTTCCAAGTTGTCCATTTTATTGGCATATGGTTGCTGACAGTAGTCTCTTATGATCCTTTGTATTCTGTGTTGTCTGTTGTGATTTCTCCATTTTTATTTCTAATTTTGTTGATTTGATTTTTCTCCCTTTGTTTCTCCATGTCCAGTTCTAACTGTTGCTGCCTGACCTGCATACAGATATCTCGATGTTAATTGATTGTTTTATTTTTTTTGAACAAATCATTTCTTTTTTCTGTGTTTCCACTTCTTCATCTATAAAATGGAGTATCAACCTGTGTACCTCCTTAAACTAAAGCTTAGAGAACTTTAAGTACATTAATATTCTTTGATAAGTAATAACTTGCCATAAAAATGAGACTTTCCCAGCTGTTCAACAAATGTCTGTTGTGTATCTGCTATTTGCTCTGGCTGATGTTAGTGCACATTTGCTAACAGTGGATTCAAAACAAGTGGAAGACAGGTTTTGCTTTTAAGGAGTTTTCTATCTAGAAAACAAGCTCCATGGTCTTTTCTTTTAAATACTACAGAAGAGGAACAAGTTAGTAAAATGTAGTAAGGACTGTGGCATAGCATCCTAGAGGATGTTGAGAACAGAATCATGAGTTGGATCCAAGGACCTAATGGCTTCTTGCTGAGAGTGGATCCCTTGCTGGGATATTCAGCAGGCCTGTGAGTGCTTCTATAGAATGCCAGTAACAAAGGAGGCATTTGGAAGTCCAGAAGAAAGACTTTTAAACAAGGAGGATATTTCTCCTGTAGCATAATTTCAGATCCAGGTTCCAAGTTCAAATATGAGTTAATACAGTCTCATTTTTAATTTGAATTTGAGCTTAAATAATATCTGGATATTTGACTATAAAGCTGAGCATCGAAGAACTGATGCTTTTGAACTGTGGTGTTGAAGAAGACTCTTGAAAGTCCCTTGGACTGCAAGGAGATGCAACCAGTCAATCCTAAAGGAAATCACTCCTGAGTATTCATTGGAAGGAGTGATGCTGAAGCTGAAGCTCCAACCCTTTGGCCACTTGATGCGAAGAACTGATTCATTGGAAAAGACCTTGATGCTGGGAAAGATTGAAGGTGGGAGGAGAAGGAGACGACAGAGGATGAGATGGTTGGATGACATCACCAACTTGATGAAAATGAGTTTGAGTAAGCTCTGAAAGTTGGTAATGGACAAGGAAGCCTTGCATGCTGTAGTCAATAGGGTTGCAAAGAGTCGGACACAACTGAGCAACTGAACTGAACTGAGTATCTGAAAAACACACTGCTGCTGCTAAGTCGCTTCAGTCGTGTCCAAATCTGTGCAACCCCATAGACGGCAGCCCACCAGGCTCCCCCATCCCTGGGATTCTCCAGGCAAAAACACTGGAGTGGGTTGTCATTTCCTTCTCCAATACAGGAAAGTGAAAAGTGAAAGTGAAGTTGCTCAGTCATGTCCAACTCTTAGCGACCCCGTGGACTGCAGCCTACCAGGCTCCTCCATCCGTGGGATTTTCCAGGCAAGAGTACTGGAGTGGGTTGCCATTGCCTTCTCCGGGAAAACATACTAACATAATTTTATTTTCAAATGAGAAAGCCCTCTAGTATTCCATACAATCCATCTTCTAAGTACATATTCAATATGGAAGATTATTGTTTTTTCATTATTTTCTTATTCACTCAGTAAGCACATATCAAGCATGTACTATGTAAAATAGACAGTGTGCTAGGAATATAGAGTAGAAATTTAAAAAAAAGGAATAATCTCATTGAGATGCTCACTTTACATGCTTATATAAATGACCCCTGAGATGTTATTAGAGGTTCTAGTAGGACAGATAAGCATTGAGTGTGCCCTTGACCTAGAAACCATCTTTCTTGCTGAGAGGAATATCTTTTCCCAATGAACATGATGTTTGGGTAGGATCACATGATCCAGATGAGATGACCAACTCTGGTCTCCAAGAAAGTGAGTGATATTATAGACAGACAACCCTTCTTTCTTTCTTTTTATTAATTATTTTTCTGTGTGGGATCTTTGATCTTCATGGTGGCATGCGGGATCTTTAGTTGTGGCCTATGAACTCTTAGTTGCTGCATGTGGGATCTAGTTCCCTGACCAGGGATCGAATCTGGGCCTCTTTGCATTGGGAGTCTGGCAAATTAGCTATCGGACCTCCAGGGAAATCTCTGATGAACTTTATTTTTTAAAACAAATCAAAATCTAGTGGGGAAGACAGACATGTAAGGCATAGAGTTAATCATTTCATGAGGGGGATATGTAAGGTGCTGCAGAAGCACAGGATAAAGTGACAGAGAAGGGTTTCTGGTTGGCTCCTTAGAGTAGGCGGCCCTGGGCTTTAGAAGAGCTGGGAGCTCACCAGGGTGTGAACGTGGGCGAGCATTGCTGGCAGGATGAACATCTTGTGCCTCTGAATAGCATTTATCACTTTCTTCCTTATGGCTTCTGCTTTCCTGCCTCAAACTGTGGGCTCCTCCATGCCTGGTGGAGCTGTGTCTTAATTGTCTTTGCAGCCCATCATCTAGCAGTGTGTTTTTCAAATTGCTATTTTAGCTTGATGGACTAAAGTTGCACTGGAAACGTTTTCAAGTAGACTCTAATGGTAAGAATGGAATGCAGAATATTCCCTCCTCAATATGAATTGGGAAGTGGGAAGTCAAAGACTTTTGGTTCAAACCCTGGTTTACCCCTCATTGGCTTGTATAATCTGGAGTATGACACTCTCGACGAAACTTCTCTATATAAGAAAAATGAGAAAAACTTTATATGTTGGTTTGAAGACTGAAAGAGATAATGTGTATGGTGTGATTAGCATAATCACATATTTGCATATTAATTCCCCATACCCACTTATAACACGCTTCTTAAGCTGATTTTGAATTTAGTTGCTACTTTCTTTGGAAGAAAAATTTAAGGGCCTGGCGTATAGTCCACCAAAAAGAATAAAAATTCTACTAGTGTGAAAAATAATCGTGTTTATAGCCTCATACACTTTCATACATATTGCTATGTATCCACATATTGCAAATAGATTGTGTTTAGATGATTCTTTCAGGGAAGATGCTTTAGTTGGCTGATGGTTGTATGTGAGTCCCAGATGTTCTCTGGTTAGATGGCATCTGGAAAATCAGGAGGCTATTTGCAGGATGCCATCAGCATTTTAAATGTTAAATTTAAAAATCCTGAATATACATTTTGCTGCAGAATCCTTACAGATAAATAATAACCCAAGATAAGTGTTTAAGAAAAAAAATTTTTTGAGAAAAACACCTAAATATTCTCTCCATGAATCTCTGTGAATTAGGAAGAGTGGGCTGTTGTTTGATTTCAGGAATGTGATGAGCACCCCTGTTCCTTGGCAGCAGGGTTTGACTACCTCTGGTTTGTTAGACTGAGCAATTTCAGTGCAAACCAGTTCTAAATTATTATAGACATTTCTTAAACTGATATCACTCTAAATATAGACCCAGCCTTGAGAGAGGTGGATCATTTGGGGGAACAGTCAATTTCTTGAATAATAATAGAAGACTTAGCTTAAGCACTCAGCATGCATGCATGTGCTAAGTCACTTCAGTTGTGTCTGACTCTTTGCTGTGTAGTCCACCTATCTCTTCTGTCCATGAGATTCTCCAGGCAAGAATAATGGAGTGGGTTGCCATGCCCTCCTGCAGGGGATCTTCCCTACCCAGGGGTTGAACCCACATCTCTTATATCTCCTGCGTTGGCAGGTGGGTTCTTTACCATTGTTTTCATTGTTGTTCATTTGCTCAGTCATGTCCGACCCTTTGCGACCCCATGGACTGGTGAAGGACTGGCTTCCCTGTCCTTCACCATCTCCCGGAGCTTGCTCAAACTCTTGTCCATTGAGTCAGTGATGCCATCCAACCATCTCATCCTCTGTCGTTCCCTTCTCCTCCTGCCTTCGATCTTTCCCTTTTATGTGTTTCTCTTGATTAAAACACCCAGGACAGAGGGTTTTTAAAAAAGTATTTATTTATTTAGCATTGGAAGCTCAGAGTCTTAACCACTGGATCACCAGGGAAGTCCCTGGGCAGAGGGTTTAAGTGGCTTGCTCTGTATGAGAGAGTTAACATTCCTGGGAAAAAATCCCATGTAAGAAGGGGTGAGTGTTTTGTTTTTTTGATCCTTTGGGACAGAAGAAAGTCATTTTCTTTTGAAGAATGTTACAGCATAACTTCCAATTCTGTCTTCTTCTCCAGCCATATTTTCTGGTACAGCTCCTTTCTCCAAATACATTCTATGATCCAGACACATTGAGCTGTTAGTGATGGATTTAGGAGGAATTCACAGAGCTGCAAAAGAGAAATATGCTGCAAAATATTTTGTCTTAGCACATGCTATTGCTTTTTCCTGGAATATCCTTCACCCTGGTGTCTGCAGTAAAGCTTTTATTCATCCTTTAAGATTCTCCTGAAGTGATACCTGTTCACTGAAGTTTGCTTCAACATTCCAAAGCAGTTAGTTGATTTTTTTTTCCTCTGGGCTCTACTGGCATATTTAATATCTCAGTCTTAGCACTTACCACACTATTTTGTAATTTCCCTGCTTATCTGTCTGTCTACTTGGGACACAATTTCTTAGCTGTCTACCAAAATCTTTACCCCATCTCTTCTCTTTCTTACTGATAGAGTCTTAATGTTATTCAGATATCCAGCTTTAAGGAAAACTGGGCTTCCTCCTCAGCCTCTGGGAGTCAATTTTGATTAACCTAAGCCTATAGAGGAAATTCTAACCTGCCTGCCAGTAACTGGTTTTAGTTTGAGTATGTGATGCAATTCTGACCAAGGAGGGGAAATCAGCGGTGGAGACATTTCTGAAGCTTGATTGCACGTGTGAATCACCTGGGATTTTTCTACAAGGTAGATTTTGAGTCTGTCGGTCTGGGGTGGAGCTGAGGAGCCACCTAATAAGTCCCTAGGGGAGGTAGATCCACATGCTTCCAGTCTGAGGACCACACTGAGTAAGTAGTAAGCTAAGGGGGCTTCTAGGTTAAGTTTCTTTACTTTAAAAAGTTTTTAACAGTATTTTTTTTGAAGTATAGTTGATTTGCAATGTTGTATTAATTTCTGAAGTACAGCAAGTGATTCATATATATATAAATAACCTAGATAATGGGCTTCCCTGCTAGCTCAGCTGATAAAGAATCCACCTGCAATGCAGGAAACCCTGGTTCGATTCCTGGGTTGGGAAGACCTGCTGGAGAAGGGATAGGTTACCCACTCCAGTATTCTTGGGCTTCCCTGGTTATATTTATTAATTCTTTTAAAAATGTTCTTCTCCATTCTGGTTTATCATGGGATACTGGATATAGTTCTCTGTGCTATGCTATAGGACCTTGTTGTTTATCCATTCTATATAAGAGCTTACATTTGCTAACCTCAACCTCCTACTCCATCCCTTCCCCAACCCCTCCTTGGCAACCACAAGTCTGTTTTCTGTATCTGTGATTCTTTCTGTTTCATAACTATTTTCACAGGTCATTTGTGTCATATTTTAGATTCCACATACAAATGATATCATATTGTGTTTGTTTTTCTCTTTTTTATTTACTTTACTTAGTATGACAATCTCTAGTTGTATCAGTGTTGCTGCAAATGGCATCATTTTGTTGTTTTTTATGGCTGAGTAGTGCTCCATTACATAAATGCATTACATACTTTTTACCTATTTATCTGTCAATGGACATTTAGGTTGTTTTCATGTCTTGGCTATTGTGATCAGTGCTGCTGTGAACACATAGGGGCATGTATCTTTTGAATTATACTTTTGTCTGGCTATATGGCCAAGAGTGAGATTACTGGATCATACAGTAATTCTATTTTTAGTTTTCTGATGAACCTCCACAGTGTTTTCCATGGTAGCTGTACCAGCTTATATTCCTACCAACAGTGTAGGAGGGTTCCGTTTTCTCCACACCCTCTCCAGCCATCATTAAAAACATCTACAAGTCTCTTTACTTCTAAAAAAAAAGACCTGAGAGAAAAACAGGTGCTTTGAAATCTCTGAAATCAGCTGTGTGAAGTGTTTCCTAGAGCAGGTGTATTGTGATGTCAAGGAAGTAGCCAGCATACTGAGGATGATGGAATGAAAAGATGGAGATGGGACTTCCCCAGTGGTCCAGTGGTTTAAGCCTCCGGGTTTCCATAGCACAGGACATGTGTTCATTTTCTGGTTGGGGAACTAAGATCCATCTGCTGCCAATGCAGCCAAAAAAAAAAAGGGGGGGGGGAACAGAGTTCTTTCTTTTTCTTTCTAAATAAACAACTAAATAAATTAGTTGTTATGCTGTGCTATGCTTAGTCGCTCAGTTGGGTCCAACTCTTTGCGACCCCATGGACCGTAGCCCATCAGGCTCCTCTGTCCATGGGGATTCTCCAGGCAAGAATACTGGAGTGGGTTGTCATGCCCTCCTCCAGGGGATCTTCCCAACCCAGGGATTGAACTCAGATCACCTGCATCACAGGCGGATTCTTTACTGTCTGAGCCACCAGGGAAGCCCAAATTAGTTATCAGGTATACAATATACACTATTTTTCTTGGTCATAGATTTTTTTAAATTTTATTTTTATTTTTTTTTAACATCAAAAACATTTTGTTTGGGGTATAGCTGATTAACAAAGTTGTAATAGTTTCAGGTGAACAGGGAAGGGACTCAGCCATACATATACCTGTATCCATTCTCCCTCAAACTCTCTTCCCAAACCCAGTTCTAGAGCTGATGTTGTAAAGTCTGGAACCGTGCAACCACAACACATTTTATTGCTTATGTTCCAGGAGGAGTTATTTTGTAAAATGTTTATTTCAATCATGTATTATGTATATAGTGCATGTATGGAGTCATGATGTAAAATGTCTTCTAACTCTGGGTCATGGTCATAAAATTTCAAAAACATTAGCCTGGTGAAAGGGCCACTTTTCCCTCTGGGGAACAAAGCATGTATTCTGCATTCCTGCAGGAGGCAAAGCTGTTCCCCCAGCCCCACCTACCAACCAGGCTTCTGTGACATCTCCTACCCATTCTGTCTCCCTGCAGTCACCAAGCCCCATGCTCAGAAGCCCAGCCTAGGAGTTGTCTCCTTTCCAAACTTTTCTGACTCTCTGAGGGAACAGCACTCACTGGTGGCTCAGTGGTAAAAGAATCTGCCTACCAGTGCAAGAGATGTGGGGGTTTGGTCCCTGAGTCAGGAAGATCCGCAGGAGAAGGGCATGGCAACCTGCTCCAGTGTTCTTACTGGGAAAATCACGTGGACAGAGGAGCCTGGTGGGGCTACAGGCCATGGGGTCACAAAGAGTCAGACGCAATGGAGTGACTGAGCCCTGTGATCTCCTCGTTCAGCTGCTGCTTGTACTTGGCACCGTGGCTTCTCTGAGCCCCTTACGTGGCCTGGCCTCTTACTGGCTGGCTGGCTCCATGCCAGATCGCAGAAATCCCAGACAGGGCTGTTTGACCCTTGGGTCCAGATGTCTGCGCTCTGTCCCAGTGGAAAATGGGCTGGGTCAGCATTTGGGGCTCAAGGGGTTTTGACAAGTTAACCACCTGGAATTTTGGACCAGATCTTGCTATGCCTGCTTCTTGGAGTGCTGAGGGAGGGGTACCTTTAAAGATAGGACTTTGGTCCTGATGCTGAAGCATCACTCTGGAGACTGTTGGGAGGCACGCCAGCCCTGCAAAGCCACTCTAGGAAAGGGGATGTAGAAACTCACCTCCCCATCGTTTTCCCTCCCTTCCTGTCCCAAACTCAATCAGCATCCCTGTCTTCACTAGCTCTGCAGATCCATGTCTGGGGTGCTAACACGAGAAACGTTAGTACCTTTCATTTTTTCTATATACACCCAGCTCTGCATCAGGAAGTCCAATCCTGATGCCAAGGGAGAGCTTTAGAAACTTCCTGTGCTATGAAAACTTTCCCAGTCTCCCTTGCTGGAATTAACTGTGCTTTCCTCCAGGCCCCTCTGGGTTTTGTTTGTCCTCTTTTTGAGCACTTGTCACATGCTCCCTCATGGTAGTTATTTTGCTTTCTGTCTGGCTTTCTGTCTGTGCTTCTGAGCTCCTTGAAACTGTGTTTTATTCATCATCACTTAGCAAACTGCTCTGCATTCAGGAGGTGCTACACACATTGTAGGGCTGATTTGCCATTATTTTCAGGGTTAAAAGTGGTCAGTGACTTCGTGGTCAATGACAGGGTGCCAAAACGGATCAGTGGAGGGATCAACAGCCTTTTCAACAAATGGTGTCAGGGAAAATGCATATCCACATGCAAAACAAATGAAGTTGGACCCTTGGTTTTGTGGTTTAGTCACTCAGTCGTGTCTGACTCTTGTAATCCCATGGACTGTAGCCCACCAGGCTCCTTTTCCATGGGATTCTCCAGACAAGAGTACTGGGGTAGGTTGCCATTTCCTTCTCCAAGTTGGACCCTTACCTTATGGTATATACAAAACTCAAAATGGGTCAAAGACATAAATATAAGAGCCAAAGCTCTAAGATTCTTTGGAGAAAACATAGGGAGAAAGATTCATAACACTGGTGTCAGTTCAGTCAGTCGTGTCCGACTCTTTGCATGCCTGCTAAGTCGCTTCAGTCATGTCTGACTGTTTGTGACCCTATAGACTGTAGCTGGCCAGACTCATCTGTCCAAAGGATTCTCCAGGCAAGAATACTGGAGTGGGTTGCCATTTCCTTCTCCAAGTTGAACCCTTACCTTATGGTATATACAAAACTTAAAATGGGTCAAAGACCTAAATATAAGAGCTAAAACTATAAAAAGCTTTGAAGAAAACAGGGAAAAAGCTTTATAATATTGGTGTGCGTGCATGCTAAGTTGCTCCAGTCATGTCTAACTCTTTGTGACCCTATGGACCATAGCTGGCCAGATTCCTCTGTCCATAGGATTCTCCAGGCAAGAATACTAGAGTGGGTTGCCATGTCCTCCTGCAGGGGATCTTCCTGACCCAGGGATTGAACTTAAAGAGTTTCTTAAGTCTCCTACATTGGCAGGTGGGTTCTTTACCACTGGTGCTACCTGGGAAGCCCATTCATAACATAGGATTTGGTGACAAATTCTTGGCTATGGTACCAAAGTCACAGGTAAGAAAAGAAAAAATAGACAAATAACTCTCTCACTCTAAGAGTGTTTAACTTGCAGAATGGGAACTGTGCTCCGATTAACCACAACTCCCCACCACCCCTCCCCTCGGTCTCCGTCAACCACCATTCTACTTTCTGTTTCTACAAATTTGACTGCTTTAAACACCCATAGGAGTGGAGTTCAACCGTTTGTGGTTGGCTTATTTCACTTAGCATGAGGTCCTCAGGTTTAGCCGTGTTATAGCATAATAGCATGTGTCAGAATTTCCTTTCTTCTAAGGCTGAATATATTTTTTTGACTTTTAACATATATTTTATGTTCTGTTTCCACCTCCTGTGCTCCCCACCCTCACCAGTTTCAAACAGGCTTTTGTACTCTGTGTTATTCTTCCTTATCTCAGGCATTTTTGCATTTGCATTGCATTTTTAAGTCAAATCAAGCTGTTAATAGGCTGAAAAGTCAGTTACACAAAAATTTTCAATGAAAATTACATGAAGACACTAAAAATATCATTAGTGCAAATCTATTTGTGATTCAATTTCTTTTTAAAAAATTTATTTTATTGAAGTCTAATTGATTTCCAATGTGTACTAATCTCTGCTATACAGAAAAGTGATTCATATGTCTATGCAGTCTTTTTAATATTCTTTTCCGTTATGGTTTCTCACAGCATGTTGAGTACAGTTCCCTGTGCTATACAGTACGACCTTGTTGTTTATCCATCCTATACATCATAGTTTGCATCTGCATCTGCTAATCCCAAACTCCCAGTCCATCCCCCCGCTGCCCCCCGCCTCCCATCCCTACCTTGGCAACCATGAGTCTGTTCTCTACGTCTTGAATCTGTTTCTGTTTTGTAGATAGGTTCATTTGTGTCATATTTTCTGTTCCGTATATAAGCAATATTATATGGTATTTGTCTTTCTCTCTCTGACTTCCTTCAATTAGTATGATAATCCCTAGGTCCATCCATGTTGCTGCAAATGGCACTGTGTCCTTCTTTTTCGTGTCTGAGTAGTATTTTGTTCTGTATATGGACCACATTTTCTTTATCCATTCATCTGTTGATGGACATTTAGGTTGCTTCCATGTCTCGGCTATTGTAAATAGTGCTGCTATGAACATAGGGGTGTATGTTTCTTTTTGAATTATGGCTTTGTCCAGATACATATTCAGGAATGGGGTTGCTGGATCATACGGCAACACAATTTTTAGTTTTTTGAGGAAACTTCATACTGTTCTCCACGTGGCTATACCAATTTACATTCCCACCAACAGTGTAGGAGGGTTACCTTTTCTCCACACCTTCTCCAGCATATTATTTGTAGACTTTTAAATTATGGCCATTCTGACTGATGTGAGGTGATACCTCATTGTAGTTTTGATTTGCATTTCTCTAATAATTTGAGATGTTGAGCATCTTTTCATCTGCCTGTTGGCCATCTGTATATCTTCTTTAGAGAAATATCTACTTAAATATTCTGTCCATTTTTTTTATTGGGTTGTTTGTCTTTTTGTTATTGAGTTATATGAGCTGTTTGTATATTTTGGAAATTAAGGCCTTGGTGGTCACATGTGATTCAAATTCTTGAGAATAAATAACTGGTGAAACTCAAAGAAGAACCAGTTGGAGATTATTGCTTTTGCATTTTCCTAAAATCTAAGCCACTGAAGACATAACTGAAGACCGGTGGGGATGGAACATATTGGGGGAGTTAGGAAAGAAGAGCAGTCTTAGGTGTAGCAAAGGAAAGATGACTTTCTCAGGACAGGAAGGGATGGAGATCAGAGCGTGAAGGGGCAGCAGGGACCTCAGAGGTGAGGTTAGTGGAGGCTTGAGGTCTTTGGACTCCAGAACTTGGCAAAGATTCCATGCCTCACATGTGAGGTGGAAGGCAAGAACTTCAGTGAACCATGTGAGCTTGGATCTGAGAAAACCACAGCAACTACCCCCTGACTGGGGGGAAGGGGTCTTTGCTTCATTTTCCAGGCACTTCCCAAGCTTCCTAGGTTCTAGTGAGATTATGACTGATATTGAATTGCTTCGAATTCAATTGGATGGGTCCTAATCCCAAATTAAACTGACCTTAGTAGAGTGGCATTTCCATTGCACTCGAATTTGTGGACTGAAATTCATTCCCACTATGCTCTACAGTTTTCTTCAATCTTTCTCTCTCCTGAATGAAAAGCATTGTAATTAACTTATGTGCTTCAGAGCATAGGGGTTTACAGAACAGTGGGTTAGTAGATGTGAAAACACTTCAAAAAGTTATTAACATTGAATAAATGGAAAGGAAGAAACAGTAAAGCCTGGCTCAGAGTGAAAACCTTCATCTCATTAATCCAGAAAGCTCCAATAATCCTGAGACCTGGCAAAACTAGAGCGAGTAACTCTCTTTAATAGTGTGTGATCAACAATATTAGCTTGAATAGCTTACTATCTTTTATCATCAGAGGTTCCTGGAGAGCAGGAACTAGTAAGGAGCCCAGCTAAAGAGGTCACCACTTTTGTATTACAATTTTTGATAAACAGAAGGGAAGAGAGGGAAGAAAGGAGAGCAAAAATTGCTGTCTCTACCTTCTTCCTGCAGTTCTACTTTGCATCTTAATAATGTAGGCACTCTTGGGAAGAGTAAGTTAGGGTAAGAGTAAGCTGCTGTCAATCATTTACATTTGCACTCAACTCTTTCACCCACCTGAACAGGCTTGCTGGAGAGAGTGAACCCTGTGAATAGGCAGAGGAAGCCCGCTGCTAGCGAAAAACAACCCCCTTTCTCCAGACAATACAGGGGGATGAGAACAGACTTGGGTGACTGTGCAGTCTGGCTCAGGACAGTCTCAAATGTACCAGACCAATCTGCTTTTGATGCAGATGGGAATTTGATAATTTCTACAAGAAATGGTTCAGATTCTTGCCCTTCACTCCAGAGTTTCAGGCTTCAGTCTCCTAACAGTTTAATTCTTAGAGGATCATTTTTTTGTTTTTTTGCTAAGAGGCATTCTTTAGGTTGGCAGCCAGGCTCACTTGAACACAGGCAATCCTGCACATCACAGTGCCCTATCCAAGTGGAAAGAAGTCCAGAGAACAAATTAACCAGGTGTGAATCTCACAAATGAGAGAACTGTGAGGGGTGGCGGGGTGGCGGAGGAGCAGCATCTGTCTGGTGTTTGCTAGAGCACCAAGCCCAGGAGGATGGGTTGCCTAGCAGCTCCAGTCACTTCAGCCAGTGCTAGGCAACAAGATGCAGTCTGTCTTCTGCGGCCCATCCTGGTTTTCTCCTGGTTTCTAGAAGACATGCAGGTATTTCAGAAGCATCTGATTGGCTTCGCCCTCATTCACTTTACTGTCTGAATCAGGTGTCCTCTTTCTGTCTCCTCTCTACCCTCCACCCCCCTTTGTCTGATATTCAAATGCTCTTCCCACTAGGAGGGGACCTGAACCTTGCAGGGAAATTACGTGCATTTCAGAGAACAGGAAAATGAGAATTTGTCACTTGGATTACATTAGGCATTTCCCCACTTTTCATTCAGCCAGCTCTCTGCGGTCATTTTCAAGGCTTCTTGCTGACGTGCAAATTGTTCAATGCACGAATAGAAATTCACTGATGGCTACCAAGGAAACCAGGGCCTATATTTTATGATGCAAGCAGCCATTCTATTGCCTTCTTGCTCCTTCACTGCAAGGAGAGAAGAGTTTTGTGGCTGTGCTGGATTTGACTGATTTCTGTAGCCCGTTGTCTTCAGTGTGCACTTTCTATGTGTTAATCCTTATTTGCTGATTAATTTCATGATCATTATTATTATTTCTGCTTTACAACTGGGGAAACAGAGGCTTGGGAAGTTCAAGTCTCTAAGACACAAAGTCCCTTAGTGGCCCTGAGTGTCACCTTGATGCCTCCCTAAAGTTGTTGAGACATGACCTCTGTTCACTGGGAAAATTCTAATCTAGTTGAAAAAACTGTAGTAATTCTGAAATATATTATATATTTAAATCTGAGACCATATGTAATTTAGAGGGATTCAGGCACATGGGAGTTTGTGATGTGGCTTCTTGCAGGGGATAGGGCCTGAAAAAGGCTTAAAGAAGCAAGGAGGGGTTTCGGGCTCTCCTGAATCTTCTTCCAGGGAAGCCACTAAAGGGCAAGGCATCTTTGGGTTCTGCAGGCCAGTCTTTAATTTTCAGATGGCAGCACAAAAACTGGAAGCCAAGGGGAACCTAGATTGTACTCTGTTCTCCGTTTTGGTTGAACTTGAACTCACAGTTTCAGAAGCCTTATTATGCCTGGGTTTTCATCACACCCACCACTGCAGGCAGTCCTGGGGCTGAGCACACTGCCACCTATCCAGAAACTGAGTTGAAAATGGGATAAAGATTAATCCTTCCTGGCACTGCAATGCCCAGTTCCCCAAAGAGGAAACTAAAAAACAAATAGGGGAAATCAAGTGACTCAGAGAGCAGAAAGGGGAAAAACGAATCAGCAAGCTTGGCTCAAGTTCAAAATAAGTAAGATGAGGATTTATAAATGTATGAGCTCTCCTTTCATTTTTAGAGTGGCCCACTCAAAAGTCAATTGTTTCTGGAAAGGAAAGGAGGTTTATGGCATCTGAATGCTCTAATACCTAGGACTCTCCCCACCTACACACACACACACACACACACACACACACACACACACTATGGCTTTGCTAAGTTATTGATTCTTAGACCATCTGTGAAGGGTATTATGTAGGGCAATGATCTTAAACTTTAACATACATATAAGTCATAACAGACTGATGGTAGGGTCCAAGGGTTTGCATTTCTAACCAGCTCCTGAGTGATACTGATGCTGGGGGTCCAAGAACCGTACTTTGAGTAGCAAGGCTGTCAGGGCTTCCTGATTCAAGTAAGACAATAGGCCAGAGCATCCCAAATGTCCTTTTTGGCTGTTATTTAAGATCAGAGTATGATTTAAACTGAAACTATCAAAGGTACAAAAATTGACAGACTCATTAAATTTTCCTCTCTTTGTTCTCTGAAAAATTCCTCGTCAACATAACCTAATTTTCTCCCTCAGAAGCAATTAGGTTTGAAGTGATGCTCGACGTCACAGTATACAATCTCTCAGCATCTTTGCCGTAGCACTTTGCAATAGGTGTTACTACATTTGTATTCACGGTGAGAAAGTTGATAGTAAGTGCTGAAGTCAAGGCTAGCACCCAGATCATTTGCCTTCAAACCCTAGACCGTACCTCTAAACCATGTATAAACACCTCACAGACCCCTGAGAAGGTGAGAGGGAGCAGGTATTTATAAACTCAGCTGTGCCCCATCTGCTAGGTTGTCACGGATACTTTAGGGAGAGGGAGGCGTGGGTTGCAGGGAGAAGTAATGTTGGATCAGTCAGCTCTGGGGGAAGACGGGGGATTGTGTTCAGTGTGACCTTTTCCACCTGGTGCCTCCTTCCTTCCTTCTTTTTTAATCTTCTCTTCCTATCTACTCCCTGTATAGCCACACCCAGGTAGGCTGCTCTCAGTCTCACCTGGCCTGGAGGACCCAGAGAAATATGACTGGAACACATTTAAAAAATGGGATATATTTAATTTATCAATTTCCTTGTTCCAGAAGTAAAGACATTAATAACAATATGCACTTCCTCCACCACCCTTTCCAGGGAGGCTGGGAAGACTTTTGAGAAGATTGAGAAGAGTTTCTTTCTTTCTCTTCTTAAATGTGGAGGATTTCTTTTGCCTTCTTCTTCTGTTTTTTTAATAGTTATTTATTCAGCTGTGCCGGGTCTTAGTTGAGGCACATGGGATCTTAAGTCTTTGCTGTCACATGCAGTATCTTTTTGGTTGTAGAATGCAGAACTGACCAGGGATTGAACCCAGGCCCCCTGCATTGGGAGCGCAGAGTCTTAGCTATTGGACCCCCAGAGAAGTCCCAAGGACAGAATTTCTAACCATGGATTTGGAAAGATTTTCATTTGTATGTGGGGGAGGGGGGTTAGTGATGAAGGAGAATATGGAGGAGGGGGCATCGCTGCCCACAGGTGCTCAGATCCACCCCTAGAAGTGCCAGCTGAGGTATGGGGAGAGAGCATGTCCCCACTCAGTGCCAGTATGTACCATGGCTTTTAAAAGACACTTGACACTGTTTAAAAGAAAACAAAACAAAGTCATATTAGGTGAGTTTATTCAACTGGTTTGGAAATGGCCCTGAAGTATGAACACAGGCTGTGGAGACATAAACAATGATTAATAGCAATGTCTGCTGGGCTGCTCGAGGGACCTTTATTACATTTTATCTAACAGCCTCATTAATGGTCTAGAAGAGGTAGACGCTAACAGAACTTTAATTAAATTCATGGTGGATATTAAATTGGGAGTGATTGTGAATCTCAGGAAAGGCAGAAAGGCAACCTAAGAGGACACAAGAAGGAGAAGATAAAATAAAATCCAGCATTGAGAGGCGAAGAGAAAGGCCTTCCAAACACGACTTTCATGGAAGTGGCAAGGGTTTTCAGGTTGGCATGTTGTATGTCCGACACTGTCCTGGGTGCTTAGGGGTGTTAGCTCATTTGTTCTTTCCAATACCCTTGGGGCAGGTGCTGTTGTAGTTCTTATCTTGCAGGTAAGGAGACTGAAGCAGGAAGAGGTGACGTGGTTTGCACAAAGCACACAAGTGACAAGTGGTCTAGAAGTTAAAAAAAAAACAAAACCCTTGAGACTTTTTGTCTTTTATTTCTTTTCCTCTACAGTTATAAAGCAGTAGTAAAACCGTGCTTTAAAAATGTTTCTGTTCATGTGGTTTTAGTGGAAATGTATATTTTGTGTATTAGTTTAAGGATAA
Source organism: Capricornis sumatraensis (assembly GCF_032405125.1). NCBI lineage: Eukaryota > Metazoa > Chordata > Mammalia > Artiodactyla > Bovidae > Capricornis > Capricornis sumatraensis. Next base: position 37,945,062 of record NC_091080.1, on the reverse strand, counting down.
CCTGTTTAAATAATTGCTTTTCAGACAGAGATGTTCATAGTATCCATCTCATTACCACCATGAATTTGGGCATCTGGTCTGCCTTCTCTGAAAGGGGCAGTGACCATGGGCTCTGCCCTTCCTCAGGAAATGTACTGTGTGGTTGGGACCCTGATGTGCTTGCTACTGCCGTGTCACCCAGCTTCTAGATGAGAGCCTGGCACTCAGGTGATGTTCAAGAAATAATTATTAAATGCATGTCTATTAGGCTACATCAGTTTTGCCCCAGCTTCCATTTGGAATTCAGAAAGCACTAGGTAGTGGTTTTAATGGCAGAGCTGTGGATGCTGCAGAGTGGCACACGTCTGCTCTGTGAGCTTACGGGCTTGAGCTACGCCTCAACAATTGCCATTCCTAACACGCAGCCCGAGTAAGGACCTCATCCCGGTGTCCTTGCTGGTGCTGAGATCTCGTGGCTAGGCTCTATCTCCTGCCTTCACAGGGCTGGGAGAAGCAAACGAGAGCAGGGCTAAGAAGGTATGTGTCAACTATGAGGAACAGCTTAAATGCTAATTGCTTTCTTATAGCTAGGACCTTACATGGGTGCTTATCAAGTTTCATATATCCCAGGCCACTGTTTGGAGAATAGTTAAGCTAGTTTGGGGCTTCCCTGGTGGCTCAGAGGTCTAAGCGTCTGCCTGCAATGTGGGAGACCTGGGTTTGATCCCCGGGTCAGGAAGATCCCCTGGAAAAGGAAATGGCAACCCACTCCGGTAATCTTGCCTGGAGAATCCCATAGATGGAGGAGCCTGGAGGGCTAGAGTCCCTGGGGTCGCAAAGAGTCGGACACGACTGAGCGACTTCACTTTCACTTAAGCTAGTTTAAGAATTCAAATAAATTTACTGTAACACAGAGAGGCCAAGAGAGTGTGGCTCATCGCTAAAGGAACAGGTTGCAACAGACCATGCTTTCTTTCCAGGTGAACTTCAGAATCTTTGGGGCTGTGGAATGTTGCTCTTCAAATGCTTCTTGTGATTGTCATGCTTCACCAGGTTTGAGAATAGTGACACGTTCACAAGAAAAACTGTTTTCTACGGGGTTGGTAGGAAGGGGTAGGGCTGGGAGAGCAACTGGCCAGAAGGGTTGGGGAATTTTGGGGAACCTTGACTTATACAGGAGAAGAGGTCATAGGAAATAGTGTCAAAGTCAAGGTCAGGGTGGATGTAGGGCCTCCTGTTGTTCAGCTAAGAGCCAGTGGAGTGTTTAGTGTCTGTGTCGGGAGTGAAGTGGATCAGTAATTGATAGTTCTGGCAACTGAAGATCATCTTGCCGATAGAGGAGAGTTGTTCCTAGGGTCAGCCTTCAGCCACTGATGGAACTCCTCCTTTAGCTAGAGCTGCTAACTAGGTCCCCTTTCCACAGTACCCTCTGACCTACCTATTCCCTGGATATCAGCAATGGGTGAAAGTGAGAGACAGAGAAAGTGAGAGAGAGAGAGAGAGTCTCGGCTCTCTAGTCTGCTCCGGCTGCCATGGCTAAATACTGCAGGCCTGGTGGCTTAAACAGCAGAAATGGATTTTCTCATGGTTCTGGAGGCTACAACCCTGAGGTCAGGTTGTCAGCAGGCTTGTTTTCTCCCAAGGTCCCTCTGCTTGGCTTGGGGATGGCTGTCTTCTCCCTCTGTTCTCACATAGTCTTTGCTCCGTGTGTATGTGTCCACACAGCCTCTGCTTATAGGGACACCAGTCATATCAGACTAGGGTCCACCCTTATGATCTCATTTTACATTAATCTCCTCTTTAAAGGCCCTGACTCCAAATACAATCATATTCTAAGGTCCTGGAGGTTGGGCTTCAACAGAGAAATTGGGGGTAAGGAGCATTATTCAGTCTGTAACAGAAGTGATGGCAGATCTAGGTTTTAAAGGGCTTCTCTGGCTCCAGGGTGGAGGATGAATGAAGGCCAGGACTGAAAGCCAGAGGCCGTATGAAGCTGCCCTGATAACCTAGTCTTGGCTTATGCCTCACACTGAGACAACTGACACCTGTCTCCGGTGGGGTTTCCACCCTCCGCCCTGTCTCTCATCATGACTTTATTGCATTTTCCTGCAGAATATTCTAATGCTATGAAAATCTAAACACTGACTTAGAAGTTATATATTTTTTAAATGGTCAAAGGAAGCACTACAAAATTTTACACTGGAGAGTACTCTCAAGATTGAGTTTTTAAAAAAAGCAAAAAAATCTAAAAAATTCCCCAGTCATTTAAAGGCAAGACGGAATCATTTTTGTAACTTAATTATGAAAACATCAGATAAATTAAATCATTTTATATTATCACATTTTTGCTGAAATGTCACTTGAAATAAAAATAAATGAACAAATACTAGTGGTTCTTTATAATGTACTTGTCTGAATTGTCAGAGCTTTAGAGAATGAAAGGGGAAAATGATGTTATTTAGCTATTGAAAATTCATTTTATTTTCCAGTACTCGAAAATATAAGAAAATCTGGAACAGCAAATTAGAACAAATTAGAATCATATCCCAATTTAAATCATCATCATCATCACATATTCATCATAAGGAAATGCTTTTTAAAGCTTTAAAAGGCAGCAGTCTTGAAGAAGCACACCGAGAAAATAAGCCATGACCTAGAATGGAGACAATGACAGATATCAGATTTGTTAGTCATTCAGCAATATGTATTTTGTACCCACTGTGTGCAGTAGATAATCTCAAATGTGGTGATGGGCCACCTGCATTAGAAACACCTGGGAAACGTGTCACAAATGCAAATTCTTGAGCTTCATTCCAGACCAAACCCAAACACATGGACAGAAGGCTGAGGCATCAACAACTTGAGGACATTATGTCACTTCAGGTGGTTCTTCAGCCCAGCAAAGTTTGAGGGTCACTGTCAGAGATAAATGTATATTGTGTTATGTGGGTGGGAAAAGATAAATCAGTTCCACATGTCTGCCCTGAGGATATTTTGGCTGCAACATGTGCATGTGAGATCTTATTAATAGTTCCCTGACCAGGGATTGAACCAGCGTCCCCTGCAGTGGAAGCCCAGAGTCTTAACTGCTAGACTGCCAGGGAAGTCCCTGCCCCAAGAATTTACTGTTGGGTGGGGAAGTCTACTTGGAAACATGGAATTATTAGGAAACACATCATAGCATAGAATTTCTTGACTTCAAGAGAACACCGCTGTCATTTAGCCTAATCCTTTCAATTTGCAATGAGCAACTAATACCGAGAGGTCTGACCCAGCCAGGATCATGCTTGGGGCATGTGCTGGGGTGAATCCTGGCCTCTGGCTCAGCATTTTGTCCACTCTGTGGTGACACGTTGACCCTTACTAGCTTATTGGCTCTAATATATTCAGACAAATACAGAAGGGGGTGTTGGTTTCTACTTAAGATGCTTGGTTTTATTCTTTAAGGGGACACATAACCCTTGCTTGTTTTCCACTTTGAAATAATAAAATCTTACAAGCATTCTTCAAAACATGGCTCTGGGAAAAACTCACCATCTGTGCTTGTTGTTGACTGAACATGGACTGGAGAAAAAAAAAGGCCATTCAGACAGTGTTCATGCCTGTTGAGCTTCACTGATTCCAGGAATTCTGAAGTCATCTCCTGGAATTAATTTTTAACTTATCTAGGTATGTTTCTTAAAATAAATTTTTTATCTTGCTGAGGAAGAAAGTAAAGGGATCAGAGATTATTTTGTCCTAAAAGATTGAGGAGGGTTTACTATCATCGAGGAAGCAAAATGTTTTATGAAAAAACCAGAGAAGAAATAATTCTATTACATTGTGAGGGATCTAAGTGCTAAAGATGGAAACTACCACCAATAAGAAAGTATTGCCATCCTCTTATTGGATGGATTTTGAAGACAAATGGATAATCCCCTCTCTTCTACTTTTCTTTCTGTTTGTTTTTTAATCCAAGGCTGTGGCTTCCATCACCCTTTACATTCTTAAGTCCTCCACACCCTGATTCCCAGCCCCTACTGCATCAAGGATGGGATGAGGTCTTCTCATTGCCTGCTGGTCCCTTGGCATCAGGTCCAAAGTTCCCAGATGGCAGACACGGTTCAAAGTTCCATGAGACTCTTGCTGTGTTCATTAGCAGGTTTATCCCCCGTCAAAATCCAGAACCTGTTAACCTGCAGAGCTCAGAGATGCAGGGATAAAAAGCAGAGCTTTCCCATGTGGTAACAAGTGGGGCTAGCCTGGCTCATGAGGTTTCCCAGGTGGCTCAGTGGTAAAGAATCCACCTGCAAAGCAGGAGATGTGGGTTCGACTCCTGGATTGGGAAGATTCCCCTGGAGAAGGAAATGGCTACCCACTCTAGTATTCTTGCCTGATGTATTCTAATCCCATGGACAGAGGAGCCGGCAGGCTACAGCCCATGGGGTTGCAAAAGAGGTGGGCATGACTTAATGACTAAACAATCCTGCTCACATCCCTTGGTTTCTGGATCCATGCCTTTTTATCTTCCTACTGGGGACATACCATCGTCCATTGGTTACTGATTTAGCAAGTCTACTGTGTCCTGTAGGATACACTGCATCCTAATTGGCTGTTCAGCTCTTCCTGCAGCATAATTTTGTCCCTGTTAGGTCAGCAGCTCCTGGGTGATGTGATATGTGAAAGACCAGAGGGTTCCCTGGTTGGGTGTTCTCCATCACATGTCCTAGCTGTAAAGTGTGGCTGCTGATGTTTTTTTTTGCAGGCAGAAGTGTTAGAGGACTGTAAGAATGTGAATCAGGCACTCTGGAGCCTTTAGATAGCGGTGCTGGCTGGGGCCCTGGGAACAAAGAAGATAAATTCATATTAGGAATATGTCAGTTCTACTCTACTGTGAGTAACATAGATAGCTAGTGGGAAGCTGCTGTAAAGCACGGGGAGCTCAGCTCAGTGCTCTGCGATGACCTAAAGGGGTGGGAGGGGGGAAGTAGGAGGGAGGCTCAAGAGGGAGGGGATATATGTATCAGTTCAGTTCAGTTCAGTTGCTCAGTCGTGTCCAGTGCTTTGCCATGAACCACAGCACGCTAGACCTCCCTGTCCATCACCAACTCCCGGAGTCCACCCAAACCCATGTCCGTTCAGTCGGTGATGCCATCCAACCACCTCATCCTCTGTCATCCCCTTCTCCTCCTGCCCTCAATCCCTCCCAGCATCAGGGTCTTTTCCAATGAGTCAGCTCTTCACATGAGGTGGCCAAAGTACTGGAGCTTCAGCCTTAGCATCAGTCCTTCCAAAGAAATCCCAGGGCTGATCTCCTTCAGAATGGACTGGTTGGATCTCCTTGCAGTCCAAGGGACTCTCAAGAGTCTTCTCCAACACCACAGTTCAAAAGCATCAATTCTTCGGTGCTTAGCTTTCTTTATAGTTCAGCTCTCACATCCATACATGACCACTGGAAAAACCATAGCTTTGACTAGATGGACCTTTGTTGGCAAAATAATGTCTCTGCTTTTTAATATGCTGTCTAGGTTAATCATAACTTTCCTTCCAAGGAGCAAGCATCTTTTAATTTCATGGCTGCAGTCACCATCTGAAGTGATTTTGGAGCCAAAGAAAATAAAGTCTGTCGCTGTTTCCATTGTTTCCCCATCTATTTGCCATGAAGTGATGGGACTGGATGCCATGATCTTAGTTTTCTGAATGTTGAGTGTTAAGCCAACTTTTTCACTCTCCTCTTTCACTTTCATCAAGAGGCTCTTTAGTTCTTCTTCGATTTCTGCCATAAGGATGGTGTCATTTGCTTATCTGAGGTTACTGATATTTCTCCCAGCAATCTTGATTCCAGCTTGTGCTTCATCCACCCTGGCATTTTTCATGATGTACTCTGCATATAAGTTAAATAAGCAGGGTGACAATATACAGCCTGGAAGTACTGCTTTCCCAATTTGGAACCAGTCTGTTGTTTCATGTCCACTTCTAATGGTTGCTTGACCTGCATACAGATTTCTCAGGAGGCAGGTCAGGTGGTCTGGTATTCCCATCTCTCTCAGAATTTTCCACAGTTTGTGGTGATTGACACAGTCAAAGGCTTTGGCATAGTCAGTAAAGGAGAAGTAGATGTTTTTCTGGAATTCTCTTGCTTTTTCTGTGATCCAACAGATGTTGGCAATTTGACCTCTGGTTCCTCTGCCTTTTCTAAATCCATCTTGAACATCTGGGAGTTCACGGTTCACATACGGTTGAAGCCTGGCTTAGAATATTTTGAGCATTGCTTTGCTAGCATGTGAAATGAGTGCAATTGTGTGGTAGTTTCAACATTCTTTGGCATTGCCTTTCTTTGGGATTGGAATGAAAACTGACATTTTCCAGTCCATTGTCAGCCTCCTCAAAACTCTGTAAGCTGTGAATGAGGGACAAGTGGTTCCTCACCGACCCCCTCACCACCAAAAATAACCTAGGAGCTCCTTTCCACAAAAAGGAGAGTGCATTCTGTGCTCCAAACCAAACAAACTGAGAAATCAGATAATCTGCTGTATTAAGGATCTTGGTTCCAGTGCTTTTGATCCCTCAGGACCTGGTACCATGTAGAACAGTTTTGTTCAGTGATTGTATGACTGAATGAATGAAGAGTGGATGAGTAAATGAATGAGTGAATGAGTGAGTGAACAAAGGCTGGAGAATAGTCTAGATAACCTCTTGAGGTCTTCCTAACCCCATGGGTTTATACACCTCCTGTGAAATAACGTTCTGAAGTCTGCATTTGTGCATGTGTGTGTGAATGTGTGTGTGAATGTTACATAAGCAGGAGGAGGATGGTGAGCATGACCTGAAGGTGGCAAATCTCAAGCTGCCACAGCCAAGGGGCACTCAGGTCAGACCAGGGTAACTGGGAATCTGGAATGGATGGAAAGGTGAGGCGGCGGCAGCCTGTCCACTGCTTGCCTCCTTCCCTTCCCTGTCAAGGCCAAGGTGGATCAATCAGAAAGCTGAAATGCTGGTGGGAGGAACTTGGGCACCTTGATGCTGGTGTTCATAGGTAACAGAGAGGGTTGAATATGATACTTCCACAGGTGAATATGGTGAATATGTCCATTCCACAGGACAGTGAGCTGCAGGCATGCATTTTGAAACAACTGCTATTTTGGATTGACTGGGGACACTGTTCCATGTACCCAAATATAAGACACACATTTAGGAATGTTCTTACAGGAACCTGGAAAAGAGAATGACTCATAGAGCCTCACAGGACTGGGCAGAACTAAAAGAGCAATGAGGGGAACGTGACAGAAATACTTTTAACAGATAATTGCACTGGGGTTGCCCAGGGCTGGGAGATGCTGAAATGAATCAGAGCATCATGCCAGCCTTGTTTAGAGCACAGATCACGTCTAGGCTCCATGCCCTGCGCTTCATGCCTCATTGGTGCTGCTGCTGGAACTCTGAGCAAGTCAGCACCACCTGCCTATGGATTTCTCTTTCTTAGAGAGAAGGGCCAATGACTTGCTATCTTCCAAAAGTCTAAAATTGAAATGTGTGAAATTGGGAATTGCCAACAGATTTACTGAAGCCTGGCAAAGTGTTTTGAAATTCTAGTGGGGACTTCATCACCCAGTAGAGATGAGTGACTTGTTTTTACTGTAGGGATGGCTTGCGTGACAGATGAACCCAAGAGGACTGGGAATAGGGGATTCTCACTGACAGAGCATGGTGTCTATATCCCGTGTGGCCTGACGACCTGGGGAGCGCTGGAGCTTGATAGCCAGGATGTGCAGTGAGATAAAGAGATTTCTTTTTCCTTGATCTGTCCTCAAGGAACACGTGTTTAAGAATCATCCTATGTCAGAACCTAAGAGGTATCATTAAAACTGAGTCTGTACGTGGCAGCCTGTAGAAACTTAATGTCTTCCAGTGCCATGTCTTGGATTTTTATAATTTTCTTTGGATCTGATGAGCCACACTTACCTGAATAGGAAAAGTTTAAAGTAAAAAGAATAAACAAGTCGTAGTTACTAATACCATTTTAGTGTGCATGCCTTTTTTGGTGTGCATTTATATCTATATATAAAATAAAATGATAATTGTATTTTAAATAAGCAGAAACTAACAGAAAGATGATGAGGCAGCACATACAGATGCACACATTCATGAAGTGATAGCTGAGAGGTCAGTAGCTCATTCCAAGGATAACTGCTTGGAGGACAAGGCCTTTGAACTTAGATTTTCAGTATAGAAGTGTCCTAGATCCTCAAGTTATCTGTCAAAAAAAACCAACCCCCACCCCCCAACAAAAGGCTCTGTCTTTAGAATGGTGGGTGGACAACTTTCTGTATGTGCACATAATGTACATTTTTAAAGGCAATAAAGTTCACAGTTAAGAGCAGGGATGTATTATCTCACATGTTCAGAGTTGAGAAGGTTGAAGCCAACAGAAAAGAATTGGATGAAATAGGCTGGTGGCGGTGAGTGCTGGCGCCTTGACATAGGGGACAGGGACAGAGACTGTAAGGTGGGCGCTTGAAGGCAAGCACTTTTTAGAAATGCTAGGATTAAATAACCGGTGCGTGAAGAGAAGAATGGGTTAAGAAACCTAAACAGGGCCATTGTTTTTTTAAATTGAAGTATAGTTGATTTCTCCGGTGCCTCAGATGGTAAAGAATCTGCCTATAATGCAAGAAACTCAGGTTGGATCCCTGGGTTGGGAAGATGCCCTGGAAGAGGAAATGACAACCCACTCCAGTATTCTTGCCTGGAGAATTCCATGGACAGAGAAGCCTGGCGGGCTACAGTCCATGGGGTTGCAAAGAGTCGAACAAGACTGAGAGACGTTCACACACACACCACACACACACACACACACACACACACACACACACAGAGTTGATTTACAATGTTGTGTTACTTTAAGGTGTACAGCACAGTGATTCAGACATCTATTTGTACCTATGTATCTATCTATTTATTCCTTTTCATATTCTTTCCTCCTGTAGGTTATTCCAGAATATTGAGTGTAGTCCCCTGTGCTATACAGTAGGTCCTTTCTGGCTATCTGTTTTGTATGTAGGAGTGTGTATATGTTAAACTCTCAATTTATACCCACCTCCCACCCCCTCCTTAAATAGGGCCATTGTTGGAAATGAAGAAATGAATGAAGCAGGAAGGGACAACAGAGATACTAGTCGATGGTCAGTGGCCTCCTCTGCCCTGTGATTTTACATGTGGCCCATCCTCATTAATGCTTGCTATCATAAATAATGGCAATATCATTAATAATGATCCCACCAGGAAGAAGGAGAACACTGTCAACTCCAGGAGATGCTACGGGTTGGTATCCTACTGTATTTGTGAGCATTTTCTGGTGACACACGAGCACTTGTTCTGCTATTAAAGTCTAGTTAAGGGAGTGCAGACACAGGTAATAGGATAACCAAAACTTCAGGCAGCATGCGGTAGATACCAAGCGAAAGGTCCAGTGGATGGTTGTGAAGAAGTTCATGATGGGAAAAGACCTTATGGGCAATGCAGCTCAAGGCAGGGACCCAAATGCTTGGGCTCCCAGAGACAGAGGGAGACTGTACAGAAAGGTATTCTTACAAATTAATTTTTATTGGAGTCTAGTTGATTTACAACGTTGTGTTAGTTTCTGCTGTACAGCAAAGTGAATCAGTTATGCATATTCGTATATTCACTCTTTTTCAGATTCTGTTCCCAAATAGATCATTACAGAGTACTGAGTAGAGTTCCCTGTGCTATCCAGTATAGAAAGACATTTTGAAGAAGACAGATTTGGTTGCAGATTAGAGCATGCATCCATTATTATAATACATAGAATAGAGCAGATTAGAGGAAAGGCTTTGAGGCAGAGACATGAGTCAAGAGATGAGAAAGTGCCAAACGGAAGGCACAGAGGTGGTGATTGGAGGGTTAGAAAGAAAGAAACAAGTGGAAGCATCCACAGAACCAGCTTTCTGGATGCTGGGATCCAGAGAGAAGGTGTAATCAAAGGTGGCTTCAAACCTGGGAGGCGGAGAGAACCATGCTCATCCTGGTAGAATAGATGCTAGATTTAAAAATCAGGTAATGAGCTTGAGATGTGGCAAGTTCCAGGTGCCAGGAGGTGTCCCAGGAGAGGTGTTTGGTAGGCATTTGGTGGTGGATTCTGGTGATAGTTTGGAACTGAATGGTGATGTCAGGGCTGTGTGCATTTAAGTCTTTGTAACTGAAAACTGAGAGTGGGTTTGGAGAGAAAGGTGACTGAAGAGAACACCAGAGAGGTGTGTGTACAGCAGGTCTGTGAAAGGAAGCAGGGGCGGTGGTGGATATGGACAAAGAACATGCCGTTAGAGAGTGAGGCAGACTCAGGATGGCGTGGCTCAGAGAGCCAAGAGTTTCAGGGAGGGATGGGTGGGAGACATGAACTATTATGAAGACCTCAGAGACGATCTGGACAAAATATCTTATAACTTCCTGCTTACAAATTGAGCTTTGGCCCTGTTTATTACTGTTTTGAAAATGTAAGTTCTTACTTTTAGAGCAGTTTTGGGGTCAAAGCAAGTAATAAAGTTGAAATTGCTCAGTCGTGTCCGACTCTTTGTGACCCCATGGACTATAGTCCATAGACTTCTCCAGGCCAGAATACTGGAGTGGGGAGCCTTTCCCTTCTCCAGGGGATCATCCCAAACCAGGGATCAAACCCAGGTCTCCCGCATTGCACCTGGATTCTTTACCAGCTGAGCCACAAAGGAAGCCCAAATATAGAGTTCCTGTAACCTGCCTGTCCCAACAGGTACACAGCCTTGCCCACTATTAACATCCCCACCAGAGTGGCATACTTGTCACATTAAAGGAAGCTACATTGAAGCGTCATTGTCACCCAATGTCCAAAGTTTAATTATGGCTCACTCTTGGTGTTGTATGTTGTATGGGTTTTCACAAATGTGTAATGACATGCATCCATTATTATAATACATAGAATAGTTATATTGCCCCCAAATCCACTGTATTCCATCTTTTCATCCCTCCTTCTCCCCTTACCCTTAGCAACCTATTGTCTCCAGAATTTTACCTTTTCCAGAATGTCATATAGTTGGAATCACAGAGTATGTGACCTTTTCAAGTTGGGCTTTTCCATTTAGTAATGTGCATTTAATGTTCCTCTATGTCTTCTCATGGCTTGATGCTTCATTTCTTTTTAGCACTAAAAACATTTCTTTGTTTACTGTACTACAATTTATTTATTCATTTACCTACTGGAGGACATCTTAGTTGCTTCCAAGTTTTTTTTTTTTAATATTTTGGGATATATACCTAAAATATAGGAATTTAGGTATTGCTGGATCATATGGTGATTCCATATGCAGTTTTTTGTTGTTGTTGTTTGGACATGTTCTCAATTCATTTGGGTATGTATATATCAAAGAGCACAATGGTTCCACCATATGGGAAGAGTATGGTTTAGTTTTGTAAGAAACTGCCAAACTGTCTTCCAAAGTTTTGCATTCTTACAGGCATCTTGCATCCCTATGGAAAGAATCGTCCTGCATTCCCACCAGCAATGAATGAAAGTTCCTGTTGCTTCACAGCCTTGCCTGCATTTGGTGTTGTCAGTATCTTGGGTTTTTGCCATTCCAATGAGTGCAGTGATATCTCCATTGTTGTTTTAATTTATAGTTATCTAAATGGCATATGATATTGAGCATCCTTTAATATGCTTATTTGCCATTCTTACATCTTCTTTGGTGAACTGTCTGTTCAGATCTTTTTTCCACTTAAATCAGGTTGTTTATTTTCTTACTGTTTAATTTTTAAAGGGTTTTTTTTTTAACATTTTGTATAGCAGTCCTTATATATCTTTTATTTAAAAGTCCAGATATGTCATTTACAAAAACAATATCTTTTACAAAGGTTTTCTCTCACTCTATACCTTGTTTTTTTCAAATATTTTGGGATTTCTCCAGCTATCTTTCTGCTTTTGATTTTTAGTTTAATTCCACTGTAGTCTGAGAGCAGATATCATATGATTTCTATTCTTTTAAATTTGTTGTGTTTTATGGCCCAGAACGTGGTCGGCTCGGTGAAAGTTCCATGTGAGCTTGGGAAGAGTTGTGTTCTGTTGTTGTTGGATGAAGTAGTCTATAGATGTCAATTATGTCCAGGTGATGGATGGTGCTGTTGAGTTCAACTATGTCCTTACTGATGTTCTGTCTGCTGGATCTGTGCCTTTCTGTGAGAGGGGTATTGAAGTCTCCAAATGTAATAGTAAATTTACCTATTTTTCCTTGAGTTCCATCAGTTTTGCCTCATGTGGTTTGACACTCTGTTGTTAGGCATGCACACACACATTTTAAGGACTCTTATATCTTTTCCAATAGAGTGCTTAGTATATAAGTCAGTTGGTTTAAATTCCCAGAATGATAATTTCAACATTTCTGCCATAATCAAAGTCCATCTCTGATGCTTGCCCTATCTCTTCAAGCTGCATTTTTAGGATACCTTGTAATTTTTGTTGAAAGTTGGACATGATATATTGGGTGAAAGAAGGCATCTCTAAGGAATCTCCCCAAATATTCTGATTAAGTAGTTTTACAGTGGGGCCCAGGGAACTGCATTTTACAAGTTTTCAGGTGATTTTGTTCCATGAACCCTGTGAACCATAGTTTGGGGAAGGTTGACTCAATCTGGTGAAGTCTCAGGCCTTCCCTCCATACAATGAGGCAGTGACACCTACTCCATGGTTTGTGTGTGGAAAGCATGTGGCTGTGAATCTGGTCTATTGAGGGTGTTCAGAAACATTGGCTCCTTTCCCTCTAGATATCATTGATTTCATTCAACCATGTGCATCCAGTGTCAGAGAAGAGACCAAAATCCCTAGAATGTGCTGGAAGTTGACAGAAGTCAGCTAGCAAATTAAGGAGCATCAAACGGCAAAGGGTAATAAGAGTCTGTGAAACACAATAGATGTGTTTTGAAGAACATAGGCTGCTAACAGTATGGATTCCCACTCCCTCCCCACAAGTCAGCCATGTATGGAAATCAAAAATTCCACTCCAATGAGTGCACTTTCCTCTTCTCAAATGCCAGAAACCATGGAGCAGCAAGCAGGGCTGTACCATTACCACTGGAAGCAAGCAGTTTTATAATGAGTTTTGGAAATTTGACTTCTTGCCAGCCTCTGATTCATTAATGTAATATTAGAAGAAAATTAACAGGGGACATTGACCTCAGAGGACATTTGGGGAGAAGGCCAAGTCCACGCTGAACCGAGTCAGCTACCAAGAAAGTGAAACTGGTTTGCCTATGAGCACGGGAGCTTTCAAGGTTCTTGCTTGCAATGTGTACATTACATCGTCTTAGCTGGTGACTACTCCTGCTGTTGCTATAGAGTGGAACTTTGAAGCACTGATGTCTATAATAAGCTAGATGAGCTCACTTGTTAATGCTTTTTCCTTCCTGTTATACTTTTAAGTATGTTAAGCTGCTATTTAACTTTGAATTGTCACAATCTGTGGCATTATATAATTCTATAATTTCTTTGCTATATAATTGGTTAAGAACTTTGTGATACTTCTGGTTGGAGGGGGATTAAAAACTATAGAGAACCATAAGGCTGTGTTTATTTAAGAGCATAAAAAAAAAATTCCATCAACTCTCCCCAAAATAAGCTGGGCAAAAACCATTAAGATTTCTTTATTCCTTTTTTTTTTTCTTTCATGCAAAGAGTATACTTAAAACTGAAAAGATTTCCCCTTTTTCATCCATTGTTTGTGGACATAGGATATATAGCAGCAGGGGAAGAGATGAGAAAAATCTACTGAAAGCTGGCTCTGTTTAACAGCTTAAATTCAAATTTGTTTTTAAAAAGAAAGAGCCTGTAATGTTTTATTCAGGTTCAGCAATGGCAACATTGTCAGAACTGAAGCTTGTCTTATGGAAAGAATTTTTAAAATTTTAAACTACTAAATAAAGCTTTGAAACAGAATCTGATTTGTCTATGGGGAGGGTTTGTAAAAATTTTTTAAATTTATTCTTACATTTGTTCATTCATTCAACAAACACTGGCTGTTACCCTCTGTGTGCTGGACAGTGGAAGGAAGGAGGGGAGATAGTTGTGCCCTTCAGGAACTCTCTGATCTCCCTTGAATCAGCTTCCATGGAGTTCTATGTGTGCTCCATCACAGCGTGTTGGAAATTTTATTGAAACCACTGATTCAGCAAATACCTGTTGAATATTTCCTTTGTGTTGAGTGAGGGGCTATAGGGCTCCTGCCTACCCCATGGGGCTCTTGTGGGGATTAAGTGGGTTAATGCAGCTAATGTTTAGCACCTGGAGCCTAGGAGGTTTTTAACACATATCTGAGGAACTGAGTCAGTCAACTTAATGCTCAGTGGGAGACTGTTGCTGGGAAAAGACTGATAGTGATCCTGTGGTGTAGACTTTAGTAGGATGAGATGATGGAGAAAGGAGTTTACTATCTTAAGGCAGCAATAATTCTGCATGTCTCTGGCAGTCATGCTTTTTGACCTTCTGGTCTACCCACTTTTGCTTAGGTTTCTTTCTTTGGTTTCAGCTGCTTTGTGATTTCTTTCCTCCCTCCCTCCCTCTCCTGCTTCCATCCTATCATCTTTCCTTCCACCCCTCCCTCCTTCTCTCCAGGCTTCCTCATATTCATTCTATTCATACTGCTGTCATAAAACCCCACCAACATTACTCCATACAAGTTACTCAGGGTAATTTAAGAGCAGCCACTGTGGGACAGGCTACCCAGGAGGATCCATAGGAACACTGAGTCATTGATCTGTGGGAGCTGGGGCAGGGGGCCAGGCTCAGCCTCTACAGCTGGGCTGACCTGAGAATGGAGTTCCTTCTATAGTTTAAAGTACCTAAATACAGTTGACCCTTGAATAACCCAGATTTGAACTGTGTGGCTCCACTTATTTCAATAGTAAATACTATAGTGCTAAGTCAACTGAGCCTTAGAAAGCATCACTATGAACAAAGCTAGTGGAGGTGATGGAATTCCAATTGAGCTATTTAAAATCCTAAAAGATGATGTGTGAAAGTGCTGCACTCAATAGGCTAGCAAATTTGGAAAACTCAGCAGTGGCCACAGGACTGAAAAAGGTCAGTTTTCATTCCAATCCCAAAGAAAGGCAATGCCAAAGAATGCTCAGACTACCACACAATTGCACTCATCTCACACCCTAGTAAAGTAATGCTCAAAATTCTCCAAGCCAAGCTTCAGCAATACGTGAACCATGAACTTCCAGATGTTCAAGCTGGTTTTAGAAAAGGCAGAGGAACCAGAGATCAAATTGCCAACATCCACTGGATCATGGAAAAAGCAAGAGAGATCCAGAAAAACATCTATTTCTGCTTTATTGACTACACCAAAGCCTTTGACTGTGTGGATCACAATAAACTGTGGGAAATTCTGAAAGAGATGGGAATATCAGACCACCTGACCTGCCTCTTGAGAAACCTGTACGCAGGTCAGGAAGCAACAGTTAGAACTGGACATGGAACAACAGACTGATTCCAAATAGGAAAAAGAGTATGTCAAGGCTGTATATTGTCACCCTGCTTATTTAACTTCTATGCAGAGTACATCATGAGACGCACTGGGCTGGAAGAAGCACAAGCTGGAATCAAGACTGCCGGGAGAAATATCAGTCACCTCAGATATGCAGATGACACTACCCTTCTGGCAGAAAGTGAAGAGGAACTAAAAAGCCTCTTGATGAAAGTGAAAGAGGAGAGTGAAAAAATTGGCTTAAAGCTCAACATTCAGAAAACTAAGATCATGGCATCTGGTCCCATCATTCATGGCAAATAGATGAGGAAACAGTGGAAACAGTGTCAGACTTTATTCTTTTGGGCTCCAAAATCACTGCAGATGGTGATTGCAGCCATGAAATTAAAAGACACTTGCTCCTTGGAAAAAAAGTTATGACCAACCTAGATAGCATATTCAAAAGCAGAGACATTACTTTGCCAACAAAGGTCCATCTAGTCAAGGCTATGGTTTTTCCTGTGGTCATGTATGGATGTGAGAGTTGGACTGTGAAGAAGGCTGAACGCCGAAGAATTGATGCTTTTGAACTGTGGTGTTGGAGAAGACTCTTGAGAGTCCCTTGGACTGCAAGGAGATCCAACCAGTCCGTTCTAAAGGAGATCAGTCCTGGGTGTTCATTGGAAGGACTGTTGCTAAAGCTGAAACTCCAGTACTTTGGCCACCTCATGCAAAGAGTTGACTCATTGGAAAAGACCCTGATGCGGGGAGGGATTGGGGGCAAGAGGAAAAGGGGATGACGGAGGAAGAGATGGCTGGATGGCATCACCGACTCAATGGGAGTTGGTGATGGACAGGGAGGCCTGGCGTGCTGCAGTTCATGGGGTTGCAAAGAGTCAGACACAACTGAGCGACTGAACTGAACTTAACTGAACACCCTTTGTAAATGCAGAGGAACTATGTATATGGAGGGCCAACTATAAACTATACTCAGATTAACCCCACCACTGTTCAAGGGTCAATTGTACATACACAGCTGTTACTATTAATATATACACCTACATATAAATCTGGCAGGTGAGTTCTTTACCATTAGCAACACCTGAGAAGCCCTGTACACATGTAAACTCTTTTTCAGGGGAGTTTTGATATTCTGAACTGTGGAGCAAAAGTAGATGATTCCTCTGTTGAGAAACACTGAGACTTGGATGAGTGCCTGGGTTATTTGAAATAAAATGAACGAGGAGTTATTGATTCTTAATAGTGGTGGTGGGGGGCGTGTGGGGAATACCACTTGAAGAGTTCAGCTGTCATTTCCTCAGTGCTCATTTAGGTATTTTAAGTATGCAAACAGAATTTTTTACACAGACCTTGTAAATGAAACCTTGTTTATTGCTTCCCAAAGGGTCAGTCCCTAAACATACTCTCTGCCTTCCATGAGGGCAGTGCCTCTCCTACAGGTCAGTAAGCTTACTTTTGGTCACCGTAAGTCCCCAGAGCCTGGTATGCTGCCTGGTGCCCAAAAGTGCTTAGTCCACATCTATCCATGTAAAATTGTCAGGTGTGTGAAGTCATTTTGAAATGCTGCATTTCATAGCTCAGATACTCTAAATGAAAAATGATGATTCCTCTGATGAGAAGCACTGAGACTAGGATGAGTGACTGGGATGTTTGAAATAAAATAAATGAAGAGTTATTGATTTTTAGTGGTGGTAGAGTGAGTGGGGTGCGGGGAATACACTGAGCGAGATTCTTGGCCAAGTGACAAACTAGAAACGCTAGGAGAACTAGGAGAACTTACCTAGCAAACAAACATGCTGTTAAGGAATAGTTCTAGTGGGATTTTAAACCCCTGATGTGGATTTCAATAACATATCCTGCTTTCAGATAGTAATTGTTTGAGGAACTGAGAATCTACAGGATGACACCCACACTTCTGCAGAGAAATTCATGGTGGGGCCCAAGGCTGGCTGTTACTGTGATGATCTAAACACTCACTGTGTAAGTGGGTTCAGTCTTCTGACTAGGGAGGAATCATGTATAGGAAAGATGTGAGAAGAATGAAACAAATCCTGACTTCACCTTCCAAAGAATAAATTTATAGTTTAGCATCCACAAAAATGACCAGACCCAAGCCATTTGAGTAATTCCTGGTTAAATGGAACCCAAACAGGTGAACTCAGCAGGACTGGTTTATTGACTAGAATCACTATCCAGTCTGCACAATTGGTGGCAATCAGTTTTAAATCAGATCAAAATATGCATGAGGGGCAAATAAGTTGACTCAGTGGCTTACCTAAAAATGGTCACTTTCTAGGGATGAAAATATACGTAGTTAGGCACACAAAAAAATCAGGATACAATGGAAAATAAAATCTCAGTATAGTATGTTAATGAATTATTGGATTACATTGATATACTTTTGATAAGAGCTGACAAACATTCTGATCTATTTGATGTATTTTCTTCCTTACCCACTACAGCATTTTTCATGATATTATGTTATTAATACAGGATTCCAAACCTTCACCAACCATTAGTTGCTTCCTGTGTTAAAGATAATGACTTCATATAGCAGGAAAGTTTGTTTTAGCAAACTGGCAGAGTATGTCTGCAAACAGGCAGCTGAATTGGACACAACTGAAAGATCTGGCTTTCAAATTTGCTATGGCTCATTAGGATAGTATTTGGAGCAGAGGGACAATTATTTCTTGGATCCTGGTGCTTGCATAGTTGTTTAAACAGTCCACAGAGGAATGGAACGACTGTATCTTTTCCTCGAATCCATTTAACCATGCATGTATGCATATGATTATTATCTTTGGTGCCAGTGAACCCAAACACAAGAATATTATTTCTAAATGTTGCCAATATCCTTAATGGAACTACTTATAAAATGACATTATATGAGGTAATTTTGCTTTTATGTTGTTTTAACTCTTTTTTTGTTTAGTGTCAATCTCTAGTAGTTTCCTTTATTGCTAACTACTGCTGAAATGCATAGTACTCACAGAAGTGCAACTCAGAACTGTCAAACCTGGGTCCAGAATCTCGACTGAAACAGTCATGCGTGCTGACCTGGTCCTAGTCTCCTCTGCTTATTCAAAACTGGTCTCCCAATTGTGAAGACCCAAACTGGGAGGGTCTTCACTTGCAATTTTATGAGGACACTAGAAATAGCTGAGGAAGACTAAAATCATACTGTAGATTAGAATGAAAACTATACACAGTTTATTAGTAACTCAAGAATTATTATATATAATGGAATCCCTCAATGGGGGGGCCATCCAGAGCCCAATTTATAATTTTAAAAAAATTAGGTAAATCTGCCAGCAGTTTTTCTACATAAGCAGGAATGAGACCTAGGAGTGTAAATACATGTGTGTGTGCTCAGTTGCATATGATCCTTTGCGACCCCTGGACTGCAGCCCGCCAGGCTTCTCTGTCCATGGAGTTTTCCAGGCAAGAATACTGGAGTGGGGTGCCATTTTCTACTCCTCTATATATGCTGAGCTGTGCTTAGTCACTAAGTTGTGTCCAACTCTGTGACCCCATGGACTGTAATCCGTCAGGCACCTCTGTCCATGGGAATTCGCCATGCAAGAATACCGGAGTGGGTTGCCATGCCCTCCTCCAGGGGATCTTCCTAATGCAAGGATTGAATCCAGGTCTTTTGCATTGCAGGCAGATTCTTTTATTAATTTTTTAATTAATGTATTTTAATTGGAGGATAATTACTTTACAATACTGCGATGGTTTTTTGCCATACATCGACATAAATCAGCCACGGGTACACGTGTGTCCCCCATCCTGAACTCCCCTCCCACCCTATCCCTCTAGGTTGTCCCAGAGCACCGGCTTTGAGTGCCCTGCTTCATGCGTCCAACTTGTACCGGTCATCTAGTTCACATATGGTAATGTACATGTTTCAACGCTGTTCTCTCAAATCATCCCATCCTCGCCTTCTCCCACAGAGTCCAAAAGTCTGTTCTTTACATCTGTGTCTCTTTTGCTGCCCTGCATATAGGATTGCCGTTACCATCTTTCTAAATTCCCTATATATGCGTTAATATACGGTATTGGTGTTTTCCTTTCTGACTTACTTCACTCTGTATAATAAGCACCAGTTTCATCCACCTCATTAGAACCGACTCAAATGTGTTCCTTTTATAGCTGAGTAATATTCTATTGTGTATATGTACCACAACTTCCTTATCCATTTGTCTGCTGATGGACATCTAGGTTGCTTTCATGTGCAGGCAGATTCTTTACCATCTGGGCCACCAGGGGAGCCCACTCCTATATATATATATATGTATATAATGTGTATATATTATGCATATATGTAATTGTGGTAAAATATATATAACATTAAATTTACCATTTTAATTATTATGTGTATAGTTATTGACACAAGGTACCTTCACAATATCATACCACCATCACTATTATCAATTTTCAGAACTTTTTAATCATCTCAAAGTGAAACTCTGTACCCTTTAAGCAATAACCCTTCACCCTGTCTTTCAAATCCTGACAACCATCATTCCAGTTTCTGTCTTTATGATTTTGCATATTCTCGGTATCTCATGTAAGTGAAATCATACGATATTTGTCCTTTTGTCTGACTTATTTCATTTAGCATAATGTTTTCAGTTTTCATCCATGTTATTATATGTATCAGTTTCCTTCCTCTTTAAAGCTGAATAATCTTCCACTGCATGTCTTAACTACACTTAGTTCATCTATCAGTAGACACTTGATTCATTTATATCTTTTGTCTGTTGTGAATAGTACTGCTATTAACACGTGTGTACAATTATCTCTCCAGGACATTGCTTTCAATTTGGGGAGTCTCAGTGAACTCCGGGAGTTGGTGATGGACAGGGAGGCCTGGCGTGCTGCAATTCATGGGGTCGCAAAGAGCTGGACACGACTGAGTGACTGAACTGAACTGAAGTGATACACAGAAATTACTGGATCATAATAATTCTGTTTTGAAGTTTTTGAGGAGCCTCCAAACTGTTTTCCATAGTGACTGTACTATTTTATATTTGGAGTAGGTATATCTTTTTAATATATAATTCATTTATTGGTTTTTGGTTGCGCTATGTTTTTGTGGCTGTGTGAGGGCTTTCTCTAGTTGCGGAGAGTGGGGGCTACTCTTGGTTGTGGTGCACAGGCTTCTCACTGTGGTGGCTTCTCTTGTGAGAGGCATGGGCTCTAGGTGCTCAGGCTTAAGTAGTTGCTGCATAGGGGCTCATTCGTTGTGGCTCACAGGCTCTAGAGAAAGGGCTCAATAGCTGTGGGGCACAGGCTCTAGTTGCCCCATGCCATGTGGAATCTTTCCAGACCAGGGATCGATCCCATGACCCCTGCATTGGCAGGCAGACTCCCATCCACTACACCACCAGGGAAGTCCTGGAGTGTATCTTTTTTGATGCAACCTCTTTTTGACATGAAAATGTAAGGCAAGCAGTTCCTCTGTCCTGGAAGAAGATGTTGGAAGTCTCTCTTCCTTTAGTGTTCAGAGCAGGGGTAAAAGAGGTGGATTAATGGGGCCTTATTGATGCAAAAAGGTCTATATCTTAGTCCCTTTATCATCTGTGTTTTATCCACTAGTGTTTTCTGCACTGGGCAGAAAGAGGAACACCTCAACATGTCCCATGCTGCTCCATTAAACTCTACGGCTGTAGAACCCCAGAGAGAAACTGTTAAAATCTCCTACCATCCTATGGGCTCTGGTATAAAAAAGTTGGCAGGGCACAAAATTAACATCTTTTCTTGATAAAAAAAAATAGTGTGACAACATTAAGTTCCATATTAATGGAAGAAATACTTTGGCACTCATTGGAACAGGGCTTTGGGTATAAAAAATGACATGAGGAATAGTGTTGCATTCTGAGTCCTATTTGAAACAACGATGCCACCATTTCATTTGTCTGCATGGAACCTAACATGGTAGAAAAGAGATTAGGAAGGAGATTTTGATTCACTTTTAGGTCCTTCTTTTAAAATTAAGCCATTTTATCTCTTTTAAATGTGCCCCCTACCCTCCCCACACACCAGAGTCTCATAAAATAGTTTTTCCTACATGAGTGATTAGTTTCCTTCTCTATACAGATTTTGGGGGAATTGTCACTTCGTGCCTATGAAACAAAAGAAAATTTGATTCAGAAGATTAAAAACACATTCTTGCCTGCTCTAATTATAAAGATTAAAAGCATCGGGCCTCATCTAAACAGTGAACTTAGAGGATAAATATGTATTTGTCCAGATGTTTACCAAGCTCGAGAGAGCAGTTTCATTTGTTTTAAAGCCATGCGCACGGACCCTTCCACATGCTGGGTCCTGATGCCCCCGCTGCACCTCTGTGCTGTCCGGTTTGTGTGGAAGGACAGTGACGCAACTCCAGGACGAGGGCTTTGTCGGCGTCAAGAGGCACTAGACTTGAGCTATTCAAGTGGCACAAATAAGAAACATAATGTGTGTTTTTTTTGTGAATGTTTATGTTTGTGTTTCATTCTACTCAGATGAATAAGACTTCTCTTCCACATCTGAGTAAATGAAATGATCAAGCAACAATGTGCCCCACATGTGTTCAAAAGCCAAGGAAATGGCTGTATTTAGGATGCTATTCACTGTAATAACACTAAAAATACTTTTTAATTGGCCCAGTTACTTCCTGATCATTGAGATCTCCTATACTGTTTTTTAATTATCTAGGTCCTTGTAATGGTTAATATTATGTGTCTACTTGGAGGTGTTTTGGGGTGAGATTAACATCTAAATCGGTGAACTTTGCATGGAGCAGGTTGTGCTTCATGTTATGGGTGGGCCTCACTCATGCAGTTGAAGGCCTGAGTGGAATGAAAAGATTGATGTTGCTGGGCAAGGGGGAATTCTCTGGAAGACTGCCTTTGGGCTTCATCAGCACCATCTTGGGAATGCAGTCTGCCAGCCTATGCTGCAGAGTTTGGGCTTGCCAGCCTCTGTAATCGTGGAACCAATTTTTTTTTTTTTTATAACACATAAACCTCTCTCACTCTTTCTCTCTCCCTCTCCTACTGGTTCTGTTTCTACAGACAGCCCTGACTAATATGCTTCCTTTCCTATATTTACATTTCCCTTCTGTCCCTGAATTTCTACATTTTGTAAAGTGAACTCAGATCAATATTTTATGCTTTTTCTTCTTTTAGTGGTAAACTAAGATGACTTGTTCTATATAATAAAAAAATAGATATAAGAATATATAGGGATAAGTAGATGAGAATGTATCAGGCAGGGTTCTAGCAAGAAATAGAATTCTACCCCAAAGAATTTAACCAAAAAATGATTATTTACAGAAGTATAGACACAGTTAAGGGAACTATAACTAGGAATAGTGAAACCCTCAGAGAACCAACATTAGCAGGAAGGTTACCACCCAACAGCCTGAAGGGACAAAGGCCATGTTTCCAGAGCCCATGAGTCTTGGAGGGGCTGCCTGGCAGCGGCTGCTATATGACGAGGAGGTGGCCACAGTCAGACTATGACTGAAGCAAGGAGCAGAGGAAGAAATACCCTGATCTTTCTCCCATCCTTTCTCTGATCTCCTGCCACTGCCTCCTGTTGTCTGAACCCAACCAGATGTCAATGGCCAGGAACTGGGAGAAGCAGTCTAGAGAGCCCAGCCTCCTGGGGCACATGACAGTATAGAGGGGACAGATCTGGGGAGACAAATGGAATAGCTTGCAGATCTTCAAAATAGCCCAAAAGATCTTGCTAAGGACTGAAGAATAATCACCCTTCACCTCCAGTTGAGCTCCCAGCTTTGATGACTGAAGAAAGCCTCTCCTAGCTCTATGCAGGAGCTTTTTCTTTCTGGAAACTTGCTCTTTTCTAGAGGGATCAGTATGATTCTACTCACTGGATGTAACAGGAAAATTTATAAACCATGGAAAGAATTTTCCAGAACAGCTGTGAGTGATAAGACTGGATGGAATCAGCAAGAGGCCTATTTGCAGAGCATGGGAGAGGAGCCTAAGGAGCTCAGAAGTTGAGCCTGATTCTGAGGCTTCAAGTATTTAATTGAAAACAGAGCAGGCAGTCAGTGAACACAAATGAGTGCAAAGGAAAGAAATTCTGATTATTTACAAAGATGCCTTGATGTTCTAAATCCCAATGTTCATCCATTCCTTTGGGTAAAAGCATTTTATTTTAAAAAGCAGACACTTTGTGTAAGTTGCAGGAGGGTGGGTGGTACAGTTGTGTGGCCAACTCTGTCTTAGGAATTAACTTTTGAGATTATTTGCCATAAAAGAGGAGGTCAGAATTGATGAAGGTACATTTTGTGTTCTTCACAGAATATTCTCCCATGGTCAGCATGAGATTGCAAAGGCTCTAATCAGCTGGTGAGACTCTTTTGGCCTTGTTTGCTTCTCAGTGTGGGACTTCATATATAAAGCAGAGAGAAAGTAGCTGAAGAAATAATTGCTGAATGTATCTGTTCAGTCCCTATGGTTATCACCAATCACGTCTTAGTCTGCTCAGGCTGTTATAACAAAATACTATAGATCAGGTGATGAGATGATTAGACAGCAAAATTTAGTTTAGCTAGCGAAGTTGAGGTAAGACTGCTGATTCCATCCAATCTTATCACCCACAGCTATTCCGTCACTGACTCAACAGACCTGAGTTTGAGCAAACTCCAGGAGACAGTGAAGGACAGGGAAGTCTGGCGTGCTTCAGTCCATGGTGTCACAGAGAGTCAGACACCACTAACTACTGAACAGTGAACAGCAAATAGATCAGGCGGCTTAGACAACAGACATTGGTTTCTCAGGATTCTGAAGGCCAGAAAGTCCAAAATCCAGGTGCCAGTCAATTTAGTTCCTGGTGAGGACCCACTTCCTGGTTTGCAGCTGGCTGCCTTCTCACCATGTCCTCATATGGTAGGAGGTCTGATGTTTCTTTCTCTTCTTACAATGACACTAATCCCATCATGAAAGCCACAGCCTCATGACATCATCTTACCCTAATTACCTCCCAAAGGCTTGCTCTGCAAACACCATCGTGTTGGGAGTTAAGACTTCAACATATAAATTTTTGAGGGCACACAAACATTTGGTCCTTGATGAGATGGTACAAGTCACACACTGTGAAGATGCTTGCAAAATTGCTGCTAGGAGTATTGTTAAATGTTAGCCTTTTTCCTTCAGCTTGACTTTGATCCATTATTCTAGTGTTTTAAATCATTGGTTTTACACATACAGAGATTAAATGTATTGCATCTCAATTCACTGGCAAAGGAAGTATGTGGTCCTCGGCTCAGTGACAGATGGCCAAAGTTTACAAAACTACTAAGAAAACATACTCAATGCACTAAAACAAAGTTCACTGCAAACACTGAACTGTTTCTTTTACATTTTGATCCACAAGGTAAGAGCTCTCTAATCTGGAAAAAAGAAAACACTGAACATCATTTACAAAGAACCAACACCCTCTTTAGCTGTTCAGAGCAGTTTCTGTTTTTGGATTAAAAGGCACTAAGTAAAATACTTCTAATGGAATAGTTACATGAGGCAACCTTGAAGAGAAAATTGCTGACATGAATGGTATTCCACTGTATTCAGTGTGATAAAAATTGAATTATCTTCCTTATAATACTTTGTGAATAAAAATTTACTAGGCAACATGACAGTAATGAAAAATCTGGAAAAGAATTAGGAAATAATTACTGTTTACATGAAAGCTATTCAATTATTTATGCAAGAAAATCTCTCAACTTCACTATGATGTCATTCTCCAAAGTGAAAATGTACACTTGAATGTCTCTTGTCGGTCTTAACTCTATCCTTATATCTACATCTCTCCCTTATAGATGTTATTCTCACAGTTAATCAGAATGTCTCAGGATTTGTAGAAATAAGAAATCTAGGGAGAGGGACTTCCCTGGCAGTCTAGTGGTTAAGACTGGTCCCTCTTCCAATGCATGGCGGACCGGTTTGATCCCTGGTTGGGGAACTCAGAGACCACATGCCATGTGGTGTGGACAAAAACTTTTAAAAAAAGAAAAGAAATCTAGGAAGAAAATACCTTCCTGACATCACAATCAATTCATTTGTTTATTTACATGTCATTGATCAAAGTAAATTTTTGAGAGATTAAAACTATTATTCTCTGTGTCTGCAATAGGGTGATCAGAAGCTCTAGGCAGAGAACACAAGTATGTCTGTGATTCCCTTTGTACACCGTCTGACCCACTGCCACGACTTCAGGTGTTTTCATCATGATAGTGAAGAACAAGGGCACCAAGTGAAGTTTGGAGTCATGGTTCAGAGGCAAAGGAGTGGCTCTACAGCAGGGCCTGAGGGTCCATGTGAAAGAGATGAAACAAGCAACCTTTCTGGTAGACACTTCAGTCCTTGATGGAAGACTGTGTTTCCAGAAATTGCATTGAAACCTCTACTTGGGGAATTTAAAGGGAAGAATGGATCACATTGCCGGTGAATTTTTTTAACATGGTAATGACTCTTAGTACCTAGAATAAGGAAATAAGAGGTTACCATGAGGTAACACAAGAAAGGAGAATCAGGAAGACTAAAACAATGAAACAGACAGACTGACATCATGCCACAGGGTATATATTCTTTCTTAAAAGTTCAAAGATGCTACAATTTCTACGGCATATATAACCCTCCTAATAATCCCTAAGAGGGCTTCCCAGGTATTCAGTGGAAAAGAATCTGTCTGCCAAGCAGGGAATCCAGTTTTCAGTCATTTGAATGTATCCTAAGGCAATTATGCTAGTTAGATCATAAGAGATGATTTCATATGAGAAACATACATTTGAATTAAATACAGTGATGATAACAATGATATGCATTCAATGCTTAACATATGCCAGACTTTTCTACCTGCTTTACTTCTAGCAACTAATTTCATCAAGGAGAGAGAACAAGCATCACAAAAATATTAATTTTATTGTTGACAAAGTAATTCACTTAAAAAATGTATCTGCTAAATAAAATAAGGTGAAAATAAAACACTGTGGTCCCATGGATCACTGGTGAAACAAAGAGGTATGATATTTATAATGTCTGCCTTGGACAGGGATTAACATCTGGAATATACAGAGAAACTTCTGCATATCTACAACAACAAAATAATCCAATAGAAAAATGGGCAAAATGTGGAAGAGGATGTTTATAGAAGAGGAAACTCTTCGAGGTAAAAAACAGATGTACAGATGCTCTAACATTATTAATAAAGGAAATTAAAGTAAAATAATGAGATATCACATTGTGCCCATTAACTAGGCAATAATCAGAGAGATGGATGTTGCCTACTGTTGCGAGGATTGTGAGATTAGGAGTATCCTGGCCTTCTGGTGAAAGAGTAGACTGGGCAGCCATCTGTGAGGCAGTGACACCACTCAGCCCAGCTGAGTGTATGTCTAAGTCTGTTGAGGCAGGAGGCAATCTGATGTCCTTCATCAGAAGTAGATGGATAAAATGTGAGGGTGAACCCCCCTGGAGGACCATACTGCAGCTAGAAGCAATGGATTCAATTTTCATATAGGAGCATGGGTAGATCTTAAAGTTACAGCGCTGAGTGAACAAAGTAACAAACAGATGAGATATATAACATAATTATATTTCTATAAATAAAAGATACATCCTAAACTATTTAACACTTAGGAAAAACGTACTGAAAAATCTTCCTGATATTACATTTGGCAATAATTGTTTGGCTATGACATCAAAAGCACAGGCCATGAAAGTAAAAAGTTGACAACTTGGACTTCATAAAGTTATAAACTTTTGTATACCAAAGGACACTATCAAGAGAGTAAAAAGGCAACCCATGGAATGGGAGAAAATATTTGCAAATCATATATATCTGATAAGGCGTTAATACCCAGGATATGAAAAAACTCCTACAACTCAACAACCAAAAAACAAACAACCTAATTTAAAAATGGGCAAAGAAATTGAATAGACACAATGCCAAAGAAAATATGCAAATAGCGAATAATCATATTTAAAAATCCTCCACACCACTAGTCATTAGGGAAGTGCATGTTCAAACCATGGTAATAAATCACTTCACACCTATTAGGAGGGCTATTATTAAAAGAAAAACAAACCAGAAAATAGCAAGTAGTGGGGAAGATGTGGAGAAACTGGAAACCTATGTATCACTGGTGGGGATGTAAAGTGGTAGATCCATTGTGAAGAAAGAAAATTCTTCAGAAAATTAAACGTAGGATTGCCATTCGATCCAGCAATTACCCTTCTGGGTATATACCACAAAGAAGTGAAAGCAGGAACCTGATCAGATATTTGTATACCTATATTCATAGCAGCGTTATTCACAATAGCCAATCAGTGGAAACAATCCAAGTGTCCATCAACAGATGAATGAATGAACAGGGTGTGGTACAGACATACAACAAAATATTATTCGGCCTTAAAAAGCAAGGAAACTCTGACTCATGCTACAATGTGGATGCACCTCAAAGATGTTACATTAAGTGAAATGTTAGTCACAAAAGAGCCAATGTTGTCTGATACCACCTCACCTATATGAGGGACCTGGAGTAGTCAAATTCATAAAGAGAGAAAGCAGTATGATGGTTGTCAGGGTGTGGAGGGAGGGGAAATGGGGAGTTATTATTTAATGAATGCAGAGTTTCAGTTTGGTTTGATGGAAAAATTATGGAGATGGATAGCTGTGACATACATCACAAGTATATGCATCACATATACTCTACATTATATTCCAAATGCATTTACTGCAACTGAACTATACACTTAAAGTGATTAAAATGGTAAATTTTATGTTATGTATATTTTATCACAATTTGAAAAGTGAAAAATAAATTTAAAAAGACAGAAAGATTCTGCACTTCCAGTTCAGGGGACACAGGTTCAATCCCTGGTCAGGGAATATCCCACATGACATGCGGTGTGGCCAAAAAGTAAAAAAAAAAAAAAAAAAAAAAAGGACAAAAAATTATGTAGTTTTGATAGTTTCAGAGAAGAGTTTCAGGGAAGTGTTTCAGAGAAGTTTCAGAGAAGAGTGCAGCAATTTTTTTTTTAAGAAGATAGGAGAAGATGGGAGTTTATGTCTTACTGATGTGAAGCAGTCAAAACGTAATAATTCAGTGGTTGATGTCACACAGATTTTTAAATTAATGAGTTAATTAGTTCAAGAATGATTTTTAAGAGAGAATATATATTCACACAAAAGAGCAAATACCCCTTTCAAGGTATTTGTAAAACACACTAGGATGTTTGATGTGGGGAGGGGAAATGGGTTGGCTACAAGGATAAAAGGGAATAAACAAATGAACAGAAAAGGAGACTGGAAACATACTTGTAATCTCGCAATTCAGTTTAATAAATACTTATTAAGGCTCTGCTTTTTCCAGAGACTTTATTTGCTCTTTCTGGTGGTATCCAAGCCTAAATATGATTTATGAACACGGGGTAATGAGACTGTTTATTAATTTTAGTCAGAGAATTTCATGTGCCACAAGAATAGAGATAAAAATAAAAATTTATTACTGCAGGAAAGTTCCTTCTGAGATCTCTTATCTTTTTTATATGGAAAGATAAACTGACATATAATAAATGAGATTCTATCTTCAATGTAGCTTTTATCTCAAGCAATGATATTAAACCATTAAAAGCTAAGAAATATAATTAAAAATAAGCCATAACATAAAAAATATGATAGATTTGGGAAAGATAAAATGTTATTTGGATTATTTGTGTATCAGTCTTTTATAAAAATAAAGCCTTAGAAGTACATTTATCTATTTCTAAGCCCAATTACTAAAAATTCAACATGCCCTAATAAAATTCATCCTTAATAATTCTCAACCACTCATTAAGTCAGAAAATATTTATTAAATTCCTACCATGTGCCAGACACTGGGGCTCAATTACCATTCTACACTATAACTTTCAAATTTATATCTCTACCCCAGGTTTCTCTGAATTCCAAACCCATAGCATAACCTTCTTTATATGACTTGACTCTATCAAAAGAACTGTAAACCCAACATGCCCCCCCCCCCCCGCAAAAAATCCCTTGTTGTTCAGCCCCAAGAAATGTTCTTTCAGTTATTTTTCTCTGGAAGAATAGTTCCACAATCCATCTCATTGGCACAAGCCAGAATCTTGGTGATTCTGGAATCATGATAAGTGACTATCCTGATCACGCTCTCTGTCATTTGTCTTACTCAGTCAATTACTACATCATATTGATTTTATTTTTTAAGTATTTCCCCAATGCATTCACTTTCCTCCACCTTCAGTTGCCATCACAGTCCAAGCTATGTTATTATTTCTGATTTCTTGATGGGGCTCTATGCCAAAAATATACCCAGCCTTCCAAATCATGCTCTACGCTGAAACCAAATCTAGTCACATCATTTCCTATCCCTCCTCCCCTCCTAAAAATCAATGTCTCTTAAGTTGGAGAAAGCAGTGTTTAAGGTGGCCAGCGATGCATTCAGAGCATGCTCCTACCTTCTCTTTGTCCTCTCATCCTGCTCTCTCCTTCATTCTCTTTGCCCTGCCACAGTGGCCTTCCAGTTCAGTCCTCACATGCACCACGCTGCCTCCTTCCATAGGGTCTTTGGACATGATCTTCTCATAGATTGGAATATTCTTCCACTTCTTCTTTCTCCCCTTTTCCTTTTCCTTGTATATCTCATCCACTCACTCACAAATGCTTATTGAAAACCTACTGCTTGCAGGCACTAATTCAGGTGCCCCTGGCTCAGTGATGAAATAAACTCCCCACTCACTCACTGAAAGGTCTCATTTTAGTGAGTTGAATTTAAGACTCTGGTGTATTAACTCTGACTGAGCTCAACGTTCCTTCTTCAGAGAAGTCTAATCAAAGTCTGAACAAAGAGATCAGGTCTCTTTGTTACAAGTTCTCAAAACCCCATGTACTCCTTGCTAGTACTAAGTCAACTCAAAGTGCATTAAAGACTTAAAAGTAAGACCTGAATCCATTAAAAGTTCTAGAACAAGACATAGGCTCCTTGACATCAGTTTTGGCAATTATTTTTTAGAGTTCAAAGCAAAAGCAAAGGCAAAAAAGCAAAAGTAA
Organism: Capricornis sumatraensis; assembly: GCF_032405125.1. Taxonomy (NCBI): domain Eukaryota; kingdom Metazoa; phylum Chordata; class Mammalia; order Artiodactyla; family Bovidae; genus Capricornis; species Capricornis sumatraensis. Next base: position 37,914,484 of record NC_091080.1, on the reverse strand, counting down.
ACAAGTGGGACCACCTCAAACTAAAAAAGCTTTTGTTTAGTCAAGGAAACCGTCAACCAAATAAAAAGGCAACATACTGAATGGGGTAAAATACTTGCAAATCATGTATTTGATACAGAAGTTAATTTCTAAGACATCAGGACTCTTTGTTACAAGTTCTCAAAACCCCATGTACTCCTTGCTAGTACTTAAGCACAGACGGAATGGTAACTTCCCTGGAGAGTTATGGGGCCCAGATCCCCTTGGAGAGGCAGATGTGTGTGGCGGTCATGCCTGGGGAGATCTCCCTAATGGTCTCAGTTTCTCTGTGAGTCATGATCTAGACCTGCTCTGTCTAGGACATAGCTGCTCACCACATGGACCACTGAGCCCTTTGAATGGGGCCAGTCTGAAGAGATGGGTTATAAGTGCAAAACACACATCAGATTTTGAAGATTTTTTAAAAATATAAATTTATTTATTTTAATTGGAGGCGAATTACTTTACAGTATTGTTTTGGTTTTGTGATACATCAACATGAAGATTTTTAATTACACAAAGTAATGTGATAATATCTCATTTTATAAAATTGCTGTGAGCATCAGTGAATACTGAAGCATTGCTTCTAGGGGAAATATAGGGTTGGATTCCTGAGAATCTCTGGTTATGACATTTCCACCAATTGATCAATACATAATCTTGATTTATGTGTGTTCCTATGTAAAGACACCTTATTTAATATCTCTTATCTCATTAACATTAAACTTATTGCCAACAGCACTGTAACTCATGACGAATGAAGCTTATCTAACACACATATTTTTTCCATAAGCACATCACAGTCTTCTCGTGTTCAGGAACAGTAGACAGCACTTCAAATTATGCTTCAGTTCAGTTCAGTTGCTCAGTCGTGTCCGACTCTTTGCGACCCCATGAATTGCAGCACGCCAGGCCTCGCTTAGGAGTCAGTTTAGACAAGAGACTCACCAACAAAAAAACCCCCAAAAATATATAAAATGTGGCACTAAGTAGACTGCAAAAAAGACACTGTTTATATGGGATGAAAGCTGAAACAGAAGGCAGAGCATTGCCTTGTTTGACCTCAGCTGGCATGTGAGTCAGGTGATTCAAATTTTTTACCACTCTTTACATGCACACAAATTGAGGTTAAAACAAATTTTAATGAGTAGGCAAATTTACAAAAACAGAATCAGTGATCCACCAAAAACTTGTTCAAATTAATAAATGATTCACTAAAGTGACAGGATACAAAATCAATATACAGAAATTTGTTGCATTTCTATACACTAATAACAAACTATCAGAAAGATAAACTGAGAAAACTAGAGTTGGACATGACAGCAATTGAACAACTATCCATTTATAATTGTATCAAAAGAATAAAATACCTAGAAATAAGTGTAATCAAGGAGTTGAAAGACCCCTTACACTAAAAACTATAAAACATTGATGAAAAAATGAAGAAGATACAAATAAATGGAAAGATACTTCATGCTTATGGTTTGGAAGAATTAATATTGTTAAATAGTCATGCTACCAAAGCAATCTATAGGTTCAGTACGATCTCTGTCAAAATTCCAATGGCATTTTTCACAGAAGTAAAATTGATGCTTTCAAACTGTGGTGCTGGAGAAGGTTCTTGAGAGTCCCTTGGACAGCAAGATCAAACCAGTCAATCCTAAAGGAAATCAACTCTGAATATTCATTGGAAGGACTGATGCTAAAGCTGAAGATGTGAAGAGCTGACTCATTGGAAAAGACCCTGATGCTGGGGAAGATTGAAGCCAGAAGGAGAAGGGGGCAACAGAGGATGAGATGGTTGGATGGCATCACTGACTCAATGGACATGAGTTTGAGCAAACTCTGGGAGATAGTCAAAGACAGGGAAGCCTGGTGTGCTGCAGTCCATGGGATCACAAAGAGTTGGACATGACTTAGCAACTGAACAACAAGAACAAACAGTCCTAAAATTCATAGAAAACCACAAAACCCCCAAATAACCAAAGCAATTTTTAGAAAGAAGAATAAAGCTGGAGGCATCATACACCCTAACTTCAAGTGATATTACAAAACTATCATAATCAAAATAGTATGATATTGGCATAAAAACAGACACATCGATCAATGGAACAGAATAGAGAGCTCAGAAATAAACCAACACATAGGTAGTCATTTAATTTATAACAAAAGAACCAAGAATATATAGTGGGGAAAGAGCAGTCTCCAACAAATTGTGTTGAGAAAACTGAACAGCTTTTTGCAAAAGAATGAAACTGGACCACTATGTAACACCATAGACAAAAGTCAACTAAAAATGTATTAAAGACTTGAAAGTAAGACCTGAAACCTTTAAAAGATCTAGAATAAAACATAAACTCCTTGAAATCAGTCTTGACAATTATTTTTTTGGATTTCAAAGCAAAAACAAAGTCATAAAAGCAAAAATAAACAAGTGAGACCACCTCAAACTAAAAAAGCTTTTGAAAAGAACCGGTGTCCACCAATGAGTGGACAAGGAAAATGTGATAAATATACATATCAGTTAAGTTCAGTTCAGTCTTTTAGTGGTATCCAACTATTTGCAACCCCATGGACTGCAGCACACCAGGCTTCCCTGTTCATCACCAACTCCCGGAGATTGCTCAAACTCATGTCCATTGATTGGTGATGCCATCCAACCATCTCTTCCTCTATTGTCCCCTTCTTCTCCTGGCTTCAATCTTTCCCAGCATCAGGGTCTTTTCCAATGAGTCAGTTCTTTGCATCAGGTGGCCAAAGGATTGGTGTTTTAGCTTCAGCATCAGTCCTTCCAATGAATATTCACAACTGATTGCCTTTAGGATGGACTGGTTGGATCTCCTTGCAGTCCAAGGGACTCTCAAGAGTCTTCCCCAACACCACAGTCCAAAAGCATAAATTCTTCGGCGCTCAGCTTTCTTTATAGTCCAGTTCTCACATCCATACACAAATACTGGAAAAACAATAGTTTTAACTAGATGGACCTTTGTTGGCAAAGTAATGTCTCTGCTTTTTAACATACTGTCTAGGCTGGTGGTTAGCTTGTCTTCCAAGGAACAAGCATGTTTTAATTTCATGGCTGCAGTCACCATCTGCAGTGATTTTGGAGCCAAGGAAAATAAAGTCTGTCACTGTTTCCATTGTTTCCCCATCTATTTGCCATGAAGTGATGGGACCAGATGCCATGATCTTAGTTTTCTGAATGCTGAGTTTTAAGCCAACTTTTTCACTCTCCTCTTTCACTTTCATCAAGAGGCTCTTTAGTTCTTCTTCACTTTCTGCCATAAGGGTGGTGTCATCTGCATATCCGAGGTTATTGATATTTCTCCCGGAAATCTTGATTCCAGCCTTTGCTTCATCCACCCTGGCATTTCTCATGATGTACTCTGCATAGAAATTAAATAAGCAGGATGACAATATACAGCCTTGATGTGCTCCTTTCCCAATTTGGAACCAGTCCATTGTCCTTGTCTGGTTCTCACTGTTGCTTCTTGACTTGCACACAGATTTCTCAGGAGGCAGGTCAGGTGGTCTGGTATTCCCATCTCTTTAAGAAATTTTCAGTTTGTTGTGATCCACATAGTCAAAGGCTTTGGTGTAGTCAATAAAGCAGAAATAGATGCTTTTCTGGAACTCTCTTGATTTTTTGATGACCCAACGGATGTTGGCAATTTGATCTCTGGTTCCTCTGCCTTTTCTAAATCCAGCTTGAACACCTGGAACTTCTCAGTTCACATACTGTTGAAGCCTGGCTTAGAGAATTTTCAGCAATACTTTGCTAGAGCGTGAGATGAGTGCAATTGTGCAGTAGTTTGAGCATTCTTTGGCATTGCCTTTCTTTGGGATTGGAATGAAAACTGACCTTTGCCAGTCCTGTGGCCACTGCTGAGTTTTCCAAATTTGCTGGCATATTGAGTTCAGCACTTTCACAGCATCATCTTCCAGGATTTGAAATAGCTCAACTGGAATTCCATCACCTCCACTAGCTTTGTTCGTAGTGATGCTTTCTAAGGCCCACTTGACTTCACTTTCCAGGATGTCTGGCTCTAGGTGAGTGATCACTCCATCATGGTTATCTGGGTCATGAAGATCTTTTTAATATAGTTCTTCTGTGTATTCTTGACACCTTGTCTTAATATCTTCTGCTTCTGTTAGGTCCATACCATTTCTGTCTTTTATTGAGCCCATCTTTGTATGAAATGTTCCCTTCGTAACTCTAATTTTCTTAAAGAGATCTCTAGTTTTCCCCATTCTGTTGTTTTCCTCTATTTCTTTGCAATGATCACGGAGGAAGGCTTTCTTATCTCTCCTTGCTCTTCTTTGGAACTCTGCGTTCAAATGGGTGTATCTTTCCTTTTCTCCTTTGCCTTCAGCTTGTCTTCTTTTCTCAGCTATTTGTAAGACCTCCTCAGACAGCCATTTTGCCTTTTAGCATTTCTTTTTCTTGGGGATTATCTTGATCACTTGTAAAATGTCATGAACCTCTGCCCATAGTTTTTCAGGCACTCTGTATACCAGATCTAATACCTTGAATTTATTTGTAACTTCCATTGTATAATTGTAAGGGATTTGATTGAGGTCATACCTAAATCTCTGGAGAAGGAAATGGCAACCCACTCCAGTACTCTTGCCTGGAAAATCCCATGGATGGAGGAGCCTGGCAGGCTACAGTCTATGGGATTGCAAAGAGTCCGACATGACTGAGCGACTTCACTCATACCTGAATGGTCTAGTGGTTTTCCCTACTTTCTTCAATTTAAGGCTGAATTTAAATATACATATATAGGGACTATTATTTAGTCTTAGAAATGAATAAAATCATTCACAACATCTTGGGTGGACCTTGAGGGCATTATACTAAGTGAAATAAGTCAGACAGAAGACAACAAATACCACGTGATGCCACTTACATCTGAACTCTAAAAACAAACACATCTCCCCAAAACCCAAGCTCACAGATACAGAGAACAATTTGGTAGTTGCCAGAGGCAGGACTGGATGCTGGGTGAAATGGTAAAGGGAGTAAAAAGATACAAACTTCTAGTTATATAATAAATAAGTTGTGAGGTGTAATGTATAGCATGGGGACTACTGTTAATAATACTATATTGCATATTTGAAAACATATGCAAATCCTAAAAGTAAATCTTAAAAGTTCTCATCACAAAAAAGAATTCTGTAAGTGTGGTGAGAGACATTTTGCAATATATATAAATATCAAATCATTTTGTTATATACTTAAAACTAACATAATGTTGTATGTTAATTGCACCTCAAAGAAAACATTTGAACAACAGAATCAGTGGATAATAAGGGTCCAAGTTATACTAGATATATTGGACTAAACAAAAAACATCATTAAAACTAGTTTCACCTGTTTCTTTGTACTTTTAAATTTGGCTGCTAGGAAACTTGAAGTTATACGAGTAGCTCACATTACATTTCTATCTGACTCACTGGGCTAGATCATCTGTTAAGATAGGGCATCAGAAAAGGGCCTTGAGTACCTTCTTTGAAATTTTCTAAGGCCCCTCGAGTGTCTGCAAATAGCCAGATACACACAAAAGGCTACAAACCAGGTCAACAGAAAGCTTAGAGTTCTGGCCGAATTTACAGAGTTTGACAAGAATTATAGAATAAAGTCAGAGGAAAAGTATTTTTCTTATCCTACAAACTATCCTTGAAGCTTCAAGTCCATCAGGAACCATTAATAACCAGCTCTGAGTCTGGATCATCGCCCTGGGCCAAGCTCCTCCAGCTTGGCTCCCAAATCCTCCAGGTACCTCAGGGGTGAGAAGGAGGTGGGGACGGGTCTGTGTCCCTCCCACCTCTCAGGAGTGTTCTGAGTGAGAATTGTTTACTATATAAGGCTCCTTTTATTTCTTTATTTTAAAGCAATTTTTTTTGCTTGTTTTTTAATGAATTTATTTATTCTCTGGCTACCTTGAGTCTTCATTGCTGCATGCAGGCTTTCTCTAGTTGCAGCGAGCAAGGGTTTCTCTCTTGTTGTGGAGCACGGGTTCGAGGGCACAAGGGCTCAGTAGTTGTAGCTCATGGGCTTAGTTGCTCTACGGCATGTGGAATCTTCCCAGTTCAGTTCAGTTCAGTCCCTCAGTCGTGTTGACACTTTGTGACCCCATGAATCTCACGCCAGGCCTCCCTGTCCATCACCATCTCCCGGAGTTCCCTCAAACTCACGTCCATCAAGTCAGTGATGCCATCCAGCCATCTCTTCCTCTGTCGTCCCCTTTTCCTCCTGCTCCCAACCCCTCCCAGCATCAGAGTCTTTTCCAATGAGTTAACTCTTCGCATGAGGTGGCCAAAGTACTGGAGTTTCAGCTTTAGCAAAATTCCTTCCAAAGAACACCCAGGGCTGATCTCCTTTAGAATGGACTGGTTGGATCTCCTTGCAGTCCAAGGGACTCTCAAGAGTCTTCTCCAACACCACAGTTCAAAAGCATCAATTCTTCAGCACTCAGCTTTCTTCACAGTCCAACTCTCACATCCATACATGACCGCTGGAAAAACCATAGCCTTGACTAGACGGACCTGTATTGGCAAAGTAATGTCTCTGCTTTTCAATATGCTATCTAGGTTGGTCATAACTTTTCTTCCAAGGAGTAAGTGTCTTTTAATTTCATGGCTGCAGTCACCATCTGCAGTGATTTTGGAGCCCCCCCAAAATAAAGTCTGACACTGTTTCCACTGTTTTCCCATCTATTTCCCATGAAGGGGAATCTTCCCAAAGCAGGGATCAAACCTGTGTCCTATGCATTGGCAGGCAAGTTCTTAACCACTCGACCACCAGGGAAGTTCTATAAGGCACCTTTTAAGGGATGGGATTCTGCAGCTAAAATCAAGTTTGAAAGTCATTGCTCCAAGTCCTGCTAGTGAAAACTGAAGAGGGATACAGGAGAGGCCATCAGGAGGCCTGAGGTTGGAGGTGGCAGCCAAGGACAGCTACAGGCCTCTCCCCCTGGGGCAAGGTGACCCTGAAAGGAACACACTTTTCATTAGGTGACTAACTCAAGTGTTTCTGCCTTGGAAAAGCAGGTTAGATTTTAAGTGTGTCTGAAAATACTGTTTTCATTATCAGCCATTAGATACTCGAGAACAGAATGAAACTTCCAAACTAGATTCCCACTCAAATTTACTTCTTGACTCCCCTCAACATTGCTGGAGGTATATTCTACAGACAGAAGACTACTGTATACTGAGATATTTATCTTGAGTTTGATGAGCAGAAAAGAAAATTAAAGGATAAGATTATCTGTTTTTTTTTTTTGTTTGTTTTTTTAAAATGGCTACTTTAAAACACAGGTCGATACACAGTACCAATTTCTCCACGTTATTCCCTCTTTCGGAAATACCTGTTCTACCTAACTTCAGTCCCTTTTTGGTTTGCAATGTAACATGATTTAAGGAAATTTACTTGGAATGTAAGTTGCTGAAAATTTTGTACAAACTGAATAATAGTGGTCATGATTTTTATTCTTCTTTCTGTATTTGCAGAATTCTACTCTTGCTATAATGAGTTTTAAATTTCCTTATATTCTATTTCTGTAAGTGTCTTACATTTCCATAACAATAGCCCAAATAGTGAATTTAACAAATTGTAGACTGTAAAAAGGAATTCACTTCTTACCAGACTTAAAGAAACATTCCTATTGTCTCATTGGGTACTATTGTGTTCTTTCCTGTACTAGAGGAAAATTCTATATTGCATATAATGTGAGGTGCATGCATCTTTATAAAATGTCATTCTATATCTTTTTAAGGAAACTCATCACATCGTTGCTGAATTATTGTTTAATGTATACACCACAACCTTGATTTCTCAGTGCTTATTTTCTAGAAGGACACAGAATAACTATGACCCATACTCTCCTTATTTGAACACATATGGATCATGTTTAACTTAAAAGACTATAAAGTTTGTTTTGCCAATGTTTTTCATGAACACTATTATTCTACAAGCCAACTTGCCTCCTTTTGTCTCTGATGCTTCGGTCAGTTCCTGCTTATTACTGCACGCAGCACTTTTAAGTTTTTCATAGCAATACTCTATTCTCTTTGTAACATGGTCTGAATGTCTTGTTACGTTTCTGGCCAAATTTCTCTATTTGGCAGATGTCTTCATTAGGCTGCCTCTGACAACTCATATAGCTTTCCCTGTGAGGTTTCCGCTGATTCCAAAGCTATTGGTACACATGAATGGCTTACATATTTTTTCCCCTACAATGAACTTCCTTGCCTTTGTGAATCTTGAGACTCATCAGGCAACAAGCCAGCCAGGAATCAGTTTGGTTGTGTGCTTTTTACTCTTAATGAACTAAGATAATGGAGGGGCCCCAGCAGATTCTGACACTTCCTGGGACATGAGCTATCTGGCTGGATTTTATGCGGATCAACCCTGCAATGGTAACACCTCTGCGTTCACTTCATGGTTTCCTCATTCAACTCGCTGACTTCTGCAGGGGTACTCACAAGAGCAGCTCTCTGGCTATCTTGCAGGCTTGATATAGATGTTTTTAATCAACACTTTTTTTTCTGATGATAAACTAATAATCTAGAAAATCTGGAGATTATAAAAACATCCAATAATTAAAATTACTTGGAATCTTACTCCACAGAGGGAATGAGTATCAATATCCTGGTACATTTCCTTTTAGTCTTTTTGTTGAAATACACACACACACACACACACACACACACACACATAAACACGTGTATATATATATATGTGTGTGTATATTGTTGCTGTTTATATTAGTTGCTAGTCATGCCAGACTCTTGCAACCTGATGGACTGTAACCCACCAGGCTCCTCTGTCCATCGGATTTCCCAGGTAAGAGTACTAGAGTTCGGTTGCCATTTCCTTCTCTAGAGGATTTTCCCAACCCAGGGATCGAACTTGTGTCTTCTTCATTGACAGGCAGATTCTTTTTCAGTGAGCCACCTGGGAAGCTGTATGTCACAGGGTGTCACTGTTGAACCCATACTGTGTCCTTCTGAGTTAGACTTTGGAAATTGACTGGGCTGCTGACCTCTCTAGGCATCAATGTGTGTTCGATGTGCTTGAGGGCACAGTTTTCCAGAGGGTATGTTTAGAGAGGGGTGTGCTGGATTTTGTTGTGTTTCTGATGGCTCAAGTGAAGACAGAGATGAGGATCAAGGCAGCAGGAAGAAAAGTGTGGTATCTCTTTCCCACCAGGCCCTCCAGATAGAGTCACAGCTTTTAGGGAGAGAGGAGTTGGAATAGCAACAAGATGGCTTGCTTTTATGGACTTTTGAATTTAGAGACACAAAGAATGTAGCTTCGGGGTATGGGCAACAACATGCTGGAGCCGGAGAGAAGGCCACTGCTGTGTTTCCAGGCACTGCAGTGTGATGTCTCCAGGGACAGAGCCCAGCTTGGTCAGACATTGGCATTTCCTGCTGGGCATTATTAGCCCTTCATGTGGCTTCACAGCAGTGGACAGCATCTGGGGAATACGCTGGATGCCAGGTAGCATCCTGTACCTCAGTGTCAGATATGATCACGTGGGGGTCCCTTTTGGAAAGTGTTTTAAGGAGGAATCTCAGTTTCTGCAGGAGGAAATGAGAACAGAAACTTCGGCATCTAAACACTAGTGTGATGCCATTGCATTTGTAGGCTAGTGACGTCTGGAACTTCCAATGACATACTTGTCTCTATTAAAATTGGGATATATTCTATGCATACTACTGTGTATCCTATTCTTTTTGCTTAATATAATAATTTCGTGTGCCTTTAAATGCCTTTTAAAGAAAGGCTTGTGCTTATAAAGCATCAGGGAAATCATCTCTGTCAGCAACCTCAGTTCAGTTCAATTGCTCAGTAGTGTCCAACTTTTTGCAACCCCATGGACTACAGTACGCCAGGCTTCCCTGTTCATCACCAACTCCTGGAGCTTGCTCAAACTCATGTCCATCGTGTCAGTGATGCTATCCAACCATCTCATCCTCTGTGGTCCCCTTCCCCTCCTGACTTCAATCTTTCCCAGCATTGAGATCTTTTCCAGTGAGTCAGTTCTTTGCATCAGGTGGCCAGAGGATTGGAGTTTCAGCTTCATCATTAGTCCTTCCAATGAATATTCAGGACCAATTTCCTTTAAGATGGACCGGTTGGATCTCCTTGCAGTCCAAGGGGCTCTCAAGAGTCTTCTCCAACATCACAGTTCAAAAGCATCAGTTCTTCAGTGCTCAGATTTCTTTATGGTCCAGCTCTCACATCCATACATGACTACTGGAAAAACCATAGCTTTGACTAGATGGACCTTAGTTGGCAAAGTAATGTCTCTGCTTTCTAATATGCTGTCTAGGTTGGTCCTTAACTTTTCTTCTGAGGAGCAAGTGTCTTTTAATTTCGTGGCTGTGGTGGCCATCTGCAGTGATTTTTGGAGGCCCCCCAAATAAAGTCTGTTACTGTTTCCACTGTTTCCCCATCTATTTCCCATGGAGTGATGGGACCAGATGCCATGATCTTAGTTTTCTGAATGTTGAGTTTTAAGCCAACTTTTTCACTCTCCTCTTTCACTTTCATCAAGAGGCTCTTTAGTTCTTCTTCACTTTCTGCCATAAGGATGGTGTCATCTGCGTATCTGAGATCATTGATATTTCTCCTGGCAATCTTGATTCCAGCTTGTGTTTCATACAGCCCAGCATTTCCCATGATATACTCCTCATAGAAGTTAAATAAGCAGGATGACAATATACAGCCTTGATGTACTCCTTTTCCTATTTGTAACCAGTCAGTTGTTCATATCCATTTCTAACTGTTGCTTCCTTACCTGCATATAGGTTTCTCAGGAGACAGGTCAGGTGGTTTGGTATTCCCATCTCTTTCAGAATTTTCCGCAGTTTGTTGTGATCCACACAGTCAAAGGTTTTGGCATAGTCAGTAAAGCAGAAATAGATGTTTTTCTGAAACTCTCTTGCTTTTTCTATGATCCAGACTTCCCTGATGGCTCAGACAGTAAAGTGTCTGTCTACAGTGCGGGAGACCCGGGTTCGTTCCCTGGGTGGGGAAGATCCCCTGGAGAAGGAAATGGCAATCCACTCCAGTAATATTGCCTGGAAAATCCCATGGACAGAGGAGCCTGGTAGGCTACAGTCCATGGGGTCGCAAAGAGTTGGACACGATTGAGCGACTTCACTTCACTTCACAGCAGATGTTGGCAATTTGACCTCTGGTTCCTCTGCCTTTTCTGAAACCATTTTGAACATCTGGAAGTTCATGGTTCACATACTGTTGAAGCCTGGCTTGGAGAATTTTGAGCATTACTTTGCTAGCGTGTGAGATGAGTGCAATTGTGCAGCAGTTTGAGCATTCTTTGGCATTGCCTTTCTTTGGGATTGGAATGAAAACTGACCTTTGCCAGTCCTGTGGCCACTGCTGAGTTTTCCAAATTTGCTGGCATATTGAGTTCAGCACTTTCACAGCATCATCTTTTAGGATTTGAAAGAGCTCAACTGGAATTCCATCACCTCCATTAGCTTTGTTCGTAGTGATGCTTCCTAAGGCCCACCTGACTGCATTCCAGAATGTCTGGCTCTAGGTGAGTGATCACACCATCGTGATTATCTGGGTCATGAAGATCTTTTGTATAGATCTGTGTATTCTTGACACCTCATCTTACTATCTAATTCTTCTGTTAGGTCCATATCATTTCTGTCCTTTATTGTGCCCATATTTGCATGAAATGTTCCCTTCGTATCTCTAATTTTCTTGAAGTGATCTCTAGTCTTTCCCATCCTATTGTTTTCCTCTATTTCTTTGCATTGATCCCTGAGGAAGGTCTTCTTATCTCTCCTTGCTATTCTTTGGAACCCTGCATTCAAATGGCTCAAACCCAGGCCTCCTGCATTGCTGCTGCTGCTGCTGCTGCTAAGTCGCTTCAGTTGTGTCCGACTGCTAGATTCATTTAAAAACCTTATCTTTCTTTTATCTTTTAATTTATTTCATATTTCATTGTTTATCAATTCAATTTATATCATCAGAACAATGTTTTGAGACCTTGAAGATTTTTTTAAAATTCATTGATTTGTCTGCATCGAGTCTCAGTTGTGGCATGTGGGTGCTTTGTTGCAGCATATGGGATCTTTTGTTGTGGCACACAGGCTTAGATGCCCTGTGGCACCTGAGATCCTATTTTTCTGATCAAGGAACTGCTTTTCCAGTCCTCAGAGGACACATGGAGCAGTGTAAGGGACCCCCTTTGCTGGATGAATATGGGAAGGTACTCCCAGCCTGGCCCTCCCATTGGTAGATGGAGAGGGAGGAGAAGTCTACTGAGGTCCATCAGCTGAGCTTTCTAGCGGGTGTTTTGCAGCTGGAATGGGAGGTTAGGTGACGGAGAAGGTTCTACTCCTTGACGTCGGAATATATGAGGAAGGGCTATAGCTGACAATGTGACCAAGAATGGTGTGACCTAGTAACTGCTGTAGCCAAAGGAGCAGGGAGGGTCTATTCAATGCAATGCTTTGCTTAATTTTCCTCGGTGGTCCATTCAGAAGAGGAATAGTACATTAAGCTTCTTGAGAAATTTCTCATTTTTAGGAGGTTCTGGAAAATAATTTAAGAAGCCATTGGAGGTCCCCCCCCCCTCCCTATTTTATACTCTTTGAACAGAACTTTCAAGCAAAAAAGAACTTAGAATATCCTACCCTCCTGATCCTCCTGGACCTTAGGGCTGACTTGAACCTGGGGTAGATGCCCTCAGGGAGACATGGTGGGTCCTGAAGCTGCTTTAAAGAGCTGAGGGTGGGGCTATTCAAAGCCAGCAGGCGAATAGCCCACACACCCACCTGCCCCAGCGCGAACACTGCTGACAGCACTGGCTTGAATTAGATTGATGTTCAGTGGTCCCCTTGGTGCCTTAAAATTTCTCTGCAATCACTGCCCCCACGTCTCACAAGAAGGCTCTCATGTCCCAGAGAGACAAACCCAGGTTCAGAATGAAGCCAGGTGTGTAGTTTTATCAACCATTCACAGCACTGCATTTTTAGCTTATTAACATGCTATCTACTTAGTCCCAGTAGGACTTTCTTTAATATAAGCACACACACCACTCAGTAACCATTATCTTCATGTTGTATGTATCACCTTAAAAACTGGTATCTCACAACTAGTGGCTGTCTGTAGTCTGATGGAACACCTTTTAAAGTCCTGGGGTCTAGAGGGAAAATGCAGAAACCAATGTCCTGAGGAAGCGATGAGGGTCAAGGAGGCTCCTGCCTGACCTCTGCTGTCATGATGCTTGTTTGTGTTCCTTTCCATTTCTCTCCTGGAGTGTCTCCTTTCACATTTTGCAATTATGATTTGAGACATGTTCATTCTTTGAAACTCAACTTCTGCTTTTTGGAGAAATGACTAAATGCCTGAACAGAGCAGAGTTGTGGAAGGAAAGGGAGAAGGAACAAAAATAAGAACTGTTTTGAGGAAAAAACCAACCCAGTCTATCTGATCACTGCGTATCAGAGGCAAGGGAAAAGAAAAATGAAAGCTGACTCCAAGGTCTTAAGCTTGGAGATGAGAGAGTATCCAATATCATCACCACGGACAGAAAGAGAAATGAGCAGGAAGGTTCAATTTGAAAGCAGGATAATTTTTTCATTTTTAAAGATATAGTTTAAAGCAACATGTAGTCATCATGTCCTTGTATGATAACATATTGGGAGATAAAAAGAAAAAAATAATTAGAGGTAAATTTTTGGTATACATTTTCCTGACTAGTATCAATATGTGTGTTTTAAAGTATAAATTATATAATAATTTACCTAAAATTGTATAACCTGCTCTTTTAACACTTAACAATATGTAATAACCCTTCTATGTCATTGCATGGCCTACTACAGTGACATTTTGAATAACCACATTAAAGTCCATCTTGCATATAATTTATTGTACCAACCATCTCTTGTTGAATATTAAAGTCATTTCAGTTTTTTGGCTACATTCAATGATTTTACAATAGCTATTCTTGTAGCTAAATATTTGTTCATACTCACGATTCTTTCTTTATTCATTTATTTTTCAAATACATATTGAGTGCTGAACCCCATGGGATCAAAAATAAATATGAAACCACCCCAGTCCTCAAGATTCACATATTTTAGGGCAGGGAAACAGACAAGTGAATAGGCTTAAACTTATGAGGCAAATGTTCGACTCTAATTCTCTGATTCCCTAGAATGTTGTATTGTTTCGAATTTAATTTAAAATGTATATCCTCAACACTGGGCAAAATATCATGATGACTTCCTTAGGTTAATTTTTAGAAGTGAAGTTGTGATTCAACATTTCAAAGTTTTCAATCCATCTTACCCAGTTGCTCATGGGAAACGCTGCATCAGTTTTACCCCTGGTGATGGTACAGCAGAGGTTGCCGAGTCTCCTGTGATGTCCATGCTTCCCTCTGTCTCAGGGTGATAGATCTCCCCAAGTTGCAGCTGGCACCCAGTGTTCCAGCTGCAGATTAATTTCCTAGCATCCTTGCGACTAGGTATGGCCGTAAGATTTGTTCTGGCAGGTGGGATGTGCAGGGAAGGACATGTTTGCAACTCTGGGTCCTTACTTGATAGATCTGTACTCTGGACATCCTCCTGTTGATTCCCTTGTTGACGGCTGAGAAATGGTGATAACAGGAGAACCTGGGAAACGTGCTGGAGATGGCAGAGCCAGGGCCGACCCTGGGGTGTCTTCTCCTAGATTGTCATGGGAGTGAGAAATAAACCTCCATACTGTTTTTAACGCATGTATTGGGTCGGCCAAAAAGTTTGCTTGGGTTTGCATGACGTCTTATGGAGAAATCTGAACGAACTTTTCGGCCAACCCACTGTTTTCATTGTTGTTACCTCGTGGCTCAGATGGTAAAGAATCTGCCTGCAATGCGGGAGACCCGGGTTTGATCCTTGGGTTGGGAGGATCCCCTGGAGGAGGGCATGGCAACCCACTGCAGTATTCTGGCTTGAAGAATCCCCATGGATGGAGAAGCCTGGTGGGCTACAGTCCGTGGGGTCTCAAAGAGTCGGACACGACTGAGCGACTAAGCACAATGCACACAGTGTAGCTAAACCTGCACCCGGTTCATACAAGCAGCATTTAAGAGAATCTCTCCCCTAAATCCTCTCCAACACTTCACAACTTAAGACCAAAACTCTTTTCTCTCTTAATTTTTATTTCTTTAATGGGCCCAAATTCTATCTTCTTTTATTTACATGTTTAATGGTAATAGAATTACTTTGGACTTGTTAATTGGAATTTTAACAAGCTGTTTCACGTTTTGCTTCTAATTTAACCCAGTTTAACCTAATTTACCCTGGAGAATGAAATAGCAACCCACTCTAGTATCCTTGCCTGGAAAATCCCATGGACAGAGGAGCCTAGAAGGCTACAGTTCATGGGGTCTCAAAGAGGCAGACATGACTGAGCGAATAACATTTTCACTTTTTCAACTTAATTTGACTCTGGAGTCACTCTTTACTTCTCTTTCTCAAAGTCACTTCTGACCGTCAAAAAATGTTTTGTCTCTGCTTTCCAAATAGATCCAGAAATCTAACTCCTTACTTCCACGGCTACCAGCCATCCTGTTCCCAGCCCCTTTACCTCTCCCATCTTTTCCCGAAACAGCAGGCAAGGCGGGATCCTTTAGAAGCAACACGAGTTCATGTCATGTCTCTGCTCAAACCCTCATGCTTCCCGTCGCACCTAAAGCAAGAACCAGTATTCTCTGCTGTAGCCTCAACGGCCTCCTTGCTGATCCTGAATGGGTCAGGCACACCCTGAACAAAGCCCTTTGCACTGGCTCTTCCCTCTGTCGTTTATCCTTTGACCCACTATATTCATGGCTCACTTTCACCTCTTTCAGATCTCTGCTGAAATGCTGCCTTCCCAACGAAGCTCATCCTGACCACGCTGTTTAAAACTGCAAGCAGTCTTGTCAGCCTGGCAGTCCTGTTCTCTTTCCTGTTTATTTCCCTATAGCATGTATCTCCTCGGAATATACTAAATACTAAAAAAAAAAAAATTACTTAATAAGCTTGTTGTTTATTTTCTGTCTCCGTTCACTAGAATATACTCGGCATGAGAATAAGGACTTTATTGATGCTCTATGTGAAATGCATAGGACAGCACCTGGCACATAGTAGGTGTTTTTGTTTCCCATCATTGCTGTAACAAATTAACCCAAATTTGGTGGCTTAAAACAACACATCAATTATCTTACAGCTCTAATGTTAACTTGTCAGCAGAGTTGTGTTCCTCCCTCTGGAGGTTTTCGGGAAAATATGTTTCCTTGCTTTTGTCCTTCGAAAGGCTGCTGACATTCCTTGCCTCATGGCTGTGCTTCACGACAATCCCTGCTTCCATCATTACATCCTCTCTGATGATGTAATGGACATCTCCTATTCTTTTCCTCCCTATTTCCCTTATAAGGACACGTGACTACATTGGGCCCACCTGGTATGTTAGTTTGGGCTTACCTAGTAACCAAATACCTAGACTGGGTGGCTTCAACAACAGAAATGAATTTTCTCACAAGCCTGGAGGCTGGAAGTCTGAGATTAGGGTACAAGCTGGGCTGAGTTTGGGGGCTTCCCTGGTGGCTCAGTGGTAAAGAATCCACCTGCCAGTGCAGGAGATGTGGGTTCAGCCCCTGGGTGGGGAAGGTCTGCTGGAAGAGGAAATGACAGACCAGCGCAGTATTCTTGCCTGGGAAATCCGATGGACAGAGGAGCCTGGTGGGCTCCAGTCCATGGGGTCGCCAAGAGTTGGACCTGACTGAGCACAGCACCGCACAGGGATGGGCTCAGGTGAGAGAACCCTCCTTCTTGTTGAATGAGTGAATAAATTCCTTGGAATATTAAATAAGTTTCAGGTTTTGGCTGGTTGCTGTACATTTACTTTTAGATCAGGCCAGCCTGACCTCGCCTCTGGCATTCTAGTGGTTGTTCCCAGAGGATCTTGGTGGTGGAAGCTCACCACCCCCATTCTGATGACACAGCCCCAGGTCCGTTCCCCTGAACTCTTGCTTCAGCTCTCCTCCCGCGGAGGTTCAGTCAGCTCGTTGGAGAGTGCAAACTGGTAACAGCTCCCATTTCATTCCTGTTTCTGCTTTCCAGGTTTCTCAAGCCTCAGAACGCGCTGTAGCCCGTGCCACAGTATTGCCCTCTCAGCACTTATGGTTCATCTGCTCTGACACCATTCCCAGGCCACACTTCCTACAAGGGTGCTGGGGGTCTCTCCCTTCCTCCCACCATAGGGAGCAGGACTGGGGGGGCAGTACTTCAGTGACCATAGGTTGGAGTTTTGTGAGAATGATTGGTCACAAGCTCAACTATACTATAGTTGCTACAGCACCTAAGGGGAGATATTAAACTGCCGCTCATTTGTTTATTCATTCCACCAGTGTTTACTGAGCACTTTGCAAGGCAGGAGGGCACCAGCTTCTGCCCTTGAGAAGTCCACTAGAGAAAATGCCGCAGGATCACAGAGAGAGAGATAGAGAGAGAAAGAATGTGCTTCCTCCAAACCACAAAGATGCTAATGCCCTACACCAGCGGTGTGTGGCTCCTGGGGACAGAGCTCAGACTCTCTGGTAGAAGGTGCAGCAAGGCAGACTCTGTGGGAGGGGTGATATTTGATTTGCTGTGTCTTCACCAGCTAGCCATCTCCCCGTCACAGTCACTGGGAATGTTTAGGCAGAAGACTGAGAGGATTGGAGGAGACTCCTCCACCAGTGGGAGTTTAGATCATATGACTCCAAAGCTTCCTTCCAAGATTCAATTTTTTTTTTTTTTTTTTAATTAGGGTGAAGTCCCAGGGTGGATAAAGCCATAAGATTAGGTATATAGGTCATGGTCAGCGTCAAACGTCAGAACCCACTCTGGCCGGTTTAAGCAGAAAAAGGATTTGTTTATGAAAGGATGTTAAGTCACTCACACAATGGTTGGGATGCTTTTCAAAACGCGGTGGAGGCTGTGCTTCCAGGAACAGGAAACCACTCCCACTCTTGTTGCCGCCAAGCGCTGGGAGCCGGTGTCACCAGGGGGTCATCACTAGATGACCACAAGAACGATTGCTGAGACCTGGCTTCCCTGTCCTTCCTTCCTTCCTTCCCTGCCCTTTCTCTGTCATTACCATCCGCTCCTCAAGATGCAGCTCTTTCTATTTTTGATGCAGCCTTCATCAGAATATGGGTGGCTGCTGCTAAGTCACTTCAGTCGTGTCCGACTCTGTGTGACCCCATAGATGGCAGCCCACCAGGCTCTCCCGTCCGTCCTTACTTGTTTGCAATTTCCTTTTATGTTATAGCACAGCTTCCCCCCGCCCCCCACCTCCAACAGGAAGGTGTAGTTGAGAAAGAAAAGAATTAGGGAGAAGGAAACACTTAAATCAGAGATCATTTCCCTTCACACAGTATCAATCCTTGTTGATCGCTGCACCCACAGGTACTTCAAAACTGAGTTAATCCTAATGCAGTTATTTAGCTGACGTGTTTCCTTTTTTCTCTCTTCCTGCCCTTTTTCTTTCTCTTCTGGGGTAAGGGATGGAGAGTTAGTATTTATAAAGTAAAGACAAAAGGAAAAAAAATTCCTTCCTCTGATTCTATGTCTCAAAGATAAGTATTTTCAACCAAAAGAGATGTTTTTAAAAAAAAATCTAAAATTTTAATATATTTATGTATATATAAGACATAATTTATGTAACATTCTCCGGTTGGGGATTTCCCTATTGTCTGCTTTTACAAACATCACTGCAATGGGTGTGTGTGCATGTATATCTTTATGTATTTGTTGCTACTATTGCTATAAGACAGAGTCCGTGAAGTGGAATCTCTGGATCAGATGGCCTGGGTATGTGTATTTTTTATAGATGATGATAAATTACCCTTTTCTAAAGTTGGAAGATTTACACAGGTTGACCAGGCTCTGGAACAACAGTTTCCCTTGAGGGCAAGTCTTGCTGAGGAGGACAGAGAGTGATGGGTGCATTTTATTTAGTTATTAATTAAGTTTTATTGGATAGAGTTGCTTTACAAAGTTGTGTTAGATTCTACTTTACAGTAAAATGAATCAGCCCTACACGTACATATATCCCCTCCCTTTCAACTTCCTTCCCATTCAGGTCACCACAGTGCATTTACTAGAGTTCCATGTGCTATAGAGTATGTTCTCATTACTTATCTATTTTTTACCTACAAACTATTGATATTATGAATGGGTACATTTTAGAATAGTTACTTTCCCCCTTCTCCTGCCAGGAGCAGGAGGGGATTTTTCTCAATTCACGGTAAGAATATGGTAGGGCTCATGGAGATAACACTGGCAAAAGTGTGAGGGTTGCTTAAAATTGGGTCCCTTCAGAGCTTTTTCCTTTTCCCAGGAATTTCCCTGGTGGCTCAAATGGTAAAGCATCTCCTGCAGTGTGGGAGACCTGGGTTCGATCCGTGGGTCAGGAAGATCCCTTGGAGAAGGAAATAGCAACCCACTCCAGTACTCTTGCTTGGAAAATTCCCATGGACAGAGGAGCCTGGTTGTGCTACAGTTCCTGGGGTTGCAAAGAGTCAGACATGACTGAGCAAATTCACTTTCAGAGCTTTTAACTCTCAAGCTTGCCCCAACTGAATCTCCAGAGATCTCTCGATTACAGTGTTACGTTTCCCTACTCTGTTGTCTCCAGCTGTGGGCTTCTGCGCCTAGCAGGCTATGCTCCTGTGTAGTTCCCCGCCTATCTTTCCAGTTTTCAGGGCAGCGGTTTGCCCCATGACCTCACTTCTTTGATGCACCTAAGAAGAGCCATTGATTTTCAGTTTGTTCAGCTTTTTTTCTTATTGTGAGGATGGAAGTGATGACTTCCCAGTTCTTTACATGTAAACTGGAGAATTCAAACCCTTTATCTCAAATCTTTAAGTTTTCTTCAGTTCAGCTCAGTCACTCAGTCATGTCCAACTCTTTGCAACACCATGAATTGCAGCACACCAGGCCTCCCTGACCATTACCAGCTCCCAGAGTTCACCCAAACTCATGTCCATCGAGTTGGTGATGCCATCCAGCCATCTCATCCTCTGTCGTCCCTTTCTCCTCCTGCCCCCAATCCCTCCCAGCATCAGAGTCTTTTCCAATGAGTCAACTCTTCGCGTGAGGTGACCAAAGTATTGGAGTTTCAGCTTCAGCATCAGTCCTTCCAATCAACACCCAGGACTGATCTCCTTTAGGATGGACTGGTTGGATCTTGCAGTCCAAGAGACTCTCAAGAGGCTTCTCCAACACCACAGTTCAAAAGCATCAATTCTTTGGCACTCAGCTATCTTCACAGTCCAACTCTCACATCCATACATGACCACAGGAAAAACCATAGCCTTGACTAGATGGACCTTAGTTGGCAAAGCAATGTCTCTGCTTTTTAATATGCTGTCTAGGTTGATCATAACTTTTCTTCCAAGGAGTAAGCATCTTTTAATTTAATGGCTGCAGTGACCATCTGCAGTGACTTTGGAGCCCAAAAAAATAAAGTCTGACACTGTTTCCACCGTTTCCCCATCTATTTGCCATGAAGTGATGGGACCAGATGCCATGATCTTCGTTTTCTGAATGTTGAGCTTTAAGCCAACTTTTCCACTCTCCTCTTTCACTTTCAAGAGGCTCTTTAGTTCCTCTTCACTTTCTGCCATAAGGGTGGTGTCATCTGCATATCTGAGGTTATTGATATTTCTCCCAGCAATCTTGATTCCAGCTTGTGCTTCTTCCAGCCCAGTGTTTCTCATGATGTACTCTGCACAGAAGTTAAATAAGCAGGGTGACAATATACGGCCTTGACGTACTCCTTTTCCTATTTGGAACCAGTCTGTTGTTCCATGTCCAGTTCTAACTGTTGCTTCCTGACCTGCATACAGATTTCTCAAGAGGCAGGTCAAGTGGTCTGGTATTCCCATCTCTTTCAGAATTTTCCACAGTTTATTGTGATCCACACAGTCAAAGGCTTTGGCATAGTCAATAAAGCAGAAATAGATGTTTTTCCGAAACCCTCTTTATTTTTCGATGATCTAGCAGATGTTGGCAATTTGATCTCTGGTTCCTCTGCCTTTTCTAAACTTGAACATCTGGAAGTTCACGGTTCACATATTGCTGAGGCCTGGCTTGGAGAATTTTGAGCATTACTTTGCTAGCGTGTGAGATGAGTGCAATCGTGCAGTAGTTTGAGCATTCTTTGCAATTGTCTTTCTTTGGGATTGGAATGAAAACTGACTTTTCCAGTCCTGTGGCCACTGCTGAGTTTTCCAAATTTGCTGGCATATTGAGTGCAGCACTTTCACAGCATCATCTTCCAGGATTTGAAATAGCTCAACTGGAATTCCATCACCTCCACTAGCTTTGTTCGTAGTGATGCTTTCTAAGGCCCACTTGACTTCACTTTCCAGGATGTCTGGCTCTAGGTGAGTGATCACACCATCGTGATTATCTGGGTCATGAAGATCTTTTTTTGTACTGTTCTTCTGTGTATTCTTGCCACCTCTTCTTAATATCTTCTGCTTCTGTTAGGTCCATACCATTTCTGTCCTTTATCGAGCCCATCTTTTCATGAAATGTCCCCTTGGAATCTCTAATTTTCTTGAAGAGATCTCTAGTCTTTCTGATTCTGTTGTTTTCCTCTATTTCTTTGCATTGATCTCTGAGGAAGGCTTTCTTATCTCTCCTTGCTATTCTTTGGAACTCTACATTCAGATGCTTATATCTTTCCTTTTCTCCTTTGTGTTTCACTTCTCTTCTTTTCACAGCTATTTGTAAAAAGCCTCTTCAGACAGCCATTTTGCTTTTTGCATTTCTTTTCCACGGGGATGGCCTTGATCCTTGTCTCCTATACAATGTCATGAACCTCCGTCCATAGTTCATCAGGCATTCTGTCTATCAGATCTAGTCCCTTAAATCTATTTCTCACTTCCACTGTATAATCATAAGGGATTTGATTTAGGTCATACCTGAATGGTCTAGCGGTTTTCCCTACTTTCTTCAATTTAAGTCTGAATTTGGCAATAAGGGGTTCATGATCTGAGCCACAGTCAGCTCCCGGTCTTGTTTTTGCTGACTGTATAGAGCTTCTCCATCGTTGGCTGCAAAGAATATAATCAATCTGATCTCGGTGTCAACCATCTGGTGATGGCCATGTGTAGAGTCTTCTCTTGTGTTTTTGGAAGAGGGTGTTTGCTATGACCAGTGTGTTCTCTTGGCAAAACTCTAATAGCCTTTGTCCTGCTTCATTCTGTTATCCAAGGCCAAATTTGCCTGTTACTCCAGGTGTTTCTTGACTTCCTACTTTTGCATTCCAGTCCCCTATAATGAAAAGGACATCTTTTTTGGGTGTTAGTTCTAGAAGGTCTTGTAGGTCTTCATAGAACCATTCCTTCAGCTTCTTCAGCGTTACTGGTTGGGGCATAGGCTTGGATTACCATGATATTGAATGGTTTGCCTTGGAAACGAACAGAGATCATTCTGTCATTTTTGAGATTGCATTTCGGACTCTTTTGTTGAGCATGATGGCTACTCCATTTCTTCTAAGGGATTCCCACCACAGTAGTAGATATAATGGTCATCTGAGTTAAATTCACCCATTCCGGTCCATTTTAGTTCACTGATTCCTAGAATGTCAACATTCACTCTTGCCATCTCCTGTTCAACCACTTCCAATTTGCCTTGATTCATGGACCTAACATTCCAGGTTCCTATGCGATATTGCTCTTTACAGCATGGGACCTTGCTTCTATCACCAGTCCCATCCACAACTGGGTATTGTTTTTGCTTTGGCCCCATCCCTTCATTCTTTCTGGAGTTATTTCTCCACTGATCTCCAGTAGCATATTGAGCACCTACCGACCTGGGGAGTTCCTCTTTCAGTATCCTATCATTTTGCCTTTTCATACTGTTCATGGGGTTCTCAAGGCAAGAATACTGAAGTGGTTTGCCATTCCCTTCTCTAGTGCACCACATTCTGTCAGACCTCTCCATCATGACCTGTCCGTCTTGAGTGGCCCCACAGGGCATGGCTGAGTTTCATTGAGTTAGACAAGGCTGTGGTCCATGTGATCAGACTGGCTAGTTTTCTGTGATTATGGTTTCAATAAGTTTTCTTATTGACTCCTAAAACCCTATAAAATCTCTCTCAGCAAAGTATATTGGATATTCCCCTGTTTCTTTTGTGTTTTGTTTCCTGGAGACATTTCTCCTGAAGCCGTCTATCCTCATTCTCCCATCTGGAATGAGGGAGTGTGTGTTAGTTGCTCAGTTGTGTCTGACTCTTTGCGACCCCATGGACTGTCACCCACCAGGCTCCTCTGTCCATGGAATTTTCCAGGCAGGAGTACTGGAGTGGATTGCCATATCCTTCTCCAAGGGATCTTCCACACCCAGGGATTGAACCCAGGTCTCCTGCATTGCAGGCAGATTCTTTACCATCTGAATCACCAGGGAAGTCCCCCACCCCTGCCCCAGTCTGGAATGCTCTGCCCTAAATTGGCTGCGTCCTAAGATTTCCTTTTGCTATAATCCTACAAATTCCATTTGTATTTATCCTGCCTTCTGTCCTGTTTCATGCAATCTACATTTTCTCTTTTTTGGGGTTTACTTCCTTGTTTTCATGGAACATATTTTTATAACTTCAGGTACCTGGAAAGTACTTTTAAAAAGACCTTTAATATCTGAAATGTCTATTCTGCTGTCCCTTGTGATTATTAGTTTGGTGGGGTACAGAATTCTAGGTTGAAAATAATTTTGCTTCTGAACATTGAAGGTGTGGCTCCACTGTTCCCTAATTTTCAGTGTTTCTTTTGAGAAGTCCAAGGCTTCTTTGATTCTTGGCTTTTTTTTCCCTGCCTTCTGGAAGCTAGAAAATCTTGTCTTATATCTTAGGGATTCTCGAAGTTCTGCAATGGTGTGCCTTACTTTGGCTTAAAAAAAAAAATCGTTATTGTGCTTCTCAGACCTATTTAACCAGAAATGCATGTCCTTAAACACCAAGACATTTTACATTTTCTTCATTCTCTCACTTGAACACCTAGAAGTTCGATGTTTGATTTCCTAAATTTTCCTTATTTTTTCTTTCCTCTTTTCCAACGCTTTATTTGTTTATTTTTTTTGTACTGTTTTCTGAGAGATTTTCTTATTTTCCAATACTTTTGCCAATTTAAAAATTTTATTTTTACTTGTTATCATATTCTTAATTTTCAAGGGTTCTTTTTTTGGCTCTCCATTGTTCCAGGAGTTGGTGATGGACAGGGAAGCCTGGTGTGCTGCAGTATATGGGGTCACAAAGAGTCAAACACGACTGAGCGACTGAACCAAAATGAATTGTTCCAGTATTTATCCTTATCCTTTTCTTGTATCATAGATGCAATGTTTTCTCTTGATTGAAATTATTAATGATGGCTTTTGGACTCTTCCATGAGGAGGTCCC